>NC_135891.1:11417420-12017420 GCF_964194155.1 Cetorhinus maximus
TCCCGGTACAGTTACCCCGCGGTGAATTGCCTTTGCAGGGATGCGGGTGGATGGATTTTAATTGATTGGTTTGTGAGTGGCCGGGTTTGTTACATTTTACATGGATACAGTGCGTCACAAACACATTGATACATCCAGCCCCACGCGGGAACTGAGGATCCCTCACCCCCGCCACCCGCGCGCCGTCAAAATCATCCTCCTCCTCCTCCCCCCGTCTCAATCCCCTCCCGTAGTTACACATTATTATCAATCTCCGTAAATATATATAACTAACCCCCCCACCCCGCTCCTGACATGCGCTCTTTTAAAATGAATCCAGGGTTAGTGATTAGGTCCAATCAGGTTTTCCTCTCTCTCCCCCCCCCCCCCCCCCCGGTACATTCATGGGTTCAGACGTTACACAACCAGGCCGTTTGGCCCACCATGTCAGTGCCAGCTCTTTGGTCGAGGTATCCGTATAACCTTCACTCTCCCGTAATCCTGGAAATATTACACACCTCCTAACTGCTCTATTCCTCGCCCTACCCCCCGCCCAGTGTTTATCCAGTTCTCTGTCCTGCTGCCAAGTGTTTACCCAGTTCCCTATTCCCACCCCCCAAGTGTTTATCCAGTTGTCTATTCCCCCCAAGTGTTTATCCAGTTGTCTATTCCCCTCCCCAAGTGTTTATCCAGTTGTCTATTGCCCCCAAGTGTTTATCCAGTTGTCTATTGCCCCCAAGTGTTTATCCAGTTGTCTATTGCCCCCAAGTGTTTATCCAGTTGTCTATTGCCCCCAAGTGTTTATCCAGTTGTCTATTGCCCCCAAGTGTTTATCCAGTTGTCTATTGCCCCCAAGTGTTTATCCAGTTGTCTATTGCCCCCAAGTGTTTATCCAGTTGTCTGTTGCCCCAAGTGTTTATCCAGTTGTCTGTTGCCCCAAGTGTTTATCCAGTTGTCTGTTGCCCCCAAGTGTTTATCCAGTTGTCTGTTGCCCCCAAGTGTTTATCCAGTTGTCTGTTGCCCCCAAGTGTTTATCCAGTTGTCTGTTGCCCCAAGTGTTTATCCAGTTGTCTGTTGCCCCCAAGTGTTTATCCAGTTGTCTGTTGCCCCCAAGTGTTTATCCAGTTGTCTGTTGCCCCCAAGTGTTTATCCAGTTGTCTATCTCCCCCCAAGTGTTTATCCAGTTGTCTATCTCCCCCCCAAGTGTTTATCCAGTTTTCTGTCCGCCCCTCAGTGTTTATACAGTTCTCTGTCCCTCCCCGTCCCAGGCGTTGTCCCCCCCACTCCAATTGTCTATTCCTGCCCTCCCCGAAGTGTTTATCCAGTTGTCTATTCCCCCCCCAAGTGTTTATCCCAGTTCTCTATTCCCCCCAAATGTTTATCCAATTCCCAATCCCCTCCCAAGCGTTTTTCCAGTTCTCTATCTCCCCCACAAGCTTTTATTTAGTTCTCTATTCCCCCAAGTGTTTATCCAGTTGTCTATTCCCCCCCAAGTGTTTATCCAGTTGTCTATTCCCCCCCCAAGTGTTTATCCAGTTGTCTATTCCCCCCCAAGTGTTTATCCAGTTGTCTATTCCCCCCAAGTGTTTATCCAGTTGTCTATTCCCCCCCCTCCAAGTGTTTTTCCAGTTGTCTATTCCCCCCAAGTGTTTTTCCAGTTGTTTATTCCCCTCAAGTGTTTTTCCAGTTGTTTATTCCCCTCAAGTGTTTATCCAGTTGTTTATTCCCCTCAAGTGTTTATCCAGTTGTCTATTCCCCCCAGGTGTTTATCCAGTTGTCTATTCCCCCCAAGTGTTTATCCAGTTGTCTAATCCCCCCAAGTGTTTATCCAGTTGTCTTTTCCCCCAAGTGTTTATCCAGTTGTCTATTCCCCCCAAGTGTTTATCCAGTTGTCTATTCCCCCCAAGTGTTTATCCAGTTGTCTATTCCCCCAAGTGTTTATCCAGTTGTCTATTCCCCTCCCCAAGTGTTTATCCAGTTGTCTATCTCCCCCCCAAGTGTTTATCCAGTTCTCTGTCCCCCCACCCTCAGTGTTTATACAGTTCTCTGTCCCTCCCCCTCCCAAGCGTTGTCCCCCCCCACTCCAGTTGTCTATTCCACCCCCAAGTGTTTATCCAGTTCTCTATTCCCCCCAAATGTTTATCCAATTCCGAATCCCCTCCCAAGCGTTTTTCCAGTTCTCTATCTCCCCCACAAGCGTTTATTTAGTTCTCTATTCCCCCAAGTGTTTATCCAGTTGTCTATTCCCCCCCAAGTGTTTATCCAGTTGTCTATTCCCCCCCAAGTGTTTGTCCAGTTGTCTATTCCCCCCAAGTGTTTATCCAGTTGTCTATTCCCCCCAAGTGTTTATCCAGTTGTCTATTCCCCCCAAGTGTTTATCCAGTTGTCTATTCCCCCCAAGTGTTTATCCAGTTGTCTATTCCCCCCAAGTGTTTATCCAGTTGTCTATTCCCCCCAAGTGTTTATCCAGTTGTCTATTCCCCCCAAGTGTTTATCCAGTTGTCTATTCCCCCCAAGTGTTTATCCAGTTGTCTATTCCCCCCAAGTGTTTATCCAGTTGTCTATTCCCCCCCCAAGTGTTTATCCAGTTGTCTATTCCCCCCCAAGTGTTTATCCAGTTGTCTATTGCCCCCAAGTGTTTATCCAGTTGTCTATTGCCCCCAAGTGTTTATCCAGTTGTCTATTGCCCCCAAGTGTTTATCCAGTTGTCTGTTGCCCCCAAGTGTTTATCCAGTTGTCTGTTGCCCCCAAGTGTTAATGCAGTTGTCTATTGCCCCCAAGTGTTTATCCAGTTGTCTGTTGCCCCCAAGTGTTAATGCAGTTGTCTATTCCCCCCAAGTGTTTATCCAGTTCTCTGTCCCCCCACCCTCAGTGTTTATACAGTTCTCTGTCCCTCCCCCTCCCAAGCGTTGTCCCCCCCCACTCCAGTTGTCTATTCCACCCCCAAGTGTTTATCCAGTTCTCTATTCCCCCCAAATGTTTATCCAATTCCGAATCCCCTCCCAAGCGTTTTTCCAGTTCTCTATCTCCCCCACAAGCTTTTATTTAGTTCTCTATTCCCCCAAGTGTTTATCCAGTTGTCTATTCCCCCCCAAGTGTTTATCCAGTTGTCTATCCCCCCCCAAGTGTTTATCCAGTTGTCTATTCCCCCCAAGTGTTTTTCCAGTTGTTTATTCCCCTCAAGTGTTTATCCAGTTGTCTATTCCCCCCAAGTGTTTATCCAGTTGTCTATTCCCCCCAAGTGTTTATCCAGTTGTCTATTCCCCCCAAGTGTTTATCCAGTTGTCTATTCCCCCCAAGTGTTTATCCAGTTGTCTATTCCCCCCAAGTGTTTATCCAGTTGTCTATTCCCCCCAAGTGTTTATCCAGTTGTCTATTCCCCCCAAGTGTTTATCCAGTTGTCTATTCCCCCCAAGTGTTTATCCAGTTGTCTATTCCCCCCAAGTGTTTATCCAGTTGTCTATTCCCCCCAAGTGTTTATCCAGTTGTCTATTCCCCCCAAGTGTTTATCCAGTTGTCTATTCCCCCCAAGTGTTTATCCAGTTGTCTATTCCCCCCAAGTGTTTATCCAGTTGTCTATTCCCCCCCCAAGTGTTTATCCAGTTGTCTATTCCCCCCAAGTGTTTATCCAGTTGTCTATTCCCCCCCAAGTGTTTATCCAGTTGTCTATTCCCCCCAAGTGTTTATCCAGTTGTCTATTCCCCCCAAGTGTTTATCCAGTTGTCTATTCCCCTCCCCAAGTGTTTATCCAGTTGTCTATTGCCCCCAAATGTTTATCCAGTTGTCTATTGCCCCCAAGTGTTTATCCAGTTGTCTATTGCCCCCAAATGTTTATCCAGTTGTCTATTGCCCCCAAGTGTTTATCCAGTTGTCTATTGCCCCCAAGTGTTTATCCAGTTGTCTATTGCCCCCAAGTGTTTATCCAGTTGTCTATTGCCCCCAAGTGTTTATCCAGTTGTCTATTGCCCCCAAGTGTTTATCCAGTTGTCTATTGCCCCCAAGTGTTTATCCAGTTGTCTATTGCCCCCAAGTGTTTATCCAGTTGTCTATTGCCCCCAAGTGTTTATCCAGTTGTCTATTGCCCCCAAGTGTTTATCCAGTTGTCTATTGCCCCCAAGTGTTTATCCAGTTGTCTATTGCCCCCAAGTGTTTATCCAGTTGTCTATTGCCCCCAAGTGTTTATCCAGTTGTCTATTGCCCCCAAGTGTTTATCCAGTTGTCTATTGCCCCCAAGTGTTTATCCAGTTGTCTGTTGCCCCCAAGTGTTTATCCAGTTGTCTGTTGCCCCCAAGTGTTTATCCAGTTGTCTGTTGCCCCCAAGTGTTTATCCAGTTGTCTGTTGCCCCCAAGTGTTTATCCAGTTGTCTGTTGCCCCCAAGCGTTTGTCCAGTTGTCTGTTGCCCCCAAGCGTTTGTCCAGTTGTCTGTTGCCCCCAAGCGTTTATCCAGTTGTCTATTGCCCCCAAGCGTTTATCCAGTTGTCTATTGCCCCCAAGCGTTTATCCAGTTGTCTATTGCCCCCAAGCGTTTATCCAGTTGTCTATTGCCCCCAAGTGTTTATCCAGTTGTCTATTGCCCCCAAGTGTTTATCCAGTTGTCTATCTCCCCCTCAGTGTTTATACAGTTCTCTGTCCCTCCCCCTCCCAAGCGTTGTCCCCCCCACTCCAATTGTCTGTTCCTGCCCTCCCCGAAGTGTTTATCCCAGTTCTCTATTCCCCCCAAATGTTTATCCAATTCCCAATCCCCTCCCAAGCGTTTTTCCAGTTCTCTATCTCCCCCACAAGCTTTTATTTAGTTCTCTATTCCCCCAAGTATTTATCCAGTTGTCTATTCCCTCCCAAGTGTTTATCCAGTTGTCTATTCCCCCCCCAAGTGTTTATCCAGTTTGTCTATTCCCCCCAAGTGTTTATCCAGTTGTCTATTCCCCCCCACCAAGTGTTTTTCCAGTTGTCTATTCCCCCCAAGTGTTTTTCCAGTTGTTTATTCCCCTCAAGTGTTTATCCAGTTGTCTATTCCCCCCAAGTGTTTATCCAGTTGTCTATTCCCCCCAAGTGTTTATCCAGTTGTCTATTCCCCTCAAGTGTTTATCCAGTTGTCTATTCCCCCCAAGTGTTTATCCAGTTGTCTATTCCCCCCAAGTGTTTATCCAGTTGTCTATTCCCCCCCAAGTGTTTATCCAGTTGTCTATTCCCCCCAAGTGTTTTTCCAGTTGTTTATTCCCCTCAAGTGTTTATCCAGTTGTCTATTCCCCCCAAGTGTTTATCCAGTTGTCTATTCCCCCCAAGTGTTTATCCAGTTGTCTATTCCCCTCAAGTGTTTATCCAGTTGTCTATTCCCCCCAAGTGTTTATCCAGTTGTCTATTCCCCCCAAGTGTTTATCCAGTTGTCTATTCCCCCCAAGTGTTTATCCAGTTGTCTATTCCCCCCAAGTGTTTATCCAGTTGTCTATTCCCCCCAAGTGTTTATCCAGTTGTCTATTCCCCCCAAGTGTTTATCCAGTTGTCTATTCCCCCCAAGTGTTTATCCAGTTGTCTGTCTCCCCCCCAAGTGTTTATCCAGTTCTTTGTCCCCCCCACCCTCAGTGTTTATATAGTTCTCTGTCCCTCCCCCTCCCAAGCGTTGTCCCCCCCACTCCAATTGTCTATTCCTGCCCCCCCGAAGTGTTTATCCAGTTGTCTATTCCCGCCAAGTGCTTATCCAGTTGTCTATTCCCCCCAAGTGTTTATCCAGTTGTCTATTCCCCTCCCCAAGTGTTTATCCAGTTGTCTATTCCCCCCAAGTGTTTATCCAGTTGTCTATTCCCCCCAAGTGTTTATCCAGTTGTCTACTCCCCCCAAGTGTTTATCCAGTTGTCTATTCCCCCCCAAGTGTTTATCCAGTTGTCTATTCCTCCCCAAGTGTTTATCCAGTTGTCTATTCCCCCCAAGTGTTTATCCAGTTGTCTATTCCCCCCAAGTGTTTATCCAGTTGTCTATTCCCCCCAAGTGTTTATCCAGTTGTCTATTCCCCCCAAGTGTTTATCCAGTTGTCTATTCCCCCCAAGTGTTTATCCAGTTGTCTATTCCCCCCAAGTGTTTATCCAGTTGTCTATTCCCCCCAAGTGTTTATCCAGTTGTCTATCTCCCCCCCAAGTGTTTATCCATTTCTCTATTCCCCCCCAAATGTTTATCCAGTTGTCTATCTCCCCCCCAAGTGTCTATACAGTTCTCTGTTCCCCCCACCTCCCAAGTGTTGTACCCCTGACTCCAGTTGTCCATTCCCAACCCCCCCCCTCCCCAAGTTTTTATCCAGTTCACTGTTTCCCCCCCCCCCGCCCCAAGTGTTGTTCCCCCCCACTCCAGTTGTCTATTCCTGCCCCCCCAAGTGTATATCCAGTTGTCTAATCCCCCCCAAGTGTCTGTCCAGTTGTCTATTCCGCCCCCCCAAGTGTTTATCCAGTTTTCTTTTCCCAATCCCCCTCCCAAAGTGTTTATCCAGTTCTCTGTCCCCCCTGCAGTGTTTAGCCAGTTCCCTATTCTGCCCCACCCCCAGCCACTCTCTCTTTCCCTTTAACGCTCCAATTCTTTTTCCCTTCAAGTATTTATTTTCCTTTCAAGTATTTATCCAATTCCCTTTTGAATAATATGAGTCATTCAGCCTCCACCATCCTTTCAGGCAGTGTTATCGTCATCCATAACTCACTGTGTGTGTTTAAAGAGAAACCTTCCCTCAAGTCACTTCCTCTGGTTCTATTGCCTTATATCAGTGTCCTCTCGTTACTGACTCTTCTGCCACTGTTTCTCCTTGCTTTATCAAAACTATTCATGATTTTGAATATATCTATTAAAGCTGCAGCTAACCTTCCCTCCTCCTTGGACAACAACCTCCGCTTCTCCAGTTTCCAGTCTGTACAAGGCATTGGTGAGACTGCACCTGGAGTACTGTGCACAGTTTTGGTCCCCTTACTTGAGGAAGGATGTAGTTGCACTGGAGGTGGTTCAGAGGAGGTTCACTAGATTGATTCCAGAAATGCGGGGCTTGTCTTATGAGGAGAGATTGAGCAGTTTAGGCCTATACTCGCTAGAGTTCAGAAGGATGAGAGGAGATCTAATTGAGGTATATAAGATGCTAAAGGGGACAGACAAAGTAGACGTGGAGGGAATGCTTCTCCTTCTGGGGCATCCTAGATCGAGAGGCCATAGTTTTAGGCTAAGGGGTGGTAGATTTAAATCAGAGATGAGGAGGAATTACTTTTCTCAAAGGGTCGTGAATCTGTGGAATTCACTACCTCACAGTGCAGTGGATGCCGGGACGCTGAATAAATTTGAGGAGATAGATTTTTAATTAGTAACAGGTTGAAAGGTATGGGGAGAGGGCGGGAAATTGGAGTTGAGGCCAAAATGAGATCAGCCATGGTCGTATTGAATGGCGGGGCAGGCTCGAGGGGCTGAATTGCCTACTCCTGCCCCTAGTTCTTAGTTCTTATGTTCTTTCCCATAACTTTGATAGTATTCTCGTAAATCCCTACTGCACCCTCACCAGGGCCTTCGACATCTTTTCTCAAGTGTGTAAACAGTGTTCCTTATCATAAATGTGTTTCTTTTGGTTTTATTTACAGTGGGAACAAAATGTTTTCTCTCATGACTTTGAAAAGGGAATTGGATAAATAACTAAAAGGGAGATATTTGGAAGGGAGTGAAGCCAATTGGATAGTTCTCCGAAACAGCTGACACCGGCATAATGGACCGATCTGTGCTGTGTCGTTCTATGATTCTCTTCAAACAAACGTCTTCTGTCGACAGAAATGTCAGGTTTTGAGCAATCCCCTCCCCTCCTGTTTTAGACTGTATTCTGCTGTCTTTTGGATTGTGGAGTTTTTAAATATTTGTTCATGGGATGGGACCAGCATTTACTGCCCATCCCTAATTGCCCTTGTGCACATTTTTAAGAGTCAACCGCATTACTGTAGGTCTGGAGTGATGTGTAGGCCAGATTTCCTTTAGTGAATCAGAGTGGTTTCAGATTTTTATTGAATTGCCGTGGTGGGATTTGAACCCAGGTTCCCCAGAGCATTACCCTGGGCCTCTGGAATACTAGTCCAGTGACAATGCCACTATGCCACCGCCTTTCCCTA
This sequence comes from Cetorhinus maximus, assembly GCF_964194155.1. Taxonomy (NCBI): domain Eukaryota; kingdom Metazoa; phylum Chordata; class Chondrichthyes; order Lamniformes; family Cetorhinidae; genus Cetorhinus; species Cetorhinus maximus. The sequence continues at coordinate 11,425,512 of NC_135891.1, forward strand.
TATTGGCAGACAGCTTCCTCCAGGGGCTCTATCCCTCTAACTGAAGGTAAGAGGTGTGAGAAAGCAGCCTTGAGTTAACTTGCTCTGTCCCCCCTCTTCAATGTATGGGATTCACTCCTGATTTTTTTTATTCCTTGCTGAGACATGAGCATTTCTGGCTAGGCCGACATTTGTTGCCCATCCCTAATTGCCCTTGTGAAGGTGGTGGTGATCTGCCTCCTTGAACCGCTGCAGTCCGTCTGGTGTCTTCTCCTCTTAGGCAGTCCTTGGGGACCGAGGATGACTTGCTTCCACTCCGGCTTGATGGGTTCTGAGACGGCTGATCAATCCAATGTGTGATCCGCAGACTCTGCCACTTGTGGGGCAAGTGGTACCTGGAGGATGGGGCAGATGAGGTGTTTGAACTCTGACGTTCGACTTCACCTTTGCATTGGCTCCCAGTGAAGTCTCTGGATGTGTCCTGTGCCTTCCCGAATAAATCTTCACCATTGTGGTCGGTTACAAGCCGGGGAGGATGTTGTGAGGGCTCCTTTGGCGGTACTTCTCCCGTGCTTTGAGGTGCCTGCTGTAGGTGGTCCAAATCGCTGACAATCTTGTTAATCCTGATTGGGGCCTTGAATTCTAATCCTACCACTCTCTATGTCAGTATGTCACCATAACCTGTTTTTAGAGAGTGTCACCGAATTTCTCAGGGTTAACAGTTGAGCTATGTTGTATAACCATCGTTTCCTCTCAGTTGCTAGGCTGGGAGTGAGCTAGTGCTGTTTGGACATGTGTTAAACAGGATGAACATGGAAGAGTAGTATGGCTGATTAAGTGTCCAGCTGCAGTCTTTACTTAGGCAGAGATCAGGAATCCACTCTAATACATTCCTTCAGGGAATATAGCCAGCCCAAAACAAACTTCTCCGTTTACTCTTTTCGGCTTTGAAGATGCCTCACGGTCCAAAGAGACCTCAAGAAGGCAGAATGCCGCCCAGGTGCTCAGTGGTAAAATACACCACATGGTACGATCTGGAGCCAGATTGCCTGTTCTCTGTGTAGCGCGAGCTGGAGAGCTATATTTCTTGGCCCAAGGCAACGATAATGAAAATCCACCAGGGTTCCTGTTCCCCAACCCCCTTGGTTGAATTGCATACATAGTGTATCAACTAATAGGTGAATAACAACCACTTCCAGACATACTAGAGGCAAGGGCCCCAGCAGGGAGCGTCAGCATACTGGTATATATGCTACACTGGGGACCGAGGCCATTTGGCCCTTTGTGCCTCTCTGGTAGAGCTATCCAATTAGTCCCACTCCCCTGCTCTTTTTCCGTAACCCTGTAAACCCTTTCAAGTATTTGCCAATTCCTTCTTCAGGAAAGGGAGTAAATTGGAGAGAGGACAGGAATTTCTGCCCTCTCAGAAGACGTTTGCTTGTATAACGTTGGTTTTATAGTATTGTAGCAACTGGATGTGATGATGCAGTGCGTGTAGTGGCTTAGTACTTGGTGTCATCCCTGTGGGCTAGTGCTTTGAGGCATTTTACAGGTGTGATAAGACATTATAAGGCTGAAGGTCATTTTCCTTTGTTTAAACCATGCCACCTGCGGCAAGCAGTTAGGAAGGCAAATGGTATGCTGGCCTTCATTGCGAAAGGACTTGAGTACAGGGGCAAGGATGTCTTATTGCAGCTGTACAGGGCCTTGGTGAGACCACGCCTGGAGTATTGTGTGCAGTTTTGGTGTCCTTACTTAAGGAAGGATATACTTGCCATAGAGGGAGTGCAGCGAAGGTTCACCAGACTGATTCCTGGGATGGCAGGATTGTCATATGAGGAGAGATTGGGCCAAATAGGCCTGCATTCACTGGAGTTTAGAAGAATGAGAGGAGATCTCATTGAAACATATAAAATTCTGACAGGGATGGACAGACTGGATGCAGGGATGGTATTTCCTCTGGCTGGAGGTCTGGAACAAGGGGCCACAGTCTCAGGATACGGAGCAGGCCATTTAGGACTGAGATGAGGAGAAACTTCTTCACTCAGAGGGTGGTGAACCTGTGGAATTCTCTACCAAAGAAGGCTGTGGAGGCCAAGTCACTGAATATATTTAAGAAGAAGCTAGATCAATTTCTGGACTCTATAGGCGTCAAGGAGTGTGAAGAGAGCGGGAGTATGACGTTGAGATAGAGGATCAGCCATGATCATATTGAATGGTGAAGCAGGCTCAAAGGGCCGAATAAACTACTACTCCTATTTTCTATGTTTCTATCTGATTCCACCCTAGTTGTGATGTCAGACCTGATCAGTGTGAAGTTTCTGTGTTGCCTGAAGGCATTTTGTTACACAGTTACATACGAATATGTGAACGTACGAATTAGGAGTAGGCCATGCGGCCCTTTGAGCCTGCTCTGCCATTCAATAAGATCCTGGCTGATCTGATTGTGGCCTCAACTCCACATTTCCATCCACCCCAATAACCTTTGACTCCCTTGTTAATGAAGAGTCTATCTACCTCTGCCTTAAAAATATTCAGTGACCCTGCCTCCACCATTCTCTGGAGAAGAGAGCTCCAGAGAATCAAGACGCTCTGAGAGCCAAAAAAATTCCCCTCATCCACATCTTAAATGGAAGACCCCTTATTTTCAAACTGTGTCCCCTAATTCCAGTCTCTCCCGCAAGGGGAAACATCCTTTCAGCATCCACCCTGTTGTCCCCTCAGGACCTTATATGTTTCAATAAGACTCTAAACTTCAATGGATACAGGTCCAGCCTTTGTTCAGAAGACAACCCCCCCATCCTAGGTATCAGTCGAGTGAAGCGTCTCTGAACTGCGAACGCATTTATATCCTTTCTTAAATAAGGAGACCAAAACTGTACACAGTTCTCCAGATGAGATCTCGCCAATGTCCTATACAATTGTAGCAAAACAGTCTTACTTCTATATTCCATTCCCCTTGCCTATCACTGCCAACGTTCCATTTGCCTTCCTAATCACTTGCTGTATCTGCATATTAACTTTTTGTGATTCGTGTATCAGGACACCTAGATCCCAAGTACCTCAAAGTTCTGCAATCTCTCTCCATGTAAATAGTATACTGATTTTCTATTCTTCCTGACAACGTGGACAAGTTCACGTTTTCCCACATTACACGCCATCTGCCAATTTTTTGCCCACTCACTTAACCTGGTTATATCCCTTTGTAGACTCTTTACCTCCTCTTGACAACTTACTTTCCTATCTATCTTGGTGTCATCGGCAAATTTAGCTACCATACATTTGGTCCTCTCAACCAAGTCATCGATATAGATTGTAAATTGTTGAGGCCGCGGCATTGATCCCTGTAACATTGCACTCGTCACATCTTGCCAACCCGAAAATGACCCATTTATCCCTACTGCCTGTTTCCTGTTAGCTAACCAATCCTCTGTCTATGCTAATATGTTACCCCCTGCACCATGAGCTCTTATTTTGTTGCAGTAACCTTTAATGTGGCACCTTATCAAATGCCTTCTGGAAATCTAAGTACCGTACACCCACAGGTTCCCCTTTATCCACATTGCTTGGTTACTTCCTCAAAGAACTCCAATAAATTAGTCAAACATGATTTCCCTTCCATAAAACCATGTTGGCTCTGCCCGATTGCATTGAGATTTTTTAAGTGCCCTGCTATCACCACCTTTACAATAGATTGCAACATTTTTCTAATGATATATGTTAAGCCAATTGGCCTGTAGTTTCCTGCTTTCTGTCTCCCTGCTTTTTTTTGAATAGAGGAGTTTCATTTGTTATTTTCCAATCTGATGGGACTGCTCCAGAATCTAGGGAATTTTGGAAGATCCAATGCGTCGAATATCTCAGCAGCCACTTCTCTTAAGATCCTGGGATGAAGCCCAACAGTTGATTCTGGAATGCCTAAAATTGCTCATTGGATCTCGGCTGTCTTGGATGGGCTTGCTTAGCAACAATAACTTGTGCTGTATAGCGCCTTTAACATAGTAAACGATCACATGGCACTTCACAGGAGCACTTCAGACAAAATATGACATTGAGTCAAAGAAGGAAATATTAGGAAATAACCTGGGTTAAAGAGGTAGGTTTTAAAGTTCTTACTGCAGGAGAGACGGAGAGGAGGGAATTCCAGAACTTGGGGCCTAGACATCCAAAGACATTTGGCGATGGAAGTGGGGGATGGACAAAAGACCAAAATTGGAGGGAGGCAGAGCCCTCGGGAGGTGGTTGGGAGGGCGGAGGAGATTGTAGAGATAGGGAGGGATGATGCAAAGGAACAATTTGAACACGAGGGTGAAAATCTTAGAATCAGTTGACTGGGAGTCGATGTAGGTCATTGAGCGCAGCGGTGATAAGTAAACGAGACTTGGCATGAGTTAGCTCACAGCGGAGCTTAGGATGAGCTCAAGTTTACAGAGGGCAGAAGACTGGAAGTCAGCCAGGAGACCACTGGAGGAGTAGAGTGTGGAAGTAACAAAAGAAGGGATGAGGGCATTTGATGTAAGTGTAACATTTCAGTGGACCATATTTCTAGTCCCTTGCTTTATTCCTCAGTGCTGAAATGTGCAATTGTGATCTGCATTTCTTAGTTCCCTAAGCAGTTGGCATGAACGTTGACAGCTCAGTGCATGGTCATTATCATTTTGCAGGCAAGCTGAATAGATAACCAGGAGTGAGTTTGCTTCTGAGGGGGCATGGCCTACAGGATTACTGAAGCGAGGAATATGGTTTATGAAATTGACACTTGTAGTTGTTTCCCGCAGAATGACTTGCGGATATGGGATAGAGATTCCAGGACACTTATCTAATCAAGGGAATCCAATGACATAAGCTGAGAGAGCAAACCTTGAACATTTGGTAACCGCCAGAGATTTGATTCTCTTCTGGTCTCCTCAGTAATAAAACAGAACCTGGATGTTAATACAGGCATAATGGTGCTCTTGTGAAATTTTTATACTTTGTCAGGGCCTTGAAATATATCCAGCAATCACACTCTTTAGTATGTCCTTCCAAGATGATGGTTGTCTACAGAGATTGTTTTGAGCTGTGTGAGACTAGATACAGGTGTGTCACCAGAACCAATTTGGAAAGGATTAAACTGTGTTGGCTTCAGAGGAATTAATACTGAGATTTGAGCTTTTGAGCCCATATCCTCTCCACCACCAGGACGCCTACTCCCTTTTCCTAACATCACTCCTCTCTGCCTCGACCCGTTTGCTGCTGAAGTCTTCATCCCTGCTTTTGTTACTTCCACACTACACTTGCCCAGTGCTCTGCTGGCTGGCATCCCATCTGTAAACTTGAGCTCATCCTAAACTCTGCTGCCCATGTCCTAATTCACACCAAGTCTCGCCCCTGTGCTCACTGATTTACATCGACTCCCAGTCTACTGATGTTAAAATTCTCAACCTTGTGTTCAAATTGCTCCATTGCATCAACCCTCTCTATCTCTGTAATCTCCTTGTCCCTCCTTACCGCCTCCTGAGTGCTCTGCATTCCTCCAATTCTGGCCTCTTGTGCATTCCCTACTTCTGTCGTCAAATGCCTTTGGGTGTCCTAGGCCCTAAGCTCTGGAATTCCCTCCTCTCCACCTCTCTACATCACTGCCTTGCCTCATTTAAGACTTTTGAATATCTACCTCTTTGACCCAGGTTGCATCTCCCTCCTTGGCTCCGTGTCAAACCTTGAAAGCGCTCCCGAAGCACCTTGCAACGTTTTACCATGTTAAAGGTGCCATATAGATGCAAGTTATTATTGCTCATGCTAAGGACTGAAAGGTCTACTCTAAGACATCTAGTTTTGGGTTTTTCAACCCTCATCTATCCTGGATATTGTAGTCACGTTCTGTTTTCATCTCAAACACACACTGCAGAATAATGTTGCTAACATTACTGCGTGCCTGATGAGAAGTAATATGCAGTTGACCACCAGTAAACTCTGTGGCTGCTGCTCTTATCCCTTATCTACGTCAGTAATGGTCCAGTTGGCCAAGTTTGAGTCTCGTGCAGTATTTCACAGGCTTGGTACATAGAATTTACAGCACAGAAACAGACCATTCAACCCAACTGGTCTATGCTAGTCTTTATGCTGTACATTACCCTCCTCCCACTCTACTACACCTAAAGCTAATGGCATTTGCACTATTTTCTCCTTCATGTACTTATCCAGCTTCCTCTTAAATGTATCTATACTATTCGCCTCCACTACTCCATGTGGTAGCAAGTTCCATTTTCTAACCACTCTTTCTGTAAAGAAGTTCCTTGCGAATTCTTTGTTACCTTTATTCGTGACTTCCTTCTATTGGTGAGCCCTACCCCTACTCCCACACCTTGGCCACAAGTGAGAAACACCTTCTACCTTACTGATTCCCTTTATAATTGTAAAGGCTGCTATTCGGTTGCTTCTTGGCTTTTCACTTTTATAGGAGCAAGAACCCCTGGCTAATCAGTTGTTTGTGAAAGTTACAACCTCTCTGTTCTAGCATCGTCCTTGTAAATCATCTCTGCACCTTCTTCAGTGCCTTTAATACCCTCTTTTGTACTCTGGAGACCAAAGCTGCGGACAGACTATGCACAATGCTCCCATTGGAATCAACTAAACAGCCGGCTGCACTGTAACATGCTGGGATCCATGTCGGAGACCTCTTCCCTCCCTTTATTTTCCATTTACGGTCAACCGTGTGCCTGCCTAACTTCAGTTGCGTAGGTAGATTGGAGAAGTTGGCACTGCTTTCCTTGGAGAAGAGAAGGTTGAGAGGAGATTTGATAGAGGTGTTCAAAATCACGAGGGGCCTGGACAGAGTAGATAGGGAGAAACTGCTCCCACTAGTGGAAGGATCGAGAATGAGAGGGCACAGTGAAGGCAATTGGCAAAAGAAGCAATGGTGACATGAGGCAAAAACTTTTTCACGCAGCGAGTGGTTAAGGTCTGGAGTGCGCTGCCCGAGATCATGGTGGAAGCAGATTCAATCAAGAGGAAATTGGACTATTATCTGAAAAGGAAGAATGTGCAGGGTTACAGGGAGAAGGTGGGGGGGTGGGATGAGTGGCACGAGATGCATTGCTCTTTCGGAGAGCCAGCGCAGACATGATGGGCCGAATGGCTGCCTCCTGTGCTGTAACAGTTCTGTGATTCCGAGTCACGCGCCCTCAGAAGAGGGGAGGTTAGATCAAGGATATACGATCGGAGCGAGGCATTTTTAGTCCGGAGTGGGTGGTGGTTGTTGATCGAGGATGACAAGTTTTTTTTTGATCTGTCAGTAATTTTTCACTGCAGGGCAATGTCAGTAGATTTCCTTCATTCCGTGCACTCTGATCAGAGCAGCATTGCTGTAGCTTGCTCGTGCTTTGGAGATTCGCTTCCGAGAATGCAGCTGATAAATCGTCCTGTTCAGTTGATAAGGGGAAAGTCTCTTAGGCTTTGGAGGGCAACAAACTGGCCATTAATGCATATCTTTTCAGTCTCGTACTTGGTGCCTGGCAAATTACTTGCCTGCTGACTGCTATTTGTCTGTCTCTTTCTGCACCTCCATTCGCTGTAACTGGCAGGACGGGTATACGACTCGCTGCTGGTTACCCACTCAAAAGTTACGGGAACGGTACGTGAAAGCTGGCCAGAGAGTGAGTTTGCGCACTTAGTTATTTATATTTAGTCAAATTTTCACATCGATTGGAAATTGCCTCTGTCCTCTGCATGGTTTCCTTCCGGTAGTGTGGTGCAGGGATGTCTGGAAACGGGCACCTGGATAAACTCCAATGCTACTTTGGTTGAATGCCTTTTTTCTAGAACGTGGACAAAGCTGTGCTGAAGAATGTTGCAGCGATGGGCGTCGATTTATAAAGTACCTTTGAGCGCTACAAGCTGCTGTATCCCACATTGTGGAATGCTTCAGCAGTGGGTGTTGATGGACTATTTGACTAGGGAGGACTTCATGAGCAAGTTCAATGCCCCCTTATATATCCATCCCTATTGTTCTGCAACTCCACTGAGACCAGCTAACTTAAAGCTGAAGGGCCCAAGATTGACCTTATGTGGCTTCGTTAAGAAAGACTGACAATATAGCGCCTTTCACATCCTCAGGATATCCCGAAATGCTCTGTCGTCAATGTTAAACTGTTGTTCCTCTTGATTTCCATCTGTTTATCTCTGCCATGTCATGTGCGCTCTGCCTGAAGGCAGGTCCTTGGCTCATTATCTGATGCTTCATCCTGAGCCACTTTCTAGGCAGCTTTGTCCATGGTGGTTTGCCATTGCCTTCGAATCTCAGGTGCAGGTCGCAAGTCTACCTCAGCCAGAGTGGGAATCGAACCCGCGCTGTTGGCATTATTCTGAGCCACGGGCTAGCCAACCAGCCTTCTGTCTAGCTCTGTAGTGTATATAGATTTGTTCTGTGGGTCGTGCACTTTGTATTTGGGCATCACCATTCTGTCATGGTGTATACAGCAACACTGCTGTTTGTGGTCAAAATGGAATGATTGGATAATTCCCCTGCCAGTCACACCCTGCATTGCTGTAAGTGGCTGGGATCAAGTTAATGCACATAATTTGCATTAACTATCCTTCATTCACTTCATTTTGCTGGTGAAATCCCCTTGCTTTTATTGAGAGGCTCTGCTGTGGTTTCGGCTGTGAGTTTAATTTGTAGAGACTCTTACTGCATGTAGTGACTACATATTCCCAGTGTGAATGTAGATGATTGGATAATTGGGAGATGCTGGCATAGTGATATTGTCACTGGACTAGTAACCCAGAGACCCTGGGGACCTGGGTTCTAATCCCACCACGGCAGATGGTGAAATTTGAATTCAATAAAAATCTGGTCTGGCCTCCATGTGACTCCAGACCCACAGCCTTCTGAAATGGCCAAGTTGTATAAAACCGCTTAAGAGTCTCAAAGGAATGAAACCGGAAATGACGACGGCAAAGTCCTCCTTACTAACATCGGGGGGGGGGCTAGGGCCAAAATTGGGAGAGCTGTCTCACAGACTGGTCAAGCACCAGCCTGACATAGTCATCCTCACGGAATCATATCTTACAGATAATGTCTCAAATACCACCATCACCACTGGCAGGACAGCAGAGATGGCGGCACAGCGGTGTACAATCAGGAGGGAGTTGCTCTGGGAGTCCTTAACATCGACTCCGGATACCACGGTGAAACATAGGCAAAGAAATGTCTTGTTGCTTACCATGTACTGGCCCCCCCTCAGCTGATGAATCAGTGCTCCTCCATGTTGAACATCACTTGGAAGAAGCACTGAGGGTGACAAGGGCGCAGAATGTACTCTGTTCAGACGTGCCTCCAGGGTTTCTACAAAATCTTTGCACATCCAACCACTAGGTGGTGAGCTTAAGCCCCAGAAGTTGCAGATGGCTTTCATCACTAATGCAAACATGAGGGAAATTCACTTTGCTCTGTCAGGAAGCCCAGGAGAGATTCACTCATAACCTTGAAATGACTCGTGGGTCGTGGTTCATATGTTAATACAGACTATTACGGAAGGTGTTTTTGATTTTCTCAGCACTTCACAAGTGTTAAGCTTCCGACTCTTTCTGTTTGCCCTGATAAGGAAGGGAGACAGAGCAAGAGTGAACCACTAATGGTTCTCCCCAATAACTAGGGAGCTCTGCTCCACCTCCCGCGTCCAAAAATTAAAGAGGTTTCACACGTGATGAGTACATGAAGCACAAGTGAACAAGCAAACTGTGCTGACCAGCTCGTTGAACCGCTGGTTGAATTACATTTAGCCTGTTGGTAATTGATTGTTGGTATGCAGGATTATAAGTTGCTTAGGGCGTTTTATTGAAAGAAGAGAGAGACTTGCATTTATATAGCGCCTTTCATGACCATAGGAGGTCCCAAAACGTTTTCCAGCCATTCCAGGGTTTTTTCCCAATGTGTAGTCACTGTTGTAATGTATGCAAGAGCACAACAAATAGGAGCAGGAGTAGACCATGAGGCCCATTGAGCCTGCTCCGCCTTTCAATACGATCATGGCTAATCTTGGACTCCAATCCATTTTCCCACCCGCTCCCCATTATCCTTTTAATTCCCTGAGAGGCCAAAAATCTCTCTATCTCAGCCTTAAATGTATTCAACCTTGGAGCATTCTTAGGCCTCTGGGGTAGAGAATTCCAGAGATTCACAACCCTTTGAGTGAAGTAATTTCTCCTCATCTCAGCCCTAAATGATTGGCCCCTTAACCTGAGACTGTGGCCCCCGTGTTTTAGACTCCCCAACCAGCAGAAACAATCTCTCAGCGTCTGCCTATCAAGCCCCTTCAGAATTTTGTAGGTTTCACTGAGATTGGGTTTATATTCAGTGAGAATATAAGCCCAATTTACTTAGCCTCTCAGCGTAAGACAACCCTCTCATCCCAGGGACCAGTCTAGTGAACATTTTAGGGTCCGTGCACAGCAAGCTCCCACGTACAGCAATGTGATAACCCGATAATTAGTGATGTTGGTTGAGGAATATAATTGGGCAGTACACCGGGGATAACTCTCCTGCTCTTCTTTGAAATAATTCCATGGGATCTTTTATGTCCAGCCGAGAGGGCAGTTGGAGCCTCACCTGACCGCCTATAGTGCAGCACTCCCTCAGTACTGCAGTAGAGTGTCAGCCTGCTTTTTTTTTTGTCCTCGGGTCTCTGGAGTGGGACTTGAACCTGCAGTCTTCTGACTCGGAGGTGAGAGTGCTACCCAGTGAGCCACAGTTAATGACGTGTTTATGATCCACACAAGCCTCCTCCCACCCCTCATAACCCTTCACCCTATTCCATTCTCCCTCCTGCTCCTAATTGAGTCTCCCTTTAAATATTCGCCGAACTGCTTCCTGTGGTATGTACGCTGGTGCATTCTGTTTTCCTGGGACACAGCATTCGATGCATTTTACTGCCTCTGTCGGGAATTTATGTAATCTTATTTCTACCATTCTGTGCACAGAGACTAAAGCCTGTTGAAGATGTCCAGGAGACCTCCGAGCAGACGCGGTATTACGTTCGAGGTGGGGGCTAGGCTTGAAGCACGTGACAGGCTGAAAAAGTGGTAAGTCCTGCAGAGTGCGACACCTGTCCTGCTGGTTTGTTTAAAACGTGACTAATTTCACAGAATGAAGGAGAGCAGGGAGGAGGCCACTCGGCCCATTGGGCTCTGCTGGCTTTTCCCTTTCCGTAATTTTTAAAACAATGAGAAAATGTAGTTGACGGGCCAAAGACCCAGGGTTGTGGGAGACAAAGAGCTGTAGGGATGGACCCAGCAGTAATGGAACAACATTGACTGAAATCCACAGGAGAATTCCAAACATTCACAAATGTCTGAGGAAATTTCTTCTTCAGACTCAGTCCCTAATGGTCAACCCCTTTTTTGAGACTGCGACCATTAGTTTGAGACTCTGTGGATCTGAGCAGCAGAAACCAGGAACGCACCTGGCTCCATTCTGTGGGCCTGTGTTGCCTGATAATTTTGCCCTCGATAGCAGAGGAGATGGAACAGGAAAGGGTGAGGGGTGGAATGGGACCCACTAGGAGCTGTGAGTGAGACTAACCCACTGGAAGGTGTACGTTTGTGTGTGTCTCACCCACTGGGAGGTGTATGTGTGTGTGTGTGTGTATCTGAGAGATTCAGCTGCTGGAGGTGTGTGTGTTTGTGAGACTTACCCACTGGGAGGTGTGTGGGTGTGTGTGTGTGTTTGCTGCGGCACTGGTTCTGGTTAGAAAGGTGCTCAGCTATGATGCTTTCTGGTGAACACTTGCTGTTCAGTCCACAAGTGAAAAATGGGGAAGAGAGGAGATGGGGATAAAAGGCCTGAGTGGAGAGGAGTTTTTTTTTTAAATGCTCAGTGAGTATAACATTGGGTAAAGCAACCTGACCTTGAGCCCAGTGCCAGTTTGGAGTATATTTACAGGATATAGAAGCTAAGGGTTCTCTTTTGAGAAGAGAAGGTTGAGGGGAGATTCATTAGAGGCGTTCAAAATTTCTAATGGTTTTGATAGAGTAAATATAAAGAAACTGTCCACTGGCAGAAGAGTCAGTAACCGAAGGGGACAAAAAAAAACAGGCAGGATGAGGAGGAATTATTTTACACAGCGAGTTATGGTCTGGACTGCACTGCCTGAAAGGGCAGTGGAAGCAGATTCAGTAATAACATTCAAAAGAGGATTTGGACAAATATGCAGGGCTTTGGGGAAAGGGTAGGGGAGTGATTGGATAGATCTTTGAAAGGGCTGGCACGAGCACAATGGGATGAATGGCCTATTCCTGTGCTGTAAGATTCTGTGGTCCTACATCTTAAGCCGAGATGAATTTTTCTCGTGACGTGTTTCGAATAATGTGCACCGGCTCTGTCCGCGTTTTCTCTTAAGAGTGTTGTTATTTTTAAGGGGAGGTGGTGGCATAGTGGTGTTATCACTCAACCAGTATTCCAGAGATCCGGGGATGCAGGTTCGAATCCCACCATGCCATATGGTGAAATTTGAATTCAATAAAAATCCGGAATTAAAAGTCTGAGGATGACCATGAAACCATTGCCGATTGTCGTAAAAACCCACGTGGTTCACTAATGCCCATTAATGGAAGGAAATCTGCCGTCCTTATCTGGTCTGACCTACGTGTGACTCCAGACCCACAGCAATGTGGCTGACTCTTAGATGCTCACTGAACAAGGGCAATTGGGGGTATGGGCAATAAATGCTGGCCACATTTTTTATTAAAAAGTGATCATCTTCAAATGACATATTTAAAAAAGTGATGTTCGTTATCTATTTGGCATTGTTTTGACTGGTGCTGAGTTATTTCGTTCCAGCTGATCACCTTCGCTGATTTAAAATTTTATTTGCTCTGTAATCAATTACAGACAAAATCTATATTCCAAGCCAGCTATTTGAAGAGGGAAGGACTATTTGAATTGGTCGTTCCTTTCGGTTTCTGATTTGATTTTTAATTTGACAAGACCCTGCCCTCTTATTGGTGTGGTTAGAAGTTAGAACGCACGGGGGTTTAGTTTGAAAGAGTCGGCGTGTCTTTCACAACCTCAGGGTGTCCCAAAACGCTTACAGCCGATAGGGTACATATTGAGGTGTAATCACCGTTGTGAAGCAGGGCACGCAGCAATTTGCGCCCAGTAACTTCCCACAAAAGGCACTGTGATAATGACCAGAATCTCTGGGTTTTTTAAAAAATTAAGTGATTTTAAGTGAGGGGTAAATATTGGCCAAGACGCTATGGAAAACTCCCCTGCTGCTCTTTGAAAGAGGGTGAAGCAGCCCGCTTGATTGGCACCCGATCCTCCATCATTCCCCCAACCACCGACGCACAGTAGCAGCAGGGTGTGTACCATCTACAGGATGCACTGCAGCAACTCACCAAGGCCCCTTTGACAGCTCCTTCCCAACCTGTAACCTCTGCCATCTAGAAGGACAAGGGGCAGAAGATGCATGGGGACACCACCACCTGGAAGTTCCCCTCCAAGCCACTCACCATCCTGACTTGGGAAATATATCGCCGTTCCTTCACTGTCGCTAGGTCAGAATCCTGGAACTCCCTCCCTAACAGCTCTGTGGGTGTACCTACACCACAGGGACTGCAGCGGTTCGAGAAGGCAGCTCACCACCACCTTCTCAAGGGCGGTTGGGAATGGGCAATAAATGCTGGCCCGGCCAGCGGACCCCACATTGCGTGAATGAATTTAAAAAAGGAGTGCCATGGGTCCACTGGGAGAATATGTATGTTGGCCTGAGTGGATCGTTCACGGTGCTCAGTCCAGCCCCACACCTGGTCTAGCTTTCTAGTTGTACCTTTTTACTGCCTGGTTTCTGACACTGATTTGAATTATGGAATGTTGCCCTGTCACAGTACTGAGAGAGAGAGAGAGAGAGGGCTGGCATTGAACTCGGGGCCCCTTAGCATGTCTGTGTTTCCTACAGGTACACGGCACACATAGAGAAGATCGATTATGAGGAGGGAAAGGTGCTGATTCATTTCAAACGCTGGAATCATCGATACGACGAATGGTTCAGCTGGGACAGCGTCTACTTACGGCCTTTAGAGAGGCCACTTCTGCGGAAGGAAGGGGCGAAGCTGGACGAGCCAACTGTGGTGAGGAGGTTACTCGGAGCACATTCAAACCTTCAAAACGTTTTAACGGGGAAGTCATGATTTTCGCCAAACGCGGAGGAAATTCTCAGCCTCCCTTTAGCTGGGCTACGGTTCCAGCGCAGGGCAGGAACTGAACGCACAATGGCTCAGCCCATAGGGAGGCCGTTCAGCCCCTCTTGCCTATGCTGGGTCTTTGACAGAGCTGTCCGTCTAATCCCACTCCCCTGCTCTCTTGCAATAGCTGTGCATTTTTTTTTTAACGTTAAGCACTTATTGAATTCCTTTTTGCGAGTTATTATTAAATCTGCTTCCGGTACACTTAGTCAGTGCATTTCAGATCATGGCAACTCACTGTGTTTTTTAAAAAAAAAAGGAATAGCTTTGCTGATTTTTCCCTGGACTTAGAGACACTGATTCATGTTTAATTAGTGATGGCAAGGCGCTGAATAATGTATTGTTCCTTTTTTTTAAAAAAAAAATAGTGTTTTCCCCAAACTTAAAATTAAAATTTATCGTTGAAGTATGGGAGGGCTGCTTGGTGGGTTTATTTTTAAGAGCCTTCAGCGAGACAGCTTATATAGAATAATTCAAATTGAAATATGAAAGCACAAATGGGCACAAAAGATGGTGTTTTGGGGGCTAGAATTCTGTTGCCTTTCTCTCTTGTACTATTGTAAGCACTTTGAAGATTTCCTTTCTTTCATGCGTGCAGAAATATGGAACATTTAATTTCTTTCTGTTGGAAGAGCTATAATTGATGAGGTTTCAAATTCCCAACATCTCAAGGTTAACCTTGTGTTTAAGTTGCCTCATAGCCCCATTTGTGCCTGTCTCTGCAGCCTCTGTCAGCCTCGGGACTCCCCCCCTCTCATCACGATCCCCGAAATGTCTGTTTCTCTGACCCTGCTCTTTTGTACAATACCCTAACCCCTCCCCACTGCCGCATCCCCCACACTCTCCCTCACCTGGCCGCTGATGACCGTGCCTCCAACCACCTGGACCCCACGCTCTGAAATCCTTGTCCTGCCCTTTCATCCTCAACTCCTGAAGCCCCCCCATCGGAGCCCATGTCTCTGAACAAGCTTTGGGGCACCCATGGGCTGCACATGACGGCTGCACCAGGCCCCCCCGCAACCCCCAGAAACAAAAGTCAGTGGGAAGCTAACTCACTCCACGCCAGCCCGCCCCGCAGCCATAGTGTGCTGTGGACAGACAAAATTGTCTGTCAGATGGGGACTGCTGCCCCCTCAGCTCCAGCAGTGCCAAGATCTCATTAGTGGGGCTCAGCCGGGACTGCAACCAGCCCCATGAAGAAGGCCCAATGGATCCCAGAGTGAGGTAAGTCTGGGGTATAGGGCGGGGGGAGGATTTGGCCAGTTTAGGTAAGGGTTGGGGGTGGTGGGTTTTGGTGAGCGCGGGCGGGGGGGGGGAGGAAGAAAGTGGGGCGGAACTGTCTTAGGGGGCTGCCCACGATGCCCAAATGGCATCCCCTGAAAATAGTACAACCACCCACCTCCAGCCCTTTTAAAAACTTGTTTAAAAATTTGGCTTGCCCACTCCTGCCCGATTGCCCACGCCAACCATGTTATGGCATGGGCAGTGTATTATCGGAGTCGATGGGCTTGTTAACAAGCTGAATTGACCCTTGATTATTTATATATTGGGGGGGGGCAGACTGCTGATTTCAGCGCCCGCCCACCTACCGTGTTATGGAGGGTGAGCTTGGGAGTGGGTGGAAAGGTGGTGGGGTGGGGACCTGCCCCATTTTACATGCCCACCCCCCCCCCCAACCTGCCGAAAACATGCCTAATAATCTACGCATTTGCCACAGTATCCCTTTTTCATGATTACGCCTCCAAATTTTTTGGGGGGCAGTTTTGCACCTTTTGAGTTATGTTGAACTCTAGGCACAGAAATGGTCCATTCAACCCATCTGGCCTTTGCGGGCAATCATGCTCCTCCACCAGTTTCCTCTCATTCTATCAGCACACCCCTGAACTTTTACTCCCTTTCTGAAAGACGCAGCACCTGGAGGAATACCTACCGCTTTAAAGAATTCTGAAACCAGCTGCGCAAAACCCATTTTGACACCTGTCACAGAAGCCCTTTCTTAGTGGTTTGACTGCTCAGCGAGTAACTGTTGACCAGTGTGGGTCAGAAGTTCCGAGGAGTGGTGATCACAGTCGGACTGCCTCCCCTCCCCTGTTTGCTCACTCTGGAATGCGGCTGCACCTTTTGCGCCCGATTCCGACTCGGGCCTCCTTGGGAAAAGCTCAGTCCAGCTGTTCAGGAATTCTCTCGGCGCAGCGTAGCAGAGTCGGGGGAAAGGAAGCCGCACCCCAGGTGGGTGTTGTGGGGAATGGGGGGGGCGGTGTCAGCACTATCGTTATCCAAGAGTTAGAAGCGGTTTTAGTTCTTCTGACTTTTCCTGGGTAACTATTCTGCTAAGAGAGTTGGAACCATCCAAAGTTTCCGATTTAAATTGGATGGTCCACCGTGCAGGGTAATTGCCTATCAGAAGTTTGAACTTCCCAGGCAATTCCTGTGCAGACGTTGCATGGGGACTTCTGGGGCGGGGGGGTCACCCAGTGCATCTTCTGGGGCAGCTCCTGGCTACGAACCCCTGGAGATTGGAAGATATGGGCCTATTTCACACTGTACAGTGGTGATCGACTTCTTTGCTGGCTCCCATTGAAGGGTAATGTAACATATATGAAATTCTTGCATTGGTTATGCTGCCAAATGTCATACAATCCCGTAGAAATAGATGGACAATGTTTTAATGGTCATTCCTGCTTTTATTTCTCTACAAGATGGAGGTGTTGGCTATATCAACAATACCGCAACTCTGGCTGTTCTTGCTTGTGCCATAGATGGCGCTATATCCTCTCTCAACCTTTCAGAACCAACACTGCTGTGCCAACCAATGAATTAGACCGGTGGTGGTTTAGGGGCGGGACCTATGGCAGGACTTGGTCTATTTTACAGCAAACAAAATCTATTGATCAACAAGCAGCTTCTATTTAAACAGTGCACTACAGCGACATCTGATTAAAAGCAGGATTATTTCTCCAGTAAAATGCAGTGAGTGGAGGATAGTTGCATGCAAATTGCGTGTGTGTAATATCAATCCCAGTCACTTATGGCAGTGCGGTCTGCAGTAGTGATTGGCAGGAGAATTAACCCAATCATTTTCATTCTGGCTGGAACTAGTAGTGTCATTGTATGTAACCAACAAACACAGGTCTCGCGGGCAAGCAGTGCCTTAGCAAAATTTCTATTTAAAAGCAGTGAACCAGTCAGGTGTGTATTAGTGTAGGACTATAGACATGAAAACCTGCATGAAAGTGCATCCCATATGCTAGTTTTTTTTTACATAGAATTTAGTACACAAGCTACTGATTGTACATTGCAGAAGAGAAACATTTTGTTGAAGCTTTTCATCTTTTGCACTCATCAGGACTATTGCAAGAATACCAATGTCAGGGGAATCAACAACTTTATACTGTATGAAAAGAAAGTGCTGATTGGTTGGCCCTGTTCTTTGCAGACAGAGAGAACATGTACACACGTTGCACCTGTTTCAGCTAAACAAAACAAGTGATAGCCATTCGTTGGTTCATTCCTCGGGGCAATGCCTTGATCAATCAGAGTCAAGCCGCCTGGTTGAAAATGCCAAACAATGCTTGGCCGTTAACTGTCAGTCACTATTAACTGGTGCATTCTCCATGGCACTGCCTCTACCAATCAGAGTCCACTTGCCAACCAGCCAGCACTCTCTTCTCATACCGTATAATGTTGTTGCTTCCCCTGACGTTGGTATTCTTGCGATTGTCCTGTGAGGGTGAGACAAAAAGCTTCAGCAGCACTGACGTTCTGTACTGCCAAACGGCTACTCATTGTAGGTACGTTGGCATCAAATGGAAACTCTTGATAACCTTTTCTTACACCTTGCTGCCTTTGATATTTAGGAGTTCCGTCCCGGTGAGCAAGTGTTGGCCTGCTGGTCTGACTGTCGCTTCTACCCAGCCAAGGTTATTTCGGTCAACAAGGATGGTAAGTGAGTTGAGTGTGGTCACTCAGTCGTGGGTTTGCAACTTACCAAGACCAGACTTGAGATTTTTTATATTTTTTTTTGGAGGTGTGCACTGCTTTGAAAATGCAATCTCTGCTTTTTGAAAGCAACCTGTCGGGGTGAGGAGGATAAGGGGTGAGAGAGAGGGGAGAATATAAAGTGAGGGGGAGGGAGAGAGAGTAGAGGAGGTAGAGAGTGGGAAAAGTGAGAGAGAAGGGAGGAAACATGAGAGACAGGGTGTACATGTGTATAAAATCATTAATTTTAACCCAGCATTCAGTCGCTGCAAATTGTGCTGTGCTTTTCGGACGAAGTGCAAAAATATTCATTAATAATTAAACCATGTTGGATCTCTATAGATCATTTTGAGCTTTGGATGCTATTCTCCTGTTTGGAGTAAACTTAGTATGGTATTTCCATGAAGCAGTAAGACGTTGGCCACAGAGAGATGTCCTGGACGTCAGGCAGGCGGCCTCTACTTACACTCAGCCTGAGAAAGTCCTCGGAGCTGAATGCTACACTGTAGGGTGAGCATTGCTGCATTCTGCACTGAGTTGCTGCACATATCAAACACACGGTGCAAGCTGTTCTACAGGAGAGAAAACTTTGTTAAGTCCAAGATGGGAGATAGTGGTAATATCACT
This sequence comes from Cetorhinus maximus, assembly GCF_964194155.1. Taxonomy (NCBI): domain Eukaryota; kingdom Metazoa; phylum Chordata; class Chondrichthyes; order Lamniformes; family Cetorhinidae; genus Cetorhinus; species Cetorhinus maximus. The sequence goes on from NC_135891.1 coordinate 11,444,319, forward strand.
GGACTAGTAACCTAGAGGCCCAGACTAAGGCTCTGGGCACACAGATTCAAATCCCACTGTAGCAGCTAGTTAATTAATAAAATCTGGAATTTGAAAACTAGCCTTAGTCATGGTGACCGGGATTGTTGTTAAAAACCCATCTGGTTCACTAATGGTCGGTGAGGGGAGGAAATCGGCCATCCTTACCTGGCCTGGCCTACATGTGACTCTAGACCAACAGCAATGTGGTTGACTCTTAAGTGCCCTCTGAAATGGCCTAGCAAGCCACTCAGTTCAAGGGCAATTACTTGCAAAGAGACTGATGCGCCATGATTGGCCAACAGCTCCATGCATCATGCAGTTACCAGGATGGCAAGAAGGTGAAAAATACAGACTACTGTTTTCTTCATCCAGCAATTCCTCTGTTCTCAAGCTGCACAATGGATTGCCCAAGATTGAGAAGTCAATGTGTTGAAGAATCCTAAGAATCAAGCTTGTACCTCCATAATACAGTGCAACGTGTCAATGCACCAACATGCTGTGTCTGCTTTTTTTCTTTCTTTCATGGGGTGTGGGCATCGCTGGCAAGGCCAGCAATTAGTCTCTTTTCAAGTAGCCGACAACTGGAGATGAGGAAGCACCAAAGTCACCTGCCTCCCAACTGCCAGCACAATACACTTACCACATCTTGTGTTTCCCAATTAGTCATGTACTGCATCCCACAAGCATTTTCTGAAGTTTGCCCAAATGCCAATGAAATCCCTAAGGAATTGGACTTGGGATCTTCCCATTCAGTTGCGCAGAGGGAGGTCCACTTTCCAACTAAGCCATTGGAAAGTCAACAAGTGAGCAGATGCAAAGAGCTTTACCAGAATAATCAGAAGGAAGACATTTGGGCTGTCCTTGTAACCGTCTTATAGTGCTGAGGTATTGGGCTTTTCACCCCCCCCCCCCCCCCCCCCCTCCCCCCATGACCTCAAGGCAGATGGCTTTTGGAGGGCAATTAGAGGTGGGCAACAAATCCTGGCCTTGCCAGCGATGCCCAAATCCCATGAAAGAATAAGGGAAGAAAGCAGACACAGAGTGGGAGCTGACTGGCTCAGCATGTTGGTGTATTGACACGCTGCACTGCGATATGGAGGCACAAGCACGTTCCTTAGGATTCCTCAACACGTTGACTTCTCAATCTCGGGCAGACGCAGAAACAAACCTGACGTGTGATATGCAGAGCCGGATCTCACCCATTCTTACTGCAGCGGCGATGCCTTTAGCAGGATAAAATCACAGCCTTCGACTCTCTGCCAACTCCTTACTAGTCTGCCTGACAGCCACCGCTCTTCACTTTGCTTTTTTTTCTCCTTTGCGATCTCAAATTTTCTCCCTTCCCCCTTGGTGAAGTTGCACCCCACCCACTCGCCCAAATTGCCCTTTTCCCACGGGAGCCTCGATGGTGCTCATCATCCTGCTGCCTAGTCATGGAACACATTCCAATGGAGGCAGAACCTGCTCTTGCCTGATGGACTTGACCCACGCACACGCTACTAGTATAGGGTTATTATGTAGTGAGTGGGGAATACTAGTTGCTTTTTGCTGTTGCCTTCCTTATCGCAGGAAGGCTGTGACCAGTTCTAGTATTCGTTATTCCTGTTTCCTTGGAGGGGAATCTGCTGACTTGGCAACAGAAGTCAGTGATTAAACTTGGGACTTTCTCGGCCCGTGTGGCCCAGATCGAGGGTTTACCTCGGAACCATTGGGTCAGGGTAGACTTCAACTTCTCACTGCTCACTGAACACTGGTGCCTGTTGGAACAACGCAGGCGAAAGGGTAACAAAGGTTATTGGTTCAACCGAAGTACATGGTATTGGAGGAGAAGACTTCAAACAACTCAGGGTGTGGTGTACATTTACACTGAGTTGCTAATAGAACAACAGGTTTATTATCTCCAGAAGATACATGCACTGTGCTATTCCCTTCACAGGGTGAAGAGATTCCTCCTCTCTTATCTATGGCTAAGCATTTTTATGTATGCAACCTGCTTCTAGTTTGCAAGTCTTTGGTTGTTTCCATTGAAATATTGAGGGTCCTAGATAAGCCATGCCTCTGATCTGCACCCCTATCTTTCAGGCTCTGTGGATTTGTAATTTTTTTCCAGCTGTGAGGATTTTTTAATCTCCTCAGCCTAGGTTAGTAAAGGGCAAAGGCTCCTTTCTCCCTCCTCCGCACCCCCTGTGTAAAGTACGTGTAATCTTTCATAGGATCTAGGTCAAATTATTGAAGCGTGTGGAACTTGTTCCCCATGTAAAGCTGATGGCTGCACGAGTAATTCTCCGTAGAGTTCAGTGAGCCTCTGTTTAATGAGACCAGACAGGGGAGGCGGTGGTATTGTCACTGGACTAGTAACCCAGAGACCCAGGGTTCGAATCCCACCAAGGCAGATGGTGAAATTTAAATTCAATTTTTAAAAAAAAATCTAGAATTAAAAGCCTAATGAAACCATTGTCGATTGTTATAAAAACCCATCTGGTTTAGGGAAGGAAATTTGTCATCTTTACCCGGTCTGGTCTATATGTGACTAAATGGCCAAGCAGGTCAGTCAGGGATGGACAATAAATGCTGGCCTAGCCCCCCATCCCATGAACGGATAAAAAACACATGCTCCATTAACATCAAGGAAGGAAACTCATGCAGTGAGTACCTCACATATCCCTCAATTGTTGAGGTGTGCAGCGTGCATGGTCATTATTCATTCACGACATGTGGGCAACCTTTGAGAAGATAGTGGTGAGGTACTTTCTTAAACCACTGCAGTCTGTCTGGTGCAGGTAGGCAGTTCGGCATTTTGGATCCAACGACAGTGAAGGATGCTTTGAATATTGAAATCCCTTCCTCCTCTGAAATTAGCTGCTAGTTTTTTATATATATATATATATATATTTTATATATATATATATATATATATATATATATAGTTATAAAAAAACAACACAGCCACACTCGGTCTGTAGTTTTAATGATAGTATTCCGTGGGCCTTCCTTTCCCTTTGCTCCCCACCCCGCAGCCTATCACCTCCCGCACAGCCACAGTCTGAAGCCAGTGTATGCTTTCAAATGATACCTCGTCATCACTGCAGAGGTATGATGGTGAATTGACCAGCAGTTTGAAGGCACGCGCTAACAGAACGTGAGTTCAAAACCTGCCCTGCTAGTGTAAGAATTTAAATTCAATTTTTTTAACCAAATCTGGAAATTTAAAAAAAAAAACTGGTGTCGATCAAAGGTGATTTTGAAGCTGTTGGATTGTTGTGGCTCACCATTTCCCCACAGGGAAGCAGACTTCCCAATCTTACCTGGTCTCTCCTGTATGTGACTCCAATCCCACACCAACCAAGCGGTTGACTCTTAGCTTCACTAAGCCACTTCAAAGGGTAGTTAAGTGGTAGCCATAGTGGTAATGTTACTGGACTAGTAATCCAGAAGCCCAGACCTTGAGTTTAAATCCCACCTTAGTAGACGGGGCAATTTAAATTAAATCAATTGATAAACCTGGAATAAAAAGCTAGTCTCAGCAATAACCATCATAAAACCAGATTGTTGTAAAAGCCCATCTCATCTGGTTCACTAATGCTCTTCAATGGAGGAAATCCTTACCCTGCCACCCTTCCCCTTTCTGGCCTAAATCTGATTCCTTACCCACAGCAATGTGGTTGACTCTCAATTGCCCTCTGAAATGGCCAAGCAAGTCACTCAGCAAGGGAAGTTATGGATGGGCAACAAATATTGACCTTGCCAGCAACACTCACATCCCAATTGTTTTGACACAGCAGTTGGTAAAGGCTGAGTTATTTAAAAATCCCAGAGAGAAACTTTAAACAACTGTCATAACCAATATTTTCATTTGGTTATGCTTGAGATGCAACTCTGATTTCAGGCATAAAACCTCCAGCTCTGGAGAGGTTCTTATATCAAATTACATGAGACATTTATTAATTTACACAAGTTAAACATATACACATGGCTACAAATTACTACTATCATAACTTTTAACAAATTCCCAAACTAATCTCTCCGAAGGCAACACCAACCTATAGAAGCAGACACCAGGCAAAGCATTTTCACCTTACAAATTCAAAATGAGGTTTCTTTCACTTTGGTCCCTGTGCAGACAGCTGTAGGCTTACAGCTGCTTTGATGCCTATGCTATGCACACACAAAGCTGCTGTCTGTTAGGCCCAGCACATCTCTTTGAATAAAAAAAAATGTATCAAATTCAGGGAAAATAGGGATGGACAGTAAATACTGGGTTTGCCAGTGACACCCACAACCTGAGAATGTTTGTTTTTTTTAAATTCTACGAAAATGAGTGAGATTTAGGCAGATGACACAGAGGGAATGGTCTTTGATGGTCGCCTTGAACGTTTTGAAGCCTTGTGACATTGCGATACTGAGACTGGCTGTGTGCCTTCTGTATTTTAGCTTCTTACACAGTGGAATTCTATGATGGAGTCGTTCAAACTGTGAAGAAAATCCACGTCAAATCTGTTCCAAAGAGCTCCAGGGAGAAGGTAAGACTCAAAATCTTCTGCCTACCTAAAAACAGTCACCACAGCCCAATAAAATTCACTGCGCGAATCACATTACAGAGGAACATAAGGAGCAGGAATAGGCCATTCAGTAAGGTCACAGCTGATCGACTGCATCAACTGCACACTCCCACACCATCCCGATATCCATCGATTCTCTTATTGCCAAGAATCTGTTGATGTCGGCCTTGAATATGCTCATCAGCTGAGCACCCACAGTCTTCTGGGGTCAAGAATTACAGATTCTCAAAACCTCAGTGAAGAAATTCCTCCTCAGCTCAGCCCTAAATGGCTGACACCGTGAGATTACGATCCCTAGTTTTAGACACTGCAACCAGGGGAAACAGCCTCTCAGCACCTACCTTAGCAAACCCTCTCAGGAGCTTGTGTTTCAATGAGATCACCTCTCATTCTTCTAAACTGCAGAGATTATAGGCCCATTCTACTCAAGTATCTCCTTGTAGGACGGCCCTTTTTACCCCAAGAATCAATTTAGTGAACCTTCATTGCACCCCCTCCAAGGCAAGTATATCCTTCCTTCGGTAAGGAGACCAAAACAGAACTTTGAGATATTCTGACAATATATAAACATAGCTGTGTTATTATTAACGAAACCCATCACAAACCCTTTGTGCAGTCTGTTTGGGGAATTAACTGGTGTGGTGCTGCACGTGGCCAAGGATACCTCAATTTTTCTGTCCTTTTGATGAGGAAGAAGCAATAGACCAGAGTTCTAATCATCATTGTCTAAATTGATTGATTAAAGGCTTCGGTGGGGGGTGGATAGAGGAAAACTATTTCCTCTGGTCGGAGAGTCCAGAGCTTAAAAGTAGAGTGAAATTGGGAAGCACTTCCTCACACAAAATGTAGTGAAAACCTGGGACTCTTTTTTCTCCCCGCTAATGACTGGATGTTGGGTGGATTGAAATTTTCCAGACTTGAGGCCGATGGTTTTTTTATTAGAAAGTATATGTGGGTGTGGAACATAGGAGGGTAAATGGAGTTGAGGAACAGATTAGCAATGATCTAATAGAATGGCGGAACAGGTTGGAGGACTGAATGGTTGTTCCTATATTCGTACAGATCCATGGCCATCAAATTTTCCCAACTGACTGTTCTCATTAATAAATGATGTACAAATACTTTGCCATTATGGCACTGACAGTATGACAACTAATAATTTTAGAAGGCTGTATATTTAGATAGCACATCAAAAAGTGATTGGCAGTCACAGTAATCAGTTCTTTAGAATTTTTTTGTGAAAAATCTGTATTTTGAAGTTGATCAGTGCAAGTTTTACCTGTGCGTAGGTGCTTTGAGGAATTATTTGATTTGTTTGTCGAACAGGGTAGTGCAAATGCTCGGACAGCATCATCAGGGAGAGGTGGTAAACTGACATCAGGCACACAGGAACTAGGAGCAGGAATAGGCCATTCGGCCCCTCGAGCCTACTCGGCCGTTCAATAAGATCATGGCCGACCTGATTGTGGCCTCAACTCCACTTGTCTGCCCCCTCGTAACCCCTAAGCCCCTTGTTGATCAAAGATCTATCTAACTCAGCCTTCAATATATTCAATGACCCAGCTTCCACTGGGGAAGAGAATTCCACAGACTAACAACCCTCTTGAGAGAATAAATTTATCCTTCTATTTGTCTTAAATGGAAGACCCCTAGTTTTTAAAATGTGCCCCCTAATCCTAGACCCTGCTACAAGGGGAAACATCCTCTGCATCCACCCTCTCAAGTCCCCTCAGGATCACCAATAAGATCACCTCTCCTTCTTCTAAACTCCAGTGGCTATAAGCCCAACCTGCTGAACCTTTCCTCATAAGATAACCCGTTCATCCCAGGAATCAGTTGAATGAAGCATCTCTAATCTGCTTCTAATGCCATTTAACTTTCCTAAGTAAGGAGACCGAGACTGTACACGGTATTCCTGATGTGGTCTCACTAAGACCCTGCACAGCTGCAGTGAAACTTCCTTACTATTATACTCAATTTCCCTTGCAATAAATACCAACATTCCATTTGCTTTCCTACTCACTTGTTGTACCTGCATACCAACTTTTTGTGATTCATGTACCAGATATTCGGGCATCTCCTTTGAGGAAGGGGCAACAATCAGAGAGTAGCACACTGTAGAAGGAAGCCATTTGACCCAGTGAGCCTGCGCTGGCACTTATGAGTGACAAACAAACCATTTAATCCCGCTCCCCTGCACTTTCCCCACATTCCTGCAATTTTTTTCTCCCAAGTAATTTATCCAGTTTCCTTTTGAAGGTTACGATTGAATCTGTGTCCACCGCCCTATCAGGCAGTGCATCCCAAATCCTAATCACTCATGCGCTAGAAAGTTCTTCCACGTGTCGTTTCTGATTCTTTTGCCAATCATCATCAATATTTGCCCCCTCGTCACCAACCCTCCAGCCACTGGCAACAGTTTCTCTTTACTTATTCTGTCTTAACCCTTCACGGTTTAAAACACCTCTGTTAAACATAGCAAATTGGCTGTGAAGCAGGTTGTCTACCTGTCTGACCTGATTCTTTTTTTTGACGGTGGTGGGGGGGTGGGAGGGCAAGGGTGAGTAAAATGGGAAAATAAAATCTACAGAAGAGGGAGCTATCAGATGATGTCTTCCAGCAGTCAAAGTGCCGGCATTTTAGCATCGTTAGTTTCAACCTGAATCTTATTATCCGGTGATGATATGTTCCAGTGCCCAAGCCACGGTTGTTCTGCTATTGACCATCTGTATTTAGGGCATCTGAGCCAAAGATTATTTCGTTTACAGAATGCGGCAAGCGGGAGGAATAAAGAAAACGGTTCCAGCAGCGCCAGACGAAGGGAGAGATTGCGCGAGAGGACCTCCACGTCCCTCATCGATGAGCAGGTTAGGGAGAACAAGATCGTGGAGAAGAAGGAGGAAGAGGCAAAGCCAGCGCAGCAGGAGGTGGAGCAAAAGACTTTGCACGAAGCCTCCCAGGAACAGGCCACGCAACTGAAGAGTTCGCCGGAGACTTCGCCGCAGAAGAGCTCGCCGTCTTCCAGTGAATTGGGCAAACCCGAGGAGAAGAGGAAACGTGGGCGACCCCCATCTGTAGGACTTGCAGGTGAGGTGCAGCGTGTACTGAGCTATTGGGAGTTTGAATTGGGCAGCCAATTTAAAGCCCAACTGAGAGGCAGGTGGAGCCTTAGTTTAACGTCTCATCCAAAAGGTGGCACCTCCAACAGCGCAGCAGTCCCTCGGCACTGCATGAGAGTGTCCGCCTACGTTTTGTGCTCAAGTCTCTGTAGCAGGATTTGAACCCGCAACCTCCTGACTTGGGTAAGAGGCAAGGCTGACAAATGGTGACAAATTAGCCAAGTGTTTCAATGGCAAAGCGCATTACAGAACAGCTCAACACGTGTTCATTTCCTCTGATTATCTACAAGGAGCATTACCACAGTAACTGCACTTTAAGAGTACTTCAGTGGCTGCACAGCACTTTGGGATGTGCTGAGGTCGTGAAGGATGATCTATAAGAAAATTCTTCACTTTCAAATCTCAGCTGCGTCATCAAGGAAAGGTGCAAAGTGAGGGTCAACACTATGCTGGCGCACTGCATTGGCAAGGAAACTTGGAGCTAGTTATCTGCCTTCCCTGCTTCTTATTTAGACATTTCTGGAAAGTCCAGCATTTATTACCCACCCCACATTACCCTTGAGAAGGTCATGCTGAGACACCCACCTTGAAACGCTACTGTCCAACACCGTGACTTTTATACAACTGAATAGCTTACTAAACCATTTCAGAGGGCATTTAAGAGTCAACCACATTGCTGTGGGTCTAGCTATAGATGGATGGCAAGTTTACTTTCCTGAAGGACATGAGTGAACTATTGGGATTTTTATGACAATTCAGTAGTTTCATTGTCACCATTACTGACATTAGCTTTTAATTCCAGATTTATTTAATAAACTGAATTTAAATTTATTTACTGCTGTGGTGGCATTTGAATTTGTGATTATTAGTCCAAGCCTCTACCATTGTTCCAGTAACATAACCATTATGGTATCCGTCTTAAACCAAGGAATGGAATGTGACATGGGAGGTCCAAAGAGGAGTAACACTTGGGGCTTAGGAGGCGGGAGAAAAGCAGACAAAACAAGGATACACACAGACAACTTGCATTTAAATTTTTTTATTTGTTCTTGGGACATAGGCATCATTGAGTAGGACATAATTTGTTGCCCGCCCCTAATTGCCCTTGAGAAGGTGCTTTCTTGAACTGCTGCAGTCCGTGTGGCCACAGTGCTGTTGGGGAGGGAGTTCCAGGATTTTGTCCCAGTGACAGTGAAGGAACAGGGATGTAGTTCCAAGTCAGGATGGTGTGTGACTTGGTGGGTGGGGAACCTCCAGGCGGTGGTGTTCCCATGCACCTGCTGCCCTTGTCCTTCTAGATGGTCGGGGTTGTGGGCTTGGAAGGTGCTGTTAAAGGATGAGTTGCTTTAACAGGAAAAACTGAACCCCAAGGCACTTCCTGGAGGTGAAAAGAAAATTCGATGCTAAGACAAAGAAGAGGTTATTAGGAGGTGTGATCAAAAGCTTGGCCAAGAAGATAGACTCTTAGGAGGGACCGAGAGGTGGAGAGGCAGGGATTATTGAGGGAATTGCAAAGTGGGGCCTGGGCAATGGAAAGGACAGCTGAAAATGGCGAGAGAAAAGCAGCAGGCAGAATAAGAGACTGACTCCAAATCATTTTTTTTTAAAAAAAGAGTTTCGTTTCCGCCCCCAGCCCCCAGACTTTTTGAATCTTGATTATTTTAAATCTGTGCCCTCTGGTTACCCACCCTTCTGTCAGTGGAAACAGTTTGTCCCTATCTACCCTACAAGGCATTGAACCAAGACCCTGCCTGCCCTCTTGGGTGGATGTAAAATACCCCATGGCATTATTATAGAGAAGTGTAGTTGAGGGCTCCCCAGTGTCCCGGCCAATAGTTATCCCTCAATCAACATATGGTCTGGTCGCTATCACATTTGCTGTTTGTGGGAGCTTGCTGTGCACAAATTGGCTATCGCATTTCCTGCATTACATCAGCGACTACACGTCAAAATGATACTTAATTAGCTGTAAAGTGCTTATGGGGCATCCGGAGGGCGTGAAAGACACTAGATAAATGCAAGCCTTTAGAACCATAGAACGCTACAGCACAGAAAACAGGCCATTCGGCCCTTCTAGTCTGTGCCGAAATATTATTCCGCTAGTCCCTTTCTTATTGCTTAAAAAGAAAATTAGCTTTGACGGTCTTGTTTCTCATCGATTTCACATTTGCAAGTTACTTTTCATCCACATATTTCTCCAGGTAGTCATTCGAAGGGGGCTGCTTGTCAGAAGGATCGCAGACTGCTTCCATCACGCCAAGGGGGTTCGGGATCCGGAAAGAGAAAGTCTGCCTCCGATGTCCCCTTCCAGCCGAAGCAAACGAGGCACAGCAAGGGCTCGGGTTAGTGTTCTGTCGAATAATTCTGAGAGAAACAGAATTCTATGCCACAGGTGTCAAAGGAGGAAAGTGTAATTGAGACGTACTTGACTAAAATTGCCATCTTTTATGTTTTCAGTAGCTTTTACTGTAGCTGGATGATAGGTGAAAAGGAGAAGGAAGAATAAGGCTTTTTTTTTCATTTTGAAGTACTTCATCGATTCATACATTCAATGCGCTCCTCCAGTTCTGGCTTCTTGGCATTCCACTTCACCATTGGCGCCCGTGCCTTCAGCTGTCTAGACCCTAATTATCTAAGATTCCCTCCCTAAATCACTCCACATCTCTACCTTTCTCTTTTTTGTGCCTTGGGACATTTTATTACATTAAGGGCACTGTATAAACATGTCGGTTGTTAAGACACTCCTCAGAACCTACCTCTTTTTGACCAAGACTTTGTGCCTCAGTATCAAATTTTGTTTGACAACATTCCTGTAAAGTGCCTTGAGGCTTTTAAACATGTTCAAGGTGCTATATAATTATGCAACTACAGCAACATTACACTTGCAACATTAAAGGTCTTCAGGTAGAGCCGGGGCAGAGGTTGTAGAGTTGAGATTCAGTTGGCTGGGGCTTAGGAATTTCTCAGTGGAATATGTCAAAAAAGGTGGAGATGCAAAGCGGGTGCCACAGCACCACTGCTGTTGAGAAGATGTAATTACACTGTGACAGGTTTACATAGGCAGTTCCCATTATAAAATGTGGAGGTAGGAATTTATAATGGTAAAAGTTGTCATGTTTCTGCATCAGTAGGAAGCGGGTGCAGATGTAAGATTTTCATTTCTGGGATGCATTATTAGCCTTGGAAATGTTTTTGTCAATGCTTAATAGCGAAGTCATTTTTGTTTTAAACCAGTGCAGAGACTCTTCAGCCAGGGCTCTGACCCTATCCCTGCCTCCCCAATCTGGTGAGATCATCAGAAGCATCTGCTGTGTCCTGCATGCCAAGAAATAAGCCAGAATCTGCAAGCTGCTGGTCCCCAGTCCTGTTTACCTGGAGTGTGGATTGTGTGGATTTCCCGGTTTTGACAATAGGGTTTACCAGAATTAAAAGCAAAAAAACTGCGGATGCTGGAAATCCAAAACAAAAACAAAAATACCTGGAAAAACTCAGCAGATCTGGCAGCATCTGCGGAGAGGAACACAGTTAACGTTTCGAGTCCGAATGACCCTTCAACAGAACTAAGTAAAAATAGAAGAGAGGTGAAATATAAGCTGGTTTGAGGGAGGGTGGGACAAGTAGAGCTGGATAGAGGGCCAGTGATAAGTGGAGATAACCAAAAGATGTCACAGACAAAGGGACAAAGAGGTGCTGAAGGTGGTGATATTATCTAAGGAATGTGCTAATTAAGGCTAGAAAGCAGGACAAGCAAGGTACAGTTAGCCCTAGTGGGGGTGGGGTGAAGGAATCGAAATAGGCTAAAAGGTAGAAATAAAACAATGGATGGAAATACATTTAAAAATAATGGAAATAGGTGGGAAAAGAAAAATCTATATAAATTATTGGAAAAAAAGTGGGGGGGGGAATCGGAAAGGGGGTGGGGATGGAGGAGAGAGTTCATGATCTAAAATTGTTGAACTCAATATTCAGTCTGGAAGACTGTAAAGTGCCTAGTCGGAAGATGAGGTGCTGTTCCTCCTGTTTGTGTTGAGCTTCACTGGAACAATGCAGCAGGCCAAGGACGGACATGTGGGCATGAGAGCAGAGTGGAGTGTTGAAATGGCAAGCGACAGGGAGGTCTGGGTAATGCTTGCGGACAGACCGAAGGTGTTCTGCAAAGCGGTCACCCAGTCTGGGTTTGGTCTTTCCAATGTAGAGGAAACCGCATTGGGAGCAACGAATGCAGTAGACTAAATTGAGGGAAGTGCAAGTGAAATGCTGCTTCACTTGAAAGGAGTGTTTGGGCGCCCTTGGATGGTGAGGAGAGGGGAAGTAAAGGGGCAGGTGTTGCACCTTCTGCGGTTGCATGGGAAGGTGCCGTGGGAGGGGTTTGAGGTGTAGGGGGTGATGGAGGAGTGGACCAGAGTGTCCTGGAGGGAACGATCCCTGCGGAATGCCGTTGGGGATGGTGAATGGAAGAAGCCTCAAGGCACTTTACAGGAATGTTGTCAAACAAAATTTGATACTGAGGCACAAAGTCTTGGCCAAAGAGGTAGGTTCTGAGGAGTGTCTTAACAACCGACGTGTTTATACAGTGCCCTTAATATAATACCAGAATTAGATGGCTTTGGAACATCCGTATCGGAATTGTGGTTCATGCTGTTCCAGTGTCTCCTATCTGCAACATAACTGGAGCAGCTTAGCTGGGAGCCAGGCTCCACTTGAGATGATCTCTTTCCTTGGACTCCTACAGGACAGAGGAGGCCATTTGGCCCATCCTGACTGTCCTCGCTCTCTGAAAGAGCTATCCCATTGATCCCACTGCCGTGCTCTTTCTGCACAGCTCCGAAAAATATTCCCCTTCGACTATTTATCCCATCCCCCTTTTCAAAGTTTGTTAACCTCTGGAATCCCCTCGAGGTGCTCCACTCCTGCCTCCTGAGTTCGGCCTCTGCTTTTGGTCACCTGAAGTCTCCTTGCGTGCCTCAGTGTTGAATTTTGTTGGCTAATGGCCTCTGTGAACCGCTGTGGTAAATATGCTATATTTATATGCAAGCAGTTGTTGTGAAAATGACAATGGGTTGATGTACTCTGCAGCTGAGCATTCTCATTTTCCTTCTCTCCGTCAGCTTGTGGGACAGAAGTAACTCAAGTCATCTCAGTAGCGATCGAGCCTTCTGATGCCATTGACTGTATTCGTGGAGGTGACATTATACTTTGATAATCTTCTGCCGCGGAGGAAGGGAGAGGAGAAAGCTAACTTGCGCAGCAGATGTAAAGCTTTGCTTTCCTTCTTTTTTTGTGTGATTTGTACAGGCCAGAAGCAGCCTGCGGGCGATCAGGGACAGAGCCAGCACAGAAGACGGTCTTTACGCCTGGCCTGCGGAGACAGCAACTCGTCGCTCAGTGGGTCGCTGACCAATGGAGCGGAAACCCAGAGCAGAACCAAGGACCAGGAAAAGGTTGAGGAAGGTGAAGTTCTCATTTTTTTTTCCCACCCCCCCCCCCACTTCCCGTGAAGACATCGTTTTCTTGCCGAGAAGGTTAAAGGGAGAGGAAAAAGCTCAAATGGTGACCTGTCCTGTCCTGCCTTTCCCCTGAGTTCTCCATCTGTATTGTGGTGGTGTCAGAAGATCCTAACTTGATGTTTATCCCATTTCCCCTCCCCTCAAGGAAGAAAAATTGGAAAGGCAGGGTACATAATGTGTTTCTGTTTAATCAAAAGTTGTTGGGCTTTTACTGTAACAAACCTCTTGAAGGATTACAGGAAGGACGTAATAGTTCTGGAGAGAGTGCAGAGGAGGTTTACAAGAATGTTGCCAGGGTTAGAAAAGTGTAGCTACGAGGAGAGATTGGAGAGGTTGGGGTTATTTTCCTTAGAACAAAGAAGGCTGAGAGGTGACTTGATTGAGGTGTACAAAATTATGAGGGGAATAGATAGAGTGGACAAGATGAAATTGTTTCCCTAGGTGGAGAATTCTAGAACCAGGGGACATAGATTCAAGATAAGTGGCAGAAGGTGCAGGGGGGACATGAGGAAGAACTTTTTTATGCAGAGGGTAGTGGGTGTCTGGAATTCGCTGCCCAAGTTGGTGGTAGAGGCAGAAACTCTAAACTCTTTCAAAAAGTACCTGGACCTGCACCTTAAGTGCTGTAAGCTGCAGGGCTATGGGCCGGGTGCAGGAAGGTAGGATCAGAAAGGGCACCTGGGTGTCCTCGGGCTGGCATGGACAAGATGGGCCGAATGGCCTCCTTCTGTGCTGTAACTTTTCTATGGTTCTATATCATGTGTGTTGCGATACGCTGCTCATTCTACTGAATTGCCCAAGTGCGGTGCCCAATCTGTACCTGGTTGTTTTGAGTAAACATAGTAAATCTAAGTGGTAAACTGCATAAAATGTAATCAGAATAATGGACTTTGGGCAGAGCATGTAGCTTGACAATTACTGGTGTTGGAGAGAAAAGCCAGACATTGCTTGTCTGAAAACTGGTCAAAGATGGAATGTTGATGGTAATCTTTGTGGAGTTTACCTCCTGCGCTCCCCCCATTAAAAGTTACAACGTTCCACCTGGAACCATGTCCAGGGACCTAATCTGTAAATAAATTGTTTACTCTTAATAAAACGTATTCTTCAGTAAACCACAGTAAACTCTAGCCCATCCCTCACTGTGCCACACCCCTTATCATACCAGCAGTCTGACAATGTGGCATAACTTGTTTAACACTGCCTCATTGATGTAGACACCGTATAAACCCCACCTTGTCCATACAACGCCCTTTGTTGTTGTTATTATAGAACCGTAGATAAATATAGCACAGAACCAGGCCATTCGGCCCATTGAGTCTGCACCACCTCTTTGCGAAGAGCAATCTAATCCCACTCCCCCATTCTTTCTCCATTTTCCTGCATTTGTTTTCACTCGTTCAAGTATTTATCCAGCTTTCTTTTTGAAGGCTTCTATTGAATTTGTATCCACCACCCTCTCATTCCGAACCCTAACCATTTGTTGCTTAAAAGCACATTTACTCGTGCCGCCCCTGATACTTTTACCAGTCAATGTAAATCTGTGTCTCCTGGTTATCGGTTGGTCCTTTGGCTATTGGAAACAGCTTCTCTTTATTTACTCTATGGAAAATCCTCATGGGGTTTTAAACATCCCTATCAGATCTCCTCTTAACCTTCTCTGCTTTGTTGTTCTGTGGTGGATGATGGATCATATTGCGCTCGTCATCACGCATGTAGCACCTATCTCAATATGCAAAGGCTAGCTTTTACATCTGTATGGGGAAAATAATTGAAGTCACTTGGCCCATCTTGTCTGCGCTGGCCCTTTAGAAAGTGTTCTCCGATTAGTCCCGCTCCCCTCAATTGAAGGGAGAAAATTTGCAGGGCTTTGGAGAAAAATACAGGAGAGTCGGACCATTTGGATAGCGTTTTCAAGCTAGCACAAGCATGATGGACTGAATGGTCTCTGGTGCTGTATGATTCATGATTCATAATGTTAGGATGCGTTGGCCCTTTGAAGTTTGAGTCTTCCTTCACAACTAACCTGTTGCTCATACTCTTGCCTCTGTCTCTCTGCAATTCTTTAAAAAGACCTTCAATCCCTACCTTCTGCTGAAACAGTCATGAGCTCAAGATTAAAGGAAGTGCAGGAGTAAAAGATGAACTAAAATTTTAGCTTCTATTTGATGAAAAGCTTAATAGATGGCAGCCCCAAGCTTGCCAGTGAATGAAAGTTGCCCAACAATGAACCTCATGCCCTGTATTTTACGAACTGTGCTGTGTTGCTTGTGAAGTGTTGATCCTGTTTCTTTCCCACAACAGCAAGCTCTGAACCCCCCGCCCAGGCACAGCCACCGCCCCCTGCCAAAGCCAAGTGTTCCTCAGACACCACGTCCAGCACTTCAGTGCCCAAGGGCATTGCCAGCCCCAAACACCAAGCCGATGAAGCAGTGAAGCTGGAGACCCCCGCGCCGATCTCGGAGCCAAAGGATCCTCCCAAAGAAGCTGGTAAGGTGGAGATGGGTGCGCCTGCTCTATAAGTGGTGTCCGTACTGGTAGAACGAGTGCTGGGTTGGAGCGATGTAAACACTGGGACGTTGCAATGCAGCACGTCCATGTTTTACCATGCAGAATCAGAGTTAGTAAAAGTTCCTTGCATCCCAAGGTAGTTTGAAGGCTGAATTCAGCAGAGTTTTGTTTCAGTAAAAAGCCTTGTGCTCATCAAGGTGCAAGGGAGTGGGCTACTTCTCTACTTGTTTCACCTCAGGCTTTTGTTATAATTCTGGGATGAATGCAGGTTAAAGCTTTCTACAGGCTGCCCTGATCACACCCCCGTTAATCTCCATCCCGAGAGCCCATCAGTGTCAACCTTTCTCTGTCCCCCCCGCAGCGGCATGTTTCACGGTACCTCTGCACGAGACCATCACTTAACACCAAAACCGTGGGCAGCGTTGTGCTGTGCCCCTTGTTCTCTTCCCCGCACCCCAGGGTTAAGGTTTTGCCCCTAACCTGGTTTCATTCAGAATCTTCGGAGACTCGAGCGGTAGGTGATTTAATTCCCACTCGCCTGGATTCAAACTCTGGCGCCACAAGTGGGAAAACTCTCAGTGACAACGTCTCTTTCTCCGCGATTAGTTTAAATATTTGCAGTGAGGCTCTTTTTTTTTGGAAATGGAAACAAAGGGTCTTGCTGATGGATCGCTCACTCCTGCAGGCCCTCTCTTTAGAAGGGGCATTGTTAAGGAGACCCTCCTTTTCTCACACAAACACCCCCCCCCACCCCAGCCCCAACTTTAGGAAGGTGACGTCTTGGCAGTGCAGAAGACCCATAAGTAATTCTGTTTTGTTTTCCTCTTCTCAGCTCCTGTTGTGAAGCGTGTGCCACGATCCCAGAACCCAAACAGATACAGTAGGGAACCCTGTATGTTTTCTTTCTAGTGAGGCCAACAAGGACTCGCTACTGCAGCCACCCTGTCCGTCTGCCCTGCCGCTTGTTTGTATGCGTGTGTGTGTGTGTGTGTGTGTGTGTGTGTGTGTGTGTGTGTGTTGTGGGGTGGGGTGTGTGGGAGGTGGGGGTTGTGAATATACGTGTGTATTTGTGTGCTTTTTGTCTGCTACAATGCTTGTAAATGGCTGTGTAAAACGAAGAATTTAGTCACGGATTAGATTTCATGCTTTCCAAAAGCACAAAACGTCACCTCAGATCACCGGGAGATGACGAGGTAGGAAATTCCTGTGACATTGGCTGAGCAAAAGGGCTTCACCTAATATGATGCTGTTGACTTAGCAAAAGGTGTTTGTGGTATATCAAATTGCGTACCGTCAGTGACAGTAATCCACTACGTGTTGCGTGGGATGGCTTTGCACTTGGCTAGGAGATCTCGCTTTTTGATTGATGTTACCCAAGCCAATGCCTTACCTCCTCACAGGTTGACTAACTTTACACTTCCTTCTCTCCTTCCCCACTTTTTCCCTGGGCGTTGTTCAACGTGCCCCAGACTGGTGGGAATGGAAGTGGTCAACCGACGCTGTTCTTGAGCTGACCAGTAGGTGATGCTCAGGAGTAGCCCGCGAGTTGGGGGTGGTTCTGCCCCTCTGTCTCCTTTTCTTTCAACACCCCAAAAGCAGTAAGCAGCAACGTAATGGGGTAGGGGGTGGGGAGTTGCCTGTGCAAGCTCTGGGGGTTTGTCGGGTGCCCACATGCCATGCCATATGTGCCCCTTTCCCCAGAGTTTCCTGTGCTTCACTGGTGAAGCCCCTGTCTCTCCCTTGGATCCGGATGGTGACAGCCTGCATCATGACAAACATCATTTCAAAATCTTATGAAGGGCGTAAAGTTTGAATTCTGAAGTGAAAGCATTCACATCGTTGATGGGGTTTGCACATCCCATCTTAGGGGACACGGGTAAGGAGGTAAGCTGACACACCCCTCCATGCATGGACTTTGATTCACTTGTGAGATCATGCTTGACATGTGAGCCTAGTATGAGTGTCAGTCTATTGGACCACATGGGCTGTCACTGCCAGACGCCTGTTTTCCCAACAGCTACATGAATAACAGGAGCAGGAACCAATGCTTCATTCTTTTCCGCCTCCCCCACCCGGCACCCCTTCTCAATTAGCTCACTAGTTTTGTTGCCTGATAATGATCTGACTGGGTAGAAATCGATTTCAGGACAGACCGTCCTGCAGCTTTAACTAGTGTGTGTGTGTCTGTGTGTCAGTGTGTGTGTCTGTGTGTCAGTGTGTGTGTCAGTGTGTGTGTGTGTGTGTCAGTGTGTGTGTGTGTGTGTCAGTGTGTGTGTGTGTGTGTGTCAGTGTGTGTGTGTGTGTGTGTGTCAGTGTGTGTGTCAGTGTGTGTGTCAGTGTGTGTGTCAGTGTGTGTGTCAGTGTCAGTGTGTGTGTCAGTGTCAGTGTGTGTGTGTGTCAGTGTCAGTGTGTGTGTGTGTGTGTGTGTGTGTGTGTGTGTTTCTTTTCGCCTGAGTTGCTGTTGGGTGAGGGGGCATTCCTCCAGCTCTCGTCTTCTCTCGCTCACCTCCAGTGACCTAGACACCTGTTTCTGTTGCTGCTCCAGCCTTTTGAGGCCCTGGCACTTGTACATACATATCATCAGGTGACAGTGACTGTCTCTGAGAATGTGTGGGTGGGGAAGAGGGAACAGCATTTTCTGATCCCTCTGACAAGATGACAGCCATAACCTTATTCCTAGATATGCGTTCTGAGCCTTGCTGCTGACCTAGCCAAGCGGGAGTATTGTCATGCTTATAACAGCCATCCACTAGCTTATCCTAACTCTTCTCTGAATTGCTGCTGTTTTTAATTTTTATACTGGGGATTGGGAGAAGAGGGAGTTTAGATACTTGTGGAAACTCACGGATATGTGTTTTGTTTTTTTCTCTCCCCTGGCCCTCTTACCCCTCATATTTCCCTCCCGCCCCTCTGTCCTGCAGTGACGAACAGCACTCAGAATCCCGAGAGCCACCTGCCACCCAAGGCATTGATCATCGAGCTGGACCACAACAAGTTTAAGTGCAAGATTCCCGAGTGCTCAAAAGCCTTCCGCAAAGCCAAGATGCTGCACTACCACATGAAGTATTACCACGGCATGGAAAAAGCGGAGCCGGAGCAGAGCTCCCCCAAGAGAAGCATGCAGACGCGAGGCTCCTGTGCCTCAGAGGCGGAATTCCTCCTGGACAGTCCCAAGAGACGCCGCACCACCTCAGGTTCTTCACGTGAGTATCTGACTGTAGAAGAAAATTGCACATTGCCGAAAAGAGAGAAATATTGTCAAAGCTTTGCACTCGTCAGAACAATCGCAAGAATGTCAAATTTCAAATGATCACAACAGTTTATACTACAGGAGAATAGGGTGTTGATTGGTTGGCAGGTTGACGCTGATTGGCCGAGTTGTTGCCAAGGAGAAAGCAACGGGGAACTATAGGCTCCCCGAACTCTCAGGTAATTCAAAAAAGACGCAAGGCTTGAACATATTTGATGTGCAGAGAACAGGTCCCAGTGTATTCTAGCTTCCAGCAAGTGTAAATGAGCAATGTTACGACTTCGAATGACAATCTTAAACTGGTTGTTCGTGTAGCTATTGTCGCACTCAGGATTGTTCAGCAAGTACTGCCCAATCGCAAAATCACATCTCCAACAGTAGACAATTTGTTCTAGGTTTGCAAACGGGGACTGGTTGAATACTGTCTGTACTCTGCCTGTTATGAATAACCAAAGGAACATATTCCCCCTCAGTCAAAGGGGGTAGAATTTGTAGGGCTATGGGGAAAAGAACGGGGTAGTGGGACTAATTGGATAGCTCTCTGAAAGAGCTGGCACAAGCACAATGGGCTGAATGGCCTCCTGTGCTGTACAATTCTAACTGCTATCCGTATGGATTCAGACTACAGCCTGGTCACTCATTGATGTGAGATGATAATCCTCCATTGAGACTAGCAGTTGTGAAGCATTTTGCTTGGGAAATTCTTCAGTGTTGTCACTGGTATTTAAGAATGGATGTGGTATTAAGTGTGTGAGGTCCTCTCTTGTCGCCTGTAGGTGTTTCTCTCTTTCACTTGGATCTCAATGAAACATAACAGTGGGCTTGTGAGGCTTTTTTACCCATCCCCCTTAAACATCTGGTGCTATTAGATTCTAGATTTTGTCTTTGCACACTGGGGTAGTGCGTGGAGAGAGTATTTTGAGCTGTAGAGTGAATAATTGAAACACTACCTGTTTTTTGTGGTCCTGATGGGATCGATCTGTGGAAATGAATTAAGGACGTCGGTAAGTGAGGTGTTTTCTTTCACCTCTATTTCAGGTAGGATGACACAGTTTTAGAAGGGTACAGAGGAGGCTTACCAACAGCAGCGACTTTAACACCCTAAGCCACTTAATAGGAGCATTATAAAGCCAGAATGTTACCACGGATGAGGGACTTCAGTTATGAGGAGAGGTTGGCAAAGTTAGGATTAGTCTCCTTGGAATGGAGAAGATTTAAAGAGGTTTGCGAGATAATGAAGGGGTTTTGGTGGAGAATTCCCTCCGCAGGGTTACGAGCAGAAGGCGAGGGAGTGGCGCTAGGTGAGTTGCTCATTCGGAGAGCCAGTGGAGGCACCATGGGCTGAATGACCTCCCTCTGCAACACAACAATTGTGATTCTGAATGGGTCAATAACCAGAGACCATAGATTTAAAACTAGAGGCAAAAGATCTAGAGGGGAGAGGAGTTATCGGAATTTGGAACGCTTCTAACTCTGAAGATCCCAAAAATGGGGGGGGCCGTGAGACTAAGCACAACTGCTCTTTCAAACAGCAGCAGGAGCACGATGGGCCAAATGGCCACCTTCTGTGCTACAAGCCTCTGATTCTTTTTTAGTCTAGTTGAATTAAAGTGTGGGAGAATCTGCATGTGTTTTAGTGTGTGCGCGATGGTTATATCCAGATTCGGGTGGATCACCAGTCAATCCTCTACTGCTCTTTTAATACTGCCATGGGATATAGAGTCATCGAGCTTTACGGCGCAGAAAGATTTTTACATACTCCTTAAACAGCTAGCTTTGAATTTACTCTTTCATCCGAAACACAGCACCTCCAACAATGTGGTGTTCCCTCAGAACTGTGCTGAAGTGTTAAGTCTAGATGATGGTGCTGGACCCCCGGTGACCTTTTGCATCAGTGTAAATTATGGGGACCTGACTCAGAGGTGAGAATTGCCACGTCTATTACAGACTTTATAAATACACCTTTGCGCTGAACAGAGCAAATACCGTTACCCGGAAAGTTGACGTGACTCCCCCTCACCCTCCTCGCCTGTTTTCCCCACTAGTGCTGCCCGGTCTCAGCTGCGGTGTTTGTGGTTCCCTTCCAGAGTGGTCCCAGAACGCGTCTCATCGGGACTCGCAGCACTCCAGCGCTGACCTCAAAGCTGCAAAGCTCAGTGATAAGCGGCGGATATCGGCTCCATCCTCTCTCGACATCGCCGCGCAGTCTAGGCTGTCCGTCCGTGATAAAAGCAAGGACAGCCAGACGGAGAGGTCTCACCGGAAGCTGCAAGACCGGGAAAGGGGCTTCACGGAAAGCGGTAAGGAGGTGCAGGATGTACCCTGAAAATCGCACCAGTGTTCAAGGACTGTCTTTGTTTATATTAAGTGGGCAGAGTTTGTGTGCACCAGGTACAGATCTCAAATAACATCCTTTGATGATCTGACCGTGCCATCTGTTAGCAACTGACCGTTGCCCTCACCAGAGTTAAGTAGTGGCTCAGCCCCAATTGTTCTGATGTTGCCCTGGCACGTTATTACATAAAAGAAGCCGGCTGCATGGCGTTCCGGTCGTGGGTACCACTGAGTGGACAGATGTAGGTTTCCTCCCATGCGAGGAGATGGTGGCTTTAATGGTATGTTGCTGGATTAATAAGAGGTGCAGGCTTATGCTTTGGGAACATGAGTTCAAATCCCACCACAGATTAAATTCCATTGGTAAACCTCGAATATAAAACTAGCATCAGTGATTGTGACCATGGCAACTATCAATTGTCGTAAAAACCCCATCTGGTTCACTAATGCCCTTTTTAAATTCTTCCATGGGATGTGGGCATCACTGGCAAGGCCAGCATTTGTTGTCCCATCCCTAATTGCCCTTGAACTGAGTGGCTTGCTCGGCCATTTCGGAGGGCAGTTAAGAGCCAACCGCGTTGCTGTGGGTCCAGTGCCACATGTAGGACAGACCAGGTGAGCACAGCAGATTTCCTCCCCTAAGGGCATTTAGTGAACCAGATGGGTTTGTTTTTTTTTTAACGACAATCAATGATAGTTAAAATCTGCCATCCTTAGCTGGTCTGGCCTATACGTGACTCCAGACCCAAAGCAACGTGATTGACTCTTAACTGTCCTCAAATGGCAATTAGGGATGGGCAACAAATGCTGGCCTTGTCAGCGATGCCCACATCCCATGAAAGAATAAAGAAAAAAAAAATCTCCCTTTATCTGCGGTTCTTTGTTGTGCCCTTCTTAACTGTCTGGCTGTGGATGTGGACGGCTGTATTAACCGACTCTCGCCGCCATCGTCCTCAGGTTTTTGGATGAGATCGGCACTGCTCCAGGTCCCGCAGGCTAACTGTGTGTCTATGCAGTGCTGTGCCAGGCTCTGCAGATTGTCTGCGTGTAGCCCTGCTCCAGGGTCCAGCTGGCAGCTTGTGTGTGTGTATTTGCCGTTCTGTGTCGGGGAAGCGCTGTGCCACGCGCACACCGGGCTACCGATGAGTTGCATAATTACCAAGTCAGTTTTTCTTCTTGGTCTGAAATGATTGAGTTGCACCCCTCCCGCCCCCATTTCCCAGGAACGCGAGAGAGGAACAAGGAGAAAAAGATTCGAGATTTCCTAAAGGTTAAGCTGAAGAAAAAGAAGAAGAAGAAAAAGAAGTTGAAATCCGGTGAGATGTTTCTGCAGTCTGTAGGAAATGTTCAAGTCTGTAAATGTGCACCACAATAGACAAGGGAATAACCAATCAGCAGTCAGTGCCTCGATGTTCTGCCCGTTTCTGAAAACTGAACCAACAAGGTTCTTGGTTCAGTCCACTAGGAACAGGAGGAGGCCGTTCGGCCCCTCAGACCTGTGCTGCCATTCAGTGAGATCATGGCTGAAATGTGACCTAACTCTATATGTCCCATATCCCTTAATACCGTTGGTTAACAAAAAACCTATCGATCTCGGTTTAAAAATGAGCAATTGATCTGGAATCTGTTGCCGTTTACGACAACGTTCTTCGTGTGTCTCGTGCGTTGCCCGGTAACTACCCGGCTCCACCCCGTGCTTGAGGGAATGGCCACTGGATGGGATACTGGAGGGCAGGCTGGCTGTGTCTTTGGAAGTGTACCAGTTAGTGCCTCAGGAGAGGAGTGGCTAAAACTGACCGTAGGGTGGGACGGTTAAAGAGACAACTAATGAGGTGGGTGAACGGGCTAAAAAGCGGCAGCTGAAATCCAATTTTACTAAGCGCGAGGTGATGCACTTTGTTTTTTTTTAAAAAAAACGGCATTAAGTATACCATTAATGGAAGCAGCCTCAGTGAAAGAGCAGAGGGACTTGGCAGGGGGTTGGTGGAGGTGTAAAGTTCATGGGACATTACAGGCAGCGCCTCACGTTGATAAAGCTCTAAAAAAAGGCCAATGATTTCTCGATTTCAGAACAAATGATATATAATATAAAATCCAAGAGGTAACAATAAACCTATATCAAACTTTAATAAGACTTCAGTGTACGGTATAAGGCTCTACACTATAGGTACTGAGGCAGTACAATGGTTACATTATAGATTACCTGACTGAATAAGGCAATATAAATACAAAACGATACAATTGATTTTTTTCATTCAAGCAGTATAGATTATGTGGCGATACATTAGAAGTATTTAAAGTTCTGACTGGGATTATCTAGGTAGAAGCTGACTCTTTCCAGTAACTGAGGGCGGTCACAGATACAGGATTAAACGCAAGAGGTTTAAAGCAGAAGTCTGGAGAAACTCCTTCACACGAGAGGGTTGTGAGGCTGTGGAATTCTCAAGTCAGTGATTGAGGCATATTGTACTGGGAGGGGGGTGCGGTAGAAAGGATGTGGGAAGAGCGCGGGGTCAGTGTGATTAGAACTGTTTTCTGGCATGGAAGGTGAGTCCTGACACGGCCTGAATGTTGTAAGTTCCTACACGTAGAATAATCTTTTACCGTCCCCTTTTGGTGCGAGGGATTTTAAAAATTGGATTCTGCTTCTAATTGTCCCCTTAGGCTTTGGTACATATTTAGATTTCTTTTTTTTGTTGTTCCATTACTCTGACATCAGGTGGTGGTGGTGTGATTTTGACGTGTTGTGTGTGGGTGTGCGCGTGTGCTGCCGCCTAACGCTGTGCTCAATGGTCACATCATAATCCCTCTTCTGAATGAATTAATGTTCTGCTTCTCCACTCCCCCCTTCCCCCGGGTTTATGTCATAAGACACCTTTCCCAGCTTCATCTGGTCTCACAAACTCAAGGTGGAGACATGGCGTAATGGTAATGTCGCCGTGTTAGTAATCCAGGGACAACGCTCTGTGGAGGCATGGGTTCCAACTGGTGGAATTTAAATCCATGAACAAATGTGGAATTGGAAGCTAGTCCCAGGGATGGTGACCGACTATCGTCGATTGTTCACACCGATGTGGAGGAACTCTGTCATCCTTACCTGGGTCTGGCCCACACATGACTCTAGACCAAAGTGGTTGACTCTCGACTGCCCCCTGAAATGGCCTCGCAAACCCGCTCAGTCCCAGCGCATTGAGGGACGGGCAAACAAATGCTGGCCTTGTCAGTGACGCGCACATCCCACAAAAGAACAAACAAAAAGAACGATTCTAGTTTCTGTTTCCCTGCAGTTGAATATTGCAATTCATCTCCTGGAGACGATTGAATTGTTTCCAAAATGTAGATGCCTAGGTGGCGTGGTAGGTAACGCGCCGCCCTTTTCAGCCCTGGGAGTTCTCCGAGACAGAGGGGATGAGCTGCCCCCTCTCTGCTGGCTGTAACAACTGCCCCCTCAAGTCTGCAATAAAAGCATTTTGTTTGTGCAGCTTCACCCTAGCTTTGGATCCCGACACTGGGTGACGAGGAGTGATTGCTCCCGCCTCGCTAAGGAGAAACACTAGGCAGAAAGCGGTCGATGAGATGTTATCTAAGGTCGCTCTGAAACGTCGTTCTGACCAAAGGGGTGCCCGAGTTAAATTATTTATAGTTCGCTGCCTCACTTCGTTACAGGTTTGTGATGGGTGGGGAAGAGTTAAATGTGTAGGTCATTTTATGTAAAGTGGGTGTGGTACTGGATGACCAGTGGGGTGTGGAGGGTGTGGTGGGGAAGATGAATCTGGGTGTTGGTGGAAAGTGGGGGACAGCTTTAACATGACAAAATTTGAAATAAATGCTGCGGAAGATCTTTGATCAGGGGCTCCACAGGGCGCCAGTTTTCCCTTAACTAAATGTGTGTCTCCGGTCGGGGACCTGCGACCTTTTTTGTTCCCTGCCACACAGCCGATAGAGCAGACGACCCGTGGTGTCTCCGGGGCCTGCTGGGGTAGGAGGATGTGAGGATTCACTCACTCCTATCATCCTCCTTTCGTGTTTACTCAGTGCCCAGCCTCTGCTCGGTGCCTCGCCCAAAGCAGCGTTCCTCACCGGCGGGGTTTAAACCCGCATCCTGTCAACCTACCACGGCCCCCCCTCCCTCAGGCTGGGAAGCAAAGTGTCGTTGCCCTGTTTGACAGACAGAGAGCTCCCCCACCCCATCCCCTCAGTTATCTTGATGCCTGTCTCTTTTTTTTTGCTTCAGTCCAATTTGTGCAGTGTTGTTGGGCAGATTGTGCTGACATCTTTTTGAATTCTTTGATCGCAGAGTTTTCTGGCAGTGAAGAGAACATAGATGTCTCCAGAGATTTCCCACCTAAAAAATCCGCATTCCCTTCAACCAGATCTTCCTCCTCTTACAAATTTCCCTTCTCCCATAAATACACATCTTTACGCAGTTCTGACACTGGATACTACATGGAAGGACTGAAATTTGACGGTTGGTGACCTGATTATATTTATCTTTTTCCATGTTCTCTCCGGAATAGAGTAATGCTGCTGTCCGATATTGTGTTAAAAATACACTGGGATAGAAAGAACTTGCACTTGTTTGTATAGCGCCTTTCACAGCCTCAGGACATTCCAATTATTTCCATGAAGTGCAGTCACTGTTAAAAGAGAAGATTGGAAGTGACTTGATAGAAAGTCTTTTCGATTATGGAAAGGGTAGATGTAGAGAAAATATTTCCACTTGCAGGGGAAATTAAAACTGGGGGCCATAAATGTAAGACAGCCACTAATAAAATTAATAGGAAATTCAGGGGAAACTTCTTTACCCGGCGAACGATTCGAATGTGGAACTTGCTGCCACAGGATGTAGTTGAGGGGAATAGCATAGGTGTTTTTTATGGGAAGTTATGCGGGAGAATAGGGTTAGATGAAGATAGATTGTGAGGAGGTTTGCGTGCGGAATTAACTCTGGCATGGACCAATTGGACTGTCGTTCGATGTAATGTCAGGAGTACATTGAGCTGCGTGATTATTATGGGATTTCTCTCAGATAGACAGGAATCAATGCGTAAGCACGCGTGATTGCAACCTTTATAATCTAGTTGAAGGTTTAAGATTTATGTGTGTAACATGCACCATAATGGATAGCAGGAAGTGTGACTTAGTCAGTCTGCAAGTTAATGGGGAAGTAATCTGAAGCCAGTTACTAGGAAATTTCAGAGTAATTCAAAGAGGAGTCACACCCCTGCATGCGTAAGTGCAGTTGTTTTGTGCAAACTTCTTAAAAATTGGATGGTATCATCTGGATGCCGTACATTACAGCTCCCTGCTGCATTCTGCAGAGATACCAGACAGATAGAAACACCAGCTTCTGCATAAGCAGAAATCTCTGTCCTCATAGTAATTCCCTGAACTCTGGCTGGAACGTAGCACACGAGTCAATCCAGAAATATTCAGAGGCCATGCTGTGCTAACCTGGGGCCAGCTGTTCCCTTTTAGCCTTTGTGTTGCATGTAAAAAAAACAAAAAGGCTTGCGTCTAAATAGCGCCTTTTGCAACCACAGGATGTCTCTGAGCTTTATAGCCACAGCCGCAATGTAGGAAAGTTACTGTGCAGTGGTCATTAAAACCTTTTTTTTTTGGTTTTTGAAAAGAAATTTGCCAGCAACACACTGGGTTTCCAAAGCTTAGAAAAATCAGCGTGCAGGCAGATTGTATGTTCAGTTGGAATTTTGGGGACAAGCAAGGGAAGGAATTACAACACAGTTTAAAACAAAAAGCAGCACTAGTGTCACTTGAGGCAATATGACTGAAGTTCAGGATCAGCAGAAATCTAAGTTTGTGGGAAAATGTGAATCTTTAAGAATCATAAACAGCCTTTTCAGTTCAAAGTTAAGTCTAGATCAATAAATAAAGTCTAGTTTTAACTTAAGGATGACAAAATGCCAGAAAAAGGTTTTAAAAAAAAATGGGAGTGCCAGTGACAAAAGCAATGTGACTTATTCAGTGAAACTTGATTTTTATCAAAACTGAATAAACTTTGGAGGTCCCACAGCTCAACAACCAACAACTTGCATATACGTAGGGACAGTGTAGATGGAAGAATGGGCCACTGGGACTGAGGAGAGGTTTGCACAGGGTGGCTAAAAGGTTGGTAAAAGTTCTCCGGAAGGTTCTGAAGGAGGAGAGGGAGAGGTAGGTGGAGGAGCATAGAGAGGGGATTCCAGAGAGTGGGAGCTGGGTGGGGAAAGACAAGTTGCTGAAGGTGGGATGTAGATGGGGACGGGGAACGGTGTGTAAGAGTCCAGAGTCAAGAGGAGCCGAGAGTAGAGAGGGAGTTGTGGAGATGAATGAATTGTGTTTACCCAGTTATGCCAGGCATGCGCATGAAATGAACTAAGATGCACAAGTCCTGCAATAGTACACATGTTTCTTTAGAGACTGGTGAGCTGTACATCCAATTCTATCTATATATATGATATATATATATGTGAGATGTTTTTCTTGTCAGGTGCAGTGTACCACTGATCTGTTTCCATTTATACACAAAAGGCTCAGACACTTGCAGTCATTGACACCAAGCCGCGCACACTCTGTCTCACACACACACACGCGCACACACACACACACACACACACACACACACACAGACAGACACACACACGCGCACACACACACACACACACAGACAGACAGACAGACACACACACACACACACACACACACAGCCCTCCTACATTTTGAACAGGCGCGAATGGACCAGTGCTTTACTGATATTTGTTTCCATCAATGTGGATAGTGTGATAGTTTAATCTGACAGCCGTACTAATGTGTCAGATATTTCAGATGATGACCCAACAAGTGACTCTTCGACAGACAGTCTCCTCTGGAGTGAAGACGAGTACAATCAGGACGTGGATGTGACCACCAACCCCGATGAGACAGGGGATGGGGACGACAGTCAATCAGAGATTGTGCGCTGCGTCTGTGAGGTGGAGGAAGAAAATGAGTTCATGATTCAGGTATTGGTAAAACGTTAGAAAACAAGGAAACACAATGATTGCAATAAAAAATTTAACCATAATAATTCATGGTCGATGACCAGAGGACAACTGACTTGAGCAAGTTACTTCAAAACAAAAACAATCCAAGGTGGGATGTGGTGGTGGGAATGAGGAGACTCTATTTTTACTCAGTGAGTTGTTCCAATCTGGAAGGGAATTGGAAACAGATTGAGTACTAAGGTCTAAAGGGAAATGGACAAATATTGGAAAAAGAGAAATTTGTAGGGCTTTGGGGAAAGAGCAGGGCAGAGGGACTGATTGGATAACTCTTTTAAAGAGCTGGCACATAACCTGATGGGCCAAATGGTGGTCTCCTTTTACTGTCTGATGATATAAGCATTCAACTATTTGGTGTGCTCAGAAGGTAGAAAGCTTGACAGGCTTAAGAAGAGTTCATTTTATTTTTATTATGCTCAATGCCATCAAGCTCCCATGGTAATCCTATATCCCTTTGGGGGGGTGGGGTGGGGTAGGGTGGTGGTAAACAGAATCTGCCCTGACCTGTCACTGAAGAACACTTTATTTTTACTCTCCTCTTCGGCAGTGTGAGGATTGTTTGTGCTGGCAGCACGGTGTCTGCATGGGCTTACTGGAGGATAGCGTGCCAGAAACCTATACTTGCTACATCTGTCGTGATCCACCAGGTGAGTGCTGGCCAGATAAGAACGCCAAAGCAGCGTGATTTGTATATCGCATCGCTCAAAGCGGCGCAAATGCATGGCATGCAGTGAATGACTTTAATGGGGCGGGGGGGGGAATGGTAAGGTTGTGGTAATCTGGACCAGTAATCCCGAGGCTCCGACTCGCTCTCTGGACAGGAGTTTAAAAAAAAACCCCATCACGGCAACTGGAGGAATTTAAATTCAATTCAATTAATACATTCAATTAATCGATAAACCTGGAATAAAAAGCTAGCCTCGTTAGTAAAGATCATGAAACCACGGGATTGCCATAAAAACCCATCGGGTTCACTAATGTCCTTCAGAAGAGGGAATCTGCCGTCCTTACCTGACCTGGCCGCCGTGTGACTCCAGACCCGCAGCAACGTGGTTGGCTCTTGCTCGGCCACCTCACAGGGTCAGTTGAGTCACTCAGTTGTATCGAACCGCTACAGAAAATTCAAGTAGCACGTTGGATGCACCCATACAATAAGAACTGCAGTGCTGCAAGAAGGTGGCTCACCCCCCCCTGCCTTCTCAAGAGAAATTAAGGACGGGCAGTAAATGTAGCACTCTTCACTACTTCACTTTACGGCCAGTAAAGCATTTTCGAAGTGCGGGCACTGTTGTAATGTATGAAACATGGCAGCTGGTTTGTGCACAGCAAGCTCCCACAGCAGCAGTGTGATAGCGACCAGAAGTTTTTTGTTTCAGTAATGTTCGTTGAGGGATAAGTATTGGCCAGGACAGGGGGATTTCACCCTCTGCTCTTGCAAGGGTGCAGTGGGTTCTTGCGTATCCACCTGAGAGGGCACATGGGACCTTGGTTTTACATCTTAAACTGAAAGAAGGCACCACCAACAGTGCAGCACTCCCTCAGTACTGCACTGGAGTGTCAGCCTTGAATTTTTGTGCTGAGGCCTTTGGAGTGGGACTTGAGCCCACAACCTTCCCAATCAAGCTAGGATTGTGACCTATTGAGCCATGGCCAATACAGATGAAGGTTTGACTCTTAAAGTAACACAAATGGGGTTGACCGGAAACTGTGCACCCAACCCCTCTGGTGCTGCGAAGAGCGTGGGAAATGGTCAGTTCTCAGTCTTTAACCCTCGTTGTTTGACCAGTGCCAGCTGATTAACCTGTTGTGTTTTTTTTTTGCTGCAGATCAACGTTTGAGTTCCAGGTACTGGTACGACAAGGAGTGGCTAAGCAATGGCCACATGCATGGCCTCACCTTTCTGAAAGAGAATTATTCCCACCAGAACAGTGGGAAGATAGTTTCGACGCATCAGCTACTGGGAGATGTGCACAAGGTGATTGAGGTACTGCATGGGCTGCAGTTGAAGATATACATCCTACAGTAAGTAAGAGCGTTGGTAGTTTTAACATTCAGCCCAAAAGGCCATCACCTCAGTGGGCCCCAGCGTGTCACATCAGCCAGGGACCGATTGCCCAAGTATTTGACCAAGGTGCTTTCCTGATGCCAGCTGAGCAGTCAAGATGGGAGAGGTGCTGGATGATGTGCTCGGTCACTGAGTGGGAATGGGGGAAAAGGCTCTGCATTGTTCTAGCTTCATGCTCGAGAGTAACTTCCAAGAAGCTTGGACTGGTAATTGATGTTCTGACTGGAGGGTAGCCTGGTGATGAGGGGACTCCATTTTAAAGCTTCTTGTATGAAGCAGTTTTATTGTCAAGGGGAAGGGCGGTGTGTGTAACAATATATATATTGCCATTCATTCGTGGTCAAATTAGTATTTTTATTATGACAGTACTTCTTCTATAACAGGATTTCTAGTTATTCTTTTACCAAAGGCTTGTCAAGAGTCTGGCCTTGTAACCTATTTGTAGTCATAGAAAATGAAAGTTTAATTGCGAATTGTTTCCTTCTGAGTTGAAAAGGCAGTTTTACATCTCACGGGCTCAATATTATTCAATGATTAAGCACACTGGGCAGAATCTTCTGGAGGCGACAGGGTTCTCAGCCCCTGCCTGGAGAGACGGCATAAGACATAGGAGCAGAAATTAGGCCATTCGGCCCATCGAGTCTGCTCCGCCATTCAATCATGGCTGATAAGTTTCTCAACCCCATTCTCCCGCCTTCTCCCTGTAACCTTTGATCCCCTTACCAATCAAGAACCTATCTATCTCGGTCTTAAATACACTCAATGACCTGGCCTCCACAGCCTTCTGTGGCAATGAATTCCATAGATTCACCACTCTCTGGCTAAAGAAGTTTCTCCTCATCTCTGTTCTAAAAGGTCTTCCCTTTACTCTGAGGCTGTGCCCTCGGGTCCTAGTCTCTCCTACTAATGGAAACATCTTCCCCACGTCCACTCTATCCGGGCTTTTCAGTATTCTGTAAGTTTCAATCAGATCCCCCCTCATCCTTCTAAACTCCATCGAGTATAGACCCAGAGTCCGCCCCGTGCCCTCTACTCCTCCCCCCAACTTGCCTCTTATCGAGAAGACCTGCTGCATCTTGTGGTGAGCCTTCCCCTGGCGTCAGGACCCCTCGGGGGTGGAAGTCCTGCCCCTGAGAGCTGCAGGCCAGTCGGGGCAAGAGGCACTTCTAGACTCAGCAGCGCCACCGGGGAGGTGGCGGCGGCTGCCGGTACTACACCCGCCGGAGGCCTCGGATTGCAGAGGGATCCAGGCGCAGGTGGGTGATGGCGGGAAGGGGGCTGTAGGGTGGGTGGTCACGGGGGAGTTCAGCAGCAAGGGTGGGGGGTGGGACATGGCTCTCAGCGGGCCCACCTTCTCATTGAGGCCTTTGAACAAGGGGCCCCCTGGGAGCCCAGAAGCAAATATACCTGCAAAGCGAACCACCCACCGCCCCCCACCACCCCACCACTGGGCGGTTAATACCAACAGCGACAGGATGAGTAATTAATGCCCACTTCAGAGCCCCAATGGGTGGGAAAGCCTTCTACATGCCTCCCTGCTACTGACTGAGTCAGGGTGGAGGTGGGAAGGAGGTGGGGTGTCCCCCCCCCCACCGATTAAATGCGCCCCCCCACCGCCACCACCAAACTCGGCATGGGGGTGGGGGGTGGGGGGGGGGGGGGGGGTGCAAGATTCCGCCCTCTATTTCCTTGAAATCTGCCTGTTATAATGTCAACATTTATCATTGAAGAAATAGCTTCCTAACTACCAATCTTGTTCCATGTCTTGGTTCTTATTTAAGATTCAGGTTTTGTAGCTACAATATTAGCTGCTCCTTCACTGAGTCTAGTTTGAGTGGTGGCAGGCCCATTGGAGTTAGACTGTGTAGAAACTCTGGAGGGTATAGTCTGTTATCATCATCTTCATCTATAGAATCAACACTGATGTATTCTATTAATTCACCTGACAGCTTTTCTAAAACCTTTTCATTCAATTCAAGTGAATTTTCATTTTTAGTACAAGGATAAGCGTTTGAATAATAAGCTGTATCCAGTAATTGTCCCGACCATTTTGCCACATTTAACCAATTCCGTCATCTCATCTACCCCTCCCATGCCATTCCATTCTTCCAATGCCATTCCATTCTTCCAATGCCATTTCTATCCCGTTCCTTTCTGCTATCCCATGGCACCCCCATCCTTCCCTTCTATTCCATCCCGTGACTCGCGGGAACAATCTCCCTAGCCAGGGATAAGTTTATCATTGGGCTCCCCTTACAGTCGCTGTTTTTTTGTTCTCTACCAGCACCCCACCCCACCCCGTCCATACCAACCATTGGCATCACCACGCACTCCAGTCCTCCAAGTGCGCCAGGCACTGCCCACAAAATAAACCTGCCAACAGACACCCCCCCCCCCCCCCTTAAACTGATCAATCAAAACATTACCAACAAAAACTATTATTATGCACTATATGTATACACTCCGCAACGTTCCCCCCCGCCACCCCGAGACAAAAAATTCAAATGTACATGTCACTGAAATTGCTCAGGTTAAATGCCCTACTCCAGCTGGGAAGGTAAATGCACCTCCCTCCCTCCTCTGCATGGCTATATTTTGTATGATATAGCGCACCTTTTGGGAAAACCATACAATCGCCTTTCATAAGTTGTGCTTATGCGAACAGAAAGGCCAATGGATCAGGGACTGGCCCTTTGTTCTCTGGGTATCAGCCGGGACTGCCACTGGCCCTCTTGGCGATCTAACCCAGAGGTCGGGGTTGCTATGGGAAGCGGAAACGGGTTGCTACACGAATGCAGCCTTGCGTTGTTGAGGCTGAGGCAGACTGTTTGAGCCATCAGCTCCAATCCCCCCCCCCCCCGCCACCCCGGCTATCAAGAACAGCCCTCGTTCCTGACGATCGCAAAACAAATTATACGGCTCGCTTATTTTCCCACCTCTGGGGTTGGTGACCTGCTGTGCGTTCTGTCCCCAGGAATAAAGACCAGCCAGACCTGAAGCTCTGGTGTAAGCCCTGGAGAGTTTCTTCAGCTGCCATTGAAAAGCTGCGGGAGAGGCAGAGTGCGCCCAGCGAAGACAGCAACAGCGGGGTGAGTGCCAGCGCCAGCGTGCAGTGCAGGGCGCAGAACGGCACGGCTGAACGGCAGAGCAGAGCCCCGCTGATAGAGGAGTCCTACATCACCAACGAACACTGTTACCAAAAGCCTCGTGCCTACTACCCAGCTGCAGAGCAGCGGCTTGTGGTGGAGACCAGGAACTCCACCTTGGACGAAGGGATCGGGAGGATGCGGGAGAACGGGGACGAAACGCTGGCTGAGAGATTCGGGCGAAATATCGACGATGACTCAGGAAAGTCAGACCTTGACCTTCACCGAGAGCTAGCCGGTCACTGCAAGGTCAGTATTTTAACCGTGCAACCGTCGTATCTGGAGGCAGACACGTCCTCTGCCAGTGATCGGGTTTCCAGCATCTGCAGTGTTTTTTGCCTTTATATCTTAGGCAATAATTGTCACGTCTGTTCGCGGAATGGATTTTTTTTGAGCAGAGGGAGCCGGGAGCACAAGTTCAGAAATCGCCGAAGGTGGCAGAGCAAGTGGATAAGTAAAGCAGTCGAGAAAGCGGAAGGGGGTACTTGACGTTCTAAATAAAGGGTGAGGCCACGGAGGGATTTGAAAACTAGGCTGAGATTGAGTGGGGCTAATGACCTACCAAGGAGTGGGTGCAGGCACGATGGGCCAAATGGCCACCTTCAGTATGATTCTACCCATGGAGGTTAGATGAAGTAGGGCGGGAGGAGGCTCATGTAGAATGTAAACACGGACATTGATCTGCTGGGCTGAATGGCCTGTTCCTGTGCTGTACGTTCTACCCAGGTGAGTGAAGGACTGCGGGAAGCCCAGTGGGGGGGTTAGGGGGGCCTGTGGAACTGCACATCACAATGAATCAGCAGCTTCAGAAACAGGAGGAAGCATAATGCCTCCCTTTCTCTCCCCCACGCCCCAAAGTAGCTCCATAACAGGGGTTCCCAAACTGTGGTAGTGACCTCCCAGAGGGGTGGCAGGACCAGCATTTGGGGTGGCGAGTTCCGAAGCTGTGGAGCGGAGACTGTTCTGGCATCGGCTGCAAGGCCCCTGTAAATGTACGCAATTATTTTTTGTGTGTGTTTGTGCGAACAGCCTCTGTTGAACTGAGCTCTGAGGCCCGATCACTGCCACCAGCTGGGCCTGCAAAATGGTAGGTATCCAAGTTCTCTTTTGTGCCTGCACCCCTGCCATTTGAACTCTTTCCCCAAACACCACCCCCACCCCCCACCACCAGTCAGCTTAACCACCACCAACTACAACGCCCCCCCCACCCACCCCTGATTTCCACTCTGGGATTGCACCAAGTGCGAAGCATTAAACTGGAGTCGCAGTGAGATGAAGTATGGGAAGTGCTGCTCCAGACAGTAGCTGAGACATGTATCCATTCTCGTTCCGTCTTTATTTCCCTCCTCCAAGTCTGCAGATTCCCACTTCGGGAACTTTTAACCGATTACTCTGCCTCCTGTCAGGTCCACGGCAGCAGCGGTGACACGTCTCCCGAGGCAGAGCAGGAGGAGGAAAGCGGTGGTTTGAAGGAAGGCGAGGAAGAGGGCGCCAGCGACCCCCAGCTGCAGTGGCAGGACAACTTGCTGACGCATGTCGAGTCGTTGCAGGATGAGGTCTGTCATCGGATGGACTTCATTGAGAAAGAGCTGGATGGTAAATGGCGGGGATATGTCTGCCCTGAGGTTTCAGCTGGGGGTGGGGCTTCCTTGCTGTAGCAGAGAGGCTCCCCTTGTACATAAACGTTGCAGATCAATGTTCCCATTGGTACAAGGACTTTGGCGGGGGGGAACACTGATTTAAGGTTTTGGGCAACAGATACAGGGGGAATGTAGGGAAGAACTTTTTTTATGCATTGAGTGGTAATGGCCTGGCCTCGCTGCTTGCAGGAGCGGTGGAAGCAGAGATGATGAATAATTCCAAAAGGAAGCAGGATGCACACTTGAGGGAAGTTAACTTGCAGGGCCAAGGGTTTAGAGCAGGGGAATGGGACTGACTGGATTGCTCTGCAAAGAGGCGGCATGGACTGGAAAGGGCTGAATGGCCTTTTGTGCCGTAATGACTCTGAAACAAACAAGCAGGTAGGTGGGCGGGTGGAATTACAGTGAAAGCATTCACAAGGCCCTCTATTCCAATAGTGCCAGTTGACGTGAAACATACACAAATCTTTGTTGCCCATCTGTAATTGCCCTTGAACCAGCTTGCTAGGCCATTTCAGTGGGAAGTTAAGAGTCAACCACATTGTTGGGGATAAATTGATAAAGGTGATTTTTTTTTTAAAAAGGGATCCTTGAGTTTATAAGTAGAGGCACAGAGTACAAAAGATAGGAAGCTTTGTTGTAACCAATTCTGGGTTTTGGATGGAAGGTGAAGGCATTAGAGGGATTGCACAGGAGAATGTAAAATGTCTGTGACAAAGGCAAACTATCCCCTTCCCTCCCCGTCTTTCTTGACCTGCTTGCAGCCTTTGACATGGGTGACCACACCGTCCTTCTCCAACACCTTTTCACTGCCGTCCAGCTGGGTGGGACTGCACTCACCTGGATCCATTCTCACCTGTCTAGTTGTAATCTGAGAATCGCCTGCAATGGCTTCACTTCCCACTCCCGCGCTGTTACCTCTGGGGCCCCCTCCCAATGATCTATCCTTGACCCCCCCCCCCCCCCAACCTCCTGTTTCTCACCTACACGCTGCCCCTCAGCAATATCATCTGGAAACTGTCCATTTCCACACCTGTTCTGATGACACCCACCTCTGCCTCACCACCACCTCTCATGGTCCCTCCACCATCTCTAAACGCTCAGACTGCTTGTCCAGCATCCAGTACTGGATAAGCAGAAATTTCCAACAATTAAGTATTGGGAACACCAAAGCTATTGCGAGTTTACAACTGCCAAGGCCCTAAACTCTGGAATTCTCTCCTAAACCTCTCCACTTCTCTTTCCTCCTCGAAAACATTCCTTAAAGCCTATCTCTTTGACCAAGCTTTTGGTCATTTGCCCTAATACCTCCACAAAATTTGACACTGAGTTACGTATGAAGATTTGGAACATTTTACTATGTCAGAGGCTCTAGACGAATGCAAGCTAATGATGGCGATGATATTTGGCGTCAGGAATGACGGTGTTTCAGCTGTCTGGAGAGAGTAGAGCATCTGAGGTTGATTTCCTTGGAGCAGGGAAGGTTAAGGGGGAAGGTAGTTTGCTCTTGTCACAGTCATTTAGAATCTTCTCTGCGACCTCTCCAATGCCTTCACCTTCCATCTAAAACACAGAACTGGACACAACTTTCTGACTGAAGCCAACCAACCAGTAGCCCACAATAGTTTCCAAAACCTACCCACCTTTCGTACTCTTTGCCTCTATAAGTGTTGAGGATAGTTTAGAAGTATTGGTAGAGTAGGTAGAGAGGGAGGCTGGTAATCAGAGGCAATTGGTTAAAAAAAAAACAAAGCTAGGGGTGAGGGCTAGTAATTTATTTTTATCCAGGGAGTTAGTACAATCTGTAATGCGCTGCCTGTAAGGGTATAACTTTCAAAAGTGAGTTAGATCTTGATTTAAAAGTAGACGGGGCTGTAGGGAAAGAAGGGGGGTATGAGTGGACTAATTGGGTAATACTTTGTGAGCCTGCACAGACACGATGGGCTGAACGGTCTCCTTTGTTGTACAACTTTGTGAAACACTCCAGCCAATCAATAACACCGGTCATCCTCTCTTAGATGTTGACCTATCAGCTGCTTCTCTTTCAATGCCAGATCCCCAGCCTTGTTTGTTTTATTTTCACGCATGTTGTTAATGCACTGGGTGCAGGTGCAAGGGCTGGCAGCTTCAGGGCAGAGCAGGTACAGCTCGTTCTAAAGCTACTCGAACATCTTGCCCATCCAGACAGGCTTGCCTCCCCAACACTCCCAAGATTAATTCAGTGAAAAGTTTTGTTGCAGATTACAGTTTCTGGTTGGGGGTGGGGGGTGGAGGAGAATAAGTTAAGAAATTGAAAACTTTGTTGAAAGAGCTGAGGTTACAAGCTTAGCTCCTGGAGTGGGGTTTGACAAAAAGCTTTGAAATGCTGATGTTCAGAGGGACTTGTGTGTACTCATACAAGGAACACAGAAAGTTAGCATGCAGATACAGCAAGCAATGAGGAAGGCAAATGACATGTTGGCCTTTAGTGCAAGGGGATTGGAGTAGCAAAGTACATTAGTCTTGCTACAGTTGCATAGGGCTATGGTGCGAACACATCTGGAATAGTGTGTGCAGTTTTGGTCTCCATATTAAGAAAGAATGTACTTAGATTGGAGGCGGTACACCAAAGGTTCACTGAATTAGTCCCTGGGATGAGAGGGTTGTCTTATGATGAGAGGCTGAGAAAGTTGGGTGTATGCTCTCTAGAGTTTAGAAGAATGAGAGGCGATCTCATTGAAACAAGCAAGATTCTGAAGGGGCTTGACAGCAGATAGCGAGGCTGTCACCCCTGGCTGCGCAATGTAGAACATGGGGGCGTAGTCTCAGGATAAGAAGCTGATGATTAGGACTGAGAAAAGGAGAAATTTCTTCACTGTGGGTTGTGAATCTTTGGAATTCTCCACCCCATAGGTTTGTGGATGCTCCATCATGAGACAGATTTTGGGAAATGAGGGATATGGGAAGTGGATGGGAAAATGGAGTTTGAAGCCAAAGATCAGCCATGATTGTATTGAATGGCGGGGCAGGCTTGACAGGCCATCTGGTTTATTCCTGCTCCTATTTTTCACATTGAACCCACAACCTTCTGAGTTGGGTTGGGAGTGTGAGCAGCTGTGCCAGATTGACACTTGTGCATCATAAACACCGGAATGGATCCGATGGGCTGAATGGCCTCTTGCTGTACTGCAAATACTCGGCAATGCTTTATTAGTCAGCTTCTTTGTCTTTGGTTCTTAAAGGTATCTCTTACTTACTTGTATGCAGCTAATATTCAGAATATTTTCAGTGTTTTGAGCTGTAACCTCACATATGGTGGCCATTGGTTCCAAGCAAATGATGACAGATTTGTTAATTTTTGGGTGACTTTAACCATGCGGTGAAGATATTCCCACAGTCCTGCTAGGTAGCGATAATGAAGAAGTGGGCGGTATAGTTTAAGTCAGGGCAGTGTGTGTGTGTGTGTTTGTGAGGTACTGTTGAAGGAGCCTCTGTGGGACCATACAGGGAAATGTAGGAGAAAAGCTGCGAGTGGCCGCAAGGATTTGTCATAAGTAATTCGGTTTTCTTCACTTTCTATCTGGCTTCTAGTTCTGGAGAGTTGGCTGGACTACTCTGGTGAGCTGGAGCCGCCCGACCCACTGACCCGATTGCCTCAGCTCAAGCACCGGATGAAGCAGCTCCTTACAGACCTGGGCAAGGTGCAGCAGATTGCTTCCTGCTGTCCTGTGTGAGATGCATCAGACACCCAGAGGACCTTTGACCGCAGGATGTTGAGGCAAGGAGGCGACCGCTCATTCTAACAGCAGAAGTAGCGTGGACGAAATACCGGATGAGGGTGACTGGGCCTCGTACGCTACTGCAATGAGTCTGGACTCGAGTTTCTGTTCGTTCTTTCTTCATAACTTTTTTTTGTCCGTTCTTGGGCTTTTTTGGGAGCCTCCTGCTTGGCCTTAGGAGAGGAGGTCGCTCAGCCCTGACAGTGATCCTTCTCTGTCACAGTGGAGGGAAAGGACATGCCAAGTTCTTCAACTGTCTACACATCTCCTGCTTGCTTTGGGTCGATTGGAACGC
Organism: Cetorhinus maximus; assembly: GCF_964194155.1. Taxonomy (NCBI): domain Eukaryota; kingdom Metazoa; phylum Chordata; class Chondrichthyes; order Lamniformes; family Cetorhinidae; genus Cetorhinus; species Cetorhinus maximus. The sequence continues at coordinate 11,483,561 of NC_135891.1, forward strand.
TGCAGCGTTTGAACGTTTTAAGAGCACGAGTCACCATCCAGACATTTTAGAGGGAGAGAGAGAGAAAAACACAGCATTGCAAAGAATTATTAGCGTATTTAAAATTCCCACGTTGACTCATCTTTGTCTTGTTCCTTTTTTTGTTGAAGGGAAAGCATTGTATTTTTTTGTTCGACCAGTTCAGGGTGGGTTTCTGAGCACAGACAGGAGAACTAACTGGGAGGATTCACTGAGCCAGTGCCAGGGAGCTAACGTACGGAATGATGGGACGGACGGACTGACTGACTTACCTCAACGCTTTGTGGATTTGTTGATGCAATCTGTAATTCGTTAATTCAGTCCTCACGAGGGCACAGAATCTCAACTCCCTCAAGCGGCCTCTCCCCGTTGCACCATTTCCTTCATTGCCTTGAGGACGGAGGTTGAGGGTGGATTTTAACACTGTGTAAATGAATGAGTTTTGAGTGAGTTAATGTCTCGTCTTTGTGTCGGGGAGGGGTGAGGGTGGAGACTCTGTGTGTCGGGGGGGGGGTGAGCGTGGAGACTCTGTGTGTCGGGGTGGGGGGGTGAGGGTGGAGACTCTATGTGTCGGGGGGGTGAGGGTGGAGACTCTGTGTCGGTGGTGGGGGGGTGAGGGTGGAGACTCTGTGTGTCGGGGGGGGTGAGGGTGGAGACTCTGTGTGTCGGGAGGGTGAGGGTGGAGACTCTGTGTGTCGGGGTGGGTGAGGGTGGAGTCTATATGTCGGGGGGGGTGAGGGTGGAGTCTCTGTGTGTCGGGGGGGGTGAGGGTGGAGTCTCTGTGTGTCGGGGGGGTAAGGGTAGAGTCTCTGTGTGTCGGGGGGGTGGAGTCTATGTGTCGGAGGGGTGGGGGGTTGGTGAGGGTGGAGTCTATGTGTCGGGGGGGGTGAGGGTGGAGACTCTGTGTCGGGGGGTGGGTGAGGGTGGAGTCTCTGTGTCGGGGGTGGGGGGGGGTGGGGGTGAGGGTGAAGTCGCTGCTCCAGCCCGCCGTCTTGCTTAATGCTGATGACGTTTCTTGTTGACCCTCTCAGTTGCTGTGCCGAAACCAGGCTGGTGTTTTCCTTTGGAGGGGGACAGTGTAAGGTTGCCCCAGGAGTAACTCGGTTACAGGCGAGAGCAGAAAACGCTGCGAGTTTACGGCAGGTCAGGTCAGGTCAGCACAGAGGAACCCGGAAGCGGGGGGAGACCATTTGGCTCCTCGAGCCTGTTCCATGCCATTCAGTGTTTGATCTGCCTCTTAACCCCGCCTGCCCACCTCAGTTCCGTAACCCTTAACACCCTTTGCCTAAGAAACATCTATCAACAAAAAAAAGTGAAACACTGCAGGTGATGGAAATCTGAAATAAAAACTTTTTAAAAAAATGCTGGAAATACTCAGGTCAGGTAACGCCTGTGGAGAGGAACAATATTGTCGGATCTTTCAGTTCGATGACTTTTCATCAGAACTGAGCCCGCCGAAAATCTTACCAATCTTCAGTTTTAATACATTCGGCCTGTAAGCAGAACAGAGGGTAAAGTTTCCTGGAACGGTGATGCATGTTAATGTGTCCTTTCTGCTTTGTGGACGGTGACTGAGCGACACTTTGTCCACGTTTATGTTACTTTTCAATTCTTTCAGGTTTCCAGCATCTTAACGAAGAGCACCACAGTCTGAACTGGCCAGACTGACGGCTCCCGTGCCTAGGAAACTATTGCCAATGTGGGGGCACTGCAGGGCAGCCTACAGCATGGGGTACAGGACAGGAGGGTTAGCCCCCCTCGGATAAAATAAGAATAACGTCTGCCCATTCCCCCCCCATTCTCCATTCCATTCAGTTGAACTGTTCCTTTTCTGCTGCCCCCGCCCCCCCGGCAGTGAGGAGAGCTGACCAGGAACGATACCTTCTGTGGGGAATAGATGAAACTTCGAATAAGATTTTCTCGATTTTATCTTTTCCTTAAGTTAGCAGAATTGGGGAGAGGTCGGACGTTAAGTTTTCACCTGACCCCCAGACTTCCCGTCTCCTCTAATTACATCGAATTCATCTTTTTAGAAACATGTTCGTTGCAGAGTTCCAGAAACTGAGCTTGTGTAAACCCTGTGCCATTAACTTGCCCCAGTCAGTGTTTCCTTAGATCTGGGGGGGTTTCGAATTTCGTCTCCTCGATTTCAACAGAAAGCTTAAATATTCCCAAACTTCTATATAAGCAGTGCCTCTGCCACCTGAATGCTTTTTGGGCTTCAATTTGGAGCTAGGGAAGGGAGGAAAGCTTATCTCTTTCCCTCTCTTGCGTGCTCTCCCCACCCCCCCATCCCCCTCTGTCTCTCTCTCCCCCGCTCTGTCTCTCTCTCCCCCGCTCTGTCTCCCCTGCTCTGTCTCTCTCTCTCTCTCTCTCTCTCTCCCTCCCCCGCTCTGTCTGTCTCTCTCTCTCCCTCCCCCGCTCTGTCTCTCTCTCTCTCCCTCCCCCGCTCTGTCTCCCTCTCTCTCTCCCTCCCCCATTCTGTCTCCCTCTCTCTCTCTCTCTCTCTCTCCCCCGCTCTGTCTCCTCTCTCTATCTCTCCCCCGCTCTGTCCCCTTCTCTCTCTCTCTCTCCCTCCCCCGCTCTGTCCCCTTCTCTCTCTCTCTCCCTCCCCCGCTCCGTCCCCTTCTCTCTCTCTCCCTCCCTCCCCCGCTCTGTCTCCCTCTCCCTCTCTCTCTCTCTCCCCCGCTGTCTCCCTCTCCCTCTCTCTCTCTCTCTCCCCCGTTCTGTCTCCCTCTCTCTCCCACGCTCTGTCTCCCTCTCTCTCTCTCCCCCGTTCTGTCTCCCTCTCTCTCCCACGCTCTGTCTCCCTCCCTCTCTCCCGCGCTCTGTCTCCCTCCCTCTCTCCCGCGCTCTGTCTCCCTCCCTCTCTCCCGCGCTCTGTCTCCCTCCCTCTCTCCCGCGCTCTGTCTCCCTCCCTCTCTCCCGCGCTCTGTCTCCCTCCCTCTCTCCCGCGCTCTGTCTCCCTCCCTCTCTCCCGCGCTCTGTCTCCCTCCCTCTCTCCCGCGCTCTGTCTCCCTCCCTCTCTCCCGCGCTCTGTCTCCCTCCCTCTCTCCCGCGCTCTGTCTCCCTCCCTCTCTCCCGCGCTCTGTCTCCCTCCCTCTCTCCCGCGCTCTGTCTCCCTCCCTCTCTCCCGCGCTCTGTCTCCCTCCCTCTCTCCCGCGCTCTGTCTCCCTCCCTCTCTCCCGCGCTCTGTCTCCCTCCCTCTCTCCCGCGCTCTGTCTCCCTCCCTCTCTCCCGCGCTCTGTCTCCCTCCCTCTCTCCCGCGCTCTGTCTCCCTCCCTCTCTCCCGCGCTCTGTCTCCCTCCCTCTCTCCCGCGCTCTGTCTCCCTCCCTCTCTCCCGCGCTCTGTCTCCCTCCCTCTCTCCCGCGCTCTGTCTCCCTCCCTCTCTCCCGCGCTCTGTCTCCCTCCCTCTCTCCCGCGCTCTGTCTCCCTCCCTCTCTCCCGCGCTCTGTCTCCCTCCCTCTCTCCCGCGCTCTGTCTCCCTCCCTCTCTCCCGCGCTCTGTCTCCCTCCCTCTCTCCCGCGCTCTGTCTCCCTCCCTCTCTCCCGCGCTCTGTCTGTCTCTCTCTCTCCCCCATGCTCTGTCTTCCTCTCTCTCTCTCCCACGCTCTGTCTCCCACCTCTCTTCCCTCCTGCCCATGTCTCTCTCTCTCCCCTCTGTCTGTCTTCTCTGCCCCCATCCCTTCCCGCTCTCTCTCTCTGCTTTCTCTCCAGCACCCATATTAGGTTTGTATCTGTGGTATCCTCTTATGGTAACATTACATGAACTTTCTGACGCGCCTTAACAGTACAATTAAATGTTAACCAGGAACCCCACAAGATGGGGGAACTCTGCTGAAGTGGAGTCAATTCCGACTGTGTGACTGTCCGAAAATGGTACAAGTCATGTTAACACCATCACTGATTAATGAAATCAAACCAATACCTTGACCATTTTCAAAGAGATCCTTTTTTCAATATTTAATGATCACCTCTCCAATTGTGCATTTAGCCTTCAGGTGACCTTTTTAGTAAAAGTTAACTTATTTGTATATAGAAAGTGAAGTGAGACTTTGTGCTCTGCCGTGTAAAAAAAAAATGTGGCTCTTCAAATACAAACCAAGATTTTACACCTTTTTGGTTTATTCTTAACTCTGTAGGAATTTGCCCTTAAAAGCTAATTTCTTGGCCACATTTTTATGAAATCCTTGTCTATGGTTAATGTATGCGATTGTATATGTTACACGGCCAGTTTTTCATGGTACCAAGAACCCATGGAAAGATGATCTGGACTTGGTTTTGCGCTGTGAAACTTGAGGGCCACATGGCTGCTTCTGTTGCAGTCAAACCCGTAACTTTGTCACATTGAGCGGTGCCACACGAGCTATCTAGAGAGATCAGAGTTCAACTTCTGCAGGAACCTAGCCCAATAGCAGCATACTGCAGGCCCTGGGAATTTGAAATAAAAACAGAAAATGCTGGAAATACACAACGGGTCAGCCACCGCGCAGAGAGCGAAACAGAGTTGGTGCTTCGGGTCGTAACGATCCTTCGTCAGAACTAAGGGTCATCGCGACCCAAAGTGTTTCTCTCTCCACCGATGCTGTCTGACCTACGGTGTATTTCCAGCATCTTCTGTTTTCATTTCAGAATCTTAACAGTGCAGAAAACACTGCCCACGAAGGAAAAAGAGTGGATGCCACTCGTGGCTAAGATAGAGGCTCTTGGGTTTTGCAGGTAGGAGTTTTCCCGATTGCTCTCTACTTCCCTTCATCCCCTATTAGTATAGATTCATGGAAAGGCAGATTGGGGAGCTCTCTGTAAAAACATGCCGAACGTACAGGAGTTGTTCTTGGGATGTGGGGCAGAGCTGCATTCATGGCCCACCCTAACTGATACGGGACTGGGACCAGGTGTAGAACGTGCAGTAAACTCGGGTTTGTGGGGCCATTTGTTCCTGATGCCAGCCCACAACTTGTCAGATTGGTTGCATTAGCCTCACAACTTGTCCTGACGCCACACTCGTCCTGCGTGTTGCAACCTCTGTGATTTGCTAAGGGATGGTATCACCATCGGTTAAGCATTTAGGCAGGAGGCTTAACGCCATCTGTATTACAGGGCCTAACAGGTGACTTAGTCAAGAATGGATCATTTCCCCTCATCCGACACCAGAATATATAAAGTATTTTTCTGCAATGCACATTTTAACCAACAAAGTACGCACTGTGTATGTACAGTAATTACCACAGGACAAGCCAGCTGCAGAATCACTACATGGTGATTTGCATAAATGGATGTTCGGACTGGGCTATTCCAGGAAGCTAAACCTACTCCCAAAAGTGCCACATCATCGCATTCAGTGGAAGTAATGAGAGTTATGTCGTGATCAGTTATGAATATTAATTGTTATGCAGCGGGTAAATTTTAACCTTGTTTAAAACCATCTCAAGCTATGCTTGTAGGAATTCAAATTGTGAGTAACGTTTGACATATTTTAAATCACATTTCTTTCCAAGTAGCTTCAGTATAATCTTGTCTGTATCCTTGATGATACAGAGTTCGGGGGTGGGGGGGGTCAGTGGTGCAGGTTTGTCATTTTCACCCTTAACCTGTTCAGAGATCAGTCTCCCTTTTGAACCTAGCACACTAACATTTTTAGGGGTCTTTTTTTTTAAAGAATTTGTTGAAAGTAGCTAATTGGAATGGTTCCTGTAATCACAGACTTTGAGAAAAAGGTTTTCTCAGTGTTATCCAGAGCTACTTTCTGTTGCACTTTTTATTGAGTCTGTTCAAGTGCTGTTGAAGAAGAGATGGATGAAGGCCGAACAATTCCACTGGAGATCTGCTTCCTTTCTAGGTGAGTCAGGACCTGCAAGAAAATACTGTATGAGCCACCTGGGCCTCTGGAGTTGAGTTTTTTTCCATTAGGCTTGGTTGGTCTCTGTTTTATCCCTGGAGCAAAAGGAGCTGTGCTTCCAAACCCTGCCGGCTGTAAACTCAGACCCTAATTCTAGTCATCATTGCTGCCTTGATGTTTCAATGAGTTTTGTCTACCTGTTTTTTTCTTTAATTTCTATAGAGCTTTGGAGCCTGGGTCAATAGCTAACCTACCCCAAAAATGCTTTTGCCTCCTGGTTATACTGGCTCGTTACCCTTCCCCCCCCCCCCCCCCCCCCCCACTTCCCCTTGCAGCCTTTAAAATGAAAAAGAAGCTCTCAATGTTCTGTCTTGATTGAATGTATGTAGATAAAATGGAAATAGTGTAATGCTGGTGTCCTGCCAGCGAAAGGAGCTCTGTTTGCATGACTTATGAAGAGCCTCCATTCTGGTAGCACAGTGTTGACAACAGTTTTAACCTGGGGATGGAGATGGGTCTATGAGAATAGGTACTCAGTACACTTGGGACAGAATGCAATGATATACTTCCTATTTTAAAGACGTAAAATGTGTATTGGAGATTTGCCAACAGGTCTGGGACGTTTTTGTCTCTTGCATCAAGCAATGTTTTAAAAAAGATCCAAAAGCTTTTACTTGTGTTTGTAGGGCCTTAAGTTCTTCAACACTGAATTGATTGGACCTGTATAATGATTGAGAATTTGAAATTTATTAACTAGATATGTCAGTTCTACCAATGGAAACATTACTGATCTGTAAAAGTGTTGTCTCTCATTAGACTTAAATATTATAGAAATGCATATAGAAATGCATATAGTATCATAACGCCCACGCAGTACTGTTTTCCGGATCAGTTCAAATCTTATCACCTCTTGTTCCTGTGTTTACTCTTTAAAGCTGCTGGTCAAACGTTCTGTCTTGTACCCCAGTACGGCATTGTGCATGTGGGTGATGAGACAACAGAGCGCAAAACTGTTGAGTCAAGCTATCTCAGCCCGGCCAGCAATGGAGGTATTACGATTAGCATCAGTGTTTCTGGGCCTGCAGGAGGGGGAAGGTTGGAAACGTGCAGCTAAAGTTATCCAGTGGCCAGTGACAGAAAATGTGCATGATCCAGCTTGGCTTTGGTGATAGCTCCCAAAGTGAAGAGCATGTTATTATTCACGGTGTTAGGCTCTCTGACACATGGGAAACCACTACTTTGGGCAAGGTTCTTGAAGTGTTTCGAAAGAGGCTCACGGGGGATGAATAGCCTACTCCTGTTCCTTTCGGGGCTGCTGTTGCTTATTTAGCTCGGGAGAAGCCACCGTTCCCCACCCCACCCCTCCAAGTCCCTACCATTGATCTGACTCCGAGGAGGAGACCTGACCACCTACCATTCTTCCAAGCTGACCAACGCCTGTGGTGGGGGGAAAAAAAAAACGAGGGAGAACTGAGACACCATATCACGAGGAGGTAAAAAACCCCCCCCCCCCCCACTTCATTAACCTTCAGCACCGTGTGGCAATTCAGGTAAAAACACAATGGTTGTCTCCATTTCTATTGTGATTCTACATTTCCTTACCCCTTGTGTTGGATGTACCCCAGTCTTTTGGGAACGTGGATCGTTTGTTTTTTTTGTTTGCACAGCGTATTTTTTATCCCCCGTAGAAACTGTTTAGATTGTATTTTGTGCACATTTTTGTTGTTGGAATTGTTCAGTGTGAAGAAACTGTTGGAACTCAAAAGACAAATTGTTGAATTTCCAAAAGCCACAGCCAAGGAAAAAGAAAGAAACTAAAGCACATTGCATCATGGGCACAGAATGACTTATGTTTACATGGACTATGCACTAAACAGGGGGCGGCTGAGTTTGAATGTGCTCTTGTACGTAGCGCAATACCTTTGTAGTCAATGATGTTTATCAGCAGTTCCAAGTTCCTATTTCTTAGTGTTTGAATAATAAAAGAGAATATGTTTTTCTTTGTTCTTAACGCAAGTCATTTTCAGTTCAGACTTTCACCTCGACAGCACTTTCATTTCCTGGATTTTTGTGCTTAACAATGTTGTACCTTTGTTCTGGGGTTGGAGCTCTTCGATCTTGGGCTCCTGTTGGCAGCCTCAGCAGTCCAAAGTAAGGTTAGAGGAGGCTGTTTGACGTGACATATTATGTTGGGGGGGGAGGGGGGGGGTTGGTTACCAGGCCTCAACAAGCTATCAGGGTATACAAGGCACAGCCTTCAGAAGGAGACAAAGATCCTGTAGGTGGAAGGGATGCAAACATTTTTCTGCAATTGAATCTGACCTCATTGATCCAAAGTTTGCTCTGGTAGGGTTGCAAGTTTGTATAGTTTTGGCCTGGGAGTTATTAATTAGGGAATGCATTTTACAAGGAAGAATGAGGAGAGGGAATATGCACCATTCGTTTAATGTTAAAGGAGTGCGGGAGCAGAGAGATCTGGGCTTCACACATAAAAATCTATGAAGGTGACAGGACAAGTTGATGGAGCACGTGACTTTTTAAATAGAAGAACATCAGCAGTGAAGTGACTCTAAACCTTTTATAAATCACTGGTTCGGCTATAGCTGGAGTACAGTGTCCTATTCTGGGCACCCTTCAGGGAGAATGTCAAGACCTTAGAGATGCGGCAGAGGCGATTTACTAGAATGGAACCAAAGATGAGGGATTTCAGTTAGGTGGAGAGATGGAGAAGCTCGGATTGATTTTAGTGTAGAGAAGGTTAAGGGCAGGATTGATAGGACTGTTCCGAATTATGAAGAATTTTGATAGAAAGAAACCATTTTCACTGGCAGGAAGGTTGGTAACAGAAGATATAAACATACGAATTAGGAGCAGGAGCCGGCCCCCCGAGCCTGCTCTGCCATTCGTTCGATAAGATCATGGCCGATCTGATTGTAACCTCAACTCTACATTCCCGCCTACACCCGATAGCCTTTCAGCCCCTTGCTTATCAAGAGTCTATCTACCTCTGCCTTAAAAATATTCATAGAGCCTGTTTCCCCACTGCCTTTTGAGGAAGAGTTCCAAAGACCCAGGACCTTCTGGGAGAAATAAAAATTCTCCTCATCTCCGACTTAAATGGGTGACACCTTATTTTTAAGTAGAGACCAGATAATAGTTATTGGTAATTGATAACATAACTAAAGGGGAGATAAGATTTTTTTTTAAATGCAGTGCGTAACCAAAATCTGAAAGGGTGATGGAAATTGATGCAATCATAATATTCTAAAGGAAATTGGATAAACGCTTGGAAAGGAAAAAGTTGCAGATCTACAGAGAAAGAGCATGATTGATCAGATAGCTCTTTCAAAGAACCAGCACAGCTCAATGAGCTGAGTAGCCCCCTTCTGAGCTTTACAGTTCTAGTATTGTTTACTACAATATCAAAAGGTACTACTGAGGCACCAATACAAAGTGGCCCTGGACTATGCACTAAACAGGGGGTGGCTGAGTTTGAATGTGCTCTTGTACGCAGAGATTTGGGGACCATAAGATCATAAGACATAGGAGCAGAAATTAGGCCATTCGGCCCATCGAGTCTGCTCCTCCATTCAATCATGGCTGATACGTTCCTCAACCCCATTCTCCCGCCTTCTCCCTGTAACCTTTGATCCCCTTACCAATCAAGAACCTATCTATCTCGGTCTTAAATACACTGGAGTGAGTTTGCAAAGGAAAACCCCTGAGAAAACCACTTTTTTCTGGGATTTCCGAGGCTTTTGCTCCAAAATGGTGGTGGATAAGGGGCAGAAACCCCATGGAATTCGCCTCCAGTTGTGTCTGGATACCCATTTTCTCTCCACACTTGATTCTGACACCCAGTGGCAAGGGGAGGTTTGATTTTTGGCAGGAAGGTGTGGAGGAGGGGCCCATTGGGGCAAAGGAAGGAAAATAACTCTTTACAAGAGAGCAGGATCTCGCCATACAAAAATAATCCTCCTTTGAACTTGCCTGACAAGAATCCCCTCAGTTCCGTTTTGTTCTGGCTGTTAAGAGATTGATGAAATGAGATAGCTTGCTGTGTGATTTCCTCTTCCACGCCTGTGGAGAAATGTGTGATCTACACACTCATCTTGCAAGTGAGTTGCAAATATAGGCAATGTAGTGTGTTATGAGATGGCAGATAATATATGGATCCACGAGGGGAAACTTGATCACGCGGTCACAATAATTTTGCAATTTTTATTTTATTTCAAGGTGTGTGCCCTGAATTAAGTAGTAATAGGTCCATCCAGACTTAGAGATTTTTTTACAGAACTAAATTAAACATTTCTTAACAAAAGAAAAGATTTCAAGCACATACGCAAGTCTAGAAATTACCACTACAATAACTCCCAAGACCCCTAATTAACCTGGCTCCCAGTTAAACTGTTAAGGCAACAGTAAAAACAAATAGATTTAAACAGACCCAGGGAAACAACACGATACCCTGGATAGTCCCATTCAAAATGAGTTTTCTCAGCTGTGCTTCCTGTAGACAGCCACTTGATGCACAGAGGCTGGAGCCTTTTCACACTTGTATATATTTTTCACACTTGTGTTAGATCTTATAATGCCTTCTGTCACAGGAGGGGACATGTCTTCAAATTTTTTCTTTATTTAGATTTTCAAAACTTAAACTAATCTCCTTGAGACACAACACCCCTCTCCCAAAAACGAGGGGGATTCCCCACCCCCCCCACCCCATCTCATATGCTTTTGCAATTTTACTTTTCTCATAATATAAATCTTTCATAGTACTAATTTTATCAGGAACCTTTGGGGAAAATAAAAACCCTATTTGGCTTATTTTAACTAGGTGTAGCATCTTACCACCCCTTTGAAATTCAGATTAACCTAATTTATCTATAAATGCTAATTTTCCTTACACCTCACATTCTAAAACTTGCCTGATGACTCAGAAACCCCCCAGACCAGTTGTATCCAATTCAATTACATCCCACACGCACACAAGCTAATCCAATTCCCACTTTTAACCTACTTTTACAATAAATCACAATAATATTATGAAAATTATTACATTTTCATGCCCCCCCCCACTCTTTACAAGGAAATGAACCGTCATAATTTAAAAAGACGGCTTCATTTTCTTAACCCGTCTTATTCTATCTCTATACTCTCACTATTACATTACCAGATGCTTGTATTAACGTAACAGTATACATACAAACTGGAAACTGGAGGAACAGCACCTCATCTTCCGACTAGGCACTTTACAGCCTTCTGGGCTGAATATTGAATTGAACAATTTATTTTCCAGCATCCACAGTAGTTTTTTGTTTTTATTAGTATACTTACAAATCCTTGGTACCAACAGAAATCATTCCAGTCCAGTCTCCAGGTTTTTAAATGTCCAGTTTTCCCTTTGAGCTTCAAACTCTTGACAATGCATCTGCAATTAGATTCTCTCGTCCAGCCACATGTATAATCTGTAGACTAAATTGTTGCAGTAATAAACTCCATCTGAACAGCCTTGCACTTCTGTCTCAAAATTTTTCAAGAAACTTTAAAGGATCGTGGTCTGTATAAACAATTGTTTCTGATGAATTATTTGCAACGTAAAATCTCAAAATGCTGCAATGCTAACACCTGACCCAGAATCTCTTTTTCGATCATTGAATATCCTTGTTGTACATTCAACTTCCATGAAAAATACCCTATCGGTTTCTCAATTCCAGTTTCATCTTGTATAATAAGGCCCCAGTACCTATTTCGCTTGCATCAACGGCCAACTTAAATTGCTTGGCATTATTGGGTACGGCCAAAACTGGTGTCGTAGTCAATACAGTTTTCAAACTGTCAAATGACTTCTGACACACTGTCCATTGAAACTTCTTGTTTGTTTATAATAGTTCAGTCAGTGGAGCAACCACACTGCTAAAATGTGGTACAAATTTCCAATAAAACCCACTCATGCCCAGAAATCTCAAAACTTGTCGTTTTTTTTGTAGGCACAGGGAAATCCATGAAAGCTTTGACTTTCACATCTCTGAGAGCCACTTTACCATGTCCAATGGCATGGCCTAGATATTTAACTTGTGCTTTTGCAAATTCACTTTTAGCCAGGTTCATCACCAAATTAGCCCCTTGTAATTGATTAAATAATTCCTCCACATATTATAAATGCCCCTCCCACGTTTGAAAACTATCAAGTCGCCAATATAAACAGCACAATTGCTCAGTCCTGCAATTACTTTGTTTGTCAGTCTTTGAATTGTTGCAGGTGCGTTATTCATACCAAACGGCATGACTTTAAAATTAATTATAGTCCATATGGCGTCACAAAAGCTAATATCTCTTTTGCTCTCTCCGATAATGGTACTTGCCATTACCCTCTCAGCAAGTCAATCTTTGTGATAAACTTTAATTATCCCACTTTCTCAATGCAATCTTCCAACCATGGTATAGGATATGAATCTGCTTTTGTCACCGCATTCACATTTCGATAGTCCACACACAGTCTTTGTGTTCCATCCGGTTTCAGTACAATCCGAATAGGCAAACTCCAGTTACTGCAACGAGACTCAATGTTGTTTTGAAGCATGAATTAAATTTCTTTCTGTACTTGCAATAACTTTGCCGGATTTAAAGTATAAGGATGTTGCCTTATTGAAGATGAAATATCTACACACACATCATGTATAGATGAATTTGTCCACCCCCCCTGCCCAGCTTATTCCCACAAATAGCTTTGTGTGACTGCAATGGCATCCCCAAATCACTTTGACACTTGTCTGGAAGGTAACTCAATATTACATTTAAATTATCAAGTACCCTGTCATTATCCAATTTGATTAGAGGAAAATCAATTTCAGAATCCTTCATTTCTATGTCTTTCTCTTTATTTACCACCACTTAAACCTCTTTTTGGTCCTCTTCCCTGCCAAAGTACCTTTTTAAGCATATTTACATGACACACCCTCTGCTTCTTTCTTCTATGTGGAGTATTTATTAAATAATTTACTTCACTCAGTTTCTTTTCCACCCTGTAAGGCCCACTTACCTTTAACGAGTCACCCAGTACTGGTAACAAAACTATGAGCTGTAGCTTTCCTGTTTCTGAATTTTGACCCATCAATTTCAATGGTCCCCTTATCTCATGACCATAGATTAGTTCGAAAGGACTAAAACCAGTCGATGCATTAGGAGCATCCCTAATAGCAAATAACAAGAATGGAATTCGCCCATCCCAACCCTGTGGATAACCCAGACTATATGCCCTTATCGTAGTTTTTAAAGTTTGATGCCATCTTTCCAAAGCCCCTTGTGACTTAGGATGATAAATTGCTGACTTAAACTGTTTTATCCCCAAACTGTTCTTTACTTCCTGGTCTGACTGTATTTCCTTAGGTAAACCATATCTTATAAAAATTTTAGTCAACTCTTCCACAAAAGGTATTGCTTCAGGAAACATTGTAGACATGCCCATTTTTGTCAGTAAGTACTGATTTCCACTTTTAGTCTTAGGAAGGGGTCCTACACAATCAATCATGACCCTAGTGAAAGGTTCTTCCCATGCTGGAATTGCAATTAAAGGTGCTGGGTTAATCACTGCTGTGGTTTCCCCATCACCTGAAGTGTGACATGTTCTACAGAATTTGACTACTTCTCTATACAATCCAGGCCAATAAAAATGTTTTTGTATTTTTGCCTATCTTTCTAATTCCTAAATTTCCCCCATTGGAATTTCATGAGCTATTCTCAGGATCTCAATTCTTTTTCCAAATGGTATGACAATCTGGCACACGTCCCTCCAGCTTTCATCTGCTGAAACATGATACAGCCACCACTTTCTCATTAAAACAGTACCCTTAAAGTAATAATGTTCTGGAATACATTCTGCCTCTGTTTCTGAGAAAGCTGTTTGATATAACTGTCTTATTTGTGTATCCTTTTTCTGTAACTACCAATTGCCTTGAGCTAAATACCTCGGATGTATTCTTCCTGAACGATCTTATCAAAAACACTATCAGCTAATTGGACTTTCACACCTTCTTGCCTTTTAACTTCCTGTTCTTCCTGTTTCAACCTGTGAGCCTGTGATCTAGTTATCACACAATCTGGAAACAATCCAGGATGCTCCTTCTGCATGACTTCTGTTGAAAACACCTCTACAGGCTTCTCACCTACCATAGGCATCACCCACATCTGTGACCCAGCTATATCATTACCCAGAATAAATTGAACTCCTGCAATGGGCAATTTTTCCACTACTCCAACAAGCACCTCACCTGTTTTCCACTTACTCCTTAAATTTATCTTCCACAATGGAATATGTTTAGCATCTCCATGAACCCCACTTATTATCACCTGTTCCTGCAATACTCCCTCTGAACAACAAATATCACTACCTCATTAAGAATTGACTAGCCCCTATGTCTTTTAAAATTAACATCTTTACCTACTCCACCCTGTACAAATGGACTTTCCCTCCACATACAAAATCTTTAAACATTGCTACAACCTGCTACTCAGAACTCCCTTGGGTAAATTGTGAACACGTTCCCACTTTATTATCTATCACTGCTTCTTCCTGTTTTACCTGTACACAAACCACTGGTTTTCCTGTGCCTGAACATCAGAACCCACAGTACTTTTACTTCCAGAACTTTTCTGCATCCCAATAATCCCAACAGATTTTCCCGTAACTTCCAACACACTGACTTTGTGTGCCCAACTTTATTACAATGAGAATACCTCAATTTTCGAATGTCATTTCTATCCTCAGCACCTTTTTTAGTCTGAGAAGAAACTTACTGGGAATTTCCACCTACTCCTCTTCCCTGACTACCCACCTTCCTTTCATCTTCCCACTTTCTATCCATCATGGATTTAAAAGGGTGATGAGAAAAAGGTTTAGATCTATGAAGTAACTCATAATCATCAGCTATCTCTGCTGCTTGTCTTACTGTTTTGACCCTCTGTTCCTCCCCATGAGTTCTCACTACTGAAGGAATTGAATCTTTAAATTCTTCCAAAAGAATTACTTCTCTAAGAGCTGCATATGTTGTCTCTATCTTTAATGGCCATATCCACCGGTCAAAGTTACTTTGTTTTACTCTCTCAAACTCAATATAAATTTGACTAGGCTGTTTTCTCATATTCCTAAATTTCTGCCTGCATGCCTCAGGAACCAACTCATATGCACTCAAAATAGCCTTTTTTACCACATCATAATTCACCGACATTTCTTCTGATAGTGAAGCATAAACCTTGTGCTCTACCCACCAACCTAGATTGTAACAACAATGTCCAGTTTTCCTGTAGCTATTTCATCTGTTTAGCTACCTTCTGAAATGAAATAAAGAATGCCTCTACATCTCTGTCCTCAAACTTCGGAAGAGCTTGTACAAATTTAAACATCTCCCCACCAGGTTCTGATCTGGAAATAAGTCCTTCCTCTGCTTCTGGTGTCTCTTTTTTAACTGCCAGCATTTTAGGCTGGAATTCTCTGTATCTCTCTTCTCTTTCCTCCTTTTGTAACCTCACCATTTCTAATTCCCTTTCCTGTTTTCTTTCTCTGCCCTGCCTTTCTTTTTCTGCTGCCTCCAGTTCCAGTCTATTTTCCTTTTCATTTGCCTCCAATTCAAGTTTTCTTAGTTCTTTTGCTTGTTCAAATTCAAGCCTCTTCATTTCTAACTGAAGTCACACTACCTCTAGCTGTGACTCACTAGTGGCAGGTATCCCTTCCAACTTTACATGCTGTGCTACCACTTCAACTACATCTGCTTTCTTTGCCCCTACAGGTAACCTCAACTGCAACTTTTCTGCCAACTCTGCCAACTTACCCTTAGATACTTTTTGTAACCCAATCAGAGTTATATCTTCTACTCCCAAAAAAAGGTTTTAGCCATGGATACAGCCATTTTGCAGTCTCACCACTTTACAAATACCTCACACCAACTCCTGAATTCAAAATGCCTCTCGTACTCATAACCTTAAGATTCACCAATTCCAAACCAAACCAAGGAATTTCAAATATATCCCGCAAAGAGCCCCCAATTTGTTATGATGTGTGCCAGGTAGATCAAATCCATGAGGGAAACTTGATCACACTTGCACAATGGTTTTACAATTTGTATTTTATTTCGAGATGCGTGCCTTGAATTCAGTAGTAATAAGTTCACCCAGACTTAGAGATTTTTTTACAAAACTAAATTAAATGTTTATTAACAAAAGAAAAGATTTCGAGCATATACATAAATCTACAGGTTACTACTACAATAACTCCCAAAACCCCAAATTAATCTGGCTCCCAATTACACCTCGGTTAAGGAACAGTTAAAACAAATAGATTTAAACAGACCAAAGAAAGGCAACACAATACCCTGGACAGATGCATTCGAAATGAGTTTTCTCAGCTTCACTTCCTGTAGACAGCAGCTTGATGCAAAAGAGGCTGGAGTCTTTTCACACTTGTGTTAGATCTTAGAATACTTTCTCCTTGCACATTACTTCATCTCCTTTATTACATGTTTCTCCCTTTTAATGCAAATTGCATTGTTCCCATATGTTTTTGCAACTTTACTTTTCTCATAATATTAATCTTTTATAGTACTAGTTTTACAAGTAATCTTTGGGAAAAATAAACACACTGTTTAGCCTAGCTTCTTTTAACTATGTGTCACATCTTACCACCTCTTTGAAATTCAGACTAACCTAATTTATCTATAAATGCAAATTTTCCTCACACCTCACATTCTAAAGCTTCAGCCATGTTCACATATTTCAAACCTAGCTTCTTGTTTGATAACTTCAAAACCTCCAGACCAGCTGACTCTAGTTCAATGAAATCCCACACATAAACACAGAGAAACAAATCCAAATCCCACTGTTAACCCACTTTTACAATAAATTTCAATAATATTATGAAAATTATATTTTCATGACAAGTATCATGCAGGTTATGCAGGAGAAACAACCTAGCACTGTACATTCCATCATGTGAGAGAAGCTGTGGTGTGGTGGTATTGTCACTGGGCTAGTAATCCAGAGTCCCAGAGTAATGCTGTGGGGACCTGGGTTCGAATCCCACCAAGGCAAATGGTGAATCAATAAACATCTGGAATTAAAAGCCTAATGATAACCAATTGGCATATAAAACATCTGGCTCGCTAATGTCCATTAGAAAAGGAATCTGCTGCCCTTTCCTGGTCCGGCCTGTATGTAACTTCAGATCCACAGCAATGAGGTTGACTTTTAAATGGCCTGGCAAGCCACTCAGTTGTATCAAACTGCTAGAAAATCAAGGAATGAAACTGGATGAACCACCTGGCGTTAAGCTAGGCACTGTCAACTCTGCAAAGTCCTCCTTACTAACACCTGGGGCCTTGCGCCAAAATTGGGTGAATTGTCTCACAAACTAGTCAAGCAACAGCCTGACATAGTCATACTCATAGAATCATACCATACAGATAATGTCCCAGACATCACCATCCCTGTCCTGTTGGTGGGACAGGATGGACCCAGCAGAGGTGGCAGCACAGTGGTATACTGTCGGGAGGGAGTTGCCCTGGGAGTCCTCAACATTGATTCCGTAGGCAAGGAAACCTCCTGCTGATGACCATATACCGCCCTCCCTCAGCTGATGAATCAGTGCTCCTCCATGTTGAACACCACTTGGAGGAAGCACTGAGCGTGGCAAGGGCGCAGTATGTACTCTGGGTGGGAGACTTCAACGTCCATCACCAAGAGTGGCTCGGTAGCATCACTACAGACTGAGCTGGCTGAGTCCTAAAGGACATAGCTGCTGGACTGGTTCTACGGTAGGTAGTGAAGGAACCAACAAGAGGGAAAAACATACTTGACCTCATCCTCACCAACCTGCCTGCTGCAGATGCATCTGTCCATGACAGTATCAGTAGGAGTAACCACCACACAGTCCTTATGGAAACAAAGTCCCGTCTTCACATTGAGGATACCCTTCATCTTGTTGAGTGGCACTACCACCATGCTAAATGGGATAGATTTCGAACAGATCAAGCAACTCAAGACTAGGAAACTATGAGGTGCTATGGACCATCAGCAGCAGTGGAATTGTACTCAACCACAATCTATAACCACTTGGCCCAACATATCCCCCACTCTACCATTCCCACCAAGCCAGGGGACCAACCCTGGTTCAATGAAGAGTGCAGGAGGGCATGCCAGGAGCAGCACCAGGCACACCTAAAAATGAGGTGTCAACTTGGTGAAGCTACAACACAAGACTACTTGCGTGCCAAACAAGAGAAGCAGCAAGCGATAGACAGAGCTAAGCAGTCCCACAACCAACGGAACAGATCAAAGCTCTGCCACATCCAGTGATGATGGACAATTAAACACTCACTGGAGGAGGAGGCTCCACAAATATCTCCATCCTCAATGATGGGGAAGCCCAGCACATCAGTGCAAAGAAATGGAAGGCTGAAGCTCAAGCCTGAAGCATTTGCAACCATCTTCAGTCAGTCAGAAGTGCCAAGTGGATGATCCATCTCAGCCTCCCACTGAGGTCCCCAGCATCTCAGATGCCAGTCTTAAGTCAATTCAATTCACTCCATTTGATATCAAGAAATGGCTGAAGGCACTGGATACTGCAAAGGCTATGGGCCCTGACAACATTCAGGCAATAGTACTGAAGACCTATGCTCCAGAACTAGCTGCACCCTTAGCCAAGCTACAACACTGGCATCTATCTGGCAAAGTGCAAAATTGCTGAGGTATGCCCTGCCCACAAAAAGCAGGACAAATCCAAACAGCACAGTCCCATCAGTCTACTCTTGATCATCAGCAAAATGATGGAAGGTGTCGATGACAGTGCTATCAAGCAGCATTTACTCAGCAATAACCTGCTCACTGACGCTCAGTTTGGGTTCCACTGAGGCCGTTCAGATCCTGACCTCATTACAGCCTTGGTTCAAACATGGACTAAAGAACTAAACTCAATAGTTGAGACTGACTGCCTTTTCTATCAAGGCAGCATTTGACCGAGTGTGACATCAAGGAGCCGTAGAAAAACTGGAGTCAATGGAAACGGAGGGAAAAATTCTCTGCTGGTTGGAGTCATGCCAGCACAAAGGAAGATGTGGTTGTTGGAGGTCAATCATCTCAATCCCTGGACACCACTGCAGGAGTTCCTCAGGGTAGTGTCCTAGGCCCAACTATCTTCAGCCACTTCATCAATGACCCTCCCTCCATTGTAAGGTCAGAAGTGAGGATGTGCGCTGATGATTGCACAATGTTCAGTACCATTTGCGACTCCTCAGATACTGAAGCAGTCCATGCCCATATGCAGCAAGACCTGGAGGGACGCTGATTCATCGGCTGAATGGGAGGGTGGGGTGCAATAGGTGATAACCAGCAGGAGGTTTCTTTGTCCATGTTTGGCCTGATGCCATGAGACTTCATGGGGTCCAGAGCCGATGTTGAGAACTCCCAGGCAACTCCCCCTCGACTGTATACCACTTTGTCGCCACCTCTGAATAGTTGGCATTTTTTCATTTTTTTTATTCAATGCCTGAGAACATAAAGTTGGAAAATCATTTTCTAGACTTTCAATTGAACTGTGAATCAGGCAGAAGTGTTATCAGCTGGTGTACATAGTGGTTTTATTTTTCCAGTGTTACACATAAGTAGGGCACAGGTGGCTGATTATAATTTGCAAGTTATTCTCAAGTTCTGTGAGAAACTGACCTGAAGCAGGATGTTACATTTCTAGATTCAGAGTGAGAATTGCTAAGAATTTTGTCATTATATCAAGTGGGAGGCAAAGTGTGGCCATGTAAGTTACATAGCCTGAAAGTGGGTAACCCTCTGTTACTTTGATAAGCGTGTGGTGTTTAAAGCTCTGCTACATACTGGAACGAGCATGCGGCTTTATATGCTTTTCTTGAAATCATAGAATGGTTACAGCAGAGGAGGAGGCCATTCAGCCCGTCATGTCCCAGGCTGGCTCTTTGCAGTAGCAACTCATCTAATCCCAATTCTCCACCCTTTTCCCCATAGCCCTGCAAATATTTTCAGATAATTATCCAATTCCCTTTTGAAAGTTGCAACCAAATCTGTCGCCACCACACTCTCAGGCAGTGCATTCTGGATCCTAACCATTCGCTGCATTTTTAAAAAAGTCTTTCCTCATGTTGCTTTTGCTTTTCTTACCAATCACCTTAAATCGGTGTCCTCTAGCTCTTGACTGTTCCATCAATGGGAACAGCCTCTCTCTATCCACTCTGCCTGGAACGCCCCATGAAGACCTCTATCAAATCTCCTCCTGATCTTCTCTTCTACAAGGAGAACAGCCCACCCTCTCCAATCCACCCATTCAACCAATGCTTAATCCAGTCCTTCAAATTGACTTTCTAACCTCATCTGGTAAACTGCACGAAGCGACATTAGTGATGTGTAAACAAGTTAAGTAGACACATGACTATCAAATGACCAATCCATGTTTTCTGTTTGGAAGTTCAGAATACACTGAGAATTCAGGTGAGAGAAGACAAGCAAGTTTCTTTCTGAATGGAACAGTTTTTTGTTTTGCAGTTTTAGAACAGATCCTGGCATTGAAGCAGGGCTCCGAGAATAGAGCAGAGGCTGTGTCACTGTGTGTTTTATACAGTTGGAAAGGACTGAACACTGAAGACAGGAAGGGCAAGGGATTGTGGATTGGTCAAGAACCCATTGTTGTCATTCCATTGTTATCAGAACCACCGGACCATTTAAAGAGATGGAAAAGGGAGTCTCTGGGGATTCTGTGCCATCAGGACTGTTTTGACCTGAGTGAGAAAGAGTTCATAGACTTGTGCCTTATTAGTTAACCATGTCTGGGGGCTTAGGATGGAATACAGTTGGTGAATGCTGGTGAATGACACTTAAGGCTGAAATGATGCAACGGGAAGTGAGAGATTCTACATAGCGGAGGACGAGTTGGAAAGACTGAGATTGCATGGTAGTCCCACGTTTGTGCTAGAAGTAATACAAGTGCCACATGAGGCCTATCTTTGTCGTATTGACTACTTAAAGTGAAATCTACCTTTTTATTTGAAATATCCTTCACCTGTTAATTACTGTTTGAGTTTATGTTCACAGAATCACAGTGCAGAAGAGGCCCTTCAGCCCATCGAGTCTGCACCAACACTAATGATTGTTGATTTTAGTTGATTCCTTACAGTAAAAGTTTTAAAAAGAGAAATCTTGTCCAGCGGTTTTCTTTCCATTGGCGTTGTGGGGATTCCTTTTTAAAAAGTTAGCGGTCCTTGTGGGAATCATAACAAAACGCAAGTTCTTTCCATGGATCTAGAGTCTTTAACTCTTCGATGCAGCAATAGTTTGGATGAGTGATGGAAATCTGGTTTAAATATCCCATGTTCTCCAGCACTTTTTTTTTATTCATTGTTGGGATGTGGGCATCTCTGGGAAGACCAGCAGTTATTGTCCATCCGTAGTTGCTATTGAGATGCTGTTGATCGGTCTTAATTGTGTGCTGAAGGTTCTCACATCTAGGTTTGATAGTGATTTTGACCCAGCGAGACTAAAGGAATGGAGCTGTAAATCTAGGTCAAGAAGGGGTATGACTTAGAGTTGATGGTGTTCCCATGTATCTGCTGCCCTTGTCTTTCTAGGTGATGGAGATTGTGGCTTTGTCAGGAGCTTCTGAGGAGGCCTTACCAAATTGATGCAGTGCATCGAGTATAAAGTACACATTGCAGCCATGGTATGTCAGGGATGGATGTTTAGGCTAATGGCTCAAACGCCAGTCAAGCAGACGGCTTTGTCCTGAATGGCTTTGAGCTTCTATGAGTTGGAGCTGCATCTATCCAGCACGTGCAGAATATTCCATCACACTCCTGAGTTGTACCTTGATGATGGTGGAAAGACTTTGAGGAGTCAGTAGTTGAGCCACTTGCTGAAGAGTACCCCGCTTTTGACCTGCTCTTGTAGCCAAGCATTTTACATGGTTTATCTAACTGAGTTTTTGGTCAATGGTGATTCCCAACATGTTGATAGTGGGGGACTTGGCAATGCTAATGAAACTGAACGTCAAGGGGGGGAATGGCTAAGCTCTCATTTGTTATAGATGGTGATTGCCTGGCCCTTTTGTGGCACGAAATGTTACTTGCTAAATATCATTCCAAGCCTGGACATTGCCCAAGTCCTGCTGCATATAGATGTGGGCTGCTTCACTATCTAAGAAATTGCAAATGGAGTGGAACACTGCAATCATCAGCGAAGATCCTACTTCTAAATTTATGATAGAGGAAAGGTCATTGAAACAGTTAAATATGGTTGGTATCAAAACACTGCTCTGAGGTATTCCTGCAGTGGTGTCCTGAGACTGAGGTTATTGGCCTCCAACAAACCCAGCCATCTTCCTTTGTGCCAGGTATGGTTTTCTTTTCTCCCCATTCCTCCCTAATGATTTCCGTTTCTCCACGGCTCCTTGCTGCTACGCCTGGTCAAATTTGTTGTCAAGGATAGTCGCTCTCATCTCTCCTTATCTGAATATAAAGAATAATGTTCCTTCAGATGGATTTTTCTAGTGTAGTATTCACCTTGATTTGTGGTGAGATAGGTGATTTGGCACCCGCCCCCTCACCAGCCCACCAAGACCTCGTGTAGTCTCCTGTTCTGCCTCAGCTGAAATTTGTGCAATCAGGAGGTCCAACAGAAGTCTTCAGCTCTGTATCACTTGGTACCACACTTTGCAGAACATTTATGAACTCAGTCTTGAAGTAGGGTGTCCGTGTACTCACCTTTTAATGCTTTTCAGCAGGACTTGGTTTGGAAAGAACCTGAGAACTAGACCCAAAAGCTAAATGCACTCAACTGGAGTATGCCATCAAACCGCATTTCATTTCTGCTCGATACTGCATTAACTCCTCTCATTCCTAGTCTGTAATTCGGATGTTGCAGCTGGCTTTTGTAGCACAGTCACAACTTATACTTCCGATTGCCAGCCAGGGACATACAGGTGGATGAGCGTCAGGTGAGGCCAGGCTGAAATGTGATTAGAGGAACTTGCATTTATATTGCACCCTTCATCTTGGGATGTTCCAAAGTACTTCATAGTAGCTGAGCTGTTTTCTGGCTGAATAAATTATATTCAGTCGAGGCTCTCCTGCAAAGAGTTGTTGCTGGGGTAAAATGAGGATGGGGAGATCTAGTGAGGCCGCTGCTACCATGTCAGATCTGTGCCTGTAGGAGATAAGGGAAGAAGGGATAAGGGCAGATGAGAAACTGTGCATGGAACAGAAAGGGATGTCAGGAAAGAGTTAGCTCATGAAGAAATGATGCATCTGGCTATGTTAGGGATCATGTAGAGCAAGCTGACATTGTATAGATTCAGACAGAAAGAAATAATTTGCATTTTTATCATGTTTTTCACAGCCCTAGGATGTTATAAAGTACACTACAGTCAATGAAGTACTTTTGAAGCATATTCATTGTTGTAGGAAACATAGCAGTCGATTAGAACACAGTAAGGTTCCACAAGTACCAATGTCATGTTGACCAAGTTATCTGTTTTTTTAGTGATCTTGGCTGAGGGATAAATTATTGGCCAGGACACTGGGGAAAATTCTCTTGCTATTCTCCAAAATAGGTGCCCCAACCAAAAAAAAAACACAGCAACGTAAGCGGTGCAGCTTTCCCTCAGTGCTGTACTGGAGTCTAAATGCTAGTGCTGAAGCCTCTGCTCTGGGACTTGAATGTACAGCCTTCTGACTCAGGCAAGAGTGCTTCCAACTGATGGTGCATTGATTCCATCTTCAACATGACCTCAAAACAAAACAGGAAAGAATATTTATCTTGTTGTGCCTTTAAGTAGTGGTCACTTCCTGTCGTGGTCATCTTCCTTCACCTACAACTATTAATAACTCTGTGGTTGGTGATTGCTAAACAGTATCTTCAAAAACTAAAACCAATATGTTAAAGTGATGCAAACAAAGTTTACGTATGTGGTAAATTATAATTTTCCACTTAATCATGGCTAATGAAAATTGTACATGACAGCAAATATAATCGCCATTGGTTTGAAGCCGGGTAAGATAGTTTAGTGCTGATAACACTCCAGGGCTGCCTTAGAGCCTTTAGAAGTTAGGGACCAATCTTCAGGACGCTGCTGAGAGCAACTCTGGAGTTAGTCATAGAGCATTAAAAATTGTGGAATTTGCAAATGAAGTTCAGCACTGATAAATGTGAGGTAGCACATTTTGGTAGGAAGAATAGGAGGGTCACTTATTACTTGGAAGGTGCAAGTCTAGGTGGAGTACAGTAGCCAAGGGATCTCGAAGCACAAATACATCAATCACTAAAAGTTGGATCACAGGGTAGCAAAGACATGGAAAAGGCAAACCAAGCACTGAGCATTATTTCTAGAGGGATAGAATTGAAAAGCAGGGAAGTTAGGCTAAACCTGTATCAGACCTCAGTACTACTGCATGCAATTCTGGTTGCCATATTGTAAAATAATAAAAAGGTGCTGGAGAGGGTGCAGAGAAGATTTACAAGGATGATACTAGAAATGCATGGGTATATAGCTGTGTCCATAGGACATGAAAGAGATCATAAACTATGTAAATCAAACCTTACTTTCTGTTCATTTAAAAATGGACTTTGCTGGACCAAAAATATGGCTGCTACAGGCCACATGATTTGCAAGTTGGCTACAATTCTGGAAACTTCCAACAGTAATTACAGGACAAAGCTCAACCCTCATCTTTGTGGAATCTCACACCTATCATTGTGTGGACCCAGTACAATCCACGAGACAAGGAAGCAGCAAATAGTCTGTCTCCCCAGCCTGGACTTATAACATTGAAACTCATTATACCTGCAGAGGTGATAATAACCACCATCTATCAACTAAGGTGAACAATGGATTTTGACCAGAGACATAGAAACTGATTGTTAACCTGAAACGACTCATCAATGGGCAAGACCACAAGACCTAAGACCTTTGGCCTTTGGAAAGTTTTAATGTTATATTCCTGGACTCCCAGGGCAGTCTGCTGTTAACATCCATTAACACCGAAGCAGGACTCTAGGCTGACAAGAAAGCCTGTCTCAAGTCTAAACCTCAAAGCCTGGTTCTCTGGAAGATTTCTGCCATTGCCTGTAGAGCGGAACAAGTCTCTGTACACCAAGCTCATCTTGTTGCGTCATCACCAACTTTGAAGGAATTAAGCAATTCCTGCTCTTAGCTAGTTGAACGCACCTGAACTTTAACTTCTACGTGAAGGAACCCTCACTGGTCTCTGACATTCTGGACTCTGACATTCACATGAACTAATATCCATATCTTTGGTACTTTTTTGTTTCAAGTTATTCCCAGTTGTAAAACTCTTTTCTTTCCTATCTCCTTATTGTGTGCTTGAGTGTGTGTATGTAGTTGTGACAACCATCCCTGGGTTGAATATATGAATAAACAATACTTCTGACTTAACCCTAAGGAGAGTCGCTGCGAGTCACTCTAAAATTGACTTCACAAACAGAGGGTTTGGGGAAACACGCCACAGCCTATTTCAAAAATTGAAACACCCGTGCTTATGGACAGGTGGCGAGAAAAATAAAGGAGTTCAGTTTGCCTCTCTCCCTGGTCCGTAGCAATATCAGGAAAGGATTACCAGGCTGGGTCTCTTTTCTCTTGAAAAAAGAAGGTTGAGGGATTTGAGGGTTTAAAATTATGAAAGCTCTAAATAGAGTGGATACAGAGAGAATGTTTCCTCTTGTGGGGAAGAGCATAACTAGAGGCCATCAATATAAGATACTCACCAAGAAATCCAATAGGGAATTCAGAAGGAACTTCTTTACCCAAAGAATGTGGAACTCGCTACCAAATTGAGTGGTTGATGCAAATAGTATAGATTCATTGAAAAGGAATCTAGACAAGCACACGAGGAAGAAGGGAATAGAGGGTTCAATGATAGATTTATGTGAGGAAAAACGAAGAGGCTTGAGTGGGGCATAAATGCCAGCATGGACTGGTTGGGCAGAATGGCCTGTGCCTGTACCATATATCCTATGTAATTTTTACATTTTCTTTCACCTTTTTTGTCTACTGGCTATAAACATTTTAGATAAGGAGGGGGAAGGCCTGCTTGAGTGAACATCAAAGCTGGGATTTTCTGGCCCTGCCAGCAGCAGGCATCGTCACGGGTGGGACGGGAAAGTTTGGAGAGCGGCCAAAAGTCAAAAAATTTCCCACCCCACCCACGACATTGACCGCCGCTGGTGGGACTGGAAAATCCCACTGCAAGAGTCATCCAATTGGCTAACTAAGAGGAGACATGTTTTCCAATTGCCACAAAAGGCGGGACATCGTGAAGCGCATGTTGGACTACCAGTGGCAGGGATGGGGCCACAGGGTGATTGGAGGCTGGAACCCATCTGACGACACCTCCAGGTTTGCTTCCAAACAGGTTTGGCATCAGCAATGCAAGTGGTCGGTATCGGTTTTCTCCATTCAAGGGTAACGTTCGAATAAACCGTCCAGCAATTTTGGAGAAGTAAAATTCCCTCCTGATACAAAGTCACATCTAAGACTAGGAAACTACCAGGTTTGAGTTAACTGATCCCAGCTTGGGTAAGGATAGGTGCACTACAGTTTATTACACTGCATTTGGCTTGGCTGAGGGCCCCCATTCCTGACTCCAGTGCAGGGATTTCTGCTACCTCAGGATTGGGTTTGGTTGTCATTCTCTTGCGTGCATTTACTGTAGAGACTTTCACATAGTCTCGGAGATACTGGAGAGTGATTTTTGTTGTAGGTCTCTCTACCCAGCGAGGCAGTCAAAATCAGAAGGAGAGGGGAGGAAAATTTGGAAATGGGCAGTAGAACGTTAGGTGCCTTGCCATGCACGTTGTATATGTAGTGATTCAATTGTGTTTGTGTACAGTAATGTGCTCTTTGAATCCCTCCGTGGCCTTGCCCCTTCCTTCAGCCTTACAGGAACCATGTTCCTTCAACTCTGGCATGGGTGGTGCCCATTTAGATCCTCAGCTCTGGAATTCTCTCCTTAAACCACTCCACCATTCTCTGGGCGGAATTCTGAGTCCTCGTCGCGGCAGGGGGCGGGGCCATAACATGCGGCAAACCATTCCGAACTCCATTGACTTCGGCGGGAGGGAAAATCCCGCCGGCAGAAGGGGGGCATGATTCCCTTGAAGTGCCTTGGGATAATTTTCTGTGTTAAAAGCTCTAAAAAAATGGAAGTTTCTGTTGTTTGAAGTTCTAAATACCAAATTAAGAGAGATTTTGTTAAGGTAACCAAGAAAAACGTAACTCCAGTGGGTCAGTAATTAAAGGCATAAATTTAAGGTCATCACCAAAAGCAGGAAAGGAGAAGTTTGGCAAATCCCTTGAACACTGGGTTGTTAGTACGGTATACGGAAAGCCCCGTCAAACAGAGCTGCAAGCAACTTCCACAACCACTTTTAAAAAGGAGAGTTGGATAAATGCTTGAAAAAGAACATTTTAAAAGAATGCAGAGAAGGGTGGGGTAACGGGACTAAGGGAATGGCTCTTTTAGATCTACGTTGGACTGAATGCACTCCTCTGCTTCCATCTGGGCTGTAACATGTTATGATTCTATCTGTGTTGAGAATGTAGCATTAAAAATAAAATTTAAAAAAAACAGATCAGGGCACTGGTGTAACATCCGGCAGCTATGCAGCCAGCCACCAGTGGAAATGGGCAGCTCCCACCCTGGTCCTTTCTCATACTGAAAGACTCCCACATATAATTTTTCACAATTCACAGTCAGTAGAAAACAAGAGGTGCCAGCCATTCGTTACACATATACTTGCCCATAGACTTCCTTTGCCCTTTGTACTGGAACTTGTTGATATTAATCAAAACTGCTCAGCGTCCTCCACAGGGCATCCTGGGCCTGTGTGAACAGACCAGACAACTATGTTTCTGGTCCGTCAATCAAATTGAAGAATTCTTAATGAGCAGTGCAGAGTCTAAACCAGGGAGTGTAAGATGGAATATGTAATGACGTATAGAAAGTGAAATAAAGAGAAGGTAAGAAAGATGGGATTAAGAGAGTTAAGAGACAGAAAAAGCTTTCAAATTCTATTCAATTATTTAAAAGTCCCAACAGCACTTGAAATTTGATGGAATGATACTCCACAATTGTAGACGTTAGTTTTCAGTGCCAGAGGAATTATTTGGCAATAATTAGACCTTACAATGTGACGATGTGGTTAAAAAGCACTTTCACTAAATGGACAAGCCTTAACTTTTTCTTGTGGGTTTAGTGGATAAGTACTGCAATATTATGCCCTTCCGTGTGTTTTGCTGCCGAGTTCTCTTGGTGATACTGGGCTGAATTTTATGCCCCCACCCCGCCCCCACTCCCCCACCGTCACCGTGCATGTTTGAGGCAGTGGGGCAAGTAAAATGCCTCAATAGCCCAATGCCTTCCTGTGCCCCATAATGTGGTGTGCGGGTAAGGCATATGCCAGCCTGCCTGCCCTTGGGTCTATTGAGGCTCTTAACTAGTCAATTAAGGGCCAGTTAAAGGCCTAACTCCACTTCTTCTGCCATAATATGGTGGGCAGTGGAAGACTGAGAGTGGGAAGGCCGTTTTTTCACTAATTCTGGTGAAAAGGCTGGGAGGAATGGGGAGTACCTCCTTTGGGGAATTCCATGGGCTCATTGGAAGTAACCCCCAAGATGTTGCCCCCCCCCCCCACTTTGTGCCTTCCCCCCTTGGCCTCCAAACCCCAGCCCCCAAACCCCTCCCTCCCACCTCCCTAGGGTCCCTGATCCCCCCCACCACCCCCCTCCCAAAAACCTTGGACTTAACTGAGCCCAGCAAACCTCCTCCCAGGAACTGAGTGTAGTCACAGCAGTGGCCACTACTAGTTTTGGTGTTGCTGGGCCTACTCAGCTGCCAGTCAATGAAATTGGCTAGCATCTCTTGAGGATGGGACTTCCTGTCCCTGGGGTGGGGGGGACCTTTTTAAAATTTGGTCGGCTTGCAACCAACTTTTCCACTGAGGCTGCAAGCAATACGCACCCCCCCCAAAAAATTCAGCCCCCTGTTGCAGAGAATCTGCTAGAGGAGCAGGACAAGTGTGGCCACTGGAAGTTGCAGTTTGATTTACCCCTCAATGATGACGTGTGCTGACAGTCTCATTTTGTTATTTACCCTGCAAAATCTGGGGCATATATCTTTCCGAAAATGCACCAAGAAAAAGAAACCTGGAACTACCACATTTCATATTTGAAATAAAATTCAAATCCCCCCTCAGGAGAGTCGCTTTGAAAATTCACAGTGCACCAAGAAGACAGTGGCTGAGTTGTGTCTGGGTTTTCTGACTCAGTATGTCCTTGAGCTGAGAGCCTGAGTGAAGCTGCTTGTAAGAAAATAAGAACAGGAAAAGGCCACTCACCTGTTACTGTACGTTCCACCATTCAACTAGGTCATGGGTGATCTGTATCCTACACACCTTTGTTCCATGACCCTAATATCCATGCATATCAACAACAATTTGCATTTTGTAGTAAAACATCCCAAGGCTCTCCACAGGAGCACTTCTCAAACCAAATTTGACACGGAGCCACATATAGATATTAGGACATGTGACAAAATGTTGGTCAAAGAGGTAGGTTTTAAGCACCATCTTAAACGAGGAGAGAGGCAGAGAGATTTGGGGGGAGAATTCCAGAGCTAGGGGCATAGGAAGCTGAAGACACGTTTCTGAAACCATGCAGAAATTTTCATGTGGTCTAGCCTCTCAACAGTGGTTGGCATTACAGCAATGTAGAAAACACCAACTGGGATAAATGAGTAACACTACCTTCAGACTGCTACCACCACCACCCTCTAACCATGCTTCCAAACACCCTGTTAAAAAGGAGGGACTAGCAGTAAGCACTCAAAGTAAGGAAGTGCAAAGGACCATTCTATTTGAAACCAATTTAATATATTTTGCAGTGGACCACCGATTAGCGAGAAGATGTCACACTGAGTAGAGGGAGGCCTCTTACTAAGAGGTTTCCCTTGCAATGTCAAATTAAACACGCACACTTCTGTCCCATTGCAGTGTGTATCCTGCACATGCCCCTGTCCCTCCACTCGTGTCAGTGCTGCTTCAGTGTACAGTTGGATGAGTTTCTGTCTGGCGCTCTAGCCTGTGACAAAGGACCAAACCACAGCACCTGAATTTGTGTTGCAAGAGCTTTCCATGGTCTGACAGTTAGACCACACTTGATGTCATGGGGTTAGGATTCAGCTGCCAAGCAGATTGGGTTTCAGGTTCTGGAGAATGTAGCAATTGCATCACAGCTGTTGGCATTGGCCTAGTTTTCACAGACAGATGTGTAGGGGGACACTGAGATGTATAGTATTCTGAGTTGCCCATGGCTATTCACACTGAGTAGAAAATACACTTTAAAACAAACACTTCTGTGTATCATTAATTAGGGATTTAAATTATAGCTGCATTCTGAGCATGCTAACCCCATTCAGCTGTTAATATGTAAGTCCAGGCTTGGGCTCCTCTCCTATCAGCTCATCCATAATGAGAGTGGCCCGTCGATTTGACCTGAGGTATCATTGATTCACATCAAGCACTGTATATCTCAGCAGGTCAATGTGTGATAACTATATGCCAGGTAAAAGGTACCAATTTGCTTCTATACAATATATGGTACATCCTTCAAGTTGGAGATGACCATGTTCACCATCTGAAGTATTTGCTAGAGTTCCATTGGGTAAGTGGGTGACTGCTGAGGCCAAAACATTCTGCTGCAACTAGGGCAGAATACCATGGACGATTGAATTTTGGATGAGATGCTGGCTCGGGTATTTCCTCTCCTTGTGCTTTCTCCCTGCCTCTGATATACACTTGCTTTCGAAGGAGGCCACACTGTTTTCAGTTTGGGTGTACCAGGTGCAGCCCATCCTGTGTGAGCTTCTCCCAGGACACGAAGTCAATATCAGAACTCCTAAGAGTGTCCTTGTAGAGCATCCTTCGACCGCCACGAGAGTGCACCCCAGACTCAAGCTCTCCATAGAAGATTCGCTTTGGTAAGCGAGTGTCAGGCATTCTGGCTCCATGACCAGCCCAACTCAGTTGTGACTGTCTCAATACAGTGTGAATGCTTGGCACGTCAGCTCGGGTGAGCACCTCCGTGTCTGGCATTTTGACTTGCCTTCAAAGCACCCGAAGGCAGCTCAAGTGAAAGTGGTTGAGTTTCTTGTCATGACACTGGTACACAGATCCCTGAGGTGAAACAGGCAAGGCTTAGGACACCATTTCTTGCCCCCTTCCTCATTACTAAGGAGCTGAGCAGTGTGGCCCTGAAAAGAGCTGCTCAGCCATTCAGGGGGCTGCTGAGTTCCACCTGCTTCCTTCCAGTGACTGATGGGCCCTATGACCTGAGCACCCTCTATGTAGGTTCGTGGCTGAAGTTCCCAGTGAATCCACAACTGCTGTTACCTCACTCATTCGCCACCACAGCATATGTGACTGGTAGATGATGGATGACAGATGATAGAAAGATGATGAAAATGATTTGCATTGTAATGTGTATTAGATTATAATGAGACAGAGTTGTTCATCATCAGCCTCACTCTCTCATCCTGATCTAACTTGGTCCAGTGGCAATATGGCTGGAGGTATTTGTACAATTTACACATTGGGACAAGAAAGAATGTGTGTGTTATTACATAACTATAGTTTAGTAAAGGTACATCAAAGTAAGAAGGAACAATTAATGCCCTAAATTAAATTCCTGGTGCTTAGCTGAGGAATACCAAATAACATTAGTCCCTCAATCAGCTTCCTCTCCACATTTGATGTTTATCAGAGGATGCTTACCTTCACTTTAAGGTTGACTGCACTCTTATTACCAAAACTCATCCACAGCTTTATTAACTGGAGATTTGATTTCATTAATATTCTTCCCGCTTGAACAACTCACCCAAAACACATCCAAAACTGGTTCTCACCCAAGGGCTCTGCACCCACTTGATCCCTACCACCCCAGCTCCCCGGCTCCCCACCGATATGCAGTGAACGTTGTGTTATCCGCCACTCTACCAACCGTAATTCTCTACTAGCCAGAATTTCTGATGTCCCTCTAATACAAATCATCACCTTACCAACCAGACGCAATTACGAAGTTATCTGGAACCCACAGCTGTATACTTTTTATTCTTTCATGGGATGTGGATGTCGTTGGCAAGGCCAGCATTTGCTGTCCATTCCCAATTGGCTTTGAACTGAGCCGCTCGTCACATTGTTTCAGAGGGCAGTTAAGAGTCAACCAGATTGCTGTGGACCTGGAGTCACATGTAGGCCAGACCAGGCAGGTTTCCTTTCCTAAAGGACATTAGTGAACCAGATGGGTTTTTAATGACAATCGACAATGGCTTCATGGTCACCATTACTAGTTTTTCAATTCCAGATTATTCGTTGAGTTTAAATTCCACCAGCTGCCATGGTGGGATTTGAACCCTTGCCCCCAGAGCATTAGCCTGGGCCTCTGGATTACTAGTCCACCATGCTGCCATCTCCCCTTAAATTTATGTTTTGATGGACTGTTGAAGATTAGAAGTAAAAAGAATATTATTCGCTTCACTTGCCATAAGAATGTTGCTGTATTCCAGCAGTGAATGGATGAATTGGCACCACCCATTCCCCACGTATGCCAGATAATAAAGATTTTACTGTGTGTCCAAGTCAGGGTAGTTTGTAACTTGGAGGTGATCATTTTCCCATTCATTCTGTGCTTCTCAGATTCCAGCTTAACCCTTGTTGTCTTTAAACCCCATCCTGTCACCTGTGGACACCTTCTCAAACACAGTGGCCTGAATTTTTCCCGTGTCGGGCGGGCTATGTGGGGGTGGAGGTCACGAAGCCGACCACCACCTGCGATCAACTCCGCACCACCATTTTAGGCGGGCGGGCCAATTAAGGCCTGCCCAGCGTAATACGCGAGCGGTAGCGCTGAGCGGTGGGGGGGGGGAGGAGGGAGAATCGGGTCCAGCGGAGCTGCCTCGGGGAGATTGAAGCGCTTTTTGAAGAAATAAATAAATGCAATAAAATTCAATGAAACATGTCCCCTCACGTGACTGTGTCACACGAGTTGGGACATGTTTTAATTTTTCAGAAAAAGTTTTTATTTAATTCGTAGAAGCTTTAGGAAACCTCACCCTGCTCGTGGATGAGGTTTCCTAAAAAATGTAAAGGCCGCTTGGCCTTTTTGCCTGCTATGTCTGCTGCCAGACCTGCTGATTTTTACTGGCAAGGCCAAACCTGTGCTGTTTGGCTCCCATCAGAAACTTTTGTTTTTTTTCCTAATTTCACTCTATCTTTCATGGTCTCTCTGGCCCCTATGTTGTTTCTTCTTCTTAACTTGTGTCAATTAGATTTTACTCAGCATTTTCCAGGTGCTACTTAAAAATCAATTTGGAGTGAAACACTCAACATACCAGACAAAATCATTCATTGTGTGCTGAGAGACCTCTCAAAATGACGCACATGATTCTGGACAGAGTAAAGAGAAAGAGGGGTTTGGGAGGTAATAACATAGTGTGAAGGGAAGTGTGAAGAGAGCATTGTATAAGGCCATAGGCCAGGATTTTCCATTTGGGGTGCGGAGGCGAGCCTGACACGCTGGAACATAAAATGATGACGTCGGGCGTGGATCCCGACATCATCGCGCTGTCTCACAATATTTCATTCAGCAGGCACACGGCAGGGTTGGCTGTGCGCCCGCTGATAATTGATGGGCCTATTAAGGCCATTAACCAGGTAATTAACCTGAATTTCACACTGCCCGTCCAGCCTTACGGTTATCACCCCACTTATCACCCCACCAGCCTCCGCATTCAAAGGATCATCCGCCGCCATTTCCGCCAACTCCAGCATGATGCCACCACCAAACACATCTTCCCTTCACCCCCCCGGTGGCATTCCATAGGGATCGTTCCCTCCGTGACACTCTGGTCCACTCCTCCGTCACCCCCTACTCCTCAACCCCCACGCACGGCACCTCCCCATGCCCACGCAGAAGATGCAACACCTGCCCCTTCACTTCCTCTCTCCTCACTGTCCAAGGGCCCAAACACTCTTTTCAAGTGAAGCAGCATTTCACTTGCATTTCCCCCAACTTAGTCTACTGCATTTGTTGCTCCCAATGCGGTTTCCTCTACATTGGAGAGACCAAACGCAGACTGGGTGACCGCTTTGCAGAACACCTTCGGTCTGTCCGCAAGCATTAGCCAGACCTCCCTGTCGCTTGCCATTTTAACACTCCAACCTGCTCTCTTGCCCACATGTCTGTCCTTGGCTTGCTGCATAGTTCCAGTGAAGCTCAACGCAAACTGAAGGAACAGCACCTCATCTTCCGACTAGGCACTTTACAGCCTTCCGGACTGAATATTCAGTTCAACAACTTTAGATCTTGAACTCCCTCCTCCATCCCCACCCCCTTTCCGTTTCTTCCCCCTCCCTTTTGTTTTTTCCAATAATTTATATAGGTTTTTCTTTTCCCACCTATTTCCATTATTTTTAAATGTATTCCACCCATCATTTATTTCACCCCACCCCCACTAGAGCTACCTTGCTTGTCCTGCTCTCCACTCTTAATTAGCACATTCTTTTAGATAATATCACCACCTTCAACACCTCTTTGTTCTTTTGTCTGTGACATCTTTTGGTTATCTCCTCCTATCACTGCTTACTTGTCCCAACAACCACCCCACCCCACTTCTCCGTCCCACCCCCCTTAATCCAGTTTATATTTCACCCCTTTCCTATTTCTACTTAGTTCTGTTGAAGGGTCATGAGGACTCGAAACGTCAACTTTGCTCTTCTCTGCTGATGCTGCCAGACCTGCTGAGTTTTTCCAGGTATTTCTGTTTTTGTTTTGGATTTCCAGCATCCGCAGATTTTTGTTTTTATTATTTTGTCCTTGCCAGTGTTAAGGTTCACAAATGTGGTTCTAGAATTGATAACTAGGGAGACATTAATAAGGAGGAAGGCATGAAAGTTAAAGGGTCAGATTTTACTGACGTCCAGGATAACTCATCAGGGATGAAGCCCTGAATGAAGAGAAGAGAAGGAGAGTTGACAGAGGGAGTCACCTTTGATCTGAAGTCTGCCCATCAGGCATTTATTTACCTAATTGAATAATTGATGTGCCTGTCTTCTAGTTAAAAGAATTATTTGGGTTGCTGCTCCCTCTACCCCAGACCACCAATGTAGCAGTCAGTGAATAACATTTTCACAGTGCACTGTCTAAGAACTGAACCTGACCAAAAGAAGAAGAAGGATATTAATTCTCCTGTAGGAAGATAAAAGTTCCCAAAACTAATTTCATTCTTGACATTTTTAGTTCTATTGTCTCATGTGCCTTTTTTTGGGATAGTTCAATTTTCATTCTTTATTAAAAACTGTTACTTAAAAAAAAAGGGCAGGATTAGGCCATTCGGCCCCTTGACATGCTTCACCATTCATAAAGATCATGGCTGACTTTCTACATCAACTCCATCTTCCCACCCTATCCCCATATCCCTTTGTTCCCTTAGTCATCAAAAATCTATCGCTTTCTAACGTCAATATACTCAACAACTGTGCATCAGCAGCTCTCTGGGATAGAGAATTCCAAAGGATTCACAATCTTTTGAGTGAAGGAATTTCTCTTCATCTCAGTCCTAAATGGCTGACCCCTTATTCTAAGACTGTAATACCTAGTTCTAGGCTCCCCAGCCAGAGGAAACATCCTCCCAGCATCTATATTATCAAGCCCCTTAAGACACTTACATGTTTCAATGGGATCACTTCTCATCCTTCTAAATTCTAGGGAATGTAGGCCTAGTCTAGTCAGTCTGTCCTCATAGGGCAATCCCCTCATCCCAGGAATCAGCTAGTGAACCTTCATTGCACTCCCTGTAAGGCAAATATACCCTTCCTTAGGTAAAGAGATCAAAACTGTACATAGTACTCTAGATGTGGTCTCACCAGGGCGCTAAATGATGGCTGTGGAGAAGTGGTGATGATGGACAATGTTACAGTCCACATGGATATGGCTTTGAAGTGTGGCAAACATGTTTCTAAACCATGTTCACTGGAGGGAAGGGGACGGGGATGATTATGAGGAGTCATTCAGAGGAGTGAAATGTTGCTCTTATTAGTGATTGGGTGAGCAGAGTGACTCACCTCAGTGTCAGAGCATTTTTTAAGAAGAAAAAGATGACATTTCTTTGATGTGAGTTTCTTCTTTCCTTTATCCCTTTTCTTTCACTATGTGTGTGTGTGTGTGTGTGGGAGTACTTAAACGTACTTGTTCAACATCTAGTTTTTCCTCAGACCCAAACTCCACTCGCTGCTGAGAGACAACATGTTTACTCTACCTAGCAGGCCCGGGTCTGGGACTTGAGGTGGGTGTTCAAAGGCACAGTTTAACATCCAGTTAAAGATTTCCAATCCCCAATCTATGACAGGGCTCAGAGCTTCTGTTAAAATAAAATCGAAGAAAATGTCAAGGATGATTAATTTTGAAAGTTCATTTTTAAATCAGTTTTATGTAAATTTTTAAGCACTGTGCGTTTTTTAATTGGAAGAAGGACAGTCAAGATTCCTGGTCCCGATCATTATCCAGCGGCCATCCACCCGATTGGTTGCAGTCATGATTGTGATACCCCTACAGCTGGAATAGCCTGTTGGGGAATACTCATTGTCCAGCATCAAGCATGAAACAAAGACATTTCAGAGGAAGCAATCTGGAATTGTGGCCCAGCAATCATTCATTTAGGAGAAGTAATGGGAAACAGGAGAACTGGCAACATATTACAATACAAGGTTGGCCTGCATGAGATCCTTCTGGAAGTGTCTTGTAGGCTAGTCTTGGAAATCTTTCTAATACAGAGGCATGTATTATTTTTCATAACAAAAGGGAGAGGTTACAGACCGGTGGGGGAATGCCTGACATCAAGGTCCTCACAGACTTTGGAAACAGAGCCATCCAGCTGGGCCGTTCCTGTGCTGACAGTGAGGTCAGCGGTGCTCTAGCAAGTGAGGGTCCAGCATTGCAACATCCATCAGACAACCATGCTGTGAGTCAGTTCCCTTGTTCTACAGTCCCCTGCCGTGCACTAATTATCTCTCCTCGCTTTCACAGGCACATCTGGGAAGCAGCCGAGGGGGTCCACAAGCCAGGCCCTCAACTCAAGCCCTGAAGACACCTCGGAAGAAGAATCTGATGACACCCTAATTGAAGTCCTGTCACAGCGCTGACCCACACCCTCCACCAGCGCAGAGACACACACCTCGGTGGGACCTAGCTCTAGAGTAGCCTCAGGGTCACAGTCTGGTGAACACACCGCACTATCTGACCCACAGCAGGAACTTCCTAGGTCCCGGGCACTCAGAGGACTGCTGGAGGCTAGAAATTTACTGAGTCCGAATCAGATGATGAGTCTCTGGACTCGGCCATACCTCAGTTGCTGGAGCTGCAAAGGCAAGCTCGGGAACATCAGGAAGGGATGTCCGCTGCACTCCTCAAGATTGCAAGGCATGATGGAGGAGTTTTTCTGCTTTCAGCCTGAGGTGATAGTGCCTGCATGCCAACACACCGAGATCAACACTGGTAGGATGGAGGCTGCCACAGAGATCTTGGTCCAGGACATTGGTCCTGCACTGCTGCACAGGCTGAACTCCATCGCTGACGCCATAGTTGGCCTCCAGCGGTGTCAATGCAAGAGGGGTGCAGGGCAGCTCTATCTCACTCTATCTTCCCCTTCTCTTCAAGGAGTCAGCCACAGGCCCTTGGGAACCCATAGGGAGGAGGATCAACAGGTGCACATCCCGGGGCCATCCACCCAGGTGACTCCAGGAGTGTCCGGTCCATCCGAATCCCCACTTCCTGTGACCCCCAACAGCTCCAGCCCCACAGGCCGAGGAGGGTGCCACTGCCACACAGCAGGACCCCGAAAGCAGGCCGGGGCCCTCCAGGTCTTGGCCCTCCAGAGGACGCCTGCCAAGGTCATCACAGACAGGGTGTAGCAGTCAGCAGCTGCCTCCACCTCCACTGTGGAAGTCCAGGGAGCACCAAGACATAGTGGCAGAGTTAGGAAGGTAAAGAAGATGTCGTTGCACAGCCTGCGCACGGGTGTT
This sequence comes from Cetorhinus maximus, assembly GCF_964194155.1. Classification (NCBI taxonomy): domain Eukaryota; kingdom Metazoa; phylum Chordata; class Chondrichthyes; order Lamniformes; family Cetorhinidae; genus Cetorhinus; species Cetorhinus maximus. Next base: position 11,521,569 of record NC_135891.1, read on the forward strand.
AATCACTTCTACATACTGTTCACTATCGTAAATAAACTCCCAAGAATGTCTTCTTACCTATGGCTCCTTGTCCTGATGAGCAGTGTTTGTGTCACTCAGATCTGAAACCTTGGTTCCTGCACTCCCCCATTGCATCTCCACGATGTGACCCTGATCACAAAGCGCAAGTGAGCTGCCATCAGCCAGACAGGAGTCAGACATTCACATAAACTATATGAGGATCTATGGAGTGTCCCCACTGCATGTCGTCATTGTCCTCCTGACTGTAGGGACTATGGCATCCACTGCGTCTCCATGACAGGAGCCTTATCACAGAGGGTATGTTCAATGCCATCAGCCAGACTGGAGTCAAGCACAAAGATAAAAACAAAAAGCTAAAAGCTACTGCGGATGCTGGAAATCCAAAACAAAAACAGAATTACCTGGAAAAACTCAGCAAGTCTGGCAGCATCGGCGGAGAAGAAATCAGTTAACGTTTCGAGCCTTCATGGCCCTTCGGCAGAACTGGAGCATAGTTAGAAGAAAGGAGAAATATAAATTGGTTTAAGGTTGGGGGGAGGGGGGGTGGGGAAGAGACACATTGAGGGTGTGATGATTGTGGAGATGAGCAGATAATCAAAAGATGTCACAGACAAAAGGGTCAAAGAGGTGTTGAAGGTGGTGGTCTTTGTCTGAGAAAAGTGCTAATTAAGAATGGAAGACAGGATATTCAAAGTACAGCTCTAGTGGGGGTGGGGTGGAAAGACTAAAGGTTTTAGTTTTAGATTTAAAAATAATGGAAATAGGTGGGGAAAGAAGAAGCTATATAAATTATTGAAAAAAAAGCGGGGAGGGGGTGGGAAAAGAAACGGGGTGGGGATGGGGGGAGGGGGAGTTTAAGATCTAAAGTTGTTGAATTCAATATTCAGCCCAGAGGGCTGTAAAGTGCCTAGTCGGAAGATGAGGTGCTGTTCCTCCAGTTTGCGTTGGGCTTCACTGGAACAATGCAGCAAGCCAAGGACAGACATGTTGGCAAGAGAACAGGGTGGAGTGTTAAAATGGCAAGCGACAGGGAAGTTTGGGTCTTTCTTGCGGACAGACCGCAGGTGTTCCGCAAAACGGTCGCCCAGTTTGCGTTTGGTCTCTCCAATGTAGAGGAGACCGCATTGGGAGCAACGAATGCAGTAGACTAAGTTAGGGGAAATGCAAGTGAAATGCTGCTTCACTTGAAAAGAGTGTTTGGGCCCTTGGACAGTGAGGAGAGAGGAAGTGAAGGGGCAGGTGTTGCATCTTCTGCGTGGGCATGGGGAGGTGCCATAAGTGGGGGTTGAGGAGTAGGGGGTGATGGAGGAGTGGACCAGGGTGTCCCAGAGGGAACGATCCCTACGGAATGCCGTCAAGGGGGGTGAAGGGAAGATGTGTTTGGTGGTGGCATCATGCTGGAGTTGGCGGAAATGGCGGAGGATGATCCTTTGAATGCGGAGGCTGGTGGGGTGATAAGTGAGGACAAGGGGGACCCTATCATGTTTCTGGGAAGGAGGAGAAGGCGTGAGGGAGGATGCGCGGCATATGGGCCGGACACAGTTGAGGGCCCTGTCAACGACCGTGGATGGAAAAGGAGTCAAGCGTTCAAAGATGCAATGTGAAGATCCATGTAGTCTCCTCACTGCATGTCGTCATCATCCTCCATGAATCTAGCAGCGATGAGGGCCTCCCGAGCGTGCCTGCCTTGCCTGGACAACACGATGGCCTCATCCCCATTATCCTTGCCTTTGAGGACCTCCTCTCCCTTTACCCCGTCGGCAGCCTCCTCATCAGAGGAGTTGTGCAGCACCTCCATCTCCTCCTCAGCCAACTCCACCCACCGTTGCAGTGCCAGGTTGTAAAGGGCACAACAAGTAACGATGATGCGTGACACCCTCTGTGGACTGCATTGCAGGATTTCACCAGACCAGTCCAGCCACCGGAACCTCATCTTCAGCATCCCAATGCTGCGAGTTGCAGCATGAGCCTCATTGTACCTTCTCTCTGCTGCAGCCTGAGGCTGCTGCATGGGCGTCATCAGCTGCATCCTCTGCGGGTAGCCCTTGCCCCCCGAGGAGCCAACCCTACAGTCTCTGTGGACCCTGGAAGGCGTCAGGGATCTGAGACCTACTAAGAATGTAGGAGTCGTGGACACTCCCTGGGAATTGTGCGCAGACCTGCAGGATGTGTTTGTGATAGTCGCACACCAGCAGAACATTTAGTGAGTGGAAGCCCTTGCAGTTGACGTAGTTGACCACTAATTGCCACGGAGATCTGAGCACCATGTGAGTGCAGTCGATGGCACCCTGCACCTGTGGGAAACCTGAGATCTGCCTAAATCCTGGTGGCCTTGCTTCCTGGCTTTCATGATCCTGGGCGAAATGCTCAAAGTTGTGTGCCATCATGAATATAGTGTTCCTGACCTCCTGGATGCATTTGTGTATGGAGACTTGCGAGATCCCACAGAGGTCATCCGTGAAAGGAGCCACTGGGGTAAAAATTGAGCGCTGTGGTCACTTTCACAGCCACTGGCATTGGATGGCTTCCATGCCCCCATAGAGACAAATTCTACAGCAGGTAGCACGTGTGACCAGCCAGTTCCCTGGACATGCGCTGTCTTCGGTGACACTGGTTCTCGGTCATCTGCATGAATGACAAGTGCTGTCTGTAGGTCCTGGGTCTAGCGAGGCGCCAACCAGCTAGAATGTGGCTCTTCAGCGGCATGGGCAGGAGCCCCAACCGCCCCTTCTTCCTGAGGGTGCTGCTCCTCCCTCTGCCCATCCAGGCACCTCCGTTGCTCTCTGCTCCCTGTTAAGCCATGAGGCATACAGCTAAGTCATGTGGCCTCATTCTCCTGATGCACTCCCGCTGCAGGATAAAAGAGAGAGAGATGCGTGGGTTAGCTTGGGTGTTCTAAGAACCAGTCTTGGTTAACTCTGAGGGCCCCTTAACGCATCCCGGAGAGTGCTGGCCACCACTTGGATGGCCAGAGTTTAGTGCGCTGCATGGCTGCCCGAAACCCCACCTACCTCCGCCCCACTCCACCTGACAGATTGGCGGCGGCTTTGTCCATTGGACTGCATGCTGTGCTGTCAGCTCAGGCGCAGGCATTCTCCTAACCCGCACTGCATGGCTGCACTGTTAATTTGAACCATGGGGGAGACTGGTCCAAACCTGAATGAAGGCATTGCAAGGGTTTGTGAGAGCCTCCACCAGTGACTGCTCCATGCCCAGTTGTCCAATTGTTCTGCAGTCCACCAAAATGCTCATTAGTTTGCAGCCTGTGCCTGAGAGATGAAAAGTTCAGGAGCGCTTGGTGGCACTTTCAGGCCTCGGCGTTGCTTGAGTGGACAGATAAGCTAGAGACCAGACTCCAATCTTGTCAATGTGGCTGCGCCTGAACTGTCTCAGCTGCAGAGGAACGGTCACTTTATACAAGGTTTCCCTATTGCTGCTTCCTTCCCCTCACCCGACATGTGCTTGTGCACTCCCATCAGGCCGTGCTGCCTTGCCCCCCTACCTCACCGCCCCCCCCACCCACCCCCCGATTGCCCCAACCACAGTGCAGCTCTTGCCCCGGGCACCGCACTGTCAGCCAGCCGGGAAAAAGCAACTTGCCTGTGCCCTTGCCGGAGTGCGCAGCACCTCTTCCTTGAAGTCGAGCAGGCGACCCTGGTGAGCGTTGCACAACGTTAGTGTTCACTCACCTCGGTGTCCCCTCGAAGTTCAGCTGGCCTTTTAAATGCTGTTGTGAAGCACGTCAGCGTGCAATCGCACCGACATGCCCGGGTGATCCAACGTGGGGAGTTGATCCTGGCGAGCAGGCCTTATAATTATACACGGATGTATTAAAATGACGTTCCTGACAAGCGGCGGTGAGAAATGCAGCCCGCCATTGACAGGCGGAGTGGACGATCGCAAACCGGTTTCATGACGGCATGAAGCCAATTTTTGCTCTTCCCGCCATATTGTCCGCTCACATCAACGGGGACGGAAAATTCCAGCCCATGGCCCAGATTTTTGCTCCCAGGTTGGGTGCGCAGAGACAGGAGAGTTCCCGTCAAGTCTTTGATATAGAAACACAGGGGAGAATTTTCTCCCCGTCGGGAGGGCTGAGCGGGTGTGGGTACGGGTGCTCAGCCGATCGCCGCCGCCTTAATTGGCCCGCCCAGCATGACGGGCACCCGGAAGCGCTGAGCGCTCCCTGTGCGGGCTGGGGGGGGAGTAGGCTGAGTCGGGGGCCTGCGCTCTTTCGCGCGTGCACGGGGAAGAGAGCAGAAATCTCCCTGAGGCACAGAGCTGCCTCAGGGAGTTTCATTACATTTTCCAAAAATTTAGATAAATAAAGAAAACAACATTTCAGACATGTCCCCTCATGTGACAGTGTCACCTGAGCTGGGACATGCCAATGAATTTTAATAAAGAAATTTATTTGAATTATAAATCCTTCTCGAAGCCTCATCCCGCCCGTGGATGAGGTTTCATGATAAATACGAAAGGTCGCCTGGGCTCTTCGCCTGCCCCCCCTGCCTACCTTAAGGTTGGACAGGCAGCTCTGTTAATTATTTCGATTAGCGTTTAAATGGCTTAATAGGCCTTTGACACTTCAGCAGGCACACAGCCGACTCCAGTGCGCACCTGCGGAACTGAAGATCTGAACGCGTGCCCGACGTCACCGTGTGTCATTTTACACGTCAGCGCGCAGGGCCAGCCCTTACACGCCAACCTGAAGATTCTGGCCATAGAAAGTAGGAGCAGGAGTAGGCCATTCGGCCCTTCAAGCCTGCTCCGCCATTCAATATGCTCATGGCTAATCCTCTATCTCAACGTCATATTCCGGCTTTCCCTCCATACCCCTTGATGCCCCTAACATCCAAAAAATTATCAATTTCTTTCTTGGATATACCCAGTGACCCGGCCTCTACAGTTTTCTGTGCTAGAGAATTCCATAGGTTGACCACCCTCAGTCCTAAATGGCCTGCCCCGTATCCTGAGACTGTGGCCCCTGGTTCTAGACTCCCCAACCAGGGGAAACACCCTCCTGGCATCTAGTCTATCTAGTCCTGTTAGAATTTTATACGTTTCAATCAGATCTCCTCTCATTGTTCAAAACTCTAGTGAACACAGGCCCAGTCGAACCAATCTCTCCTCATATAACAGCCCTACCATCCCAGTATCAGCCTAGTGAACCTTTGCTGAACTCCCTTTATGGCAAGTATATCCTTTCTTAGGTAGGGAGACCAAAACTGCATGCAATACTCCAGGTGTAGTCTCACCAAGGCCTTGTATAACTGCAGAAAGACATCCCTACTTCTGAACTCAAATCCTCCTGTAATTAATGCCAACGTACCATTTGCCTTCCTAATTGCTCGCTGCACCTGCCTGTTTACTTTTATTGACTGGTGTACAAGGACATCCAGATCCCTTTGTACATCCACATTTCCCAATATATCACCATTTAAGAAATACTCTGCCTTTCTGTTTTTCACACCAAAGCGTATAACTTCACATTTATCCATGTGATACTGCACCTGCCAAGTGTTTGCCCACATGCAACTTGTCTAAGTCGCCCTGAAGCCTCCTCCTCACAACTCACAACCCCGCCCAGTTTTGGGCCATCAGTGAACTTGGAAATGTTGCATTTGGTTTCCTCAACCAAGTCATTTATATATATCATGATAGCTGGGGCCCAAGCACTGATCCCTGCGGTACACCACTAGTCACCGCTTGCCACCCGGAAAAAGACCCATTTATCCCCACTCTCTGTTTCTGGTCTGTCAACCAATTCTCACTCCATGCCAGCATATTACCCCCAATCCCATGTGCTTTAATTTTGCCCACTAGCCACTTATGTGGGACCTTATCAAAAGCCTTCTTGAAATCTAAATGCACCACATCCACTGGTTCTCCCTTATCTATTCCTCTAGTTACATCCTCAAAAAACTCCAGTAGATTAGTTAAGCATGATTTCTCTTTCATAAACCCATGCTGAGTTTGTCTAATCCTGTTAATGTTTTCCAAACGTTTTGTTACCACATCTTTTATAATAGACTTTAGCATTTTTCCCACTACCGATGTTAGGCTGACTGGTCTGTAATTCTCTGTTTTTTCTCTCCCTCCTTTTTCAAATAGTGGGGTTACATTTGCCACCCTCCAATATGTAGGTACTGCTCCAGAGTCCATTGAATTTTGGAAGATGACCACCAATGCATCCAATAGTTCCAGGGCCACTTCCTTTAGTACTCTGGGATGTAGATTATCAGGCCCTGGGGATTTTTCAGCCTTTAATCCCACTAATTTTTCTAGCACCATTTTTTTTTTACTAATACTGATTTTCTTCAATTCCTCCCTCTCACTAGACCCTTGGTTCCCTAAGATTTCTGGGAAATTATTTGTGCCCTCTTTTGTGAGGACAGAACCAAAATATGTGTTCAATTCTTCAATTCTGACAGCTGGGCAGTTCTTTGACAGTTCCGTGACAGCTGGACAGTTCTTTGACAGTTCCGTGACGGCTGGACAGTTCTTTGACAGTTCTGTGACAGCTGGACAGTTCTTTGACAGTTCCGTGACGGCTGGACAGTTCTTTGACAGTTCCGTGACGGCTGGACAGTTCTTTGACAGTTCCGTGACAGCTGGACAGTTCTTTGACAGTTCCGTGACGGCTGGACAGTTCTTTGACAGTTCCGTGACAGCTCCTATGAGCTTGTGTGTAAAAAGTACATAATCCTGTTCACTTTCAATAATCCCAAAGGATGCCTTACTTCTCCCAAAGGTATCCCGGGACCATATCCAAAGGGGTATCCTGGCTATCCAAATGAACCCACTAAGTTCAGACCTCCTCTTGTGTACACATTCCAGATTTCACACCCCTGGCCTTCCAACTCACATCTCTGTGGAGGCAGCTGGCGATTTAAATGGCTAGCTGCCTCCGCGAATCACGCTTGCGCGAGCCCCCGGCCCGACTTCAACCCTACCCCTCCAAAAATGGAACATGCCGTGTTCGAGGACGGGACTTAGAATTTTCGGCCATTTCCGAGATTTCACGCCGTCGTGGCAAAAATCTGACTTCAAAACCCGCCAAGGTAATTTGAGAATTTAACTTCAATTTAAAAAGATCTGGAAATTTAAAAAAAAAACAGTTTTTAGTAAAAGTGGCCTTTTGGATTGTTTAAAAAAAAAAACCCCAGCTCATTCACTAATGTCCTTTAAGAAAGGAAACGAGCTGTCCTTACTTGGTCCGGGTCTATATTTCATCCTGGTTCCACGTCAACAGCGTTGACTCTTAACTTCCCTCTGAATTGTCCCAGCAAGCCACCCTGCTGTATTAGAGGGGCAACTAGGGATGTTCAATAAATTGCTGGCCTTGCTCCAAGAGCTTGTTATTAAAATAAACGCAAAATGGAAATGTATGCTTCACATGATTGTCTATTTTTCATGTATGACTTGACATCAAGGTCACCAAGCTATTTCCATTATGCTGGGTGGAATAGCATGGAGACCACCTCCAAAAAGTCCAACGTCGACGGACAGTCCATGTCTCCTGCATGGACAATTACAGAATCCCCAATGACCTTCAATGAGGAACTGTCTCAGGGCAAGCAATATCACGTTGGTCAGTGCAAGCAATACAAGGTTGCCTTAAAAAAGAGCCTTACAAACTTCTGCACTGCAGACCATCTCTCTTGAGAAATCACTCCGGCCCATGTGGAGGTGAGCACTGAAACCTGGTTCAGTATGCTTCAAGGACCATCTACACAAACTCGCAACATTCACTGTGCCCAGAGGAAGACTAGACGTGGCGCAACTGCAGAAGTCGGTGGCTGAGACTGAAACTCATTTAAGAGGTACCTGGATCTGCATTTGAAGTGGTATAACCTGCCACTATGGACCAGGTGCTGGAAAATAGGATTAAAATGAGCAGCTAGTTTCTTTTTCCTCTTTTTGGCCAGTGCAGAGGCAACGGGCTGAATGGCCTTTTTCTACACCCTAACTTTTATATCGTTCTAAGTTCCCCCAAGCCCCAACAGTTACAACATGAACTGCCAGTTCTGTGGACGTCCACGCCGATCTCACATGGACTCTTCAGTCATGAGAGGACCCACAATGAAGTCACTTACACTTGGACATACTCAAACACCAAGGAGCCTACCATCAAAACCAAACCATTTGAAACTGGAGAGTGGCTCCATCTCCCCCAATCTTGCCCTCACCACCTCCCCGCCCCATCTGTACATGTACACTTTCTAATTTTGTTTGTATGATTGCTCTCAGATGCAGGAATCCTGCTTGATGTCCCCCCTCCATGTCCAAGGGTCATCGGTACCAATTCTAGCTGAAATCAGCTGACTCAGTACAGAGTAGATATTGAACCTGTTATTTTCCCTGCTCTGTACTGTTCAGTTCCACCTTGACCAAGGCATTTACTCAGTCACAAAATTTGTTTGTGAATTTGTACAGAAAAAGATTGAATTTAGGCTTTCTATAAAACCCACAGTATCAGTGGGAATGTGGAGCGTCTTCTGGGGAATTCAAAACTAACTCACTCCATGGCCTGTGTATTGCACATCATCACTCCTTCGAGACATTCGCACATGGACCAATGGGTCCTGAACCAAGGCAAACTGTTTGCAAAACATTGAGCTTTACAATGAAACAGAAAACCTGCTGCAACACAACAACCAATCTTCAAACCAAAACCCTAAACTAATTACAGGATGAGATTATCAAAAGTGACAGTCCGAGAGAAACATTTCATAATAAATTACATTGGCATAAGTTTGAGATGAAGAGAACTGCAAAGTGTATTGTTATAAAGCCTTGTGTTGTTTTCCTTCAGAGCAAAGCGAATACAGGGAATAGTAGAGAGAGCCACAGATACAGGGACAGAGAGAACCACAGATACAGGGACAGAGAGAACCACAGATACAGGGACAGAGAGAACCACAGATACAGGGACAGAGAGAACCACAAATATACAGAGAGACAGAGAGAGACAACACCAAAAGGTGCAGGATGTTTTTGATTATTTGCCATCAAGGATGGATAAGTCACCCGAGCAACCCATGTGGAAAGGCAGATTTGCAAAATATAAAAATGAATTGATTTCACTTCAGTGTTTATGGATTTTGTTGCAACAACATTAGAAATACTGAATTTCAGCTCCCCAGCAAGTCACCAAGAAGAGCTCTTATTATATCTTATTGTTGCAGCTCTGGTGTACAGTTACACTGACACAGAAGGACAATTTACCCACCGTGGGGAATCATATCACAGAATGATGACAGCAGCAATGTATTCATTACAACCCTCCCTCCCGCTCCATGGGAACGCCACAAACGTTATTCCCTGTGGATCTCAGTCCAGTTAAAGAAGAGGAAACACGTTCACGGTGAAGCTGGATGATAACTAGAAACAGAAGAATGTAGAGGTTGTGAATAATAGTGGCTTCTTCGACAGTACCTCCCAAACCTGCAACCTTCGCTATCTATAAGGATAAGGGCATCACTTCCTAGTTTCCCTCCAAGTCACACAGCATTCCGGCTTGGACATGTATTGGCCATTTCTTCATCTTCACTGGGTCAAAATTCTGGGAATCCTTCCCTAACACCACTGTGGGCATACCCACACCACACAGGCTACAGCTAGGGTTGCCAACTCTCCAGGATTGGCCTGGAGTTTCCAGGAATTGAAGATCAATCTCCAGGACACAGCTCTGTGCAACCTGGAGAAAAATCATAGTGACATTAAAAAATGTTGGGTTTTTAATCATTTTTTTAAAATGTTTCTTTACTGGATGTAAAAATATTGAAAATAGGGAAACAAAGACTGTTTGGCTAACAGTCAAGCATCATCCAATTGGGAAATAAGCCTTTTTGCTTTCCAATTGGCGTAGGAGAGCCGTACATCACAAGGATGGATGTGTTGGCCGACTAATGGCAAGAGCACGGGGCAAGTTGTGATGAAACCTTCAGGAAAACATTTAATCACAGTTGGCAACCCTAACTACAGCAGTTCAAGAAAGTGGCTCACCACTGCTTTCTCAAGGGCAACTTCAGATAGGCAATAAAAACCAGTCTAGGCAGTGACACCCATATCCTGGGAATGAATATATATATAAAAATATGATGTGTCTTACTTGCACAACTTCAGTAAAGAACATTTGCTTCATAATTTTGAACTTCAATTAATTCTTTTATTATTATTTTACATTTTTATCCTCTCATCACCATTTTCCTAGCCACTGGAAACAATCTAGTCAACGTGTCAATGTTTACAAGCTGGTGAAAGGGTGTAACCAGATCTCACCTATTTACTGTTCTGCTTGTCAGAGAGAGGGATGTACAATAGAACACTTCTACATTCCCAACACACTCTCAACAGCAAAGGTACACAGGACAGCTTTAGCACAGGTCACATGAGGATAGCACAAACAAAATGGCGCATGGATCAGCTAAGGGTTAACCCTAATTATTGGTGCAGTGTAAAAGGGAGCTTTTTAAAAATTAATTCTCGGTATGTGGGAATCGCTGACAAGACCAGAATTTATTACTTACCTCGAGTGGCCCAAAGAAGGAGATGGTGGGCGACCTTCTTAAACCACCGGTCTTGATACAACTGGACCACTTCCAAGGGCAGTTGGGGATGAACCCTGTTAGTGGAGGACTATATCAGACTGTGTAAAGACGGCATGTTTCCTTCCCCAATGGACATGAGCGAACCAGTTGTTTTTTGTAACAGCCCAACAGTATTGTGAGCTGCAGTGTCAGCTGTAACTCAGTTGGTAGTACTTGTGCCTCTGAGTCAGTAGGTTGTAGGTTCAAATCCCACACCAGGACTTAAGCACAAAAATTGATGCTGACACACTTGTGCTGCATTATTAGAGTTGTTGCCTTTCAGGTAAGATTCAAAAGTAAAATTCTGTCTGCCCTCCCAGGTAGACATAAAATATGTGATGGCACTATCTTGAAGAAGAACAGGGGAGTTCTCCCTGAATTCTTGCTTAAAACTTATCCCTCAACCAACATCACCAAAAAAAGATTATCTGGCCATTGCCTTGGAGGTGGTACAGTGAAGTTTCACTAGATTGGTGCCTGGAATGAGAGAGTTGTCCAATGTTGATAAATTGGGCCTTTACTCTTTGGAGTTTAGCAGAATGACACACGATCTCATTAGAACACAAAAAAGTTTGAAGAGGCTTTAAAGGGTAGGCACTGAGAGGTTCGATCCCCTGGCTAGGGAATCCAGAACACAGCCTCAGGATAAGGGGTTGATTATTCAGGGCTGACATGAGAAGAAATTTCTTCACTGAGTGGGTTATGAATCTTTGCAATCCTCTACCCCAGAGAGCTAGGGATGCATCATCATTGAGTATATTCAAGGCTGAGAAAGACAGATTTTTGACCCCTCAGGAAATCAAGAGTAATGGAGGGCAGGATGGAACATAGAGTTAATAGCAGGAGATCCGCCATGGTCATATCAAATGGTGAAGCAGGTTTGACGGCCATTTGGTATATTCCTGCTTTTATTCCTTATGGCCTTATTATTCTGCTGTTTGTGGGAGCTTGCTGTACACAAATTGGCTGCTGCATTTTTACAACACTCACTACCATTAATACATTTTGAAAATTCTTATCAAGGGACATGGGCATCGCTGGCTAGGCCAGTATTTTTATTGCCCTTCCCTAATTGCCCTTCAGAAGGTGGTGGGGAGCTGCATTCTTGAACCGCTGCAGTCCTCGGTGCAGGTGCCACCCACAGTGCTGTTAGGGAGGGAGTTCCAGGATTGCTTTGAGATGTCCTGTCAACAATTAAAGACTCCGTATAAATGCAAGTCTTTTCTTTTCGTGGCCACTTTAGCTAATTGGGACTTCAGTATTGCTGAATAAAGAGACACTTTTTTTGTCAAAGCTTTTCGTCTTGCACTCAGCAACACTCAGGATCTGTGGTACCGGTTTGAACTTTTCTACGCCCAGGTTTATCTTTAACCTGAATTCGAATTCTCAGACTTCCATGTTAGGGTTACTAACCCAGGTCTCTGGATTACTGGCTCAGTAACATGGGCCTGAATGTTTCCCTTGGCGGGCACATGTGACCGGCGGGAGCGGTCAGGAAACAGGTCCCCCTGACCGCGATCGGCCCCCGACTGCGACTTCTCGCTGGATGGCCAATTAACAGCCAGTCAGCATGAAGCACGCGCTGAAAAGCTCAGCGCTGCTGGAGTGGGGGGGGGGGGGGGGGGGGCGGGAAGCGGGCGGGCGCTGATTTCACCGCGGGCGTGGGGTGAGCGCTGCGAGGGAGCTGTCTGAAGGCCGACAGTTGCCTCAGGGAGCCGTAGGCCTGCAAATAATAAACTAAAGCACTAAAAAGCTCCAAAAAAAAAAAATGTCCAGGCAGCACAAATCAAGCAGCCAAAACCAGACCTCATTAAAATGCTGCCCCCAGATATTTCTTTTTATCTCGTTTCCTAACGGAGATTTCATCCCGCCCTTTGGATGAGGTTTCATGAAAAATGTAAAGGCCGCCTGGCTGATTGGTCTGTCCGCCAACTGTAAGGTTGGACGGGCCACGAAAAATCGCAGACAATTGCGCCGTTAATGGGCTTAATTGCCCGCTTAATTGTTGGCGGGCAGGCTTCTGACTACCGCACGCGTCCTCCCCAACGAAATATCACACGAGGGAGCAATGATGCCAGGGTGCTCGCCCCACTTCATCTTGCGCTATTTTATGCCCCAGTGGGTCGGGCGCATGCCTGCCCGCGGAATGTAAAATTCTGCATTGCACGAGTTCCACGTAATTTGAAGTGTCTAGTCCTTTGGTCTGACCTAATAGATTTTAATGTTGATGCAGTGTGTTCAAAGGGCAGAAGTATTTAATTCATTATCAATGTTATCCTTCACACGGTCGAGTGGAACATTCAATGCGATATTCTCCTTTAAGTGCTGATTAATCATCTATTTTTGTCGCGTTTCACAAATTTCCACCCACAAGCTCTGCTTGTGGCTGTAACCTTTCAGCATCCAGTCTGATTTCAGAGCAAACTATGTGTAGGGGAGGGGGAGAAATCACATAATCATCAATTATGAAAGCTGGGGCTCGTCACATGTGTGGGATGTTACAATGGTGGAAATGTTTCCTATACTGTATTTCCACATTTATGATGAAACTACCAGGTTCCTCTTCACATGGGATATTGCGGATCTGTAAGGTGATTACAAAAGATATTTTGTACATGTGAGCGAATGACGTCTGGTAAACAAAATATTGCACACTGAGATGGAACATCCGGCAAAATTCCTGACAAAGCCTGACCTAAATTCACCCTGTATTGTTAAATTTTGTTTGGTACCCGCTGCTCTGAAATACCATGAGGCGTTTTGCTACATGGAGGGAAATGTAAGTTGCTGTTGTAAAGCCCTTGGGTTCTCATTTATCCACTCTGAAATGTTCTCGTTTTACTTCCACCGGTCATCAGGCATTGACCACATGAAACAGATAAATGGACCTGAGGGCTCACTACACAAGAACACAAAAACTAGAAGTGGGAGTAGGCCATTCAGCTCCTCAAGCCTGCTCCATCATTCAATAAGACCATGGCTGATCTGATTGTGGACTTACCTCCACTTTCCTGTCTGCTCCCCATAACTCTTGACTCCTTTGTCAGTCAAAAATCTGTCTAATTCAGCCTTGAATATATTCAATGACCCAGCCTCCACTGCTCTCCGGGGAAGAGAACTCCACAGCCTCTGAGAGAAAAAAACTCTCATCTCAGTTTTAAATGGGAGACCCCTAATTTTTAAACTGTGTCCCCTTAGTTCTAGACTCCCCACAAGGGGAAATATCCTCTTAGCATACATCCTGTCAAGGCCCCTGAAGATTTTATATGTTTCAATAAGGTCACCTCTCATTCTTCTAAGCTCCAATGGGTGTAGGCCCAACCTGCTCAACCTTTCTTCATAAGGCAACCCTTCATCCCAGGAAACAGTCAAGTGAACCTTCCCTGAACTGCTTCTAGTACAATTATGTCCTTTCTTAAGTAAGTACGAAAGACACAGCCCTTTGGCAACTGTAGTTATCTCAGCTAATCTGAGGCTTCTAAAGAGGTGATAACTCAGCTTGGGGTTCTTTTCCTGATCACAAGCCAGTGACCGCTGCTTGAAAGTCCTTGGGTGTTGGGTAAGGGAACAATCAGACTCGACTGCCACATTATCCATACTTGAATATCCTATCAATGCCCAGAATCTCATTTCATACTTGAAGAACAACCGCTATCAGAGACCTGCCTATGCCCTAGTTGGCAACAATAGGCTAGCAAGTGTAGGCAGACATCCTCATGGGAATAAGGCAGAAAATTAAGGCCAAAATATCACTGCTGGTAAGTGATAGAGCTTATTTTTAGCAGCTGCAGAGATTATATGTGCACTTGAGATGTCAGCCTTGGTTCAGTAAGAACCCCCTTGTCCCTGAGTCAGAAGGTCCTGGATTCGAATCCCTTGAACATGTCATGAAGGCTGGCACTCCAGTGCCAGCACTGAGAGAACATGGCACTGTTGGACATGATGCCTTTTTGGATGAACTGTTAAACCGTGGGTCCCTCCCTCTTAGCTGACCCTAACAATCCCATGGCACTATTTCGAAGGAAAACAAGGCAATCCCTGCCAGCGTTCTGACTGTTATTCATCCCTCAACCAATATCACTTAAATACAGATGATCTGGTTTTCATTAAATTATTGCTTAAGGGATCTTGCTGTGCACAAGTGCACACAACTGCAGCATTTCCTACATTGCAACAATGACTACACTTCAAAAGTGCCTTATTGGTTGTAAAGCACTTTGGGACATGCCGAGGTCATGAAAGGTGCTATATAAATCCAAGACCTTTCTAACTTTGCATAAAGATTTCGATTTTTAAAAATCAAGTAGGCATTACATTTAATAGATGTTACAAAGCGAAACGGAGATTGCAGCGTGCTATTGAAAGGGTTGATTTACAGGCGAATGAGTGCAGAAAATTTAATTATGTTCATCTGGCCCTTTAAGTGTGGTTTAGAGCTCCTTACTGAAACTGCGAAACAATAAATGACATGCGATGCAGTGACTTTATTACAAAGTTTGATTTATTCACAATAGCAATAATAACAAAATAAGTCAAAAAATATTTTTACAATGTGACCGCTGAATTTGTCAAATAAATTATACAGAATCATCTTAAACGCTGTACTGCTCAACACAGCATTTTAGGCAAAGTTTTCACGTTTTGATTTCTTGTTTCACTGGAGCAGAACACATTTCTGTTCCGAGCATTGAATTCCAAGAAAACAAACCGCCCCTTTTCACTCCCACCAAAACAAAATTCCAATGGGCTAGACCATTTGCTGTTCATTCCATTTGCACATCATTCCAATGGACTATACCACTTCCGATGTTTGAAACCACTTGCCATTCGTAACTGGTGGATATTAGGGTTCATTCTAGATAGGACACTCCCAGTGTAGAGTGCTGCTCATAGGGGGCACTTTTTTAAGAAAACACAAGGATGTAGATATTGTGGGCTGTGATTTCTTGTGTAGGGTCCCCTGGGAGTGCCGTCCCAAAAGCCCTGTAATCCCAAATGAGCAACACCCCCTACTGATTCCAATCACCTGGAATCCCCAGTCAAAGCATAGAACACCTGTGGCTTTAGGGTTACCAACCCTCTAGGATTACCCTGGCGTCTCTAGGAATCAAAGATGAACCTCCTGGGACATTGCTGTGTACAACGCTGGTGAAAAATACCAAGTGCATTTAAAATTTTGTTACTGTTCCTTAGTTGCTAAAATATTAGATTTGAAAAAAATGCTTGCCTGAGTGGGGTGGCTGAAGGTGGGAGGTCATGTGATGAAACCTACAGGAATACATCCAACTGGAGTTGGCAACCCTAAATGGAGTTCAGGTCTTTAGCAATTCCTCTAGAGCTCGGATGTGATGGTTTGAAGCCTGTGAATTACACATTCAGCAGCTATGGTTCCGTGCAAGTTGGAAGTGATTCAACTCTTTCTCACAGCGCCAGATTTAGACTGCGTTACAATTTCCATTGCGGCCTGATTTGAGCTCTGATTAGCCATCGTGGTATTGCACACTGACATTGCTGTAGCACTGCTTTAATGTTAAAGCTCACGCTGTTCCCAGGGGCAGGATGGAATATTATGAAAGACCAGTGCAGGAGGAATCTTCCAATCCGTGACTCCCGTGTCCTGTGAGTTCCTGTGAACTAGATCCTGCTAGCTCTACATGTGACTCACTGAAAACACAAAGGGGCATAAAGTTGCTTTTAAGCTTACTTTGCCATTTTGTATTCAAAGTTACAATTTGATCCTAGGGGCTGACACACAACTATATTTCCTAACTCTGTTACCACTAAATGAAATTAGTTACTAAGAACTGGTGATACTGTAATTGCTTATTGCTTTCCCTGATAACATTTGATGACACACTCAATGGTTCAATGCTGACATGAATTTGATTTTTAATTCAAATTAAAAATTTGAAAATTAAAAATCACATGGTGACGCTTGAATCCAATAGGGAATTCAGAAGAAATGTTTTACCCAGAGAGTGGTTAGAATGTGAAATTATCTACTGCATGGAATAATTGACACGAATAGCATAGATGCATCTAAAGGGGAAGCTAGATAAAGACATGATGAGGAAGGAAGAGGAGGATATGTTGATAGCATTAGTTGAAGGGGGAGAGGAGGCTTAAGTGGAGCATAAACATCGCCATGGACCAGTTGGGTCCGATGACCTGTATTTATGCTGGAGACGCGATATAATTTTATGCTCCCAGTCAAGCAATGCCTTGATCTTGAAATTCTCATCTTTGTTTTCAAATCTCTCCATGGCCTGGCCTCTCACTATCACTGTAACCTCCTCCAGTGCCAAACCCTCTGATATATCAGCACTCATCTAATTCTGGCCTCTTGAGCATCTCCAATTTCAATCGTTCCACCATTGATAGCTGTGTCTTCAGCTGCCTGGATCCCGAGATCTGGAATTCCCTCCCTAAACCTCTCCCCCTCTCACCTTCCACCTTTAAGACACTGCTTAAAACTTACTTCTTTAACCAAGCTTTTGGTCAACAGACCTAATGTCTCCTTATGGGGACTCAGTGTGGTACTTTGTGTTATAATGCACTTGTAAAACAGCTTGGGGTCTTTCATTACGTTAAAGGCATATTATATAAGTTGCTGTTGTTATTGTTGTAAGACCCAAGGTTCAAAAGCGCCAGCAAGAAAAATAAATCTTGCTTTAGCTTTTAAAAAGAAAAATCTTCACAACAAGATTTCAGTGCAAAGATAACTTATTTTTGAAATGGTAGTGGGAGAGTTTTAACCAAACTTGCTGGGTGGGAATCTCATGGGATCACATGGAATGCAGGTTTCACACCAACCTACTATTGCTCTGCGTTGACTACAATCTAAAGTAAAATTGGGGCAGGATGTAAAATCAGCGATGGTGGGGGTCCATGGGGCGTGTCACCAAGCTATAAAGACCAGCAAGGTTCCAGGTCAGATTCTGCAGCCTGTACTGAGTTAACAAATTCCATCCTGGATGATCATCAGAATATAAGACACTGGAGCAGGAATAGGTCATCCGACCCATCGAGCCTGCTCTGCCATTCAATAAGATCATGGCTGATCTGACTGTGGCCTTAACTCCATTCTCTTGCCTGCCCCCATAAACCTTGACTCCCTTGTCAATCAGAAATCCGTTGAACTCAGCCTTGAATATATTCAATGACCCAGCCTCCACTCCTCTCTTTGGAACAGAACTCCAAAGACTAACCGCTCATAGAGAATAAATTCCTCCTCATCTCTGTCTTAAATGGAAGACCCATTAACTTTAAAGTATGCCCTTTAGTTCTAGATTTCCCCTATGCGAGGAAACATTCTCTCAGCATCTACCCTGTCAAGCCCCCTCAGAGTCGTACATGAATCTTATATTGTATATACGGTGGTCAGAGTGCTTCAGGTGGCCTGAGAAATCCCTTGGCTAGAGGAAACTCAGGCTGCCCCCCGATTTATATTCAGTGCTGGGTAAGGATAGAATTGGTCTGGACTAAGATGCACTCACTATCAAATAGTCCTCCACCACTCAGTGTCTGGGCTCACACCTGCACAAAAGTTACTCAAGTGGCAGGTGAAATTCTGCCCCAACCTCCTTCAGGAGTAGAAGGAAGCAAACAGGAAACCTTTTTAAAAGTGTTCTGGAATCATAACGTCCGTGTAGCAGAAAGTCAGCTGTGTTCTAACCTAAGGGACAGCAAGAGTGATAGACAAAGTGTGGCAGGAACCACAGTCCATACAATCTCAAACAAAGGAATCACTCCAAACAGCCGGTAAATCATTTCAACCTCGGGTTCCAACTCTCTGTACTTTAATAGGTAAAAATCAGAGACTTGGGGGAGATGTAGTCTAACGGGTTAATGAAAACTGATATGCTAATGAGACAGTATACATCATCACAGGAAGTGACCTCATGATCTTGCTTTCATTTTTAGACCTCATGGCAAGCTGAAGCAGAGTAAGATAGTTCTCAAAGAGAAGTTAATGTCTTCCTTACCTCAGCAGACTCCGTAAATATTCTGTGTTAGCACAATGAGCCCAAGAGTTAGATTGGCCAAGGTTGCCCTGGAGTCACCAGGAATTAGAGATTAATCTCCTGAATGTTGCTGCAAACAACACCCCTGGTTGAAAACTATAGACACATTTTTTTAAAAATGCTTTGATTTTCAATTCCCTTGAACATTTTTATTTATGAAGTATAAAGAATATTGGAGATGGGGCAAAAGGGAGCTGTTTGAGTGAGTCGGGCCAGGAGGTCATGTGATGGAACGCCTAGGACTATGTCTAACCAGAGTAACCTGTTTCAAGCCTTCCTCCAGCCTGCAAGACGACAGATTACAGTGCCCCATTCATTTTAACATTTAAGAAAACAGAAAGTAACAAAGTGCAGCTCAACTGCACCAGAATAATAACTGTAGTAAATAACTTAAAGTGAAGTCCCCAGCAACGATCCCTCCATTCTTTTGTTTGGGGTTAAAATCCATCTGAGTTGAAATTTAGGTGGCTGAGAGTCCCCATCATGTTGAGGTTAGCATGCCGCTGGCTACTCTGTAATCGGGCTTGCAGCATTTTCAAACGAGTCTTTTTGTCATTCATATCGTCCAGCCCCATCTCCTCTGTCATGAACAAGTAAGAGTTGATGGCTTCCCGCAGACCTGTGCTGACGGGCGACTCCTCTCCCGAATCCTTGTTGTCGTTGATCAAAACAGAGCTGAAAGAGAGAAAGGGGTTGAACAATGAGCTCTCCAGCAGGGTAAGAGCATCACAGGTGGTGTTTGGGCCTCAGGGAAGAAATAGGTCATAATGCACCCTGGAGCCGTGTACTTGTTCAGATTGTATGGGCACTTTCCACTAGGGTGACCAACTCTTAAGAAATAAGATAAGGGGCACTTTGACCATGGGACTGGATAAAGAAATCTCTCCTTCAGCATTGGAAAAGTCCAACTCCGTGCCTTCATCACCTGAGGATTGAGTTTCTACTTCAGCCCTCCCTTACCCATAAATTCTCTTATTCACAATTCCTACATAAAATTGCACACTTCCATCCCTCTTTCACCTCCCTCCGATGACCTTGGCCTCTAGATTTCTCTCCCAGCTCATTCTCCAATTTGTTTTTGAAAATTTTTGAGAAACTATTTGACTGTATCTTCTCTCCCCCCCAACCCTCCTCCACTCCCCCCCCCACCCCCAAACAACCACCACCCCCCCACCCCAACCACGAACCCTTCCAACAGCTTGCTAGCTCTTTTCCTTTGGTGTGCTCGGAGTTGTCTCTCTTTAAGTGCGATGCATGTTGGAGATTGACATTGTTGATGTAAACGGTTGGCGTGCTTCATACCTGTCCACCTCGTTCCAGTTCAACTGAGGCTTCTGCACCACGACTGGGTCCGGGTGTTGGCCCTGGGCAACAGGAGGCCCCTGAATGTGACATGGTTCCTTCAAGGTACAGCACAGTCCCTCACCAGATTCTGCAGAGGACAGAGAGAATGTAAGGTCAGCAAGATGCAGAAAGGCATGGCCAACTTCAGATGTAAATCCATGTGACTTTCCTGACCGTCTGAAGAAAAGACTAAATGAATAATGTCTTGTCCAACGGACAGGCATTTTCATATTTTCCCTCCCAACCTTGAACTCTCCATAAGCTTCAGCTCATCCATAACTCTGCTGCCAAACCCTAAATTGTACCAAGTCCTGTTCAACCACCACCCATATCTTCGCTGATCTACATTGGCATCCCCTTGCCCAGAGATAAAAAAAGGAGGGGTGCTGTTGGAAATGGAAATCTCCGACTGGGGCTTCCCTGAGGTTGGCGATAAGGCATATTGTTGGGGCTGTGTTTGCCCAGTCATCACCGCTGGATCTGCCCTCTACGGCTGGGATGTCACACACGATACAAAAAGCAAAACAAGGTCCTACCCCTGCACTGACTTTTCTTCTTCAATGTGACACCAAACTGGCTCTAATGTTCAAAGAAAAGAACCCTACCTTTTGAATAATTTATTGCACTGTGTAATGCCATCATTCACAATAGAAAAGGGGGAAATAAAAGGCATTGCAGAAGAAGAAAGCATGGTCTGGTGTGTGAATTGGAACCAACTTAGATCCAATGATATTGCCATGAACTTGTTAATCATGCCCTCTGTTGAGCAGCAGTGAAGGAATAAAATAAGGAATGAGAAAAAAAGTTTTGGTGTCGATTTAAAAGGCCTGTAAAGGTTTTTTTTTCATTTTTCCTGTTGTCAGTAGAAGCTAGCCTGATGAAAACTCTTGGGTGACACAATGCAAGAGGCTGAGAGCTGCTGTGAGATGTACCTGAGTAATAATCCACCATGTCATGCAGAGATGGGACAGTGAGTCGAGGGGAAATGTAGAACCAGCCATTGGGCAAGCGATTAATGCGGTAGTGTTTGATGGAATCCCATGAAGCGTTGTTGGATCGTCGAATAGACAATGAATAGGAACCTGCAGAAACAAGAGGAGAACATCAACATTCAGAGCTGTGGGAAAGCAATGAGCAGAACCTCCACAATATTCCTTTCCCCAATCCTCAATCCGTAATTGGAAAAAGAACCAGGGGAGGTAAGGATTTTTTTTTTGCAATGCTTTGTTACGATCTGGAATGCACTGCCTGGAAGGATGGTGGAAGCAATTTAGTAACAACTTTCCAAACGGGATATGTACTTAAAAAAGGGGAATTTGCACATCCAGGGGGATAGGGGGTGGAGTGGGCCCATTTGGGCTGAATGGTCTCCTTTGTTGTTGGATTTTAGGATTGGGGCTGGTTGAAGGATAAATCTTAGGCAGGGCTTCTTTCTGTGCCAATCCAACTGAACAGGCATTTCAGAGCATTGGTTTAACAATTCTCTCCAAAAGGCAGTACCTCCAACAATGCAGCATTGCATCAGAACTGCACAATTGAGCCTATTGTGTTCAAGCCTTGAATGCACAGCATTCTGACAGAGAAGCAACAGTGCTCGCACTGATCCAAACAAACACTGTCATCTAATTTGGTCCTTACATTCCAATATCCCAATGATATGGGCACTCTCACCATCTAACAAGCCACCGTCTGGAAGTTGCTTGTGAGTTGTACCCTGATATGAGTGTGGGGGTGCGGTGATAAGACCATAAGACCATAAGACATAGGAGCAGAAATTAGGCCATTCGGCCCATCGAGTCTGCTCCGCCATTAAATCATGGCAGATAAGTTTTTCAACCCCATTCTCCCGCCTTCTCCCTGTAACCTTTGATCCCCTTACCAATCAAGAACCTATCTATCCCAGTCTTAAGTACATTCAATGACCTGGGCTCCACAGCCTTCTGTGGCAATGAATTCCATGGATTCACCACTCTCTGGCTAAAGCAGTTTCTTTGTGGAAGTTCCTGTCCTAGCTGGAAACAAATTGTGCTTAATTTCTGTGGCACAGTAAGAAATATCCTCCTCTGACTTTAAGTCAGTCTTTTGAAAGGTTTCTTGCAAAGCGATAGCAGGGAGGGGGGGAAAGCCAAGGCATAATTCACTTTCCGTCATCCATTTCCTGATCATTCAGAAGACGGTAACAACAACTTCAAACAAACACTTTAGTTGGGTGTAAAGTGCTTTTGGAAGCCCTGAGGCTGTGCCAGGACACAATATAAATGCAAAATTTTTATTTGCATATGACCCACTTTCAGTAATGTGCCTTCTTCCCCAGACATTGAAATAATGTGGTAATCCTGCTGCAGCAGCTGAAGGGTTAACGGGTTTCTCTCAGATGCTTTGAGAGGGTAAATGTTGTGGCACTCGATAGCATGCATCTGAAGTCGAGAGGGGCTGACTACACAAGGGGGTCTGAAGAAGCAGTTTCCTGTCACCAGCTCGGAGTTTCATGGTTTACGCACGGTGCCACCTGTTTGGTGGAGTGAGGTCTCACAGGTGCAGCCTCTCAATACTGATAAGCACCTAGAAACCGGCTTTCACAGTAAAGAACTTCTATCTGGTTTCCTTTCTTTATTATCTCTGGAGGAGGTGGGCGGGCGGTGGTGGGGAGGGCGGAGAGAACATCTTCACGCTTCAATTTACAGACAAGACTTAAAGACTTCCTGAGTTCTATGTTGTTGATTCTTAATTAGTTTAAAATCTTTTAATAGCATTACAGTTATGATTTTACAATGCTTCCAGGGGTAACAATTTGAACTCACTACAACTGGATTGAATTATTTTAACAAATAATCTGACAATTGTTAACGTTTTAATCCTTATGTTGCTGAATAAATAGAAACTTTGTAAAGCTATACAGTGAATGAGGTTACTAGTGTCCTCTAAGGATTAGTTACGGCAGGGTAAGAGTTATTCACTGTGTATAAGTGTGGAGCTTTTAATTCAGCAGGGTAAGGATTGCTCACTGTGTAACTGTGGAGCTATTAATTCAGCAGGGTAAGGATTACTCACTGTAACTGTTTATTCAGCAGGGTAAGGATTGCTCACTGTGTAACTGTGGAGCTATTAATTCAGCAGGGTAAGGATTACTCACTGTAACTGTTTATTCAGCAGGGTAAGGATTGCTCACTGTGTAACTGTGGAGCTATTAATTCAGCAGGGTAAGGATTGCTCACTGTGTAACTGTGTAACTGTTTATTCAGCAGGGTAAGGATTGCTCACTGTGTAACTGTGTAACTGTTTATTCAGCAGGGTAAGGATTGCTCAGTGTGTAACTCTGGAGTTCTTCATTTCAATAGAGTAACAATTTAAACTAATTTGTGACCAATTCAGCAGCATACTTGCTTACAGGTAATAATGAAGTGTGATAAATATCTTCACAGTGAGGCTGACCACAACATCAGCTCGACATGATTAACTCACAGCCGGCTTCACATGCAACTTATTTCCATCAGCTGATCTTACTGCTGGTTCGGGCCTTTACTAGTTATTCAGGGCATCATCTAAAAGATCATTTCAAACAATTTCTGTATTAATACTAAGTGTTGAGACCTAAAAGATATCCCTGCATGTGGTATGAATTTCCATCTGTTATTTCATTTTGAAATAATAGTACTGTTTGGTACAACCCTGTTGTAATTATCACTGAAGCTCGGTACAACTCTAACAAAGAAAGACTTGCATTTATATAGCTCCTTTCGCAACCACAAAATGCTCACACCACTTTACAGTTGTATTTTTGAGCTGTAGTCACTGTTGTAAGGTAGGAAATGCAGTAGCCAATTTATGTACAGCAAGCTCCTACTAACAGCAATGTGATAATGACCAAATAATCAGTTTTAGTGATACTGATTGAGGGATAAATATTGGCCAGGACGCCAGGAATAACTCCCCTGCTCTTCTCTGAAATAGTGCCAGAGGATTTTTTACATACGCCAGAGAAGGCAGATGGGGGTTTGTTTTAATATCTCCTCCTGTGATGGTGCAGCATCCCCCAGCACTGCACTGGTCTGACAGACTTGACTTTTCTGCTCAAGTCTTGATTGTGAGAATTGAACCCACAAACTGCTAGTGCGGAGATAAGAGTTCTACCAGCTGAGCCACAGCTGACAAAGAACTTTGTTCTGATTATTACTAAGGTCTTGCTGATCAATTCAATAATGTCTTTTGAAGTGTGCAGAAAACATAAATGAATATTAAAGTCTAGGAATTGACTTGCAAGAATTTTTAGAAGCAGAAATGGAGATATAAATGGGCTGGTAAGATGGGCAGAGCAGTGGCAAATGGAATTTAATCCTGAGAAGTGTGAGGTGATGCATTTTGGGAGGACTAACAAGGTAAGGGAATACACAATGAATGGTAGGACCCTAGGAAGTGCAGAGGATCAGAGGGACCTTGGCGTACATGTTCATAGATCCCTGAAGGCAACAGCACAGGTAGATAAGGTGTTTAAGAAGGTATATGGGATACTTGCCTTTATTAGCCAAGGCATAGAATATAAGAGCAGGGAGGTTGCGTAGGAGCTGTATAAAATGCAAGTTAGGCCACAGCTGGAGTACTGTGTGCAGTTCTGGTTGCCACACTATAGGAAGGATGTGATTGCATTGGAGAGGGTGCAAAGGAGATTCACCAGGTTGTTGCCTGGGCTGGAACGTTTCAGCTATGAAAAGAGACTGGATAGGCTAGGGTTGTCTTCCTTAGAGAAGAGAAGGCTGGGAGGTGGGGGTGGGGGTGGGGGGCGGGGGGGAGGGACCTGATAGAGGTATACAAAATTATGAGGGGCATAGATGGGGTAGGAATAAGGAAGAAACTTTTCCCCTTAGCGGAGGTGTCAATAACCAGGGGGCATGAATTTAAGGTAAGAGGCAGGAGGTTTAGAGGGGATTTGAGGAATTTTTTTTTCACCCAGAGGGCGGTCGGAATCTGGAACACATTGTCCGAGGTGGTCCTAGAGGAAGGAACCCTCACAACATTTAAGTAGTATTTAGATGAGCACTTGAAACACCACAGCACACAGGGCTGTGGGCTAAGTGCTGGAAAATGGGATTAGAATAGATAGGTGCTTGATGGCTGGCACAGACACAATGGGCTGAAGGGCCTGTTTCTGTGCTGGATAACTCTATGACTATGACTCTAATCAATTAGAGATATTTTTAATGAGTGAGTTTTAATATTTTACAGATGTCATGATAATAGTTGTTCACTTCTACCTTTTGGTACCTACTAGTTTTCTAGTTCTGATTAATTTACTGCTGAGGGATTTAAAAAATAAATGCAATTGGTAATAATCATAAGCATGGAATAAATAAATAAATAGCTCCGGATAATGTTTCTCTGGCAGTCATTTTGCAGATCTTTTTTACCTGACATGAAAGAGTTGACATCCCCACCCCCCACTCATTTCTACTCGGAGTTTTGCTTTACAGATTGAAATCTTCAAAAGTTGAGGCTAGTAGCTTGGTGACTGCATCAGTTTGTAAAAACTTACAGATGTGTTTCATACACATAGGATACTGGGCCTGTACTGACAGACATCAGTGACACCACATTTCTGCCTCTACCGCCCTGCTTTACTCTAAACACAACACTCCTGTCTCGTAGGATAAATACTCACAACCCTGTTGGCATTTACATCTTTTGCCAAATATTTCCACATGCCATAAACAACATGGGGGCCAGTTAGCTCTGTTGACTTGTGTGCGGTTCAGAATAATTCCCATTCCTGCTGAGGTAGAATTGGGACCTGCCTCCTTGCCCTGGCCCTAATAGCAGAACATCAAGAAATAGGAGCAGGAGTAGACCATATGGCCCGTCAAGCCTGCTCCGCCATTCAATACAATCATGGCTGATCTTGGGCTTCAGCTCCATTTTCCCATCCGTTCCAATATCCCTTAATTCTCCGAGACAACAAAATCCATCTATCCCAGCCGTAAGTGTATTCAGCAACTGAGCTTCCCCAAACCCTCTAAGGTAGAGAATTCCAAAGATTCACCACCCTTTGAGTAAAGTAATTTCTATCTCAGTCTTAAATAATTGCCCCTTATCCTGACACTGCGCCCCTGTGTTTTAGATTCCCTGACCAGCAAAAACAATCTCTCAGCATCAAGTCCCTTCAGAACGAGATTGCCTCTCATTCTTCTAAACTCTAGAGAGTATAGGCCCTTTTTTTTTATATTATTCGTTCATGGGATGTGGGCGTTGCAGGCTCAGCCAACATTTATTGCCCAATTAAGAGTCAACCATATTGCTCTGGGTCTGGAGTCACGTATAGGCCAGACCAAGTAAGGGCATTTCCTTCCCTAATGAACATTAGTGAACCAGATGGGTTTTTATGACAATTGGCAATGGTCATCATTAGACTTTAAATTCCAGATTTTTTTTTTATTGGATTCAAATTCCACCATCTGCCGTGGTGGGATTCGAACTCCGGTCCCCAGAGCATTACCCTGGGTCTCTGGATTACCCCAAATCCAGTGACAATGCAACTATAACATCACCTTCCCCCCCTCTCATCATGAGACAACCCCCTCATCCCAGGGACCAATTTTGTGAACCTTCGCTGTACTGCTTCCAATGCAAGTATATCCTTTCTTAAATATGGAGACCAAAACTACACAGTACTCCACATGCGGCCTCACCAAAACCCTGTAAAATTGTAGCAAGACTTCTTGCAATAGCAAATCACCACTGACTAAAGCTGCCAAGAAGATAGCTTCAGGAAGCATCAGCAGACAATGAGCCAAGGACCAGCCTTTGGGCAGAGAACACATGGAATGAAATAAGCAACATACGTTAGTGCTCGCACCAGGTTAATTGCCACATTTTCACCATGCCTGGGACTGATACCATGAATGAGGTCAGGGCTTGACTGCAACCAATACCATAACCAAATGATCGATTGTGTTATCACTCAAATCCACTCAGGAAAGCTATTTGTTTCTCCCGATAAGGGGGTCGGCCATTTACGACTGAGATGAGGAGAACTTTCTTCACTCGGTAGGTTTTGAATCTTTGGAATTCTCTCCCTAGAGAGCTGTGGATACTCAGTCAATGAGTATATTCAAGACAAAGAGTTATAGGTTTTTGGACACTAAGGGAATCGGGGAACATGGGGATAAGGTAGGAAAATAGAGATGAGGTAAAGGATCAGCCCTGATCTTATTGGGTGGCAGAGCAGGTTGAAGGGGCTGTATGACACCGCTCCTCCCATTTCCTGTGTCTTATGTTTCATGGAATTAAAATAGTAATGGAATTGAAGATTGCATCTGACTCAGAATGGACATTCTTTTTTCCTTTGCCTACCTTTCCTGGTCTGACTTTCTCTGATCATGAAGGCCCCCGACTTGTTGCTGGGCAACAATAGCAGCTCTTCTGCTTTCTCTCTGCTGATTCCTTCAAACAGCCACCTGTGGGTGGGAGGGGGAGGAGGGGGGGGTGGGGGGAGAAGAAAGAACAAAGAAAGTGAGATGGTACAAAGGGGAGACGCAGCCAGTTTAATTCAGTCCCCAGCCAACTCTGTAATTTCCCACTACTCGTACACGATATTGTTGCTGCACAGCACTGAAAACATGATGTAATAGCATCCACCAGGACGTGTCTTGTCACACCCAATCACCTCAGCTGAAGAAGGCACAGAGCGAGTAGGTGGTAACATAGAAAGACTTGCATTTATATAGTGTCTTTCATGACTTCAGGACGTCTCAAAGTGCTTTACAGTGAATTAAACACTTTTCAAGTGTAGCCACTGTTGCAAAGAAATGCAGCAGCCAATTTGCACGTGAGTCTCACAACCAGCAATGTGATAATGACCAGATAATCTGCTTTTAGTGATATTGGTTGCAAGCTAAATATTGACCAGGACGTCAGGGAGAATTCCCTTGCTCTTCAGTACCATAAAATGTTGTACGTCCACAAATGAGAGAGTCGACAGGGTTTCAGCTTTACATCTTATTCAAAAGCCAGTACCTCTGACAGTGCAGCACTCGCTCAGTACTGCACTAAGCGTCAGCCTACATTACTGGCTCACATCTCTGGGGTGGATGGAGAACTCAACACCTTCTAACTGAGATGAGAGCACTACCCATTGAGCAAAA
Organism: Cetorhinus maximus; assembly: GCF_964194155.1. Lineage (NCBI taxonomy): Eukaryota > Metazoa > Chordata > Chondrichthyes > Lamniformes > Cetorhinidae > Cetorhinus > Cetorhinus maximus. The sequence goes on from NC_135891.1 coordinate 11,549,685, forward strand.
AAAAAATCAACATTTTGAAAGTGAAAGTTCAAGGAAGCAAAAAAAAAAATTGGATGCTGCAATGGAAAATGGAGTGAGACCTCTAAATGGCCAGGTCTTTCACTCCTCCAACCACCAGCTTCCGTTCCCAAAATGGAAATTTTCATCAGAAAGTCATCACAAATGTACGAACATAATTACAGTTTAGAATATATGAAAGTTGAAGAGCCCTCTTTACCTGTGATACACTTTTGTCACATAGTTGCAAGGGATGTGACATTCTTTGCCAGTTGCCATGGACACTACTTTCCACCAATCACCTTCCCTACAATTTAACAGAAAGGAAACTCGGTCAACAGAAATTCACTCGCGTTTTGATCAGCCTGTTTTTGGGAGCAGGAGTTCAAAGCCTTTTCAGCTGCAGATTTTCCTAATGTCAGCACTGCTCGTTTTCCACAGGCAACAGTGGAAGATGCTGCAAGCAATTCACTAAAATCGTACCGTGCGTGGATTTAACAAAAATGCTAAAGGTTGCACTCCCTCTAACTAGAAGCTGGCTTTAGACACATTCAAAATACTAAAAGGGGTAATTCTGGATGTGTAAATATAGGGATTGCTTGTCTGCATATGAGCTTTCAGCCAGTGTTCATATTTCATTCCATGCAGACTTTTATTGTAACTACAGAGAGTGTATTAATTGTTTATTTTTCAATTGGCTAGTTGTTTCAACTGTGCAAGTACACAGCCAGAGTGGATACTTTCTGAAACACTCCGCAGTATAATTTGAGAATGTCCTTCTAGTAATGATTAAACAGGGAAGATTTAGTATTTGTGGATTGAATGCATGTTTGTGCTTTCATTACTCAGTGAACAAAAGAACTCTATCTCTTAAGTGACACAGACCATATTCACATTGAGATTGGACAAAGTGACGTTAATAATGAATACAGTTCCATGACCATTTGAAATTCCCCCCCCATTTCCCCTGGCAAACCCTTCAATTAATGTTGTCCCTCAAATAGCTGACAACGGAATACATTGATGCCTTGTTGCCAACTCAGGTTGGCGGCATTCCTGGAGGTGTTGTCACATGGCCTCCCACCACCAAGAGCCCCAGGCTCCGGCCATTGTTTACTGTATACATCCATCGTCGTGGCACACCACCTTCCCAATCCAATGGTAAAGCAAACAGATTCTTAATCACCCCGACTAGATTATTCTCAACCATTAGTCAAATAGCTTTCCGCCCCCCACCATTGCCAATAAAGGCAAGTGTTTAAAGAAAATTGGGAGGGGCGAGGGGGAAGCTCAGAATTTAATGAATACCCCCAAGACATTTCCCCAGGATTGCTCCAGGAGAGCTCAAGACAATCTTCAAGGGTGGTAACTATGATGCTGCTAATATCCCACACCACGTCCTCAATCCGATGAGCTCCAGGAAGGTCAGATTGACAGGATTCCCAGGTGAATTCTTTCTTGAAGCCACCTTTTGAAATATTTAAGATCCTGCGGGGTCTTGACAGGGTGGATGTGGAAAGGATGTTTCCTCTTGGGGGAGAATCTCGAATTAGGGGGTCACTGTTTTAAATGAAGGGGTCGTCCATTTAAGACAGATGAGAATTTATCTCTCTCAGAGGATAGGGCATCTTCTGGAAGCCCTTTCCTCAAAAGGCAGTGGAAGCAGAGTCCTTGAATATATTTCAGGCAGAGGTAGATGGGTGAAAGGTTATTAGGGGTAGGCAGGAGGTTACAGTCAGATCAGCCATGATCTTATTGAATGGCGGAGCAGGCTAGAAGGGCTGAGTGGCCTGCTCCTGCTCCTAATTCGTACGTTTGTATATAGATGCACTGCCGGAGGCAGGAAAGTGAAGGGAGGCCCTTGATCACACCACAAATTTTATTGGTGAGTGGCCCATGCATGTAGATTCTTGCCTTTCTGGTTGGAGGCCTGTCTGGATACGCATTCGGGACTTCACACAGCGCAGGAAAACCCATCAACAAAATCATTCAGCTACGTTCTAAAGGGTTAATTGCCGAACCCACAGTAAAAGCGGGTCCATAGCAGCTTCACATGTGGTAATACTTACTCGCTAATAACATTCAGCCTCTCGCCCACGCTAATAACAGGTTCAGAATTGGATGCCGATGGATAATTATACAGTGCCACCACCATCATAATTTTGCTAATGTCTAGAAAAAGAAAACAATTTTGAAAACATTAGAAACCTTTCTTTTAAGTAAAGTCAGGGTTAGCATAAAGGTATTAACCACTGCAAAAAAGCAAAATGGCCACCCCATCGCTTCTCATTACTTCTCCACACATGAGAGCCTACAATGACTTCAGACAAGCAGCTAACACTTTGCTTGGATAAAATCTCTGTCATATGACTGCATTAAGTATTTCCCTGTTGATATCACCAGCAATAATTTTGCACCAAATATCCTTAATAACGTGCAGCAATTCTGGTGTTAACTTTCACCTTTAGGTCATGGCTAGAAAGAAACCAGACCCTTCTTGGAGTTTATATATTTGGCTGGAGGTTAAGTATAGCTGTTCAACTGCATTGAACTATCTGTGTATTTCGAGAAAGCGGGGGTGCCGGTTTTGAGACTCAGCAGAGATGGAGGTGTTAAAGACATCTCGTACGTTGATGGGCGTAATTCCAGTCTACAGAAGTAAAATTACACTCATCTACAAGTATTGATAACCACAATAACGAGCACGTAGGCCACACAATCGTAAAACAAAAAAAAAAAATTGTCTTTAATCATCGGAACATAGGACCAGGTATAGGCAATTTAGCCCCTTGTGCCTTTTCTGCTATTCAATGGGATCAAGGAAGATCTGTGACCTAACTCCATTTACCATTCCTTGGCCCATAATACCTTTGGTGCAAAAAAAAATCTATCAATCTCAATTCTAAAATTAACAATTGATCTGGTATTACTGCCGTTTGCAGGAGAGAGTCCCAAGCTTCTAGCATCATTTTTGTGTAGGGCATTATTTAACTTCACTTCTGAAAGGTCTGGCTGTAATTTTTTTACCATGTCCTACAGCCCTAGGCTCTCCAAGCAGCGAGAATGGGCTCTCCCTATCTACTCTCAGTTCTCAGTTCTTCTTATTATCAGTCATCTCACCAATGTTTTTTCAATTATTCTCAGGATGTGGGTAACATCGGCATGCACACAATTTATTTCCCACCTTTGGTTGCCCTGAGAAGATAGCGATGGGCCTACGTCTTGCACAGCTGCAGTCTTTGCAGTGCTCCTACAATGATGCTAGCTGGGCATGGGTGTTAATGATATTTTGATCTGGGGAAGGCTCAAGTTGAAAGGTTAGATTTTGACTTTTACCAGCTAGAACTAAATGGGCACACTTTCCTGGAAAGGCTGAATGGCTAAAAGGCAAGCGGCTGATCCTCTATTCCTAGTTTACTTCATGGTGACGAAAGTTACACAATCTACCCCAGGCTGTGGCCTATATACTGGGGTGATCTATATGCCGGTCAACATGATAGTTTCTCAACTGGGTTTCTTACCATTACAATTTACAAACAGTTTTACTCACAGGAACCAAAGCCAATTGACCTTTGGAGGTGACACTAATGATTATGAACTGAGCTCTGAAAGACAAAGTCTGACACTGTTGGCTTTGGTGGGGGTGGGGGGGGTGGGTGGTGGTAGGGAGGAAGAGTGGTGTTAGTTGTGGGGGGCGGTGGTGGGGAGGCACTGGTTAGCATATGTGTTGGGTTAGGGTAAGCCTGGTGCAATCACTGATACACCACCAGCTTGGCCCTGTATAAGTAACTCTACCTGTCCCACCCCCCTCTTAAACCAGCTTATATTTCACCTCTTTTCTATTTTTCCTCAGTTCTGTTGAAGAGTCATACGGACTCAAAATGTTAACTGTGTTCCTCTCCGCAGATGCTGTCAGACCTGCTGAGTTTTTCCAGGTATTTTTATTTTTGTTTTGGATTTCCAGCATCTGCAGTTTTTTGCTTTTATATAAGTAGCGACAGTCTTTGTGCCCATGTAACAAAAGAGCCATTAGTACCTAGCAGACCTCATTGTCTCTCTTAATAAAACAAACACGTACCTGCATTGGTTTTGTTGAAACAACTTAAATTGAGTTTGGCACAGAGAAATACTGAATCATAAAATCATGCAGATGGAGGCCATTCATCCCACTGCATCAAAGCCAGCTCTTAGAATGAGTTATTCAATTACTCCAACGTAACCTTGCAAAGTTATTTTTCTTTTCAAGTTTTTATCTGATTCTCTTTTGAAAGTTCTCTGTTTCCACAGCCCTTTCAGGCATTGCATTCACAGCAACTTTGAGTAAAAAAAAACCTCATCTTTCCCCTGGATTTTTTTTTCCAATTACCTTTACTCTGATCTATGGTTACCGACCCTCCTGCCAGTGGGAACAGTTTCTCCCTATCTACTCTTTCAGAGAATCTCATAATTTTGTGCACCTCTATCAAATATCACCATAACCTTCTTGCTCTCAGGAGAGTAACCCCAACTTTTTTTTTGAAAGATATACTTTATTCATAAAATATCTGAGCGAACATTACAAAACATTTCTAAATCGCCATCACAAAAAGTGCAATCAGATTCAACTTTTACACATGGATCACGAGGTGCTTCAATACAATCAAAGAATATTACAGTCATTTCAATATGGTCATTACAGACAGTCAGACAATGGTATTGGAGTTATCAACATACATTATGTTGCACTCTGAGGTGCTTCAATACAATTATAATACAATTAGTAGTCAATGCAAACATTCATTGTGAGCTGTATAGCCCGAGGGGGCCTATACAATTCACAGCCCCTCAGTGCACTATGGCAGAAAGGTCTTAGACAGCCACCTTTCCCCATTGCACTTTTGTGGTGGTTGCCCCAAGCTTTAGCCCCAACTTCCCTTGTCTACCCAAGTCTCTCGCCCGTGGTACCGTAAATCTAGTAAACCTAGATGTTCTTTCTCCAGGGCCTTGACATCCATTCTAAAGTGCGGTGTATAGAATTGGACACACTACTCCAGCTGAGGCCTAACCAATGATTCATAAATGTTAACATAATTTTTGCTCGCTGTGCTTCTATTTATAATGCCGCATGCTTTTTTTTTAAAAACAGCTTCATCAAGTTGACAAGTTCATTTGTGGTTCATTGGTGTGTTCGAATCATCCATCTTAAAAACAACCATTTTGCATTGCAAATGAACACAATGAAGGGGCCAGGCTGGCACAGCTGACTCTGCTTTGACTATATGGGAGTGTCAGCCTTAAACTGGAGCGCAGTGGAAAATTTCAAGACGTACTCGGGCCAAAAAAGAAATTTGCATCAGCTTTTTCCACTGGTTCCTGAATACCTGTTCGTTGAGGTTAGAGTGTTTTAGGGGTACCTGGCCCAGGTCTCACATCGAGCGGAGGGCTGATTGCCTGGGAGCCACATCAGCAATTTTTCAGATCTGGCCGACAGAGTATGGAAGGCGATATGGGGCTGTTACTGGAAAATCTGAAGGCAGCGCTCTTGTTGTTAGCAGCATATAGTGACACCATTATCCCCAGCCAGAGCGGCAATTGTCCACTCAATCACATCTGGAGACTGCACTGCCATAAGGGGCCCTGTTTCTGTGCTGTACGTTCCATGTAATTCTATGTAAAATCCTCCAGAGCAGTGGCCAGGATGAGGTACCTTGTGGAAAGTTACCCTCGCCACCCCCACCCCCTTCCTTCCCTTGCCAACAAAAAGTACATCTTACCTGTCGAGAGCTGGTTGACTGGGTTTGATTGATTCATTGCCATGGTTTGATGCCTGGACTTGCTTGGTCGGCTGCCCATAACTTCCAGGCCAGTGAACTGTTTTTCAATGTCTTAAATAGGAGAAGCTGTAAAATGAAGGAAGAGCAGATGAGTGCTCGTGATTCAATGCTTCTCATTGAATGCATCCTTCTGATGCACATTAAATGCACGCGTGAGAGCCCGGACAGTAAGGGTACACAGGGTGATCGCTGATTTCAACCCCATCCTCACAAATAGATCTTCGACCAGTATCACAGAACAATGACCAGGAGCTGATAGCCCCCACCCCTGACATTCAACTTCATTGCCATCGTTGAATTGCCCCACCACCAACATACTGGGGTATCATTGGCTAGAAACTTAAGTGGATAGCCGGACACACACACACATACACACACACACACACACCCTGTAGACATTCCTATGCTAAGTATGAGAGACATGCAACTTGAAGCATTCCAAACAAGGGAAAGAGTGGCAGTAAGTCAGGGTGATATTGGATCGATAAAGTCCCCGATTTTTCAAAATGATACTGTTTTTCCTTGATCTTCCCTTCTTTATGCTACATACAATATCCTGGGTGACAGTTGCTGCCCACTAATTTGTTTCTAAGCCTCTTGGTGCTGCTATTTAGCTTGAGAGAACAAGCAGGAGTCTTTCTCAAAACAGCCTCTGGAAAGGACCTGTGATCAATATCATTCAGTGAATTATTGATTTTAATATGTTGCCATTAACTCATCTGCAGTATTCATACACGCCTTATTTCTGCTGCCTACTATCTTCAAGAGTCTAAGCTGTGCTTCCCTTGTATCTTTCTGTGTCAGTGGAATTAAATTCACTTGTGGGCCCATTTTTAAAATTCTCTTGGCAGCTTTTATTTTAAAAGTGACCGAAGGTTTAATTTACAAACTTATAGGAAACATTTAACCTCATTTTCACCAGCGTATATGCACTATACTTATTAAGTTAAATTTGCATTTATACCTATTTACATATTCTAGGGGTGCAGTAGCTAATGGTAACATGACTGGATGAGTAATCTAGAGGCCCAGACGCTGCACTGGAGACATGAGTTCAACTCCTACCTTGGCAACTGGGGAATTTAAATTCAATTCAGTTAATAAATCTGGAACAAATTGCTATTCCTGTTTAAAAAATGATCATGAAAATTCCTGATTGTTGTTAAAAATCCAACTAGTTCATTAAAGTCCTTTAGGGAAGGAAATTTGCCATCCTTACCTGGTCTGGGCCACATGTGACGCTAGACCCACAGCAGTGTGGTTGACTCTTAACTGCCCTCTGAAATAACCTAGCATGGCACTCAGTTGTAAGAAGCTGCTACAGAAACCGTGGGTGCCTCCCACATGGGACTGCAGCGGTTCAAGAAGGTGGTTCACCGCCACCTTCTCAAGGCCAATAAGGGGTGGACAATAGATGCTGGTCTAGCCAGCGGCACTCAAATCCCAAAGACTGAACTAAAAACAAAATTCAAACATTTTGAGTCTTTCGCACTTCAAAGCATCAGAAGTAATGGAAATAAGAAAAGCAATCATTTTAAGTCTGGTTCATTCTGACGTGCAGCCATGAGGCTTTCCTAATTAACTGCACCTCCAATGGACTTTAAAGTGTCCTTCTTACAGAAATTAGATTTTGCGGCCTTGGAGAAAACGGTCGCTTTAAATACAATGGCAGCAGCAGAATTGATTGGACCCACTTCTGGTGATAAAGTAGCCTGTCCACTTACTTATCCCAAGGAGTGCCAGAGGAGATCTGCCAATGCTCACATCTCCTCTTCTGTGATATTATTATAGTTTGTGTTAATACATAGTGTCGTGCACAAAGTTACTCACCAGGTATCCTTGGAAATTGGGCTGAATTGGCCCAGACCAAATACTAGGGTCATGTGGTTGTGTATTGTGTGGTTTTCCATTTCTTGCACTTTACGTAAGAACTAGGAGCAGGAGTAGGCAATTCAGCCCCTCGAGCCTGCCCCGCCATTCAATACGATGATGGCTGATCTCATTTCGGCCTCAACTTCAATTTCCCGCCCTCTCCCCATAATCTTTCAACCCATTACTACTTAAAAATCTGCCTATCTCCTCCTTAAATTTATTCAGCGTCCCGGCATCCACTGCACTCTGAGGTAGTGAATTCCACAGATTCACGACCCTTTGAGAAAAGTAATTCCTCCTCATCTCTGATTTAAATCTACCACCCCTTAGCCTAAAACTATGGCCTCTCGTTCTAGAATGCCCCACAAGGGGAAACATCCGCTCCACGTCTACTTTGTCTATCCCCTTTGGCATCTTATATACCTCAATTAGATCTCCTCTCATCCTTCTAAACTCTAGTGAGTATAGGCCTAAACTGCTCAATCTCTCCTCATAAGACAAGCCCCGCATTTCCAGAATCAATCTAGTGAACCTCCTCTGAACCACCTCCAGTGCAACTACATCCTTCCTCAAGTAAGGGGACCAAGACTGTGCACAGTACTCCAGGTGCAGTCTCACCAATGCCTTGTATAGTTGCAACAACACTTCCCGATTTTTATACTCTATTCCTTTAGCAATAAATGCCAAAATTCCATTTGCCTTCCTTATTACCTGCTGTACCCGCATACTAGCTTTCAGTGATTCATGCACGAGGACACCCAGATCCCTCTGCACTGAAGCAATCTGAAGTTTCTCTCCATTTAAATAGTAAGTCGCCTTTTTATTCTTCCGACCAAAATGGATAACCTCACACTTATCCACGTTAAACTCCATCTGCCAAATTTTGGCCCAGTCGCCTAACCTGTCCATATCCATTTGTAAATTTCTTATTTCTTCCTTGCAACTTACTTACCCACTTACTTTGGTGTCATCTGCATTTACATCTTTTCTTAGTCTCAAACTCTGCAAAAACATCTTGTGATGATGTGGCCAGCTCATCCTACCAGCTGACAGATTTAGAAATTCATGGCTATTATTATCTTTTTTAAATTTCATTGGAATCGTTAAGTAAAGAATGTGTGAAGCAACAGTGCAAATCCCCAAACAAGTAAAGAAAGACTCCCCAAGTTGCTTGTATGCTGCTTTCTATAGGTAAGGTTGCTTAGTGAATTCAGTTGTTTTGTTCTTAAATTATTTTTAAAATTACATGTCATGAAACAAAGTTTTATTGGAATTGCCTTATTTCATACTCAGTGCAGTATAAGGTCAGCACATTGTCTGAAGTTCCATCTTTCAGATGAGACATTAAACCGGGGGTCTGCTTGCCCTCTCAGACAGACAAAATATTCCAAGGCACTATTTTGAAAAAGAACACAGGTGTTCTTCCCAGTCTTCCAGTCAATGTTTATCTTTTAACCAACATCAGTGTTAAATAGTTTATCTGATTATCATCACGTCATGATTGTGAGACCTTGCTGTGCGCAAATTGGCTGCCCTGTTCCCTACCTTACTTCTTGAAGTATAATCACTGTTGTATATCATTGGTTGTAAAGCCCTTTGAGGTTGTGGAATGCGCTATGGAAATGCAAGCTCTCACTGGTACTTAGTGAATGATTTAGTCTGCCCATGTACACTATTATGAAACAACGTGCAAACCATATGAAGCCAGTCACAAGCACTGTAGAAAGACAGTGGAGAGTCACAGAGTGGATACAAATAAAAACTGAGCTGAAAGAGGCTGACATGCAACATACATACGTGAATATGCTAATATGTATACACCGAGACACATGAAGTGATGTACAGTTGCACACTCAAATGGATTGTTACACAAATAAGGACTGATATAGGTACATAGAAAGATGGCCATACATGACCCAAAGTCACATAAAAGACAAGCATGCCTATGTGCATGCAAGCACATTGACACACACACTCACACACATTTATGGACTGGCATAGACATATGTGCAGATTGGTAACTAGTGAAGTACAGAATGAGGGGAAGCGGGAACACAGGACTGAAGCTTGCCGGTAAAATAACATACCCCAGAAAGGATTGTAGACTCTGTAACAAACTGTGCAATAATTAATACTTAATCTGCAAGTTTTAAATAAATAGCTCAGAGAGCAAAATGGTGGATACAGTCCATCAAAATGGAGTCATTTATTAAACCAGTGTGGATATCATAGCGTTAGTACAGCAACATATTTATATAGAGATTTTAATGTAATAAAGCATTCCAAAGAACTTCATAAAACAAAATAAAACATTAGAAAATAAAATATGATATTGAGCCACAAACTAAATATTAGGATGGATGACCAAAATCTTGGTCAAATAGGTATATTTTAAGGATGTTTTAAGCGGGTGAAAGAGTTAGAGAGGCACAGAGTGTAGGGAGGACATTTCAGAGCTTGGCAACTAAAGGTAAGGCCACCAATGGTGGAGCGATTAAAGATGCTGAAAAGGCCAGAATTGGGGGAGTGCATATATCGCAGAAGGCTGTGGGGTTGGAGGAGAATCCAGAGATAGGGAGGGGTGAGGTCACAAAAGGATTTGTAAACAAGGATAAGTTTTAAAATCAAAGTTTTGCTTGACCGGAACGCAGGTCAGCGAGCCTAGTGGTGATACGTGATCAGGACTTCTGACAAATAAGGAGACAGAAAGCAGAGTTTTAGATGACCTCCAGTTTACAGAGGGTAGAATGTGGGAGAACAGCCAGGAGTGCATTGGAATAGCCAAGGCTAGAGGTAACAAAGGAATATATGGGGGTTTCAGCATGATCATAAGTCAATTAACAGGAAACCTTAAATTCTGGTCCATTAGGACCATATGGTAACCTTCAGGTTCCTATGGTGCTCTCCACCCACCCCCCTCCCCAATCCTAGTTTTCCCCCTCTTCTCCTGAAAGCATCGACTTGTCCTAGAATCATCTGTTGCCTTCTGGTACTTGTCACGTGGCATTTCACAAAATGTAAACTAAACAGGAAGTGCTGAGAGGCTATTCGAATTCTGAGCAGAATGCCACAGACCCCGCTCTGAATTGAGATCCTTAAAGTTTACACTTTCCAGCATGAGTCACGGGGAACAAGAGCCATGGCTGATTCCCCCCCTCCCCGCCTCACTCACTACAGCCCCCACCCCACCCCCACCCCGTCACCACAGCCAATAGATATTGAGATCAATTGCACCAATTATGGCTGCAGTTGTGATCAGCAGTCTCAGCCAAAGCCTGGGAATCGAGCCTGGGACTTTTCCTGGTCAGTTTGGCACAGGAGAAGATGAGAGAGTGTGTTTGCCCACCAAGGCATCAGATGAGCTAGAAACGTAAATATCAATCAATGCCACCCTGGGGACATTTTTACTTAGTGGGGAGGGGGGAGGGGTCAGAATCCAAAACTAAGAGTTATAAGATAGTCACTAATAAATAGTGACTAATAAATCCAATAGGGAATTTCGGAAAAAGGTCTTCACCCAGAGCATGCATAGAATGTGGAACTTGCTACCACGTGGAATAGTTGAGGCAAACAGCATCTGCCATTTAAATAGAAACTGGATAAATACAAGAACAAGAATGGGTTATGCTGATAGGGTTAGATAAAGTAGGATAGGAGGAAGCTTGTGTGAAGTATAATTGCTGGTATAGACCAGCTGAGCCTGTTTCTCTCCTGTACACTCTATGTATTCCTATTTCGTCATACCAAGTAAAGAAAATGGATAAGCAGCTAGTCGATAAGAATCCTAACGTCTGGGCTGATATCATCAAACTTGCATTGTAAAATTATCATACCTTTTTCAATTCCTTCACCCCACCCCACCCCCACTAGGGCTATCTGTACCTTGCTTGTCCTGCTTTCTACCCTTAATTAACACATTCCTTAGATGATATCACCACCTTCAACACCTCTTTATCCTTTTGTCTGTGACATCTTTTGGTTATCTCCACCTATCACTGGCCCTCTATCCAGCTCTACCTGTCCCACCCCCCCCTAAACCAGCTTATATTTCACCTCTCTTCTATTTTTACTTAGTTCTGTTGAAGGGTCATTCGGACTCGAAACGTTAACTGTGCTCCTCTCCACAGACGGTGCCAGACCTGCTGAGTTTTTCCAGGTATTTTTGTTTTCGTATTGTAAAATTATTGCTGGTTAGGAGTTTTAAAAAAACACAATCGATTCTTGGTGATAAGACCACTTTGACTAGTAAACACTTTCTTTTTCGCTCTCTTTTTTCAGTCCTCTTGAGTAAGCTCAATATATGATCTGGAGGATGTACCTAACCACAGTTTATTGTACAACCAAACCAAGTTTCCAACCGCAGTGAGTTGCAGCATCAGCTCAGGCAGATGCAACATTGGCAACCAGATGGATAAATTCTGGTCTCAAGTTAGTTAGGGTCTCCCCCTCACTTGCATCAGCAAATCCATGCATCAGTGACCCTCAGTCTAAATCTTCTGATATTAACAGTGGACTTAATGCGCTGCTAAAGGGGAATGCAGCTGACACTTTTATTGTAGCTCTCTCCGCCTGACAGCCACTCATGCACCGCTCTGGCCTTATTCAGCAAAGAAGCCTTGAAAATGTTTGCACGCCTAAGAGAAATCACTTTGTCAAGGGAACAGGATATTGCTAAATGTTAAGAATGTTCAACCAAAATGTTTGGTGGGTGATAACTGGAGAGTATGATAATGCTGCAGTTCCAAGTGCAAATCAGCTCATACCGTAACCAGGTCAGGGAAGGCTCTGTGCATTTGTGTTTGACACAGAAACAGTTGCTGCAGAGCATACGTAAGGGGAAAATGTTAGCAAGTCATGTTTGTGTGTCAATGTTTAGGTACCTCTGGCAGCACACTTAAAGGCAATGTGAATTTCTCACAGAGACATTAAAATATCCATTTCACAATCAAATGTACCTGACAACTGAAGAGTAAAGGCAGCAACACCAATCCTAGTCATATTAAATTGTCAATGCTGGTTTCTGTGTTGAATTGTTTAAAGTATTAATAAATAGAAAATAGGTGTGGGTGTGTGTGCGTGTGTGTGTGTGTGTGTAGAAAATCAAGCCTGTTTACTTGCTGTCAAACTTTCTGCAAGTCCTGCAGCACAGGAGGAGGCCATTCAGCCCATTATGCCTGTGTCAGCTCTTTGAAAGAGTTATCCAAATAGTCCCACTCCCTTGCTCTTTTTCCCCAAAGCCCAGAATATTTCTCCTTTTCCAGTGTACACCTAATTCCCCTTAGGAAGTTGCTATTGAGTCTGCTTCTGCCTTTCAAATAGCGCATTCCGGGTTACAACAACTCGTTGTGTTTAAAAAAAAGTGTCCTTATCTCCCCACCTTGGTACTTTGTCAAAAAAACTGCAGAACATCAACGGATTCTGGGATTGCCCCAAGAACCTGAATGGCATGTGCGTGAGCAGATGCAAATCCCTAGCAGCATCAGGATTTCAAGTTTAGCTAACATCCTGTAAACTGAGACGGACAGGAAAGGAGCTGGGCTGGAGAAGCTGGCTCTCACCTCCAGGGTATCAGACAAGTGCAGCAGAAGTACAGATAGTGCAATCAGCTTTTACGACCAAGAGTCTGCAGTTACTAAGATTCTTGTATTAGGCACTGAATAATGGGTGGTGGTGGGGATGGGGGGTCGGGGGGGTGGGGGGTGGTGCAGTAGGAGATAGCAGAGAAAACTTGCAGGCAAATTACAGAAAGATGCAAGAATTTTAGAGTAACAACGATGAGGGAGAACTGGGAAAGTAAGTGCAAAGAGGAAATAAGAGGATGAATTCCTGAAATGTGTGTTAATTGTGTTTAATTGGTAGTAGCCATTAACTGGGGATTCACTGGAGCTCCCATAAGTAGACACAGACTAAAGCATTGGTTGTTGGGTTAAGAGGTGTATGCTTGTAATGTGTAACTCTGTAAATAAATATAAAAATGTGTAAAGGTTGGCTCCAGTCCAGTTCTATCCTTCACTGACTGGCTTTCTGGAGTGGAACTGTGTACAAATTAATTTGCTTGACAAGTATGTTTCTAGCCCAACGAGGAAGGAAGCAATGCAGGGCCTAGTTCAGGGGAATGAAGTGTGGTGATTTGGAGATTGTTTCAGTGGGGGAACGTTTGGGAGAACCCACCTGCTCTTCTTCAAATTTTGCCATGGGATTTTAAACTTCAAGGAGAATAAAGTGTACCTTAGCAACGATGTACTTGGATGACAAAGAACCATAGTCCCAAGTAGTTGACGCCTAAGACATCCCTTTGTCCTCTTAAAGGCAGGTGGGCCAATTCAGAAAGACAAGTTAACCCTTTGAGTGCTGAAAGAAAATTTTGCTTTTCCAAATAACATAGCGTTTTGCATTGACATAACATTCCAAAGTTCCCCACATTTCTGATAAAACTTCTATTAATCAGAATTTAGAATAATGGAGACAGAGTTAGGGTGTCTGATTAGGTAGCCTGGAGGGAATGAACCAGAACATTGGGTTCGAAATGTATTTTTAATTTTTGTACAGGGATTTTGAAAATACACTCAGTGCTCTGCTCTACTCTGTTTCCATTTCACACGTTAAACTTAAGTAAAGCTTTTTATGAAATGCACTTTGTCCAACAGCATAGACTTCTCGATTTCTCAGTGCACCCCTGGACGTTGTCCAAGTTTCTCAATATTTATGTTAGCAGATTCCAAAAGTGACTCAACTTTCAGTGACCAACAAGATACAAAACATCAACCTCCTCCTCCTGCTCCTCATTCTGTAATTCTCTAACTTAGTCTTAACTATTTGCCTTGGGATAACTGGCAGTTGTAGAGAATAGCTAAGTTCAATTCAAGCCACTCTAACCCACTTGATCCAGAACTGCCTCGATTTTAGATGTTAAATGTGCCATATAAATAGAAGTTGTCGTCAATCGCACTGTATTGGCTTAGAGTGAATAACAAGGTCAAAATGTTTTAAGAGCTTAAAACTCAGACACTCTACCTCACACTAACAACTTTGCAAAGACTGTTACAAAACTCGTACCTGGTAATAATGCAAATCTTTGCTAAATTGCATACCTTTGGGCACATGACCAGCGTGATATGAATAAAAACTGTTTCTCCCAGGTCAGCACCGCTTCCCCACCAATGTTCTCTACAAGTCTCACGTAGCGTATATAATGTTACACAATAGGCTGGGGCTGAGCACACTGTTGGGGCAGTGTAGAGGAGGGCTTTGCTCTGTGTCTAAGCACGCTACACCTGACCTGGGAGAGTCATGCGTGAAATCCGCCATCACTCACATATCTCACGCTGAGGGACACAAACTTTACACATGCAAAAAAAAAAAGCTTTGATACCGGAGAAACTTAATGAAAAGAGAACTTAAATATTTTCTACACCTTTGCCTTCAATTTTCTCCTCACCCCAGGTAAAATATGTAATGTTTAATACTTACACATTGTCTCTCCTCTTTCTTGAGGCAAGTGATAAAGTGATATCTTCTCTAGTGGATATTTTTCTCCTAAAGATTGCACCCGTGTCACCAGCTAGAACACACAACACCCAACGACCAGTTAATCCAATAAAGCCCCTCCTGGGGCGATGAAGTCAGAGTATTGATGTATTCTCGAGTCTGAAAGCAGCCTTCGTGTGACAGTTCTAACGATGTGTTCAGCGAACAGTTAAAGGAGAATGAGTCAGTATGCAGCTGTTGCTGAGGGTTTCTCCAGCGTGTGCAGTGCTGTATGATGACGTGCTGGTTTAGAGTCCTAGCGTTTATGTGACTGGCATTTGCCTAATATCTCTGTTATGTGTTTCCTGTGACGTCCTACCTTAGGCCTGGCTAATAAAAATGTTCCTGTTTACCCTTGCGTTTTGCACAATAACTTTTTCTGATTGTATAATGGAATGTTTACTCCTCATCATGACCCTGTTTACCCGGCACAAACAGATTAAACAATGCAATTGGTTACATTGCAGGGAGGATTTAATGCTTTACAGTAATGTATATTTTTCCCTCCAATTCTCTTCTTGGCTCCTTTTCTCCTGAAGGTGCTGGCTGTTGCGAGAGACTCTGGTACACTGGTATTCTTAATTTGTGAGCCCTGACAGGAAGTTCCCATCAGCATTATTTTAATATTCACACTGGCATTAAAGTCACGCCGATTCGGAAATTCCAGCAATTCAGCTGAGGAGGCATCACTGCCAAGCCCAATTCCATTCTCATCAGATGCCCAGCAGAACTTACTGGAGGGTTATTAGGAGGAAAATGGACAGACACTGGGGATGGTCCCACCCAGTGAAAAGCTAGCACTCCTTTGTCAGTCCGCCTGCGACCACACTTAAAATACGTCATGTTTATCTCAATATCACACTATGCAGCTGAAATATAATGTGTTTTTATCTAATTTATGTTAAATCGATTTGTATCGCGTTCTGGCTGGCAGTGTAGGCAAATACGTCAATGGATTCTGTGGTCCTGGTCAATATTCAACACCTGACCATTCCCACCATAGTTGCAGTACAGGATGCACAGCAGCAATTCACCACTCTTCGACAGCACCTTCCCAATCTGCAATCTCTGCCACCTAAATGGACAAGAGCAGCAGACGCTTAGGAACACCACCGCCTCCAACCAACCTGGATTTTTATGACACCTTTAATGCAGAAAAACATATCAAGCCTTTCGCAATTATCCAACAGAATTTGACATCCTGCCATATTATGGGGTATTAGGGTAGATGACCAAAAACTCGATCAAAGAAGTAGGTTTTAAGGAGCTTTTTAAAGGTGGAAAGAGAAGTAGAGAGGCAGCGAGGTTTAGGCAGGGCATTCCAGACCTTAGGGTCTTGGCAGATGAAGACACTACTGTTAAATGGTACAGTAAAGAAAATCTAGGGAACACAAGAAGCCAGAATTGGAGGAGTGCAGATGAGGGTTGTAGGGCTGGAGGAGGTTAGAGAGATAAGGAGGGGCGAGGCAATGGAGAGATTTGAAAACAATGATGAGGATTTTAAAATCAGGACATTGCTCAACTGGGGGCCACTATAGGTCAGTGAGCACGGGCGGGGGGTGGGGGGGGGGGGCGGTGGGTGAGTAAAACTTGGTGTGACTTAGGTCAGAGTTTTGGATGAGCTCAAGTTTAAGGTGGGAATAAAAAGAAAACTTGCCCACTGACACTGAGCTTTAGTCAAGATTCAGCATCTTTTTTACTTGTTCTTGGGATGTTCTAGAGAAGAGTATGCAGATTATGGTGTTCCCATGACATTGTTGCCCTTGTCCTTGATAAGGTACAGGCCCTGGAGCTGGTAGGAGCTGTGAAAGTAAACTTGGGGAGTTTTTGCAGTGCATTCAGTCAATCGGACATGCTGTAAACACAGCACACTGTCAGTGCAGTGGATGAATTTTAAGTTCGGTGGTACGGATGGCAATTAAGTTGACTGTTTTGGCCTGAATGGAGTTGACTTTCTTGATGATGCTGGGGCGATCTGAGAGTATTTTATCACAGTGCTAACTTGAGCCATATTGTGAGGCATTTATGGATCAAGAAGTAAGTCACCCATTGCAGAGCTCTGAGCCTCTGTTCTGTTTTTGTGATCACAATGTTGATACGGTTTTTTCATTCTTTCATGGGAAGTTGGCATCACTGGCTAGGTCAACATTTATTGCCCATCCCTAATTGCCCTTGCGAAACATTCTTGAACCGCTGCAGGCCATGAGGTGCAGGTACATTCACAGTGTTGTTAGGGAGGGAGTTCCAGGACTTTCACCCAGTCACAGTGAAGGAGCGGCGGTATAGTTCCAAGTCAGGATGGTGAGTGGCTTGGAGGGGAACTTGTAGGTGGTGGTGTTCCAATGCAATGCAGTAGATCCAGTTAAGCCTCTCATCATTGGTTTGTTGGATCAGGAAATGCAGGATAACTGGTCCATACACCAGGTTGGGTGCGAATGCTTTCACCACATCTCCGCGGCAATGCCCACGGATCTAAGCCTGACAACCTTAAGAAACAGGAAGAACAATGTAGACCTAACCAAAGCAACCACTAGGAGTGTGCTGATTCCTGCTAGTATTAACTAAAGAGGTCAATTAACTGACACAGTGGAAAAAGACAATCGAAATTAATCTTTACGAGAAAGTGCTCGTTAGCAATAGACGCATTTGAGGAAGAGGATATAATCTACATAATGATGCAATGGAAGAAACAAGTTATGGCAGATACGGTTATCGGGGGAAGAACCATTCATACCTGTATAAAGAATGTCACAAGTTGTACCCAGATGCCAGTGAAGGCACTAATACTTCTGAATCATATATCTTAACAAAATTGTGGTTAATGATTGAAAATAGGGGGAGGTGGTGGCAGTGGTATTATCACTAGATGAGTATTCCAGAGATTCAGGGTAATGCTCTGGGGACCCAGGTTCAAACCCCAGATAGCAGATGGTGAAATTTGAAACCTGGGATTAAAAATCTGATGACCACCACAAAAACATTGTCAATTGTCGTAAAAACCCACCTGGTTCGTTGATGTCCTTCAGGGAAGGATACCTGCCATCCTTACCTGGTCTGACCCACACATGGCTCCAGACCCACATCAATGTTGTTGGCTCTTGAATGCCCTCTGAACAGGGATTGGCAATAAATGCTGGCTGAGCCAGCGATGCCCACATCCCATGAATGAATTAAAAAGTAATTAACTTAACTGGGAATGCAGCTTGAATATTGCACCAGAACTAAGGGCCGAAGTTTTAGCTCGACATGTGGGCACACGCCCAACCTGATCAGATGTTGGGCTAGCGTCATCCAGCGCTCACGCGATATTTCTGTTGGCAGGCACGAGCGAAAGTCGGAAGCATGCCCGCCAACAATTAAGAGGCCGATTAAGGTAATTAAAAGCGCAATTTGTCTCCGATTTTTTGTGGCCCATCCAACCTTACGGTTGGCGGGCGGGTGAATCGGCCAAGCGGGCTTCGAATTTTTCACGAAACCTCACCCAAGGGCGGGATGAGGTTTCCGTTATTAAAATGAAAGAAACATAAAAATCTATGGACAGCATTATCATCCTGTATATGTTCAGGTGACTGATTACGATGCTTGTACATTTTTTTTTCCCCCTGATTTTAAAAACTTTATTTAATGCTTTTCAGCTTTATTTAATGGTCTTCAGCCCTCTGCCTTCAGGGGGCTTTCTGTCAGTGCCCGCCCGCGCCCACACCCATGCTGAACTCAGCACCCGCCCTCTTCCTGCCCCCACCCCGGCAGCACTGAGTTTCTCAGCACGTGTTTCACGCTGGTTGGCCATTGGTTGGCCAGCCAGCGTGAAATCGCAGTCACAGGCCGATCGCGGTCCATTCCCCGGCCAATCCCGGGCCCGCTGATTGTGCCCACCTGCCAACTTAAAAACTCTGCCCTAAGGGATTGAAATTATGCTATGAAATATTAGTAACCCGGCATGTAATGTGCTAAATTGTATGGATTAACACTTCTTTAAATAGCAAACAATGTGTTACTAATATAGTAACAAATGGTGACATAGACTTTGAGGTGATACAATAGTGAAAAGCAAATGATAGCAAATCAGTAACCCATCAGCCCATTCTATATCTCCCCCTGTTCTTACTTCAATTGACTTCACCTGAGAGGGCAGGCAAGGCCTCGGTGTAATGGTGGCACCTCCAACAGGGCAGCCGCTCTCCGTCAGTACTGAACTGGGGGAAGGGGGGGAGGCAGTCAGCCTAAATTTTGTGGGTCTCTGGAGTGGGAATATTTTCAAAGTGAAAATTCAGAAGCTTCTGCCTCGGGGTGGGGGGGTGGGGTGGGGTGGGGGTGGAGGAGGGGTGGGGATGGGGGTGGGGTAGAGCGAGGGTCTACAGTCATGAGGAGAGGTCGTAAAAGTTGGGACTGTTCTCCTTGGAGCAGAGAAGATGAAGAGGTGACCTAACAGAAACTTTCAAAAATGTTGAGATATTTTGATAGAGTAAACAGAGAAAAATTATTCCTTCTGGTGGGTGGGTTAATAGCCAAAGATGATAGATTCAAAATAATTGGCAAAATGCCCAGAGGGGAGGTGAGGAGATTATTTTTTCGCCACTGGGTTGTTGGAGTCTGGAATACTGTATCTGAAAAGATGCTGGAAGCTGATCCATAAATAATTTCAAAAGGGAGCTGGACAGATACCTGAGGATAAGGAAATTACAGGGTTACCAATAAAACCGGGGTGTGGGACTAAACACACTTTTTTTCAAAGAGCCAGCGCAGGCACAATGAGCCAAATAGCCTCCTTCTGTGCTGCACCTTTCAATGTTACCAACTGGGCCATGGCTGAACACCCAAGCCAGGAGTGTACAGTATGGAAATTTAGGACCAGTGTGTTTAACAGATTTCACAAAATGAGGGTGCAGCCTTAAACTTAGGACAGGGAAGATTTACAAACTTTATGCAGAGGGCAGTCACTGAATGGGAGGCAGTGAGTTGAAGGGGTGGGGGGCACATCAGAAGATTCAAGTGTTTCAAGATTTTGCAGATAATTTGATTGCGGGATAAGGTGGGATATGACATGTGCCAGAATTTATCAGTCCAGCCTGTTTCTCTGTTCTGGTTAGGTTCAGTTCAGAATATTGGTCTCTAAACTGATCCCGCAATGTCTTTTGTACCCAGAGTTAGGAGAGAGCTGTGCAGTGTGCCGCTGTGAGGCTTTCTATATCTCACACCAATCAGCCTCGCCATGGCCTCTCCAAAAAAGACAGGCAATTTATTCACCAACCGATGCTGAGCTTTGGGAGGAGTTCCACACTGCGAGACTGTTATAACCAGCAGTGGGTTCCATCTTCTCAGTCTGTGTTGGATTTGCACCCAAAATGAAGGGATAGTGTTCTAAAAGGATACAACTCCCCCACATTTTCAGCCTTTGATGGGGTTATCGTCACTGAAATCATATGATTAATTCTGTGGTATATGTTGAATCAGCATTTTCCATCATGAATTGCTACATAAATCTGATTGACTTCCAAATTTACTTTCTCACTGAAGGCATCGACTACCCTGAGTATCCAGGGGCTCCTTTGCAACATCGCCAGAACATCACTATTCACGGGTGTGTCTTGATAGTGGGTACCATTGGCTATCCGACTGTGGAGACATCACAGCCAAAACTGCTTCTCACGTATATTTCCATCAAGTGTCACTGTCTGAAGCTCAGGAATCAACAGATATGGCCGATTCTCATTTCCCTAACTTGAGTGCATGTAGTCACACGGTAGCAACAACAACAACTTGCGTTTATCTAACCCCTTTGACATAGTAAAATGTCCTAAGGTGCTTCACAGGAGCCTTGTCAGACCATAAAAATTGACACTGAGTCATGTAAGGACATATTAGGACAGGTGATCCAAAGCTTGGTCAAAGAGATAGGTTTCAAGGAACATCTTAAAGGAGAGAGAGGTAGTGGTGGAGATGCTTGGGGCCTACACAACTGAAGGCACAGCCGCCACTTGTAGAGAAAAAAAAATGGGGATGTGCAAGTGGCCAGAACTGGACATATACGAAGTTCACAGAGGTTTGTGGGGCTGGAGGAACCTAAGGAGCTAGGGACGGGGGAGTTCAGGGAGGGATTTGCAAATAAGGATGACAACTTTAAATATAATTTGACAGAAGTTTAGATTGCACCCCAAGTCCTGCTCAAGCTTAGCCCATTCATTATTCAATGCTGAATGTTCAGACCTGGCGTGGGTTTTGTCTTACGCTCAGGGTCTAGATGGGGTTTCTTTAGGGTTTGTCTGTTATCCTAAGAATGCTACCACGGTCTGTTATTTGTAAAACCCATTCTTGTTTAATTACAGACCTTTGTACAGCTCGGTACTCAGCATGTTGGTTGTATTTCTGCTTCCCTCTGGATCTGACCCTTAGGCATGTGACATTGCATCACAGTAACATCAGTAGTTACATCAGTATCAGGTGTTCCTGATGTTAACCCTTTACTCTACATATCGCCCCCACCAAGTCTTTATCCCAACTATATACATTCTCTTAGTGGTGGGGGGGGGTTAACAATTTTCCTCCTTCCACCCCGACACAGTGAGGGGAAATTTCCTTTGCTTGTTGATTTAAGTGGTGGTACAGAGATCATATCAGTTCTCGGGGGCAGAGAATGCCGCAGGCTGCTGGATACAAGCTTTCTTCAGTGACAGCAATGATTTGGACAAGCTGAGTGAGTGGGCAAATGCATAGCAGATGCAGTATAATGTGGATAAATGTGAGGTTATCCATTTTGGTAGCAAAAACAGGAAGGCAGATTATTATCTGAATGGCTATAAATTGAGAGAGGAGAATGTGCAACAAGACCTGGGTGTCCTTGTACACCAGTCGCTGAAGGTAAGCATGCAGGTGCAGCGGGCGGTAAAGAAGGCAAATGGTATGTTGGCCTTCATAGCGAGAGGATTCGAGTACAGGAACAGGGATGTCTTGCTGCAATTATACAGGGCTTTGGTGAGACCACACCTGGAATATTGTGTGCAGTTTTGGTCTCCTTATCTGAGGAAGGATGTTCTTGCTATAGAGGGAGTGCAGCGAAGGTTTACCAGACTGATTCCTGGGATGGCGGGACTGACATATGAGGAGAGATTGAGTCGATTAGGATTATATTCACTGGAGTTCAGAAGAATGAGAGGGATCTCATAGAAACCTATAAAATTCTAGACAAGGTAGGTGCAGGAAGGATGTTCCCAATGGCGGAGGAGTCCAGAACCAGGGGTCACAGTCAGAAAATACGGGTAGACCATTTAGGACCGAGATGAGGAGAAATTTCGTCACCCAGAGAGTGGTGAGCCTGTGGAATTCATTACCACAGAAAGTAGTTGAGGCCAAAACATTGTATGTTTTCAAGAAAGAGTTAGATATAGTTCTTGGGGCGAAAGGGATCAAAGGATATGGGGAGAGAGCGGGAGCAGGCTATTGAGTTGGATGATCAACCATGATCATAATGAATGGCGGAGCAGGCTCAAAGGGCCAAATGGCCTGCTCCTGCTCCTAGTTTCTGTGTTTCTATGTTTCTATGACCACTGGGTGGGCTGCACAGGTAGCAGCATCAGATGAACAAATTATCCCCCAAATTTGCTTCCAAGCCAAGACCACCCTTGGAATCAAAATCTTTTAGTGACAAGGTCACCGAGGAATGTATAGATCTAATTAGTGGCGATAATTAAAATGATATTTTAGACAATTTTCATCGATATTTTTTCGAAGTGAATTGTGTGACCGATTTCCTCCCGAATCGGAGAAAATTAACTGAAATTACTCAATTTTCTTAACAAAAGCCTGGTCTGGCAATGTGCGTGTTACATCTGAGACAAGGACACACATCTTGCACACTCTGCCACTCACTGAATGAGTTATCTGATTTCAGTGACTTTCAATTGTCTTCTGTTGGAGCATTGTCCCTTCACGCTGGTGACCAGAGTACAAATCGAGCTCAGACCAGAGGGCTAGAACTCTCTTCCCTCTCTGCTAGCTCTAAATCTCAGAAGACGTAGGAGCAGAAATAGGCCATTCGGCCCATCGAGTCTGCTCTGCCATTCAGTGAGATCATGGCTGATCTGATAATCCTCAACTCCACTTTCCTGCCTTTTCTCCATAACCCTTGATTCCCTTACTGATTAACAATCTGTCTCAGCCCCATGACATAGAACTACCTTCCCCACCCCCCCCACCCACCACCCCCACCAAAGGTTCTGTACAAGTTAATAAGTAAAGTGACTCATGATGTTTTGCTGGAATAAAAGGGTCTGTAACATCTTTTTATTCAAAGGGAATCTGTTCATCTTTAGATATTTAAAAAGGCAAAGGACTTCTTCAAAGGGTTCCATTCTGAAACTGCTTTAACCTTGGTGTAAGGTCTGCAGAAACTGTTAGGGAATAGATGTCTTTACTTACACATTTATAACTTATTCCACAAGATAAGGACCGAAGGCATTTATAGGCTTTCATAGCAACTAAACATATGCAATGCTAACCATTATTAACCACAATTACATATAAACAATGATCCCACAACCAATGGATCAGACCAAAACTCTGCAGTCCTGCCACATCCAGTCATGAATGGCGATGGATAATTAATCTACTGATGGGCGGAGGAGGCCTCAGGTCCTCAGTGTGAAAGTGGGATGTTGTCTCCACAAGGATTGTGCAGTGGTTACTCCTACCAATACCAACAAGGATAGACGCATCTGCAACAACAGGTAGATTGAGAGAGTGAGATCAAATAGGTTTTTCACTTGCATTGATTCCCTTAGCCAGGATGGCCAACCCTCGGGGAATAAATTAAGTGATACTTTGGCATGGAAGCAGGGTTGGCGGGGTGGGGGTTGGGTAGGGGGGGGCAGGTGTGGTGCTGGCAATCTTGAGAGTAAGGGGATGGGGCTGTGATGGCAGTCCTGTGAGATTGGTGGTTTGTGGAGGGAGGATGTGGGTTTGGGGAGGGTGGGCTGCAGAGCCTTTCAGAGTGGGGTGTGTTGGGGGACCGAGTTGGTGGGAGTAGGCCGCTGGGGGGAGAGAGTCAGTGTGCAGCGCTGGCAAGTATTTGAGAGCAGGGGGGGTGGGAGCCACACAGCTACACCCATTATGTTGGCACCTCCAGTCGCCCACAGGACTTCCCAGACCTCAAACCACATACATGTCAGGCCCAACACATGTTTGGAAACAATGTCTCCAGGAAAAAAAGAAATCTGGGACAAAGTGCATCCAGGAAAGACCTGATCTGGGACACAGGACAAAAGGGCAAATCTAGGATGGATTTGGAAAATCCAGGATGGTTGGTCACCTTGCTCTTACTGATTTGGCAACTATGTCCTTCAAGACTCAGCCAAGGCAGTTAGTCATAATGCTATTGAAACAATCTTGGTAATGGGAAACAGGGGGAGCCCTCTCCACTAGTTGGAGCAGTGTCCAGCGCAATGAAAGATGGTTGCAGTTGTTGGAGGCCAATCATTTCAGGCCCAGGACATCATTGCAGGAGTTTCTTAGGGCAGTGTTCTGGGCCCAGCCTTCTTCAACTGTCTCATCAGTGACCTTCTCTCCATCATAAAGTTAGAAACAGGGATGTTTGCTGATGATTGCACAGTGTTCAGTTCCATTTGTAACCCCTCAGATATTGAAGCAGTCTGTGTCAACAGGCAACAATATCTGGACAACATTCAGGCTTGGGATGATAAGTGGCAAGTAAGACTTGAAAAAACAGTGCCAGCCAATGACAATTTACAACAAGGGAAAATCTAACCACCTCTCCTTGACATTCAATGGCTTTACCATCGCTGCATTTCCCACCATCAATGTACTCAGGTCATCATTGACCAGAAACCAGCCATATTAATATTGTGGCCACAAAAACAGGTCAAAAGCTGGAATTCTGTGGCAAATAACGCACCTCCTGACTCCCCACAGCCTTTCTAGCATCTACAAGACACAAGTATGATGGATTACTCTCCACTGGCCTGGGTGGCCCAAGAAGCTTAACACAATCCAGGACAAAACAACTCACTTGGTTGGCACCCCATTCACCACCTAAAAGATTCACTCCCTCCACCACCAGTGTACCATGACGGAAGTGTGTACCATCTACAAGATGCACTGCAGCATCTCACTGAGGATCCTTTGACAGCACCTTCCAAACCTGCGACCTCTGCCAGCTAGAAGAACAAGTGTAGTAGAAGGATCAGGTACCTAAAGGGTTAACATGGGTTGAGTACAGTAGCATTCACAGGGTGATGTAAGAACACACATGACCTAGAGTTAAGGCCAGTCTAGAGATAGGTAGCAATATGTAAGGACCTTTTATGGGATCCTTTCCATACCTTTACCCTCTACTGTAAATATGTACATAGTTCAGTTATTTTAATAAAGACTTCTTTGTAACTTCAGCGCCTTTGGTCTGAGCTCGATTTGTTCTCTGGTCACCAACGTGAAGGGACAATGCTCCAACAGAAGACAATTGATAGTCAATGAAATCAGATAATTCATTCAGTGAGTGGCAGAGTGTGCAAGATGTGTCCTTGTCTCAGATGTAACACGCACATTGCCAGACCAGACTTTTGTTAAGAAAACTGAGTAATTTCAGTTCATTTTCTCCAATTCGGAAGTAAATCGGTCACACAATTCAATTTGAGAAAATATCAATGAAAATTGTTTTAAAAAATGATTTTAATTATCGCCACTGATCCGATCTATGCATTCCTCGGTGACCTTGTCACTAAAAGATTTTGATTCCGAGGGTGGTCTTGGCTTGGAAGCAAATGGGGGGGGGATAATTTGTTCACCTGACGCTGCTACCTGTGCAGCCCACCCAGTGGTCATCATTGCTGTCATTGAAGAAAGCTTGTATATAGCAGCCTGTGGCATTCTCTGCCCCCGAGAACTAATATGATCTCTGTAGCACTACTGAAATCAACAAGCAAAGGAAATTTCCCCTCACTGTGTCAGGGTGAAGGGGAGAAAATTGTTCACCCTCCCACCACTAAGAGAATGTATATAGTTGGGATAAAGACTTGGTGGGGGCGATATGTAGAGTAAAGGGTTAACATCAGGAACACCTGATACTGATGTAACTACTGATGTTACTGTGATGCAATGTCACATGCCTAAGGGTCAGATCCAGAGGGAAGCAGAAGTACAACCAACATGCTGAGTACCGAGCTGTACAAAGGTCTGTAATTAAACAAGAATGGGTTTTACAAATAACAGACCGTGGTAGCATTCTTAGGATAACAGACAAACCCTAAAGAAACCCCATCTAGACCCTGAGCGTAAGACAAAACCCACGCCAGGTCTGAACATTCAGCATTGAATAATGAATGGGCTAAGCTGGGGCAGGGCTTGGGGTGCAATCTAAACTTCTGTCAAATTATACTTAAAGTTGTCATCCTTATTTGCAAATCTCTCCCTGACCTCCCCTGTCCCTAGCTCCTTAGGTTCCTCCAGCCCCACAAACCTCTGTGAACTTCGTATATGTCCAGTTCTGGCCACTTGCACATCCCCATTTTTTTTTCTCTACAAGGGGCGGCTGTGCCTTCAGTTGTGTAGGCCCCAAGCATCTCCACCTCTACCCCTCTCTCCTTTAAGATGTTCCTTGAAACCTATCTCTTTGACCAAGCTTTGGATTGCCTGTCCTAATATGTCCTTACATGACTCAGTGTCAATTTTTATTGTCTGACAATGCTCCTGTGAAGCATCTTAGGACATTTTACTGTGTCAAAGGGACTAGATAAACGCAAGTTGTTGTTGTTGCTACTGTGTGGCTACATGCACTCAAGTTAGGGAAATGAGAATCGGCCATATCTGTTGATTCCTGAGCTTCAGACAGTGATACTTGATGGAAATATATGTGAGAAGCAGTTTTGGCTGTGATGTCTCCACAGTTGGATAGCCAATGGTACCCACTATCAAGACACACCCGTGAATAGTGATGTTCTGGCGATGTTGCAAAGGAGCCCCTGGATACTCAGGGTAGTCAATGCCTTCAGTGAGAAAGTAAATTGGGAAGTCAATCAGATTTATGTAGCAATTCGTGATGGAAAGTGCCGATTCAACATATACCACAGAATTAATCATATGATTTCAGTGACGATAACCCTATCAAAGGCTGAAAATGTGGGGGTGTTGTATCCTTTTAGAACACTATCCCTTCATTTTGGGTGCAAATCCAACACAGACTGAGAAGATGGAACCCACTGCTGGTTATAACAGTCTCGCAGTGTGGAACTCCTCCCAAAGCTCGGCATCGGTTGGTGAATAAATTGCCTGTCTTTTTTGGAGAGGCCATGGCGAGGCTGATTGGTGTGAGATATAGAAAGCCTCACAGCGGCACACTGCACAGCTCTCTCCTAACTCTGGGTTCAAAAGACATTGCGGGATCAGTTTAGAGACCAATATTCTGAACTGAACCTAACCAGAACAGAGAAACAGGCTGGACTGATAAATTCTGGCACATGTCATATCCCACCTTATCCCGCAATCAAATTATCTGCAAAATCTTGAAACACTTGAATCTTCTGATGTGCCCCCCACCCCTTCAACTCACTGCCTCCCATTCAGTGACTGCCCTCTGCATAAAGTTTGTAAATCTTCCCTGTCCTAAGTTTAAGGCTGCACCCTCATTTTGTGAAATCTGTTAAACACACTGGTCCTAAATTTCCATACTGTACACTCCTGGCTTGGGTGTTCAGCCATGGCCCAGTTGGTAACATTGAAAGGTGCAGCACAGAAGGAGGCTATTTGGCCCATTGTGCCTGTGCTGGCTCTTTGAAACAAAGTGTGTTTAGTCCCACACCTCGGTTTTATTGGTAACCCTGTAATTTCCTTATCCTCAGGTATCTGTCCAGCTCCCTTTTGAAATTATTTATGGATCAGCTTCCAGCATCTTTTCAGATACAGTATTCCAGACCCTAACAACCCAGTGGCGAAAAAATAATCTCCTCACCTCCCCTCTGGGCATTTTGCCAATTATTTTGAATCTATCATCTTTGGCTATTAACCCACCCACCAGAAGGAATAATTTTTCTCTGTTTACTCTATCAAAATATCTCAACATTTTTGAAAGTTTCTGTTAGGTCACCTCTTCATCTTCTCTGCTCCAAGGAGAACAGTCCCAACTTTTACGACCTCTCCTCATGACTGTAGACCCTCGCTCTACACCGCCCCCCACCCCCACCCCCCCACCCACACCCCCAACAGCCCCCCCCCCCCCCCCGCCCCCCCCCCCCACCCTGAGGCAGAAGCTTCTGGGTTCTCACTTTGAAAATATTCCCACTCCAGAGACCCACAAAATTTAGGCTGACTGCCTCCCCCCCTTCCCCCAGTTCAGTACTGACGGAGAGCGGCTGCCCTGTTGGAGGTGCCACCATTACACCGAGGCCTTGCCTGCCCTCTCAGGTGAAGTCAATTGAAGTAAGAACAGGGGGAGATATAGAATGGGCTGATGGGTTGCTGATTTGCTATCATTTGCTTTACACTATTGTATCACCTCAAAGTCTATGTCACCATTTGTTACTATGTTAGTAACACATTGTTTGCTATTTAAAGAAGTGTTAGTCCATATAATTTAGCACATTACATGCCGGGTTACTAATATTTCACAGCATAATTTCAATCCCTTAGGGCAGAGTTTTTTAGGTTGGCCGGTGGGCACAATCACCGGGCCCGGGTTCGGCCGGGGACTGGACTGCCGACTCCGATCAGTCCACAGCCACGATTTCATGCTGACTGGCCATTAATTAGAAAAAGCAGCAGAAAAGAAACACCACCGACAACCTGACAGACCTCACTTTTGTCCACCCAGAAAGAAACAATCGTTACTCCCTGCAACAAATCACCACCACAGAACGACCAGGCAGGGTGCAGCATCCATCAATGGAAGAAGCGCATGAAGCAGCGCCTACATCCACATACAACCTCAAAACCACCGGCAAGATCAAGAACCTAGAGCCTACCACTCTCCCGACCGGACGGCAAATGAGACGTGGCGGGGTACAAGATGCCCAGACCGCCCAATGCTCCAATTTCAAGGACTTTAAGGAGGGATACAGGGTGGTAAGAACATTGTTAATGCATGCTGTTAATGTTGTAATGTTCGTCATGAATTAGCTTGGAGTTAGAATAGTTTATAGTTGCAACACTGAAGTTAAGTACACAAGACCTACAGCGATGACTTGAAACAAACTGGAAGTAAACTAATGTCAGTCGATATCCAGGGGATAAAGACTTGAGGGGAGGATTAGTAGAAGGATTTGGCACCTAAAGGGTTAACATGGGACCAAGTACAGTACTGCGCACACTGATGTAAGAAGGCATATGACCTAGAGCTAAGGGCAATCTAGAGATAGGTAGCAATATCCGAGGACCGAGTATGGATTCCTCTCCATACCTTTACACTCTACTGTAAATATGTACATAGTTGAGTAATGTTAATAAAGACTTCTTTGTAACTTCAGCAAGACTGCTTCATGGTGTCCAAGCAGTACACATCATGGGTAGGGACAACAGAACAGATTAACAAGGACAGCAGGCGCATGGGAATACCACCACCTGCAAGATCCCTCCAAACCACACATTACCTTGGGTTGAAATTAAATCGCTGTTCCTTCATTATTGCTGGGTCAAACTCCCTTCCTAAACTGCTGTGGGTGTTCCAGAAGGCAGTTCACCACTGCCTTCTCAGGGGTAATTAGTGGTGGGCAATAAATGCTGGCCTTGCCCGTGACCCCGCATCCCATAAATGAGTAAAAAACTGATAACAATTACCTATAATAATTACACAGAGTCAGTGTCACAATACCATATACTGGAGAACTCACAGGGTCCCAGATTCCAGCTCAAGATCAGCTGAACAAGCATTTTCAAATTCTAAAATATCTATTGTAACACCTCTCTTTTACATAACTGTCTTTCATTCCAGTTAAATGAGAAATTGCGGCTTCAATGTTTACATGGAATTACAGCATCTATGGTGCAAAAACAGGCCTTTTGGCCCACCTTGTGTGTGTGTGTGTTTATGCTCCACATGATTCTCCTCCCACCTTACCTGCTTATCCTTCAATTCCTTTCTCCCTTGTTTACTTATCTAGCTTCCTCTTAAATGTATCTATGCTGCCTGCCTTAACCACTGCACATGGTTGTGAGTTCCACATTCTCCTTCTGGTTTAAAAAGTTTTTCCTGGATCCACTATTGCATTTATTAGCGACTATCTTGGTTCCCAGTTTTGGACTCTCCCGTAAGTGGAAACAATTCTCCACATTTACCCTATTAAACCTCTTCAAAATTTTAAAAACCTCTATTAGGTCACACAGCCCCAGCACGTTCAGTGTTTCCTGAAGGTTATGGCCTCTCAGTTCTGATATTGCTTTAAACCTTCCTTGCACCATCTCCACTCTATTTGAAACGTGAAGTCAGAACTGTACACAATGTTCTGAACAAAGTTCTACGTAAGTTTAGCAAAACCTCACTGTTTCTCAATCCTATCCATCTAGAAATGAACCCAGTGTATTTTTGCATTTTTTTAAACAGTGAATTGGGAGGAAATTCCCCAGAGGTAATGCAGCTGGAATTACATCAACTGGACTGGTCATGCAATTAATTGTAACACCCTCTGCACAAATGTGATGCCCCTAACCCCTGTAGTCCTGTCTGAAGACGTCATTGCTCTCACCACAGAAGCCAAAGTCAGTGCCTAAAATACTAGTACATTTGACACAAACAATTACGTCGCTTCACCTCTTGTTGACAGGGAGAGTTGGGAGGTGTTTCTATGAAAAATGAAGAAACCACAATGCTGTCAAGACTAACCTTAAACAGAGTCCAGCTACAAAGCCACAATAATACTGGACAAGCTGTTCACAGCGATGGCTGAAGTTTCCAGCTGCTTTTGACTTTTGAACGGGTTCACACTTTTAAGCCACATTTTATGTTTTTATATTTAACTTTAATAGATCAATCATTGCATTGGACATAGCTTTTCAGTTATTTTCCCCCTATTTGTTATATTCAACATAAGCATATAAAGAATAATATTTCCATATTACCTTTTTCTATAGACATTGCAACAACATATTAGCAAATTTGGTTTCTATGATGTGTACATGGAAGGGGGAAGACGTAAGTTACACAATGATAGTGTGAGATTACCCTAATTACGTAGATGGTTTATGAATTGTGTGTTTTCGTGGGAATGTGCCATCGTAGTGGGTGTGTTAACAACGGTCCAAATAGTGTACGTATTAGCGACAGTGTGAGATTGCAGCGTGCGTGTTAATGAAAGTGTGAGGTTCAATGTGTGCACCAATGTCAGTGTGAGGTTACAGTGTGTGTGGAATTGCAATGGGGGATCTCTGCTCTTCCAATCGTACTATGAGGTCTTTCACATCTGTGGGGGCAGATAGAGTTTCGGTTTAATGTTTCATCAGAAAACTGTCGCTTCCAACAGTGCGGTCCTCCCTCAATACATTGAATTTAAATGTCAGCCTGGACTATGCACTCAAGCCCATAATGTGGGACTTGAACCTACAATCTTCTGACTCAAAGATACCACCAACTGAACAAGCTGCCACTTTGGCAAGACTAATTCCTTGATATCCATTATGCTATCAATAAACATCTGAAAACCCGCTATTGTGAATCCAGCACATATCTAATTCCCAAATATCCCTTCTTTATCAATGTTTTGAAAATGACTTTTCTGAGGGGTTCCCTAGAAATATGAGCAGGCTTCCTTGATTGCTTGTCTTAAAACTGTGAGTAGACAATGAACCAAATGCTGGCAGTACCAAAAGAACTTTGAAATCCTCAGGCCCACTATTACTTAGGGTTGCCAACCCTCCAGGATTGACTTGGAGTCTCCAGGAATTGAAGATCAATCTCCAGGACAATGCCATGTGCAACCCTGGAGAAAAATCATTGGGACACTAAAAAAAATTTTTTTTTTTTTTTTTGTCATTTTCTTTGAACATTCCTCTTTACCAGATATAAAAATATTGAAAATAGGGTGAAAAAAGGCTGTTTGGCTGACAGTCAAGCATCATCCAATTGGGTAATGAGTCTTTTTTGCTTTCCAATTGGCGGAGGAAGGCAATGCATCACAAGGATGGATGTGTTGGCTGACTAGAGGCTGGAGTATGCGGGCTAGTTGTGTGATGAAACTTCCAGGAATATGTTAAATCACGGTTGGCCAGCCTACTATTATTGTGCAAAAACAGAAAACCTTTGCATTAAATTAATTTGACCATTGCTGAAATGGAGGCATTATTTCATTTATAATCCAGGTGTTAACTCTGCCGTTTGAACAGTTGGTAGATTCAGCATAAGGACATATGGAGTGTTCACATGGGATTGTGGGCTGTCGAAATTCCGGGCTAACTTTCATTCCCAGTGCCAAATGGCAGATCATGCCAATGCCTCAAACCCAGAAAGTCAGGTCTGATGTTTCACCTCATAGATGTCTATAAAACCCCCATTGACTGCCTCGCCCTACCCCTTCTCTTCTCCACCAACCGCTAAAGTTGATGGGCTCTTCTTGAAAGCCCCTGTTCCAAATGTAAACCATTAGATTACAGCTTGTAATAATTTCTAACTGTGCAAGATTCTATATGTAAATTATGCACACCATTGGATTAGTTAGAAGGATCACTCATTATGTAATATCCTCATAAAAAAACAATACAAAATCCTTGAATAGATTGAAAATTGTAACTTATAAAATTATTCTTTCAGTGACATGGGCGTCGTTGGCTACACCAGAATTTTTATTGCCCATCCCTAATTGTCCTTCCATTTCTAAATTTACATTATCCTGTGTATAAACCATCTGAACCCCTTGATTATACCACAAGTAACTAATTCCACCGCTCAAACCCCTTGATTGCTTTAGGCCTTTCTTACCGTAATTTTCTGAATATAATACGCATTTCCCCGCTGAAGGTTTATCCAGAAGTTAGGGTGCATATTATACGTGGCAACAAATCAAAATAGATTTTTTTTTTGTAGCTGGTCAAGAACAACTTTCCCGGAGGGTTGAGAGTAATGCATTCTTACTAGAAATGTTGTGTTTGTGTGTTAATTGTGTCTGCACCTGGGAAAACAATGATTGTCTCCAATTCCAAGCTGACAAATGCATCGCATATTTAACTTACTGCCCCAAGTTAGTCTGTGCAAATAATTTGCTTATGAACAAGCCGTGAAGGGTCTGTCAGATGATTCATTGCTGCCCTGAGAAACTTGTCTGCACATCACATGCCACATTCAGTCAATCAGTAAACGCTGTCGGCTCACTTGGTCTACTTGAGTGGCTCACTTTTTCCATCGGCGTGGGAGCTGGCTGCTCAGCAAACTAATGTGGAAACAAACCCCTTAACTTCGTCAGATCTGCTGTCTATTTTTGTCATTAAGGGTCACTTTGACTACAAAATTTGAGGCGCGTATTATACAAGGCAATTAGGCACATTTGACTCCTCACTCGTGAAAATCAGTGTGCACATTATCACAGAATCTTTATGGTGCAGAAAGTGGCCATTCGGCCCATCGAGTCTGCACTGGCTCTCTGAAAGAACATTCTACCTAGTCCCACTCCCCTGCCTTATCCCCGTAACCTTGCACATGCTCTCTTTTCAGATAGCAATCCAATTCCCTTTTCAATACCTCAACTGAACCTGCCTCTATCACCCTCTGTTTGTTCCAGACTCAAACCGGCCTCTGGGGAAAAAAAAATCTCCTCACTTCACTTTTACTCCTTTTGCCAATTATTTTGAATCTGTGCTTTGTAGCTCTTGATGCTCCCTTGAGTGGGAACAGTTTCTCATTTTTTACCCTGTCCATACCCTGCAGGATCTTAAAAAAACCTCTATCAAGTCTCCTCTCAGCCTTCTTTTCTCCGAGGAAAACAGTCCCAACCTCTTCAACCTATCCTCATAGCTACAGATCTTCACCCCAGGAATCATTCTTGTGAATCTCCTCTGTACTCTCTCCAATGCCTTCACATCCTTCTTCAAGTATGGCACCCAGAACTGGATGCAGTACTCCAGGTGAGGCCTAACTAATGTCTTAAACAAGTTCAACATGACCACCTTACTCTTGTATTCAATGCCCCTATTAATAAAACCTAAGATACTATATGCCTTATTAACTGCTCTATCAACATGCCCTGCCATTTTCAATGACTTTTGTACATATACACTGAGGTCCCTCTGTTCCTACACATTCTTTAGAGTTTCTCCCTTTATTTTATACTGTCTCTCCATATTCTTCCTGCCAAAATGTATCACCTCACACTTCTCTGCATTGAAATTCATCTGCTACTTGTCTGCCCAATCCACCAACATGTCTATGTCCTTTTGAAGTTCAAGACTATCCTCATCACATTTGAAGTTTCAAGTCTTCGTATCATCTGCAAATTTTGAAATCATGCCCTGAACACCACAGTCTAGGTCATTAATTTATATCAGGAAGAGCAAGGGTCCCAACACTGACCCCTGGGGAACTCCACTACAAACCTTCTTCCAATCTGAAAAACATTCATTGACCACTACTCTTTGTTTCCAATTTCTTATCCAACTGCCTACTCTCCCTTTTATTCCATGAGCTGTAATTTTGCTCACAAGTCTGTTGT
The DNA here is from genome assembly GCF_964194155.1 of Cetorhinus maximus. Taxonomy (NCBI): domain Eukaryota; kingdom Metazoa; phylum Chordata; class Chondrichthyes; order Lamniformes; family Cetorhinidae; genus Cetorhinus; species Cetorhinus maximus. Next base: position 11,584,522 of record NC_135891.1, read on the forward strand.
GTGGCACTGTATCAAATGCCTTTTGAAAATCCATGTCCATCACATCAACACCGTTGCCCTTATCAACCTTCTGTTACCTCCTCAAAAAACTGCAGCAAGTTAGTTAAACATGATTTTCCCTTAATGAATCCATGTTGGTTTTCCTTAATTATCCTGCACTTGTCTAAGTGACTATTGATTTTGTCCCAGATTGTAGTTTCCAGAAGTTTCCCTACCACTAAAGTCGTCAGCTTTATTCTTTCACCCCTTTTTGAACAAGAATGTAACATTTGCAATCCGCCAGTCCTTTGGCACCACCCCTGTGTCTAAGGAAGACTGAAAGATTATCACTAGTGCCTCTGGAATTTCCACTCTCACTTCTCTCATTACACTTGGATGCATCCCATCCAATTCTGGTACTTTATCAATTTTAAGTAAAAATAGCCTTTCTAAACCCCCTCCTTCTCAATTGTAGATTCTTCTAATGCATCAGTTACCTCCTCTCTCATCTCGGCCTGGGTAGCATCTTCTTCCTTTGTAAAGACAGGTGCAAAATACTCATTTAATACCTCCGCTATTCTCCTGCCTCTACGTACAAGTCCCTTTCTTTTATCCCTAATTGGCCCTACGCTTTCTTTTACCAATTTCTTATTTATATGCGTATAGACGACCTTGGGATTCCCTTTTATATTAGCTGCCAGTCTCTTTCATGTTCTCTCCTTGCTTTTCTTACTAGTTTTTTCACTTCCTCTCTGGTCCTTCTATATTCAGCCTGATTCTCCATTGTATTTTCTACCTGACACCTGTCGTATATGCACTTCGTCCTTTTCATCTTTATCTCTATCTCTCTTGTCATCCAGAGCGCCCTGGATTTATTTGTCCTACCTTTCCCCTTCAAGGGAATATATCCTGACATTGCCTTCAATACTTTTTCATTGAAGGTAGCCCATTGTTCAGCCACTGCCTTTGCTGACAACATTTGATTCCAACTCACACGGCTCAGATTCATTCTCATCCCATCGAAGTTGGCTTTCCCCAATTAATTATCCCTGCTCTGGATTGTTCTGGATTGTTCCTTGTCCTTCTCCATGGCCAACCTAAACCTTATGATACAATGGTCACTGTCCCCTAAACGTTCTCCCACTGATATTTAATCCACTTGGGCCAACTCATTCCACAGAACCAGGTCCAACATTGCCTGCCCTCTTGTTGGACTGGAAACATACTGCTGCAGAAAATTATCCTGAACACACTCCCAAGAACCTCGGCCCCTCTTGTCCCTTTGCACTATTCCTATTCCAGTCTATGTTTGGATAATTGAAGTCCCCCAATATAATTACTCTATAATTTTTGCACCTCTCTAATTTCTTTGCAGATTTGTTTTTCTACATCACTTCCACTAGTTGGTGGTCTATATACTACACTGATCAATGTTATTGCACCTTCTTCATCCCTTGCCTCTAGCCAGAGAGATTCCATCTGGAACATCCTCTCTCTCCAGTACTGTAATGCCATCTTTAATCAATATTGCCACGTCCTCCACCCCTTTTCTTCCTTTCCTGTCTCTCCTAAACACCTTGTACCCAGGAATATTTAATGCCTAGTCCTGCCCTTCTTTGAGCCTGGTCTCTGTTATAGCAACAATATCATAATTCCATTTGTCAACCTGTGCCTGTAGTTCACCAATCATATTAACTACACTCCGTCCATTCACATACATGCGCATTAACCCTGATTTAGGCTTTAACTTTCCCCCTTACTCTGACCCCATCTAACGACTTGCTGTTGCCTACTCTAGTTCTATCAAACTCTTCAAGTATTCTATTTATCTTGATACTATTCTGATATACCCTCATTATCAGTTAATACTTCTCTACTTCCCACTGCCAGTTCCTTTCCTCTCCACTCTGAATTCCCCCTCAGGTTCCCATTCCCCTGCTAATCTAATTTAAATCTGCCAGACAGCACTAGTAAACCTCCCCGTGAGGACATTAGTCCCAGTCCTGTTAAGGTGTAACCCATCTTTCTTGTACAGGTCCCACCTGCCCCAGAATTGGTCCCAATGCCTCAGAAATCTGAAGCCCCCCCACTCCTAATCCACTTCTCCAACTATGTGTTGAACTTCCTATTTTTATGCTCACTAGCACATGGCACTGGGAGTAACCCTGAAATTACTGCTCTTGAGGTCCTGATTTTTAATTCCCTTCCTAACTCCCTAAAATCTGCTTTCAGGACCTCATCCCTTTTCCCACCCATGCCAGTGGTCCCAATGTGAACGACTACTGGCTGTTCACCCTCCCCCAAAAGAATGTCTTGCAGCCGCTCTGTGACATCCTTGACCCTGGAACCAGGGAGGCAATATACCATCCTGGAATCACATCTGTGGCCACAGAAACGCCTACCTGCTCCCCTAACCATGGAATCCCCGACTACTATAGCACTTCCACTCTTCCTCCTCCCCTCCTGTGCAGCTGAGCCACCCGTGGTGCCACAAACTTGGCTCTTGCTACAGTCCTCTGAGAAACCATCTCACTTACCAGTATCCAAAAGGGAAAAGTGATTAGTGAGATAGCCTCAGGGGGTTTCTGCACTCTCGCCTGTTTCTCTTAGATACTCTGGCAGTCATCCATTCCCTCCCTGTCTGTGTACTTCTTAGTTGTGGTGTGACCACATCTCTAAATGTGCTATCCATATAATCCTCAGTCTTGCGGATTCACCACACTGACTCCAGCCGCCACTCGAGTTCCACAACCCAGAACACAAGCTTCTGTAGCTGGTGTCACTTCCTGCAGATGTAGTCATTGAGGGCACTTTGTGCCTGCACGACTTCCAGCATCCCTCAGGATGCACATTCCACATGACCAAGCTGCACTGACACACCTTAGCCTTTATATAAAACGTTTACTACAGTATGGTATAATATAATAACTCACCTGTCACTTACCAATTGTCTCCTTTGTGCCGAGTCTGGAAAGTCCTATACTTACCAACCAATCAACTAATGGGAATCCTGTATAGATTTTGTCTATAAACTCCTAGCCCTCTCTCCCCACTGTTTTAAGGGCTCACTCTCTCTCTCTCTCTCTGAACTCCCACTGCTTCTTGAGCTTTCTTATGTTATTCAGTTAGCTTAATTACTTTCTTAATTAACTTAGAATACTTCCCAAGTATACCATACCTCTTTCCCCCATGCACCAAATTCCCACGTTGAACCCTGTCAGGAAGATATAATCGTTCTCATAATGTTATTGGAATTTATTGTAAAGTAGTGCAACAGTGGGGTCTGTGTCTATGGGCCTATATCTGTGTGTGGGTGCATGTGACTTAATTGAATTAAAGGCAGCTGGTCTGAAGGCTTCGGTGTATTAGAAGATAAGCTAGGTTTGAAATGTTAAGTCGACAAACATAGGGGTAAAGGGAACATTTGCATTTTTAAATAAACCAGGCTAGATTGTTTTCAAATGAGGGAGTGAAATGTGTCATCTAACCAGGTGAAGTTCAGAAGCAGTGTACTTATTTTTCCCAAAGATTACTGGTAAAATTAGTACTATGAGAGATTTTTATTATCAGAGATGTAAAGTCCAAAGGCATAGTGAAACAATGTGAATTCACATTCAAAGGGGGAAAATATGCATAAAGGAGCATGTTAAGATCTAACAAGTGTGAAAGGCCTTCAGCATCTACGCCTCGAGCTGCTGTCTACAATGAACTGAAGTTAAGAAAACTCACTTTGAATTCAACTGGTTCAGGGTATTGTGTCACCTTGCATAGATCTTTTAAAATCTATGTGCCTTACTGTTACCGTAACAAAAGTATAACTGGGAGTTAGATTAATTAGGGGATTTAGAAGTTATCATAGTAGTCATTTGTAGATCTATGTATGTATTTAAAATCATTTCTACTATTAATAAAGGTTTAGTTGCACTAGAGTGTTGTTTTTGGCTGCAGTAGAGAGCTTCAGTAGGAGTTTGGTGACTGAGGGAGTTTAAGGGTCAAATTCTATCTAAAATCTAGTCTTTCATTAATTTAGCAATTAACTAAAAGCTGCTGTTAGGGTTGGAAGAAGGCGAATTTTAGTCTAGCCTTAAAACAGGGCTCATACAGGCTCTGCTTGCAGTTGCAACTAGTTAGTTATATAACTGGCTTAGTCAGGTTTTCAGAGGCTAGGTTCAGAGAGTATAAAAGTAGGCTAACTTATAGTGTTGACTTTGTCTGCACCAGAGTGCTGTGTTTGGCTGCAGGAGGGAGTTTCAGTTGGAGTTTGGTGACTGAGGGAGTTTGGTGAGAAGGGAGGAGGCACTCCTTTCTTTTTCTACCTTTGTTCAGAAAGAAGAGCGGTGGCCTTGGTAAGTAGGAACTGGTGAGTAAATTAGATAAGTGTAATATTTTTAAAGTTCCTATACTTTGGATTTAACTGCGAAGCGGCAGGAATAAGGGAAATTTAGGGTCAATATAATAAAGTAATACAAATAATCCAAAGTAGAATAAAATTAACATAAGGGAAGTAGAGTTAAGATATGGCAGGGCAGCTCAATCAAGTGGAATGCGTGTCCTGTAATACATGCGAAGTCATGGACGCTACCAGTGTCCTAGATGACCACGTGTGCAGGAAGTACTGTCAGCTGCATAAACTTGAGTTCTGGATTTCAGAGCTCGAACGGTGGCTGGAGTCACTGTGGAGCATCTGTGAGACTGAGAGCTATGTGTATAGCACATTCAGAGAGGTGGTCACACCGCAGCTTAAGGGCCTGGAGACAGAGAGGGAATGGGTGACCATCAGGCAGTCCAAAAGAAGTAGGTAGGTAGTGCAGGAGTCCTCTGGGGTCCCACTCACAAATTGGTTTTCCATTTTGAAAGCTGGTGAGGGTGCTGGTTCCTCAGAGCAGTGCAGTCAGAGCCAAGTTTGTGGCACCAGGAGCAGCTGCCTGTAAAGGAGGGGAGGAAGAAGGAAGGAAGAGATATAGTGATAGGGGATTCCTTGGTTAGGGGAACAGACAGGCGTTTCTGTGGCTGTAGACGTGATTCCAGGATGGTATGTTGTATCTCTGGTGCCAGGGTCAAGGATGTCATGGAGCGGCTGCAGGACATTCTTCTGGGGGAGGGTGATCAGCTAGAGGTCGTGGTCCACATTGGTACCAATGACTTAGGTAGGAAGTGGGACATGGTCCTGCAATCAGAATTTTGGGAGCTAGGTAGCAAATTAGCAAGCAGGACCTCAAATGTAGTAATCTCTGGATTACTCCCAGTGCCACATGCCAGTGAGCACAGAAATAGGAGGATAAGTCAGATGAATGAGTGGCTGGAAAGATGGTGCAGGGGGGAAGGCTTTAGATTCCTGGGATGCTGGGACTGGCTGTGGGGGAGATGGCATCTCTTCAAACTGGATGGGTTGTACCTGAACAGAGCCGGGTCTGAGTTCCTCGTGGGGCATTTCGCTAGTGCTGTTGGGAGGGCTTTAAACTAACTAGGCAGGGGTATGAGAACCAAGAAAAAATATAACAGAGGAATACCTGGGTGCACAAAATACTGGGGGGGACAGATAGCACTAGCAAAGAGAATAGTAAATTAATCGGTAAAGTCGGTAAGGGAGAAAGTAACAAAATCTAAATCAGGGTTACTATGCATGCATGTGAATGCATGGAGTACAGTAAATAAGATTGGGGAGTAACATGCGCAGATTGCCATGTGGAAATATGATGTTGTGGCGATAACAGAGACCTGGCTCAAGGAAGGGCAGAACTGGGTGTTAAATATTCCTGGGCACAAAGTGTTCAGAAGAGATAGGAAAGAAAGCAGGAGGGGTGGCAGTATTAGTTAAGGAGAGCATTGCAGTGCTGGAGAAAGTGGATGTCCCAGAGGGTTCATGACAGAATCAATTTGGCCAGAGCTAAGGAACAAAAAGGGTGCAATTACATTGTTCGGTGTAGTCTATAGACTGCCAAATAGTGAGAAGGACAGAAGAACAAATCTGCAGGGAAATTACAGAGAGATGCAGGCATTATAGAGTAGTTATAATGGGGGACTTTAATTACCCGAATGTAGACTGGGACAGTGGTAGTATAAAGGGTGGATAGGGGGAAAAGTTCCTAGATTGTGTTCAGGAGAATTTCCTACAGCAGTATGTGTCCAATCAAACAAGAAAAGACGCACTGTTGGACCTGATTCTTGGAAATGAGGTGGGCCAAGTAGATCAAGTGTCAGTGAGGGAACATTTAGGAAACAATGATCATTGTATTGTATTTTTAGGATGATGATAGAAAAGGACGATAGGCAATCCAGAGTAAAAATAATTAACTGGACAAGAGCCAACTACAATGGGGCAAGATAGACTGGAATGAAAGATTGGCAGGAGAAACTGTAGCTGATGGGCTACCTTCAAAAACAAATTGGTTCGGGCACAGTCAAGGTATATTCCATCGAAAGGGAAGGGTAGTGCAAACAAGTCCTGAGCTCCCTGGATGAAAAAGGAGATTGAAATTAAGATAAAAAAGAAAAGTGCGCTTATGACAGGTACCAGGTAGAAAATACAATTGAGAACCAAGAGGAATAAAGAAGGTTCAGAGGGGAAGTGAAAAAATATATTAGAGAAGCGAAGAGGGATTATGAGAAAAGACTGGTAGCCAACATAAAGGGGAATCCCAAAGTCTTCTATAGGCATATAAATAGTAAAAGGGTGGTAAAAGGAGGAGTAGGGCCGATTAGGGACTAGGGAATTTACACATGGATGAAGGGGCCATGGCTGAGGTATTAAATGAATACTATGCATCTTTACCAAAGAGGTAGATGCTACCCAGGCCATGGGACAGATGGGGAAACTCTGTCACTAGAAGGGTTCAAAATTGATAAGGAAGTGCTGAATAGACTGTCGGTACTTAAAGTTGACAAGGCACTGTGACCGGATGAGATGCATCCAAGGATATTGAAGAAAGAGAGAGTAGAAATTGCAGGGGCACTGGCCATAATCTTACCATCTTCCCTAGACTTAGGGATGGTGCCAGAGGACTGGAGAATTGCAAACATTACGCCCTTGTTCAAAAAAGGTTGTAAGGACAAGCTCAGCCAGTCAGACCAGTCAGTTTAACTTCAGTGGTGGGCAAGATTCTAGAAACAATTATTCGGGATAGAATTAGTAGTCACATGGAAAAATATGCGTCGATAAGGAAGAGCCAGCATGGATTTCTAAAGGGGAAATAATGTTTAACTAACTTGCTGGAGTTTTTTGAAGAGGCAACAGAAAAGGTCGATGAGGGTGATGTTGTTGATGTGGTGTACATGGACTTTGAAAAGGCATTTAACACAGTGCCACACAACCAGCTTGTGAGAAAAGTTATTGCTCATGGAATAAAAGGGACAGTAGCAACGTGGATACAAAATTGGCTGAAAAATAGGAAGCAGAGAGTAATGGTCAATGGATATTTTTCAGGCTGGAGGAAGGTTTGTAGTGGAGTTCCCCAGGGATCAGTATTGGGACCCTTGCTTTTCCCGATATACATCAATGATCTAGATCTTGGTGTGCAGGGGACAACTTCAAAGTCTAAGGATGATATAAAGCATGGGAGTGTTGTGAACTACAGGGAGGACGGCGTGGAACTTCAAGAGGACATAGTCAAGTTGGTGGAGTGGGCAGATGAAGTTCAATGTGGAGAAGTGTGAGGTGATGCATTTTGGTGGGAAGAACATGGACGAACAATATAAGGGGTGGAATTTTGAAGAGGGTGCAGGAGCAGAAAGACTTGGGTGTATATGTGCATAGATCATTGAAGGTGGCAGGATAGGTGGGGAAAGCAGTTAATAAAGCTGGGCTTTATTAATAAAGGCATATAGTACAAGAGCAGGGAGATTATGCTGAATTTATACAAGACACTCATTAGGACTCAGGTGGAATATTGTGTACAGTTCTGGGCACCATATTATAGGAAGGATGTGAACACATTGGAGAGAGTGTGGAAGAAATTTACAAGAATGGTTCCAGAGATGAGAAACTTCAGGGAGAGAAGTACGCTGAGAGGGGAGTTGATACCTGCACCACCACCCACCTCAAGTCACTTTCACCAAAGGTGACAATCTCCAGCAATGTTCTCAGCTCTCTTGGAGGATATAGAGGATGTATGTGTTCACTTATCATCTCCTTGGAAGGCAAACACATTGGGGGAGTGGGATAGCAGCTTCTTACGACAGCTGGCTCCTGGGCTGTGACTCTTACAATGAGTTGAATCTAAAGGCAGTGAATACAAATCAAGGAAAAACTGATTCAAGAGAGAACCCCCCCCTCCCCCCCCAGGACTCGAATGACCACAGCCCCTTGAGAAGGAAGACAATGAACCGAAATTCTCCCTCTCATCTTCTTCTGCGTTGCACAATGGGGAAAGGTGAAAGCACGGCTTGACAAATTGAGGCATTTCCAGCTCCTATGAAGAACTTTGTGAGTGCATCATTCACTGCCGCTGTGATGACAAGAGAAGCATTCAATACCTGAGGGAGGAATGAATCTGGTAGACAAAAAGAAGAATGAAGAGCATCCTGAAGACACTGCTGGAGACGAGGAAAGGAGGACTTCCCTACCGCTCTTAGTGTGGGGATTTCACTTTCTGTAAGTAGTGGTATCATCTCCACATTTGATTCAGTATGAGGCTCCTCCGCTGCAGATAATGAGATCTCGGGATCAGCTGCAGAAAGTAGGATTGCACCGTCATCAACAATGGAATAAACCTCAGGACTGGGATCCATTGGAAGTTCCTGTATAGCACTCTGGTCTGCAGACTTGCTTGAAAGTTCAACATCAACGTCAAGAGTTTTTACTACAGGAGTCTCAGTAGTAATAGGAAAGACAGCTTGTGTCAGGGCTTCTTTAGGTAGTTGCTCTGTACCCAAATCTTTCCATAGAACCATAGAACAGTTATGGTGCAGAAAGAGGCCATTCAGCCCATTGTGTCTGTACCGGCCAAATAGAGAAAAAAGAAACTAGCCGGTCATTTAATCCCATTTTCCAGCACCTGGTCCATAGCCTTGCAGGTTACAGCACTTCAGATGCAGACCCAGGTACCTTTTAAATGAGTCGAGTGGTTCAGCCTCAACCATCAACTTAGGCAGTGAATTCCAGACATCCACCACCCTCTGGGTGAAAAAGTCCCCTCTAATCCTTCTACCAATCACCTTAAATCTATGCCCCCTGGTAACTGACCTCTCAGCTAGGGGAAACAAGTCTTTCCTGTCTACCCTAATTGGGCCCCTCATAATTTTGTACATCTATCGTTTGATGCTGTGGCAATTTCCTTACACGCGGTACAGCATTTATACACTGCAGCACTGCAATATGTTTACTTTCTTTTGTTGCACCATTTCCAATGGGTAATTCCCTTTTTGTGGCTTGGTAGTGCTGTGTGACTGCTAATAGCTGGGTTTGTAGTTTTGCAATTTAGCCTTCTCTTTTAGATAGTTAGACTTCTCCAACTCATGCTTAATTTTAATATTTTCAAGCTCCATTTGATGCTCGACTTTAAGTTTCTCTAAGGTGCTCTTCAGCTGTAAAAACTCTGTAGTTTAGGCCTCTGCTTCTTTACTGAAAGAAAGCTTGAGTGCTTCCGTGGCTTGCTGATGAGATCCAAGTGCGGATTCTAGCTTACATTTGTACAGATCAATAACCTCTGAACATTCGCTATTGGTTTGATCCGATTTGGAGTTAAGCGCCTCATTCTCCCTGGGTAGCTTTTCTCGGGACTGCTTGTAATTGTTGTTGCATTGTCGTCAGTGGGCTCAAGTGGAATAAGCAGACAAATTCACCTCTTTATTACTTTATTCAACAAAAGGGTGACTCTCCTCAAAAGAGACAACAAAGACTTCACAATCATTGGCAGTGGAGTCAAAGAGTGTAGTAAGGCCCAGGACCCCTTCTTCCAACAGATCATCTGCCTATACGCTGGCTTCATTCTCTTGCACTCTTTCCTGAAAGAGCAAATTAAGGTCTTGGAATCTTGCTGGGTTTGCTGCACCATCATTCTTGGTGCAGCCTGTTCTTGCCTCTTCTAGTCTGTCCCCCAAGAGAAGTGAAAGATCTGTGATATCCTCCCGTGGTCCTTGGAGTTGAATAGAGGACGGTAGCAGTGTCACTTTATTCAGCCTTGAAGCTCTGTCAGATAACACTGAGGCACCAGCTCCTGTGTCTAGCTTAAATTCGGTCAGATGTCCATTTACATCAGCGTAAGCACTCCAATACTGGTTTGTATTTTCCTTTCCTTCTCCTAAGGAAGATGATTTCCTGGTTGTCAAAGTCTTGAATTTCTGGAATGGAGGTTATTTTCGCGGATTCCTTCTTTTGTCTTGTAAAGGCAGATTTCCTGGAAGGGCAGACCACTTTAAAATGGCCTAACTTGCCACAGCCATGGCACCATGCAATTTGGGCGTGGATTCTTCCTGCCTGTTGACCTTCTTCCTTCCACAGAGGGGACAGTGGAAAATGACGTTTAGCACCTTTTCAGATTGCTTCCCCACTTGCTGCTGTGCTATGCTTTTGGTTTTATAACCCACAAGCTGAACGGCTTCATTGGGCTGCCCTTGGGAAATTTCCCTCACATCTCCGACAAAAGCCTTAATCTGTCTCCACTCTTCGTCCTGTCTGGCCCAGCTACACACTTAAATTTAAATCTTCCCATGTTTGCAAGAAGTCAGGGAGATGCTCATGTGAAATGCCAATGATTATTCTATTGCTGATCAAGTCGGGTTTTACTGTTCCATGCTCACAACTTTCAGCTAGACAATTCATTGATGAATGAGTTAATCCCTTCACCCTGTTTTTGACTGCGCCGATTAAATTTTTCCCGCTTCACGGCTCTATTTTTGCGAAGACTGAAGTATGGGTCAAAGGGTCCGATGACATCCTTGTAGGAGGCTGTGTACTCGTTCACCTTCTTCTCTGGCCAGAACATCATCTGCCTTTGCTCCCAACTACATATAACAAAGTGCTAACTTGCTCTTTGTTCTCTTTACTTGAAAGGCCTGAGGCGTTGTGGTACCGGGTAAAACGCCTTTGCCAATTCTGTCATTGCTCAGCCTGTCTGGGGCCTTCTATATTTTGAAATGATCTGGTAAGGGTGAAGTAGTTGCCATTTCTCACTCTGGTTCGAGGTTGTCCTTTCCCACGCTGCTTGTGTAGCCAGTCGCTGGGCTGCCCTCATTATTTGGCCTTCTCCGGTGTGGTTGCTGGTTTGGCTTTGAAGTCCTTCACCCGCTGCTCTGCAGTGTTGCCAGGCCTCACGTGATGCTTTTTCCACCATTTTCTCCTGTTCCTCTGTGGGTGTCGTCACTGCTGCCACCATCTGTTCTCCTGGTTTTAACTTGCGATTCATTAGCTTCTTACTCTGGTGGTGGTGGCAATGGTCTTTTGTTGACAATATGTTTATTTACATACTAACTATTTACAAAGGTTAAATAAGACCAAGACATAGCTGGAGCTTCTCAGTCATCTTCTCTCAATAAGTGAGCTCACTCTGACGTAGCTCCTTACGTACATGCTCAGTAGCTATCATTACAGTTAACCCTTTACTCGACAATATTCTGGATGTAGTATTGAAGACTTCTGCTCAAGAACTAACTGCACCCTTAGCCAAGCAGTTACAGTACAGTTACAACGTTGGCAGCTCCCGATGATGTGGAAAATTGCGCAGGTATGTCCTGTCCACAAAAAGCAGGACTAATCCGGTCTGGCCAAATCCCACCCGATTAGTCTACTCCCAATCGTCAGCAAAGTGATGGAAGGCATCATAGGCAGTGCTATCAAGCAGCACTTTCTGAACAAAACCCTGCTCACCGATGCATGGTTTGGATTCTGCCAAGGTCTCTGCACTCCAGACCTCATATAGCCTGGGTCCAAATATGGACGAAAGAGCTGAATTCCAGAGGTTACATTGACTGCCCTTGACATAAAGACAGTATTGACCAAGTGTGACATCGATGAGCCCTAGCAAAATTGAAGTCAATGGAAATCAGGGGAAAAATCTCCACTGGCTGAACTCATATCAAGCACAATGGAAAATAATTATGGTTGTTGGAGGCCAACCACCTGATCCCCAGGACATCACTGCAGGAGTTCCTCAGGGTAGTGTCCTAGGCCCAGCCATCTTCAGCGGCTTTGTCAATGACCTTCCTTCCATCATAAGGTCAGAAGTGGGATGTTCGCTGATGATTGCACAATGTTCAGCACCATTCGCGACTCCTCAGATACTGCAACAGTTTGTGCTTGCATGCAGCAAGACCTGGACAATATTCAAGCTTGGGCTGAAATGTGGCAAGTAATATTTCCACTAAGTAGTGATCATCTCCAACAAGAGGGAATCTAGCTGTTTCCCCTCAAAATTCAATGGCATTGCGATCTCTGAATCCCCCACTATCAACATCCTGGAGGTTACCATTGACTGGAAACTGAACTGGACTAGCCATATAAATACTGTGGCTACAAGAGCCAGTCAGAGGCTGGGAGGTCTGTGGCAAGTAACTGGCTTCCTGACTCCCCAAAGTCTGTCCACCATCTGCAAGACACAAGTCAGGAGTGTGATGCAATACTCTCCACTTGCCTGGAGGAGTGCAGCTTCAGCAACACTCAAGAAACTCGACACCATCGAAGAGAAAACAACCCTCTTGATTGGCACCCCACCCACCACCTTAAACATTCACTGCCTTCACCACCGACACACATCGGCAGCAGTGTGTACCATCTACAAGATGCTTTTCAGCAACTCACCAAGGCTCCTTTGACAGCACCTTCCAAACCCGTGACTTCTACCACCTAGAAGGACAAGGGCAGCAGATAGATGGGAACACCACCACCTGGGATTTCCCCTCCAAGTCACTCACCATCCTGACTTGGAAATATATCTCCGTTCCTTCACTGTCAGTGGGTCAAAATCCTGGAACCCCCTTCCTAACAGCTCTGTGAGTGTACTTACATCACATGGACTGCAGGGGTTCAAGAAGGCAGCTCACCACCACCTTCTCAAGTGCTATTAGGGATGAAAATATATTCAGATTCTGCCAGTGATACTCATGTCCCATGAACGAATAAAACAAACTTTAAAAATGAAATCTTTTTCTTTTCTCTTTTCTTCATTGCTACATTCAAAGACTTTTTTAGAGTAATTCGGAGAGGTCTGGAAATTCCTGTTAATGTCAGCCTGAACTCCCATTCAGTGGGACTTATTAGACTAGAACACCAGACTACCACTTATAGAAGAATCAGAAATTCCCATTCAAAGGGCCAGTTAAGGGCAGTTGTTGTGTGCTGGGGCTCCTGTTCAATGGTGTTCTGGAGATCTAACGGTTGAACGCTGGACTATCAGTTAGATGTATCTCGTTATCCTAGGAACACAGTGCCGGGTCTGAGAATGACTGGATTTTTCTGAATTAACATTTGAATTTGAAAATATTTCTGGGCTGCACAATTGGGGATGTAGGGATAGTTGGGTTCCTCCAATCAGTATGCTGAGAAGGGCACTTTATATGACTGCCAGCAATGCAATAAGCTCCAACTGTCCATAGGTTTACCAACTCAGGCTGGGGGTATCCCTGGAGGTTTCATCACATGACTGCCTGGCCTGAACCTTCCCTCTCCCACATTCCCTCCATTGGCTCAGACTCTAGGCGTCACTGCCTTCCCACAGCCAATTGGAAAGGGAACAGGCTCTTTGTTACCCAACGGAATTAATCTTAATGAAACAGCATATCCACAGCCATCTCTGATACTTTTATAATTAATATATGGAAGCTTTCAAAGAAAAGGATAAAGGATGGGCAAGAAATGCTGGCCTTGTCAGCAACGTTCACATCCCAGGAATGAATGAAAAAAAAGCCCAATTTTGTCTAATGCCCATCTAGCTTTTCTCCTCGGTATTGCTCATAGCTGGAGCCTAATCTTCAAATTCTGGAGACTCCAGGATAATCCAGGAAAGTTGGCAACCCTCGCTGTTTAGCGACTTCCACCATTTGCTATTGCGGACTGAAACACCAGCATTAGATTCTGACATCTTATTATGAAAGCACTATTTAATTCTAAGTTCTGGAATGGAAATGCAGCATACTACGAGGTGTTAATCATAAATATCAAGGGTCGTGTACCCACCTTTTCCACCCACTTCCTGTAGCAATTGAAGGTTTAATGGGTAATTGTTTCCTACTAATCCTTTTTTACACTACAAAAGCAATTTGACTCAAGACGAGAGACGGTGGGCATCAATGAGGAGCGTGTGTCACTTTTGCTATTGTATTTTTCTTAAAAGTTTTTCCCCAGCTGGATCATTTGAAGTATGCCTCATACTGTGAATAAAGGCAAAATACTTTTTTTATTCATTCACGGGATGTGGGCTTCGCTGGCTGGGCCAGCATTTATTGCTCATCCACAGTTGCCCTTGAGAAGGTGGTGGTGAGCTGCCTGCTTGAACCGCTGCGCTCCATGTGGTGTAGGTACACCCACAGTGCTGTTAGGAAGGGAGTTTCAGGGCTTTGACCCAGTGACAGTGAAGGAATGGCGATATATTTCCAAGTCAGGATAGTGCGTGACTTGGAGGGGGAATTCCAGGTGGTTGGCGTTCCCATCTATCTGCTGCCCTTGTCCTTCTAGATGGTAGTGGTCATGGGTTTGGAAGGTGCTGTCAAAGGACCCTTGGTGAATCCCTGCAGTGCATCTTGTAGATGGTACACACACTGCTGCTACTGTGCATTGGTGGTGGAGGGAGTGAATGTTTGTGGATGTGGTGCCAATCCTGGACAGTATCAAGCTTCTTGAGTGTTGTGGGAGCTGCACTCATCCAGGCAAGTGGGGAGTATTCCATCACACTCCCATACATCACTTACCTCAGAAACGGGATGTTTCATAAAGAAAAGAGAGACTTGCATTTGGACATTGTTTTTTACGACCTCAGGACATCCCGAAGCACTTTACAGCCAATGGTGTACGGACTTATTGAAGTTTGGTGTTAGCAATCTCAACCCGCGGTCAGACACTTGAATACAAAATCTATGCAGATATTCCAGTGCAGTACTGAGGCAATGCTGCAGGTACAGTCTTGCAGTTGAATTGAGTCCCTGTCTGCTCAGTCAAATGGATAGAAAAGATCCCACGGCACTATTCAGAGAAGGGCAGGGGAGTTCTCCCAGTTTCCTGGTCTAATATTAATCATTCCACCAATATCACTAACAAAAAACCTGATTATTTGGTTATGTAACTCATTGCTGTTTGTGAGACCTTGCTGTGTGCAAATTGATGGCTGCATTTTCCCATATTACAACAGTGACCACATTTCTAAGTTACTTGTCATGGAGGAGATTTTTCTACTTGCGGGTGAGACCAGAGCTAGGGGCCATAATAAACCCAATAGGCAATTCAGGAGAAACCTTTTTACCCAGAGAATTATTAAACTGTGGAGCTTGCTACCACAGGGAGTAGTTGAGGCAAAATAACAAAGATGTATGCACATGAGGGAGAAAGGAATATAAGGACATGGCGATGGGGAGAGATGAAGAGAGGTGATAGGAGGCTTGTGTGGATCATAAACACCGGGATGGACCTATTGGGGTGATTGGCCTGTTTCTGTGGTGTAATATTTCATAATTCTTGATTGGCTGCACAGTGCTTTAGGACATCCTGAGGTTGTTAAAGGAAAAGTCCTTTCCTTTCTAATTACTCAATACAGTCCCCTCTGAGATGTGCCTTTTCACAGCCCGTGTTCTAATACCAAGAGGAAATCTCCTGACTTTCATCTCTTGCTCAATGGTGTGCGTAGAGCTGACTACAGCAGGCCTGACTGTGTGGGTGGTATTTGATACTGTCACTGCATGCCGCCTGCTGCATCAATGCTTTCTATGTCTAAAGGATTTGGTTTTGCTTCAGTTCAACCTGTCCAGCACTCACTCTGAACTGGATGATTAAAAATGGGGTCCGGGCTGTACCTCACAATGGAGCTAGGAGCCCCAAGGCATCCATTTGAGATTTCAGTCCATTCAGTTTTAGACCAGACTGCGCAGTTTTTGAGTGTTGCGTCTAGGAAGTAATAAAGTGGAAAACAAAACTTTTGGTTTCTTATGACAGTGGTGGTCAGCCTTCTCTTTGAACCACAGAAGGTTGTGTAGTGTGGGTGCTGCTCAGCTGGGAACTCCAGCTCCAACCTGTGAGGGTGGACATGAAACCCAGACAGCACTGCACAAAGTACAAATGCAAAAAGGAGGACCCTATGTCAGACTTCCCAATACGTTTCAGATTGAATCTGAGGTCAGCTTGAGCGTTATTTCCAATGGGATTCAATGCTTGCCAAACTTGTGGCAATCTGGTCACCATCACAAAATACAAAATATATTCAGAGGATGTGGTGAATAACAATCTCCCAGAGATGAATGGGGGTTAAAGGACAGGGCTAAAAGCGAGAAGATGGTGGTGTAGTGGTAATGTAGTACTAATGTGGATTAGTCCTCTAGAGGGCCAGACTAATGCGCTGAGACCATGGGTTCAAATCCCACCATAGCAGCTTGTGGAATTTAAATTGAATTAATAAAATCTAGAATTGAAAGTTAGCCTGGGTAATGGTGACCATGAAACTATCATCAATTGTTTTATTAAAAACCCTTCTGGTTCACTAATGTCCTTTAGGGATGGAAATCTGCTGTCCTTACCTGGTCTGGTCTGGACGTGACTCTAGATCCACAGCAATGTGGTTGACTCTTAACTGCCCTCTGAAATGACCCAGCAAACCACTCAATTCAAGGGCAATTAGGGATGGGCAACAAATGCTAGCTTTGTTGGCAATGCTCACACCCCATGAAAGAATCAGTTAGATTAATAGTGCGCTGTGCTGTGAGAGCAGCTCTGTCAAAGAATATCTTTAGCTGCAGCAGCATCCAGTTCCGTAACCACTAAAATATTTCAACAAGCTTCCACTTCCTTCAGTCAAGGCCTCTTTACCACCTACCTTAATGGAGCTGGGCTACAATGCTTTAATGTTAAGGATTGTTTTCCCTGCAGGATTTTCTACTTACATTTGACGTGGGCCATGGATTGTGTCAGACAGAATCTGGAGCCCGGTCCTCAGTCCAATGGGCTGCTGCACAGGACTAGTGTCCAGCTCGCTAAAATCTCTCAGCTGATGAAGGGCTTTAATTCCCACATGTCTGCAGCCGATTCACCAAATGTGGTGAGTGCTGAGCATATTGGACAACTCCGATTAAGACCCTAAAGATTCCGCACGGTCCTGCAACCCTTCCCAATTCTCAGCTGGTTTGATCCATTCTCCTGTCTCTAGACCTTGGCTGGGTTTTCACTCCATAAAACCTTCCTTGAACTGGAATGTCTCCATAACAGGTCTTTCAGGTTTAGCTCCATGTTACAGGTGGTGTGAGACTGGACAATGCATCTTTGTCTTCTCTCCTAAGGTTGCATTCAAGTGTCTGTTTTTAAGGCCAGTGTATGTTATTGTAAAGAAGTTGCTGAAAAAGGAGACATGATGTCAAAGCATAGTTCCCTGGTGCATTCTCCATGGCATTGCCATGACCAATCAGCATCGACTTGCAACCAATCAGCACCCTTTACTCATGCAGTATAAATTGTTGCGCTCTTTGAAATTTGGTATTCATGCATCTGTCCTGATGAGTGCAAGACAAAAAGAGCTTCAACAGCATGTCTCTTTTTTCAGCAACACTGTACTCCCAAATGACTAATTGTACAGAAAAACCTAACTCCAATTTAAAAGTAATAACGGGGTCTAAATCTACAAATCGCAATGCAGATTTGAATTATCACACACTGGGCCAGCTTCTTTAGCATTATCAATTTTTTTTGCCAATAATTGCCACTACAGGTTCAAACTGATGAAAGGCAAATTAAGGTCGATGCCAGGAAGTTCACTTTCACAGCCTGTGATCAACGCGTGAAATAGATTTCCAGACAGGGTGGTGGATGAGGAAACCCAGGAGCCATTTGCAGTTAGATGCTGCAATATGAGGAAGCTGCAAACTTGTGTTCCATGATTGAGTGGGATAGGCTGAATATCTTTCCTCTTATGTATTAGCTGCTTGTGAAAATAGTAAAGTACCCAGCCCATTTATTCTATATTATAGTATATCAGGCCACAGAGAGGGCACAGCATGGTACTAGCAGGGGTGTGGGACTTCAGTGATGTGAAGAGATTAGAGAAGGTGGGGTTATGGTCCTTAGAGCAGAGAAGGTTAAGGGGAGATTTTATAGAAGTGTTCAGAATCTCGAAGTGCTGTTAGAAAGGCAGTTCCAGGATTTTGATCCAGTGGCAGTGAAGGAGTGGTGATATAGTTCCAAGTCAAGATTGTGTGTGGCTTGGAGCGGAACTTGGTGGTGTTCCCGTGCATCTGCTGCCCTTGTCCTTCTAGGGAGTAGAGGTTGTGGGGTTGGGAGGTAATGTCGACAGAGGCTTGATGAGTTGCTGTATTGCACCTTACAGATGGTACACACTGCTGCCACTGTGCGTCGGTGTTGGAGGGACTGAATGTTGAAGGTGGTGGTTGGTAAGTAAGGAGAAACTGTTTCCAGTGGCAACAGGGTCAGTAATCAAAAGACAGAAATTTTAAGTAATTGTCAAAAGAGACAGAGGTGATGAGGAGAATTTTGCTAATGCAGTAAGTTATTAGGTTGCAGAATGCACTCCCTGAAAGGGTTGCAGAAGCAGAATCAATAATAACTTTCAAAAAGGAATAGAATGAATGAATGCTTGAGTGTGTTGAAATTGCAGTGCTATGGGAAAAGAGCAGAGGAATGGGACTAATTTGGTAGCTTTTTCAAAGCGCTGACACAAACAAGATGAACCGAATGAAATATTATATTCTGAATAGGAGTCAGTATAAATGATGTCAGGGTTCAGGGAACATTCATAAATCACTTTAACTTCTCACTTTGAATGTTTGGTTCATTTTTCCCCATCAGCTTCCCCACCCTGTTCAGCCTGTGATATTTTCAAAGGAAAAACAAAAATACCTGGAAAAACTCAGCAGGTCTGGCAGCATCTGCGGAGAGGAGCACAGTTAATGTTTTGAGTCCGAATGACCCTTCAACAGAACTAAGTAAAAATAGAAGAGAGGTGAAATATAAGCTGGTTTAAGGGGGGGTGGGACAGGTAGAGCTGGATAGAGGGCCAGTGATAGGTGGAGATAACCAAAAGATGTCACAGACAAAAGGACAAAGAGATGTTGAAGGTGGTGATATTATCTAAGGAATGTGCTAATTAAGGGTAGAAAGCAGGACGAGCAAGGTACAGATAGCCCTAGTGGGGGTGGGGTGGGGGGAAGGAATCAAAAAAGGCTAAAAGGTAGAGATAAAACAATGGATGGAAATACATTTAAAAATAATGGAAATAGGTGGGAAAAGAAAAATCTATATAAATTATTGGGAAAAAAAAGGGGGGGATCGGAAAGGGGGTGGGGATGGAGGAGAGAGTTCATGATCTAAAATTGTTAAACATAATATTCAGTCCAGAAGGCTGTAAAGTGCCTAGTCGGAAGATGAGGTGCTGTTCCTCCAGTTTGCATTGAGCTTCACTAGAACAATGCAGCAGGCCAAGGACGGACATGTGGGCATGAGAGCAGGGTGGAGTGTTGAAATGGCAAGCGACAGGGAGGTCTGGGTAATGCTTGCGGACAGACCGAAGGTGTTCTGCAAAGCGGTCACCCAGTCTGCGTTTTTGCTTTTATATTTTCAAAGGAATTTGATTTAAAGAAGTTGTGCGCATTAAACATGAACTGTCTGTTGATGTCAGGAGAAATGGCGATAGGAACAGAATGAACGCAAATTTGAAGCTGATGGAATCACTGAGGTATGAGGAGATAACAGCCTGAAAACAGCAGAGTGACTATTCTGCCTGTGACCATGTGATTGTTAGAAGAATCTGCAGGCAGACTCCACCTGATTGAATCCAATATGGTCCTTACATATTTCACAACAACAGCACATTCTGGTCACTATAGGTTATTCAGTCTGGTTGCAATACATTGTCAACCTGATTGCTACATATTAAACAGCCTGTTCACTACACATTAGTCTTGTCTCATCATTATTATTAATGCAAAATCTGTGCTAATGTGATTATAAATTGTTTTGACTTGTATTATAATGCCCTCCAGATGCAATCTGATTTGTCGTTTTAACAACTATCTCACGTTGACTACAACATTTTAGTGAACAATCGATGGTCATGCCAAACTCTTTTTCAAAAGTGCTAATATATAATCTTTTCTTCTAATACAGAAGTAATTTGCTTTCTGAATTACTTTAGCTAAGCAGATTAAAATCTATCTGACGCTTCTCAAGCCCACCTGCCTAACTGATCAAACCCAATTAAATCTCCTTTCTACCATTTACCCTCCCAAACTTCTTAATCATCAGCAGATTTGATGCTACATTATTACTTATATCCTGCTCCATATCATTCACAAGTACACCTCAAAACCCAAGAGAAATCCCTGTGGAACATGCTTATTTTTGACTCCCGAGGATTTATTATCCTTCCACGGCACCTATTGCGAGAGCAGTTTTCATCCATCTCAGTAACCTTAATCTATACAATGAGCCACAAATCCCTGTAGCAGTTGGAGATGAGGGACTTTGTCAGATACCTTCATTAAAATGACGTGTTCCCATAGTACTGAAGTACAGAAGGTGGCCCACACTGAAGCTTACTGTCCACCCACCCATTGCCTGCAGTATTGGTGGGAAAACTGCTGAGGTACTGGGTTTTTCCCAACAGTGACTGGATTGTGCATGTCAGAAATGTCTTAATTGACGTGAACATGAGATGGATACACACAAGGAGGTTCACTGCATTGACATCTCCTTGAATGATTCCAAAGTTTTTGCTTCCATTAGCCTGCCCAGGAGTCCAGGAATTGATCATTCTTTGTGTTAAAAACTGCTTGGCATTAGTCCTAAAGTTAGCTTTCACCAGTGAGAATGCCTTGATCTACTCTCACTGTTTAATTGGAAGGCATGTGTCTCATCCACTTTTCTCTCATATGTATCTTTGAGGTAAGTTCTCTTAGTGTCTATCTTTGCAGGGTTGAATAGCCCATGCTTCTCTTGCATTCCCTTGTAGTTCTTTCCTGTGATGCTAGAGATCTGTATTGTGGTTCTTTTATGCACTAGAGTTTTAATGTCATTCTTGTATCTCAGTAGCTATAACTGGACACAGGTCTGAAGGTGAGACTTGACCAGAAAACTATGCAACCTCCAATTAGCATTCTGTCTACTAGGCTATATAATTCAGCATTTCAGTTGTTATACTGAATATTGTTGCTTCATGATGAAACACAACAACCATCAAGTTCATTAACACCCCTAGATCCCTTTCCACTTCACCCAAGAGATATTTAGACATGTGACCAAAAGCTTGGTCAAAGAGATGGGGTTTGAGGAGTTTTATTAGCAGGAAAGAGAGATGGGGAGGTGTTGGAGGGAATTGCACAGCTTAACGTTGAGACAGCTGAAGGCACAGCCACTGGTAGTGGAGCGATGAAAAACAAGAATGTGCAAAGAAACTGGAATTGTAGAAATGCAGAAATCTTGGAGAGTTGTGGGGCTGGAGGAGTTTACTGAGATAGGGAGGAATGAGGCCTTGGAGAGGTTTGAAAACAAGGATGAGAATTTTAATAAGGAGGCATTGCTGGACTGGGAGTCGATGTAAGTCACCAAGTACAGGAGGTGATGGAGACAGCAGTGGATTGTCAGACTGCACCTGCATCAATGTAGCACTCCTACATTACAGCTGGAGTATTGGGGCCAGTTCTGGACACCGCGTTTTAGGATGGATGTGAAGGCATTGGAGAGCGCGCAGAAAAAGTTTACAAGAATGGTTCCAGGGATGAGAAACTTCAGTTATGAAGATAGATTGGAGAGGTTGGGGCTCTTTTTGCCCTTGGAGAAAAGAAGGCTGAGAGGAGATTTGATAGAAGTATTCAAAATCATGAGGGGCCTGGACAGAGTAGACAGGGGAAAACTGTTCCCACTTTTGCAAGGATCAAGAGCGAGAGGGCACAGGTTTAAAATAATTGGCAAAAGAAGCAAAACTGTTATGAGAAAAACTTTTTCACACAGCGAGTGGTTAGGGCCTGGAATGCACTGCCTGAGAGTGTGGTGGAGGCAGGTTCAATCGAGGCATTCAAGAGGGAATTGGATGATTATTTGAAAAGAAACAACATGCAGGCTTATGGGGAGAAGGCAGGAGAATGGCACTAGGTGAAATGCTCATTCAGAGAGCGGGTGCAGACGCAGTGGGCCAACTGACTTCATTCTGCACTGTAACAATTCTGTGATTGTGTGGTTACAGCATTAGAGTGTCAGCTAAGAGCAGGACTTGAATCCACATTCTACTACTAAATCAGAAAAAAAATGTTACCTGAATCAAGGTGACACTGGAAGTTTTACAGTCGAGGGAAGATGTAGAATAAGAGTAATGGGTAAGGTCAACTCCTTCACATTGCACAGAGATGTTCATGTGTTATTTCCTTGTGAACTAACCTTGAGCAGAGCAACACCATTTATGAAGTAAGTAAGTTGATCATTTTTTTCTTCTCATTTGCATTTAAATTTATTGAGGTTGGGCCACCTTTCAAGTTTGAAGAACCATACCTGCCTTTTCTGATGTGCCCTCTTGGTTTGGTACTGCCTGTAAACTTGACCCTACATGGGAATCTAAAGAGCTAAACGTCATGATGGCCATGTGAAATACTACAAGAGTTTGTGGCCACTTACTGCAGCTTTGCACTGAAACAACCTGCATCAAATGACCAGTTTAGTCCAGACAACCTTGTGTGCAAGTAAGTTTTAAGATCTCAAAATTTTGATAAATGTTGTGGGCGTTAGATTTTGAATGGTAACCAGAACCAGGTCTGTAAAAGAATCAAATATGTGCAGAGGCTTTGCTCAAGGTTGTTCACAAGGAAATTGCAGCTCTGTGCAATGTGAAGGAATTTAGAAAGCTGACTCTTCCCATTACTCTAACTTTATACCTTCCCAGAACTTTAACGCTTGCAATGTCATCTTGATTCAGGTAACATGTGTTTTTCTGATTTAGGAGATTGTGGATTCAAGTCTGACTCTTAGCTGACACTTTAATGCTGTAATGGTGGAGTGCTGTATTGATGGAGGTGCAGCCCTACAATCCACTGCTGTGCCCATCACCTCCTGTACTCAGTGACCTACATCGGCTTCTGGTCCAGCAACACCTTGATATTAAAATTTTCATCCATCCATGAGAGGGATTCAAATCCCTCCATGTCCTCAGCCCTAACCCTGGAGCTCCCTCCCTAAACCCTTCCACCTCTCATTCCTCCTTTAACATACTCCTTAAAGCCTATCACCAAGCATTTGGTTAACTGTCCTAACGTCTCCTAATGTGGCTTAGTGTCAAATTTTGAATTTGATTGTTAGGCACTCCTCTGAAGTGCCTTTGTCAAAGTTTTACTATGTTAAAGGTGCTATATAAATGCAAGTTGTTTTCGTTGCGCTGAATAATTATTCACAAAATCATAGAATTTTTAAAAATTCATTCATCAATGTGGGCATCACTGGCTATTGCCCATTCCTAATTGCCGTTGTTCAGAGGGCATTTAAGAGTCAACCATATTGCTGTTGGTCTGGAGTCCCATGTAGGGCAGATCAGGGAAGAACAGCACATTGATGGGTTTTTGCAACAATTGGCAATGGTTTTGTGGTCATCATCAGACTTTTAATTCCAGATTTTTATTCAATTCAAATTCCACCATCTGGCATGGTGGGATTTGAACCTGGATCCCCAGAGCACTATCCTGGGTCTCTGGATTACTAGTCCAGTGACAATACCACTCTCTACAATGTGTTCACATCCTTCCTATTGTGTGGCGCCCACAACTGTACACAATACTCCAGCTGAGGTCTAACAAGTGTCTTATATAAATTCAGCATATATTGCCTTGAATCTCTTCAAATGAGGTGTTAAACCAAGCCCTTGCTATCCCCAGGCTACCATTTGAATTAGAGCAGTGTTGTCCCATCTGGTCAAACCCCACCTTCCTCCTCAGCCGTTAACTTATCTTGTGTGTAAAAAATGGTAATTGAATTTGTTTTTAAATTGAGAAGTAATTCTTGGGGTGTGGGTGCCACTGGAAAGGCTGACATTTCTTGCCTATCCCTAGCCATCCTGAGAAAGAGGAAGTGAGCCTTCTTTGTGAACTGCTGTGATGGTCTTGAATGCTGCCAACTAACAACATCACTGCAACACTTTGACTTTGAGGGAGGCAATTTTGAGATGTGATATGTGTTTAGTTGTGTGGTCAGGGTCGAAGTGGGGGTTTTGGGGACTGTCTGTTCTCCCAAAGTGTGCTGCTCGAGTCTGTTGTTTCTCAAAACCATTACTCTCTATTTACAGCAAGTATTTGCACATTTGGACCTCTACACGAGATTGGAGCTTCCCCTCTTTCCAGATCTCACTTACTTCTCAGTCATGTGATCCAACATCATTATTACATCAGCATCATGTTGACTTCTGATGTTAACCCTTTACAACAGGTGGAGCTGTTTTTTTTTGCAGTGGATGAAGACACAAAAGGATATCAGGATGTTAGCAATGAATGGGCAAAGTATAATATCCCCATTTCATGATTATCTGGAAACTGAATCTCTTTTTATTTTTGTTTCTTCTGATACTTAATTCATCCCTTTTCTCCTGAACACAAGTAGCTAATGATGCTGGGGGTCAGCCACTTTTCATGTGTAAACCTAACAAACAAACGTGACGGCAAAGGGTGAGGGTTGGGGCATATGATCATAGCTGATCCTCTCTCCATCCAATATCACAAGGATCATCAGTAGCAACAAGTAATGAAGACTGTTGGGGTTTTTTCTCCTTCTTAGCCCAGGGATGTTGAAGCTAATTGCTGCACTCTTTACTGTTGCCCCGACTAAATTCACTTAAGACCAGGGATTAAACCTGCAATCTGCTGGTATGTACCACAAGGCACATGTAGATCATGAGCAGAGCTCGAAACCAATTTTTTGCTGCATTGCTGCACAGATAAAGTTGAATCTTGGAACAGATTCCCATTGTGCGTAAATTCCCATTCGTGTTTAACAGTAAGCGCAATACCTGAGTCTCTACAACTTAGATTCTTCACAATTTAGCAGGACTCAAGGGAGGAAACTGGAGGAAATAATATTACCAGTGTAATTCCTTTTATCTTGGGCAACTGCGCGGTTTGGGAGTTTAGGACAAGCCCTCAGCCTTGTCCTGTGTGACTCACTATTCCAGCTAATTTAATACGGCTAATGTGGAGAGAGAAACAGAGATGATGGGCACAATTGTACGGCTCCTCCCGCCAGCGGGATTTTCCGGTCTCGCCGAAGTCAATGGGCTATTCTGGCCCTGGCCCTGGCTCCTCTCCCACCGCGACAGGGGTGGTAAAATTCCGCCCCGTGTTTCAGGTTGTGACATTACATCAGCTTCTGTGTTTGTTTTGGATTTCCAGCATCTGCAGTATTTTGCTTTTGTGTTCGTGGTCAATTCACGCCACTTCTCTTCCAGGAATACCCACCTTGAAATAGTTTCCAACGGATTTCAGTCTGTCTCTTCCAACTTGCTCCCCTTCGTTGCTGTCTATCTCCCACCTTGTGTTCGATCTGGCATCCACCTAAACTTTCACAGCCACATTTCCCAACTCAGCAACTTTCTCTGGCTCCAACTTATTCCGCATGGATCCCAACTTAAATTCCACCCTTCATGTTTCAAATCCACCCAGGATTAACAGGTATATACAGAGATATACAGCGTTCGTCAGGCTGCTGCTCTAGCCACATCCTGAGATCCACACTCAGTGCCATGCGTCGCCACATGAACACTCTTGGCCCCCTCTCTTCAGCAGTGCTGACTCACTCTATCTCAAAGCTGTCCTGCTCTACAGCTTCATTTCACATTTCATCTCTTCTGATGCCTTAACAACAGAGCTTTTTCCATAAGGATCATAAACTCCAACAACCCGCGGGTGCCAACGCCTCTCCAGAACTTTCTTCCCCTTCGTTTCCCTCTGACGCCAACCCTTCTAACTCCCCTCTCACTGTGTATTCAGCCATACCCTCCCACCTTCCCCTCTCTGACGCTGCGCGATCTGTCCTTAGCAAAGGGTTTTTATTTATCCTCTTACACCCAAGGCCTGAGAGAGGGTAGTTCGTACTATGCAAAACACCGGCGCCCGTGCTCCAAGGGGCCCCAGGCTCCCATCTTCAAAGGGATGCGGTGAAGGAAAAATGAAGGGGAACGCGCATGCGCCTGAGAACAAGGCAGCAGTGCGATGCGCGGCCACCTGAGTCTGCGAAGGGGGGAAGGACTCCGTTTCCAGCCGGGCAGCGCGGGATGCTTGTTAACCCGAGGGCTCAGAGGAGGCGGTGAGAGGGGTAAAGCTGCTAGAGCGTATGTCAATGAGGGAAGGCCAAATTAAAAAAGGGCAAATTATTCTCCAGCTCAGTCCAAAGTGATTCCATCCGGGCTCCTTTTGTATTTAAATTCTATGCTTTAACGGTGACATCTATCCCAGTGACCAGAAAATCCCGCTGGTGGGAGGGGCCGTAAAATTCTATGCTTTAATATTTAGAATTGACATCTATCCCGGTGACCTGTACTCTTGACTTCACTACAATATCCAGAGTCTAACCAGAATCAGATACATGTTGCCAGCAGGCACCCATGGCACTCGGGGTGTACCCCTGGGTGGTCATCACATCAAGGGAGGCAGACGAAGCAGTCAACAACTCGTTCCACTTATGGGGCCACCAGCAATGGCTGTGATTTTTTTTTTTATGGGCGCGCTGTTAACTGGATTGTATTCTTGTTTGGGTTGAAGGATGGCAGTGGGGAATCCAGGCTACTTTACTCCTGAAATCTGGGAGGTTGACTTACCTCCGTGCGTACAGCACACCGAGCATCCAGCAGATCCCAGGTCAAGGGATGAGGAAACATCCGGCCTCCCCCGAATCCCCTCCCAGTTTTCCACTGGCTTGTGGTTACAAACGGACTCAAAGTACTCAGAAACCCAAACAACTGAAAGCAGTATCAAACCACTATCAGTGCTGAGTTCTGGTTCAGACCAAGCTCCTTGTGCTCGCGCAGCTCCTTTTATGGTTTTATTTTAACGTGACTTGGCTCTTCCCTCAAGCCTATAACTTTGAAGGCAACAGAGACAATACCACAACATTTGTGCTTTAAGTTAGGCTGAGGAGCTGGTTTTCAATTGGCTAATTTTTAAAACTCGACTATGGTAATTGAATTAAAGGATGACTACTGAGGTAAAACGAGTCAAAGTGGTTAATTTTTTGCTACCATCCCCCTAGCCCATTAACTCTCCCATTAGAACATCTAATTCTACTTTGAAAACCCCTATTTTATCAGCCTATATTAACCTGTTTGGTAGACTGTTCCCTTGATCACTCAAAGAAATGTGATCTTAACTTGTGTTTTTCTTTACATTTGCTTTTTGTTCATTTCTATTTCATGTCCTCTGGTTCTTCTTTCTCCGTGTACATCGCAGTGACAACCTGGGTACACCTTCTCTGGAGTAATTAATATTTTACATACTTCAGTGAGGCAATTCCCTTTCATCTTTTCTTTCCTGACTGTCCAGCCTCAGCCTCTTTAATCTTTCCTCATAGCTTAATCACTCTGACTTGGTCCATCAGTGGGTAAGCACAGCCTCTGTAAAGCAGTTCGGGCGCACTGATAATTCTCACTCTTTCGTCAGCTTTTCCCTTGTCATCAGTTTTCTCCAGCAAAGATTGTTAAGAGTGAGAATATGGTAAATAATGAAATACAGGTATAATTTTTAAAAAGCAAGTGATGTGACAGCAGGCTGGGTGGGTTGGGGTGGGGGGGAAGGGGTGGGTTTCCCCCTTTCCTCCGCAGGCTGCTGCACTCCCACAGGCTGCCCCACCAGCCTTCACCACTAATGAACTTTCCACTCGTCATTGATACAATCCTAAAATCCCCCCCCGCCTGCCACCCCCATCACCCAGCCTCTGCGCCTGAGGGGGGTGGTTGGAGGCCGAGGTGGGATGCGGTGACCGGATCTGTCCCTGTGCCGACCACCAGTTAACATGTTGGGAAAATTTATCTCTCTCCGTTATAAGCAATGAACTTTCAAAGAGGCTGGGGCGGGGTAGGGTTGCCAACTGTCATTACATGTCTTCCTGGAGGTTTCATCACATGACTTGCCCCCCCCCCCGGCCATCAGTCAACCAACACATCCATTCTTGTGATGCACTGCCTTCCTAGCCAATTGGAAAACAAAAAGGGACATTACCCAAATTGATGATGCTTGACTGTCAGCCAAACAGTCTTATTTTTGGTCCCGTTTTCAGTATTTTTATATCTGGTGAAGAGAAATGTTCAAAGAAAATGACAAAAAAAAACTCTTATTGTCTCCATGATTTTTCTCCAGGGGCGTCCTGGAGATTGACCTTCAATTCTTGGAGACTCCAGGCCAACCCTGGAGGGTTGGCAACCCGACGTGACACGTGACAAATTTTCACCAATTTGTCACTTGATGCAAATTCACAAATTAGCACATTAACAGCAATTCTTCCTGTCGTTGAGTTGCGAATGGTGTTATATCTCTGTGACCAAGAGTTTCCACTTGGGCTCAATTAGTGATCGGGGTACAAATTGTACCTAAAATTGTTTCTGCCTTTTGCTCAAGTTTCCACTCAAACTAATTTACATATCAGAATCACAGAATCGCATATCGTAAGATCTGTCATGAACCAGAGCAATGGGATACATCATAGCACATAGCTTCTTAAAATATTTTCACGGGCCATTTTTTAACAAAACGTTTGCATTAAAAATATATTGCTTGAGATATAGGGGCTGATACAAGAAGATAAACATTTTTGATGATGGCATCTAGTCCGGTGCTTCTGAGTAACCTGAAATTAAATAGCAGACTTTAAAAAGCACTACCACCATTTAGCAGTTGCACTGATGTACGGTAGTCAGTTTCTTAGTAAAATATAAAAATCAAAACGTTTAAAAGGTGTCCTTTCACGTGAAAAGAAGCATAAGTTATATAAAAAAAAGTTTCTTTGAAAGCTTTGTCGTGGCCACAGTTAGTGAAAACTCACCATGGTGTCGAATTCGATCTGGGCACAGTGGTGGGGGGGATGCAGCTTCTAGCGTATTGTTTTTCAAGCTAGCAAAAGATCATGGGCGTGCACATTGCATTCGCACTTGGATTTCCTCGAACCTACGGCCAATTTTTGGGTAAAGTGTGCTGTAAACTGGGCCTAGTAGAAACTCTAGATCTACAGCCTGGCAGAGGATGAAGGGCCGTCAGTCAGATGTACAGCACTCAAATATCCCACATGCCTTGTGAAGCTGGCTCTTGTACTTTTCGATCAGCCAATTATTTTTGGAAAAGCTGGCAAGCTGTACGTCCAGTCCACAATGAGCATGCAGTGCCCCTTCAGCTACTACTGATAACACAGCCTTGGTACTTCTAATACAAACCCCAGTGCCTGCTGTTATAATGCAGTAGGATGCATGAACAAAGATTCACCCAAAGTGTCAGTGTATGATGCCAAAGGACTGCTCTTGCATTATCCACTGAGGTCAGGCTATATCTGAGGAAGTGCAAGTAGTGCCCATACTGTGTTAGTGGCACACACACCTTGGACCATAAAATTGACCCGTTATATGTAAACAGGGTGCAGTCACGCCAGGATTGTTTCCATCTTTGCCATCCTGTGTTAACCCCACCTGAGTGTGCTAAGACAGTGAAGGGGCTACTCGGCATGCAATTGAGCACGTCAGGTGTATCTACAGCACCTACCGGATACAAGGCTGAAAGCTCCTGCAGTGTCTGAGGGGTAGGTTGCCTAGACTCCTCATCTCAAAATTCAGGATTCTTCACAATAATAGCAATTCCTTTTAAAATTATCTCAGCTTTGTGGGGTGGAAGTGGCAGGGGGGTGGGTGGGGGAGGGTTCAGGCCACTTACCACTGGGGCCAAGGAAACAGGACCTCCCAATGTAGAAAATAAGAACAGCAGAAATAGGAGCGGGGTAGGCCGCTATTCAAGAAGAGAATGGCTGACCTTATACTCTAAGGAGAGAGATGGTGATGTAGTGATAACGTCACTAGACAATAGGCCAGAAGCCCATGTTAATGCTCTGGGGATCTGGATTTGAATCCCACCATGGCAGACGGTGAAATCTGAATTCACTAAAAATCTGCAATTAAAAGACTGAACATATGATGAACATAAACCCATCTGGTTCACTTACACCCCTTTAGGGAAGGAAATCTGCCATCCTTACCTGGTCTGACCTACTTGCGACTCCAGACCCACAGCAATGTGGTTGACTCTTAACTGCCCCTCTGAAATGCCCTAGCAAGCCACTTAGTTCAAGGGCAATTAGGGATGGGCAATAAATGCTGGCCTTGGCCAATGATGCCCACATCCTGTGAACGAATAAAGAAAAAGCCCACTTCTCTCACCCACCCCCTACCTGCATATCTCTTGATTCTCTTTCCTGTCCAAGGAAGGGACAATCTCTTCCTGGCTGCACCTTGTACGATGCAGGAGCCATGTTTGAGGCCAGGCAAGGCTCCATCCGGAGAATCCCAGCAAAGTCTTGCGCTTGATGTATCCAGGTCCGAACCCCATTTCCCAGGTTTTCTGCTGCAGTTACACCAACCCAAAGGTCCAGCCTCTGTACAGATTGTATTGAAATTCTAAAATGGCTGCCATAATGACTGGTTTAAAGTGGGAGTACTCCAAGAAAATCTCAAATTAATTACTAATCCCAGATCCTAAGAAAGGAATATCGAATAATGGAACGTAAAATGTCTGCCAAAAGTATTTGATTTAAAGTGGGGTGTGTGGAAATCATAAAACTGTCAGCTTCAGAATTTGACTCCATTATTGGGGAAATGTAATCTTTGGACTTCAGTGACAGAAGAATTATTGGTGCATGTAAAGGGTGTGGGATCCCAAATTGAGGGAGGTGGTAGCATAATGGTATTGTCACTGGGTTAGTATTCTGGCAGACCCAGGGTAATGTCCCAGGAACCTGGGTTCAAATCCCACCATGGCAGATGGTGAAATTTAAATTCAATTAAAAGTCTGATGATGACCACAAAACCATTGTTGTAAAAACCCTTCTGGTTCACTTATGTCCTTTAGGGAAGGAAATCTGCTGTCCTTACCTGGTCTGGCCTACATGTGACTCCAGACCCACAGCGATGAGGTTGACTCTTAAATGCCCTCTGAACAAGGGCAATTAGGGCTGGGAAATAAATGCTGGCCTAGCCAGTGAACGAATAAAAAAAAAACAATTTGATCAAGCGACCACTGCATCAATTGACTTCCCATTTTTGGTGATTTCCACCTTCTTTCTCAACTCTTCTTGTCTCCTCTCAGTTTACTGCCCTCCTTAATTTCTCCCTAAATCTCTAACTCCATCTAAACTCTCCTATCGTTTTACAGGGCCAACCACCCTTGACCTCGTCACCTCACGCAACCTCGCTACTCCCGTCATCAGACCTGGGTCAGGTGCCTGGGTGACAAACGTGGTAAGTAAATAGGAGTGGCATGGCAATCTGACAGTGGACGATTTGGGTAATATGTCAGGAAAAGAAGGGTCCCTGGGGAACTCAACTACAAACCTACCTCCAGCCTGAGAAATGCCCATTAACCATTACCCTCTATTCCCTGCAACTCAATTTCATAGCACTCATCTCCCCTCTGATTGCTGACTTACATTGGCTCCCAGTTAAGCAGTGCCTTGAGTTGAAAACTCTCAACCTCGCTTTCAATCTCTCCATGGGTTTGCCCCTCACTATCTCTGTGATGTTCTCCAGTCTTATAGCTTTCCAGGCCCTGGCCAAGATCTCTGTGCTCCACCAATTCTGGCCTCTGTATCACTTCCTCTCTTTCTTCCACCTTTGGTGGCCGAGCCTTCAGCTGCCATTGTTCTAATCCAAGCCCTGGAATTCCCTTCCTAAATCTCTGTGGCTCCACCTCATATTCCTCCTTTAAGCCGCTCCTTAAAACCTACCTCTCCAACCAAACTTTTGGTCATCTGGCCTAATGTCTCCTGTATGGCTTGGTGTCAAATTCTGTTTGTTAATGTTTGTAAAGACTTAGGACATTTTTTTTAATGTTAAAGGTGCTATATAAATGCAAGCTGGGGTTAGCACAGGCCCAGCCAATTTCAAGATTGAAAGGCAGAGAGAGAGAGAGAGAGAGAGCTGGGTAAAGCCCTCTGATACCTCTATACGTACACTGGAGAAGTGGTGAACATTTACCTTCTGTTTGTAATGTAACTCACACCAAGTCCCATTCACCCAGCACCCTTGTGCTCACTGACACATATTGCGCTCCCTGTCTGCAACACCTCAGTTTTAAAGTTCTCATCCTTGGTTCCAAATACCTCCCTGGCTTCGTCCCTTCTAATGACCTCCAGCCACCCAAAATATCTCTGCACCTCCAATTCTGGCCCCATCACTTCCCCTTATCATATTTTTAAAATTCATTTACTTCGTTGGCTGGGCCAGTATTTATTGGCCATCCCTAGTTGCCCTTGAGAAGGTGGTGGTGAGCTGCCTTCTTGAACCGCTGCAGTCCATGTGGTGTAGGTACACCCACAGTGCTGTTAGGAAGGGAGTTCCAGAATTTTGACCCAGTGACAGAAAAGGAACAGCGATATATTTCCAAGTCAGGATGGTGAGTGACTTGGAGGGGAACTTGCAGGTGGTGGTGTTCCCATCTATCTGCTGCCCTTGTCCTTCTAGATGGTAGGAGTTGTGGGTTTGGAAGGTGCTGTCGAAGGAGCCTTGGTGAATTCCTGCAGAGGGAGTGAATGTTTTTGGATGCGGTACCAATCAATCTGCTTTGTTCTGGATGGTGTCAAGCTTCTTGAGTGTTGTGGGAGCTGCACTCATCCAGGCAAGTGGGGAGTATTCCATCACACTCCTGACTTGTACCTTGTAGATGGTGGACAGGCTTTGGGGAGTCAGGAGGTGAGTTGTTTATCGCAGGATTCCCAGCCTTTGACATGCTCTTGTAGCCATGGTATTTATATGGCTAGTCCAGTTTAGTTTCTGGTCAATGGTAACCCCCAGGATGTTGATGGTGGGGGATTCAGTGATGGTAATGCCATTGAACATCAAGGGGCGTTGGTTGGATTCTCTCCTGTTGGAGATGGTCATTGCCTGACACTTGTGTGGTGCGAATGTTACTTGCCACTTGTCAGCCCAAGCCTGGATATTGTTCAGGTCTTGCTGCATTTGGACATGGACTGCTTTATTATCTGAGATGTCGTGAATGGTACTGAACATTGTGCAATAATCAGCAAACATCCCCATTTCTAACCTTATGATGGAAGGAAGGTCATTGATGAAGCAGCTGAATTTGGTTGGGCCTACGACACTACCCTGAGGAACTCCTGCAGTGATGTCCTGGAGCTGAGATGACTGACCTCCAACAACCACAACCATCTTCCTTTGTGCTCGGTATGACTCCAACCAGTGGAGAGTTTTCCCCCTGATTCCCTTTGACTCCAGTTTTGCTAGGGTTCCTTGATGCCACACTTAGTCAACTGCAGCCTTGATGTCAAGGGCATTCACTCTCACCTCACCTCGGGAGTTCAGCTCCATGTTGTCCATGTTTGAACCAAGGCTGTAATGAGGTCAGGAGCTGAGTGGCCCTGGCAGAACCCAAACTGGATGTCAGTGAGCAGTTATTGCTAAGCAAGTGCTGCTTGATAGCACTGTTGATGACCCCTTCCATTACCTTACTGATGATCGAGAGTAGACTGATGTGGCGGTAATTATCCCAGTTGGATTGACCTGTTTTTTGTGTACGGGACATACCTGGGCAATTTTCCACATAGTCGGGTAGATGCCAATGTTGTGGCTGTACTGGAACACACTTGCCGGAATATTGTCAGGGCCCATAATACAGTACCTTCAGCCGTTTCTTGATTTCACGTGGAGTGAATCGAATTGGCTGAAGACTGGCATCTGTGATGCTGGGAACCTCTGGAGGAGACCGACATGGATCATCCACTTGGCACCTCTGGCTGAAGGTTGTAGCAAATGCTTCAGCCTTATCTTTTGCACTAATGTCCTGTGCTCCCCCATCATTGGGGATATTTGTGGAGCCTCCTCCTCCAGTGAGTTGTTTAATTGTCTCCCACCATTCATGACTGGATGTGGCAGGACTGCAGAGCTTAAATCTGCTCCGTTGGTTGTGGGATCGCTTAGCCTTGACTATTGTTTGCTGTTTGGCACGCAAGTAGTCCTGTGTTATAGCTTCACCAGGTTGACACCTCATTTTTAAGGCATGCCTGGTGCTGCTCCTGGCATGCCCTCCTGCACTCTTCATTGCACCAGGGTTGATCCCCTGGCTTGATAACGGTAGAGTGGGGGATATTCCGGGCCATGAGGTTACAGATTGTGTTCGAGTACAATTCTGCTGCTGCTGATGGCCCACAGCGCCTCATGGATGCCCAATCTTGAGTTCCGTGAGGGTGACTATGTCTGTTGTTTGACTAGTCTGTGAGACAGCTCTCCCAATTTTGGTACTAGTCCCCAGATGTCAGTAAGGAGGGCTTTGCAGGGTCAACAGGGCCGAATTTGCTGTTGTCATTTCCAGTGCCTAGGTCGATGCCGGGTGGTCCGTCCGGTTTCATTCCTTTTTTGAAACTTTGTCGCAGTTTGATACAACTGAGTTTGTTACAACCAAGCCGTTTCAGAGGACAGTTAAGAGTCAACCACATTGCTGAGGGTATGGAGTCACATGTAGGCCATATCACATAAAGATGGCAGATGAACCAGATGGGTTTTCATAACAATCGACAATGGTTTCATGGTCATTAGACTTTTCATTCCAGACGTCTATTGAATTTAGGTTTCACCACCTGCCGTGGTGGGATTTGAACCTGGGTCCCCAGAGCATTATCCTGGGTCCCCAGAGCATTACCCTAAGCTCTGGGTATTTCCTCTTGAAACCTCTGCATATCTCTCTCTCTTTCCTGTGTTTAGATGCTCAGTCATACCTGTGCTTGCTGACCTACTTTGCCTCCCAGTCAGCAACCTCTTGATTTTAAAATTCACATCCTTGTTGTCAATCCATCCATGGCCTTTGCCCTCCTTATCTCTGTAATCTCTTCCAGCCCCACAGCCCTCGGAGATCTTTGTGCTCCTCTAATTCTGGCCTCGTGTGCATCCCGAGTCATAATTGCTCCACCATTGGTGACTGTGCCTTCAGTTGCCTAGGCCCCAAGCTCTACACCTTCCTACACCTCTCCACCCCTCTACCTCACTTTCCTCCTTTAAGATACTTATGGCCTACCTCTTTGACAAAGCTTTCGGTCAACTGTCCTAATATCACCTTATGCTGCTCAAGGTAAATTTGGTTTGCTAATGCCTGCTGTCGAAGCACTTTGGGACATTTTGCCCCATTGCAATTTCCAATTGCAAATTGTTACTGCAGTATCCACACAACGGCGCCATCTTTTGGCAGCACCAACTAATTAATGAACACAAGAGGGCTCCAAGGCCTTTGTCCAGAGAACATTTCGGAATGGGACCTGCAGGGAAGAAGGGCTTCGCTGAGAAAACACTGGGAACATTTCCTCCAGTCACTTTAGCAGAGCCTTTGGAGTGATAGTCATCTAGTTGGAGAATGACATGCAGCCAAGAGCATGGGGAGTGAAGCAGGAGCAGGAGAAAGGAATAAAATGAAAAAAGTAGATGGCCTTTGAAGCTCCTGTTGGGATTGCAGATGTCTTGCACTGTCCAATATTCAGTGACCTTACAACTTTGGTTAGACTACTTTTCCCCATTAACTGGTGGCTTTTAATTTTAAACGTGTGGATAAGTATCATGTTTCCAAAAGTCTGGAAGCACACCTGCCTGTTCTGACAACAATACTGTGCGATCTGCACAAAATTGTACCCCAAAGCGATTCCATGGTCTAATGTTCCACAGGTGGAACAGTGCTGGTTATATCTGGGGCAGGGGGCAATTAAAATGGGGGATGCTCAAGAGGCCAGAATGAAATGAGCAGATATCTCCCCAGGCCGGAACAGGTCACAGAGGTAGCGAGTGTTGGGGCCATGGAAGCATTTGAAAACAAGGATGACATTTTTAATCGAGGTGTTGCTTGTCTCGGAGCCAACTTAGGTCAGTGAGGGCAGGGGTGATGAGTGAACGGGACTTAGCATGAGTTTGGATACGGGCAGCAGAGTTTTGGGTGATCTCATGCTTACGGAAGGTTGAATGAGAGACCAAACGCAGACTAGGTGACCGCTTTGCAGAACACCTTCAGTCTGTCCGCAAGCATTACCCAGACCTCCCTGTCGCTTGTCATTTCAAACTCCACCCTGCTCTCATGCCCACATGTCTGTCCTTGGCTTGCTGCATTGCTCCAGTGAAGCTCAACGCAAACTGGAGGAACAGCACCTCATCTTCCGACTAGGCACTTTACAGCCTTCCGGACTGAATATTGAGTTCAACAATTTTAGATCATGAACTCTCTCCAACATCCCCACCCCCTTTCTGATCTCCCCCACCTTTTTTTTTCCAATAATTTATATAATTTTTCTATTCCCACCTATTTCCATTATTTTTAAATGTATTTCCATCCATTGTTTTATCTACACCTTTTAGCCTATTTCGATTCCTTCACCCCACCCCCACTAGGGCTATCTGTACTTTGCTTGTCTTGCTTTCTACCCTTAATTAGCACATTCCTGAGATAATATCACCACCTTCAACACCTCTTTGTCCTTTTGTCTGTGACATCTTTTGGTTATCTCCAACTATCACTGGCCCTCTATCGAGCTCTACCTGTCCCACCCCCCCTTAAACCAGCTTATATTTCACTTCTCTTCTATTTTTCCTTAGTTCTGTTGAAGAGTCATACGGACTCGAAACGTTAACCGTGCTCCTCTCCGCAGATGCTGCCAGACCTGCTGAGTTTTTCCAGGTATTTTTATTATGGCTGATTTGTACTTTAGCTCCATCCACTTTCCTTGACGCCGTGTCCTTTGAAACCCTGGGATAGTAAAAATCCATCGATCTCAGATTAAAAATTAATTGAACTAGCATCTGCTGCAATTCGAGGGATAGAGCTTCACACATATACCACCCTTTCTGTATTAAGTGTCTCCTAATAGCTTTCCTGAACGGGGTCTGGCTCTCATTTTAAGGCTATTTTCCCTCGTGCTCCACTCTTTCACCAGAAAATAAAAAATTCTACCTATCCTATCAAGTCCTTTCTAAAATTCTAAATGCCTCAATCAAATCGCCACTTAACCATCTACGTTCTAGGGATTGCAAGCCTCGTTTACGTAATCTCTCCTCATAATCTAACCCTCGGAGCTCTGGTAACATTTTTGGTTAATCTGTGCTGCACTACGTCAAGTCCTGGGCAGTGTCCAGAACTACAGATGTGATCTAACCAGGACTTTGTATAGCTAGAGCAATATTCCTCCTCTTTATGATCCAACCCCCTCCCCGGTTATGAAGTTTAGCATTCTATTAGCATTTTTGATTAACTTTTGCACCCATCACGCATTCAATTGAAAGAATTTGTATGGCATCATTCACACACAAAGAACGAGGCATGGTTTTTGTTGTTTTGCAGGCAAGTGCGGCAGTCAATTTGCACGCAAGATATTTCTATTTTAATAAATGCAATAAGTGAATTCTCGCTGCTTAGAAACACGGACGCCTGGACACAGGAGTCAATTCTAGCCAGAGCTTTGTCTTTATTTCAAAGTCACCACTTTGCTCACCTCTGGGTCTCAGAAAGACATCTACAGTGTCAAATGTCTGTAATTTATTACAACGAACCTGCACACAGACACTACAAGCTTACACGACTAGCTTTTGTGCCTGTAGATTCTTAATTTTTTTTTTAAACTTTTCAAGCTAGTGCTTCAGCCATGAGGAAAACAAACACAAATAAAAGCTGCACAAGAGATGAACACAGACACTGGTCACATGGGGAGTGGGGTCCTGACTTGCTCCTGCTGCGGTCGTCTCACTGTATTGTGAGCAACAAGGCAAAAACGAAAAAAAAAAATCAAACTCAAAATCTCCAACACAGAAAGCGAGGGAAGGTGCAGGAAGAAGCAGAGGGCAAATGAATTAGAATTTAGCATTTAAAGGGGCGTTTACAACTGGAGGGAAGGGAGGGGTATACAAAGGCGTAAATGGGAAAACCTAAGAACAGTCTAAAGCTGTTCCCAATCACAGTATTGTACCATGGCATCAAACTGTGACCAGGCTGTAACCACAGGCTTTGCCCAGGTGGACAGTGTGTTGCGCCAAACAAACAGAAAAATAACCAACACACTCCGACGTAGCTCATTCCAACTCAGAAATGCAGCTCTAAACGTCGAGGGTGGGGGGAGCGGTTTGCATCATGTTGCATTCCTAACAGCTGCCCAACCAGCCTACTGGCAATGCTGAACAATGCAGGGGTTCTATATCTGTCCTTGCGATGGCAAATAATAAAACGGGATCTCAAAGTGCACCAGCAGCTTTTCTGGTTCTACAGCAGAAAGCGCCCCCCCACCCGCCAACGAACAGCAATCAGATTTCTGTTGGTGTTGCCTGAGGCAAGGGGAGCCAGGAACACCAGCAGGACTTGCTGGGCATTCCTGTCGGATCGTTTCATAACCTGCACGGGAACGGGATGAGACCTCGGGTTCCAAAGTCTCACCCAAAGGACGCCCGTGCCTCTCCACAGTGCAGCACTCGCTTGGGATTCTGGGCTGCGGTGTCAATTGAGGTTCGGAATTCAAACCAGTCTCGGGATCCAGACTCTCAATCTACCAACCCAGGGGAAGCGGAAAAAAAAATCTTCTGAAAAGCTAGAAAAAGAACCTTATGGTAGAATTAAAAATAAAAACGGCTGGCTGCCCTGCCCTGAAGAATGTGCTAAAAATACACAAACAGGTCTGGCAGAAGTCGTGGAGAGGGACACAGTTAATGTTTCAAGGCCATGAACAGTTCTGATGAAAGACCATCAAATCTGAAACATTAACTGCTTCTCTCACCTCACAGATACTGCCTGACCTGTTGAGTTTCTCCAGCATCCTGTTTTTATTTCAGATTTCCAGCATCCTCAGCATTTTGCTTTTATCCTGTTGGCTTGTTCCCTTGGTTAGAGCCATGGGGGTTGGGGAGGGGAGAGAACTCTGGCACTGCCCCTTTAAATCCAGGGAAAACGAGTTGCTTTGGTTAACAACACACGGAATTAGGGAACGTAACATTGCGCATTCAAGTACCGCTAAAACGTGAATATTCCAGAAAAATGAAAACATCATCTACTGTGTGTGAGAGCATCAACCACTGAGTCAGGCATGCACTAAAGAGACACAATTAAACAAGGAAACTTGCTCTCCATTGTTGGGTTTCTCCCATTTTCTTTTAAGGCTGCGACTCAGCCAAGTTGACGACCTCTTGAATCAGGAAAAGAAAAGACAAATAAATAAACGACTGAAGTTGCTGTTTTAACAGGAGACCTCCATGGTTTGAGGCCTTCCCTGGGCTGCTTCACTGTTCCCGATGGCTTCAGCCTGGTTGTTGGCAGGTGTCTGATTGCGGGTGGCATCTCCAGATCCCACGCTTGAGGTGGAGGTGGTGCGGGCCCGGGTTAGTCTGGTCATGCCGGCTGCTGGCACTGGGGTGGGCAGAAGGAAGGTGGGGGTGGGGAGAAAAGCGCACACACACACACAAATAACAATTAGAAGGCAAATGTACATCAGTCATCTTAAATCAGTTCTGCTTACAAGCCTGCTGGATCTGTGTTTCCTGGGGAGAACTTCTGAAAAATTGAATCATATACTGGGATGGAAAGGGCTACCAAAAAGTCCAGATATGGGTTTGTCAAGTTACATCCCTGTTCTGAAGCTAAATCGCTCTATCGATTGGAAGCGCCCTCCCTCCTCCATCACTCTGAAAGCACCTGCCCTCCTCCATCGCTCCCATCTCACACCAGCCTAGCTTTCCTCTGACACGTTAGAAAACACCCCGAAAAAGCAAACATTCTTCAATGATTCCACCCCCTCACTCCAGTTCAACTGAGGCAGCTGATTTGGTTGCCAACGGCACTTCAGAAAAAAAAAGCCCTCGATTTTGTCACCCTTGGGGAGGTTTCACAACCCAGTTCAATCCACCCCTTATACCCATTATCCACCCACATGCACTTTTAAAGGAGGGGAACTAGATGTCAATCAGCAATCGGAATCCTGGCTGATTTTATTTCCTCCTTTAGATCAGAGACACACAAACGGCAGCGTCCAGCTCCACCCAGGTCAAAGCGGGCTAACCCAGCTCAGAGACAAACCATGGACTTTCTTGTCCTGCGTGGCTCAGTAGCAAAACACATGGAGCCAATAGTAAACATAACGTGGAACAGTTCAAATAAATAATCTTTAAACGTGTACCAATCCCTCCATGGCCTCGCCCCCCCCTTCCATCTCGGTAACCTACCCCAACCCTCCGGCCTCTCCACTGCGCATTCCCCGCTTTCTTTGTTCCACTGTTGGCGGCTGTGCCTTGAGCTATCTTGACCCCAAGCTCTGGAACTCCCTCTGCAAACCCACCCTGCTCTCATCCTTTTAGATGCTATCAGAAACCTACTTATTTGTCCAGACATTTGATTACCAGTCCTAATGTCCCCCTCTTTGGCTCAATGGTCAGTTTTTGTCCAATTAAGCGTCTTGCGAATTAGGTTGAGATGTTTCACTAGGTTAAAGGTGCTACATGGATATAAGTTGATTCCACACAGAGAGGATACTGATGAAGAATTCTACATAGGAGGATCCACCTGCTTTTTCTTTTTATACATGCTGACAGACCTTTCCAACATTTGCCTTTTACATTTTGTTACAATTCTGCAATTCTTCTCTTTTTACCCAAAGCCCTTTTGACTCGAGGCAGCTAAGGGAGAGCAGAGTGCCAAGAGCCAATGCCGCCCGGCTTCAGAACGACTAAGTCAAAACAGACTGCGGATTGAACAGCGTAGACACTAATGCTCGAAGATGGGATTTCTGTTTTTGTTTCAAAAAAAAACCCAAAAAGAATGCATACATATAATTTTCCTCCATCTCGCTGTGAACATGGTTTCTCCAGGAAACTTCCACTAGTAAACTTGCAAGGTCTGGAAGGAATTTCAGTGAAGAGATCGCAATTCTACTGCACACGGAAAGCCCCACTGCATCATTGGATTCACTCTGCCTGCAATCTGCTGCTGTTGCTGTGGAGAGCGCACATTCCCATGATGCACTGCATCAACAGAGCATGTCAACCTTGCAATGAAAGTCGGGGGTTCGGCAACAGACCATATTTTACCTCACGCTTCGCACAAGCCTGACATGTAAGGGCAACAAACTGAAATGTTTCCTGTATATTTTGCCAGTTCATTCTCTGTATTGTGGACAAACACGAAATGGTGCTGCACTTTAGCACCAGGGAGGGTGGTGGTGCCCAGAAAGCTCTAGCATTTGCATTGCAACGAAGAGGCTGAAAATTTCAGAGAGTTACAAGTCAATCCTGCTCTGAAACGCTTCCCCCTCCTTTTCAGGTTGTCCAGTTCTCAGCTTCTCATTGGTCTACTCCTCACGTTTTCTCAAAGGCTACTCTTGAACAAACCTCTGATTAGCTACACGCTAACACTCCTCCCTCACACTGGCGCACGTGCACCTACCAGATCCCTCTATTTCTTCTCTAAAAACTTACAGGAATAGGAACAAAACAATCATTTCATCATCAACTCGCGTCTTCTTGGGAGCTGAGCAGGGGAAAGTAGACATCTCATGGCTGTTTAGGGCTTCCACCTCTGTAACATCGCCCCTCCCCCAGTCCTGCCTCAACTCATTTGCCGCTCAAACCCTCAACCACGTCTGTGTTAATTCTAGGTGTTGACTATTCCAATGCTGACCCACATTGGCTCTCAGTCCATCAATGCCTGGATCTCCAAATTGTCACTTGTTTTCAAACCCCTCCAGGGACTCACCCACACCCTATCTCTGTAATCTCCTCCAGACCTACAACCCCTCAGCTTGTTTGATTTTGGCCCCTTTTGCATCCTCGATTTTCAATGCACCCCCCCAACCACCATGCCTTCAGCTGCCTGGGTTCCAAACTCAGGAATTCCCTCCCCAAACTATGCTGCCCCTTTCTCACACATTAAGACGCTCATTAAAACCACTTCTTCCAGCTGTCCAAATATTTCATGGCATGGGCCTCGTGGGAAATCTGGTTTGATCACACTTCAGTGAAGCATCTGGGGAGTTTTTAACTATGCTAAAGGTGCTATATAACTGCCTCCCTTGCTCTTCTTCCAATGGTACTATGGTATCGTTTACATCGACATGAAGGGAAGGTAGGTCTTTGGTTTAACCTATCAGAATCTTCTAACTTTGAGGAGAGTGTGCTATCGATGAGCCAAGGCTGGCACTTACTTGCCCATCCGAGGTAAACTAAAGCATTTTAC
The DNA here is from genome assembly GCF_964194155.1 of Cetorhinus maximus. Taxonomy (NCBI): domain Eukaryota; kingdom Metazoa; phylum Chordata; class Chondrichthyes; order Lamniformes; family Cetorhinidae; genus Cetorhinus; species Cetorhinus maximus. The sequence goes on from NC_135891.1 coordinate 11,627,029, forward strand.
CTCGAGGTCTACCAAGGTTACCTCGAACCCACAGCCCAACCAGGCAGTGGAGGTCACCAGAGAAACGCCTGGAAAATATGGTCTGTTTGGATGTGCAAGCCCCAACTTCATTCATGTGCAGGAAGCATCCTGGATTGAGGTGGGAGAAAGAGCAGAGGTTCCCGAGATGCTCGATACAAATGCTCAACCACACACACACACACACACACACACACACACAAAAAGTCAGGAAGCGTGTCACAAAATGTTATCGCAGTGAAAAGGGAAAAGTGCCATGCAAGAGGAACCGCGCCCAAACAAACCAACTACACATGGCAACGGGATAGAATTCACATCAGTCAGTCCGGCTTGAAGCCGGGAAGCGTATGAATTTTACATTTCACAAGTAGTTTATCCACAATTAATCTATTTTCTTCACACTCCTGTTATCAGACTCGTCTTTCTTCATCCAGTGCCCCTAGTTGGGGTGTTGCAAGAACATTGTGGCAGGATTTTCCTTTCGAGATTGCCTACTTACCAAAAAATTCAGTTTCGGACTCCCTGAACCACCATAGAAGTCCTTATACCTACCAACAGTTTTTAATTCCTCACTCAGGAGAGGGCCATTCACCTGCTGTCGTTTACATTATACAGGGTCCAGGCCAAAAACTCAGGATTAGTCCCCTCTGCCTCCCATTAAAACTCATCTCTTTGGCTAAATTTCTGGCTGCCTCTCCTAACTTCTGTTTCTTTGGCTCAGCATCCAATCCTTCTCCTCTTTTAAAAAAAAATCTGTGAAATTACTTGGGTTTTTATTTTTATTCATGAAACGCCTGTATGAACTGGCTGATTTGGGATTGTTCTGTATTCTGACTGGTGTTCATCCCGACTCTGCCAATGCGAGTCCCAAGCTGGACAGGTTTCCCACAATCTTTGGGAATAAGCTCAAAACTGCAATCAAATGTCACAAAACGCAACGGAAATAAAAAATAAATAAAAACCCAGCTGCAAGTACTTACCAGCAATTGAGCCTAAACTTTGATTGATTGAATGGTTTGCAAATAAGTGGGACACAAAAGTCTACTCCTTCTGATTCAAAGTCATTGGTTGTGTTAAAACATAATTATTTAACAGTTTGAATGCAGCAAAGCAATATCATGGGAATTTAGTCATTAGATATGTTTAATTAACCAACTTTGAATTAAGAGGTGTGGACTGTATAAGCATGATAATTTGTGTGTGCTCTGGATAACCCGGTCACTAACTTATTCAAAAAACCACAGGATAGAACCATATATAAGCATTAGTACAAAAAGAGAAGGTGAATTGTGGAAACACTAAAGCACGAGGGAAACACTGAATGCACATAGAGCTACCTGTTTCACTGTGCAGGTGGCTGAGTTGGACGGAAGGGACTGCAAGCAGGTGAGGGCAACACACAGGAAAAGAACCAGGTTATTATTGGTAATACAATGCACATTACAGACAGTACACAATGGCAGACAGCTGGGAGTATGCTGCAAAGGCTGTAACACACAGAGGTGGGGGCAGCGGGGTGGGGGCGAGGGGAAGTGTTTTATTTTTGGGTGGGGGATGCTGGTCTGAAAATAACACTGCAAGCATGATGCACGCACGCTCTCAAAACCCCTGGGAGTGCACTGCCCCCCTATAGCACATGTTATTTAATGTAGACAGTTTTCCAGTCCTCTCCGTTACCATTCTGATTTTGCTGCTGGAGGCCGCATCGCTTTTGCTAAGGTGGCCGGTTTTCCTTGGCCGAAAGGCCACATTGCCCATCAGCATCTGCTGTCACAGCTTCGCTTACTGCAATGCAAAGACTGGGGGCTTTGCCATTCTGGCAAGGGGAGCTCTCAGCTCGAGGACAGAATGCAAGGCTGCTCGCACAACAGGGAGAGGGGTTTTTTTTTTTAAAAACTGAGAACTAAAACCAGATCACACTCCTCTTGGCTTCATGCTTACATACTCCCGTGTCATTATATAGAGAACAAGGAAATCAGAGCGTGCAACATGTGCTCCAACTGATATCATATACAATAAAGTACAGGTAAAGCTCGAGTGGTTTGCATCTGAACACAGTTTAGACAGAATACATGCACACCAGCAAACCTCAGGCAGCAAAATGGCAGGTCTATTTGTCATAATAGGCAGAGGGGTCACTGCATCACCTCTGTAAGAGCGACAGCAACACAAATTCTCCTATTTTATTTCACGAGGTTACTCAACCACGTGCAGGATGTTAAGAATAGCAGGTGGTGAATGGTTCTGATGAAAGGTCATTGGCCTGACAGGTTAACTTTGTTTTCCTCTGTCCACAAACCCACCGAGAACCCCCAGCATTTTCTGTTCTTATTTCAGATTTCCATCATCTGCAGTATTTCACTTTTGGAAGAACAGCAGGTGTGGCCCTTAGCATTAGGATGACCAGATTTTTATATATAATTTTAACACATATGGTTTTTTTTTATTGTGCAGTACTTGAAGCCATCTTTGCCTTTCCAGCAGCATTGTGTGAGATGCCAAATGGCACAGCACTTCCCATCGTTAACATGTGAAGCTATACGGGAATAAAGATACATGAGAACTTCACATGAGTGGAGTTCCCCAGGGGTCAGTGTTGGGACCTTTGCTCTTCCTGATATACATTAATGACTTAGACTGTGGTGTTCAGGGCATGATTTCAAAATTTGCAGATGATACAAAGACTGGGAATGTTGTCAACTGTGATGGGGATAGTCTTGAACTTCAGTAGGATATAGGCATGTTGGTGGACTGGACAGACAAGTGGCAGACGATGTTCAGTGCAGAGAAGTGTGAGGTGATTTGTTTTGGCAGGAAAGATATGGTGAGACAGTATAAAATAAAGGGAAACCCCCTAAAAGAGGTGCAGGAACAGAGGTGTACATAACGTACATAAGTCATAGAAGATGGCAGGGCATGTTGGGAGAGCAGTTAATAAAGCATATAGTATCTTAGGCTTTATTAATAGGGACATTGAGTACAAGAGTAAGGAAGTCATGTTGAACTTGCATAAGACACTAGCTAGGCCTCATCTGGAATACTGAGTCCAGTTCTGGGCGCCATACTTGAGGAAGGATGTGAAGGCATTGGAGAGGGTACACAGGAGGTTCACAAGAATGATGCCTGGGATAAAGAACTAGCCATGAGGATAGATTGGAGAGGTTGGGACTGTTTTCCTTGGAGAAAAGAAGGCTGAGAGGAGACATGATAGAGGTATTCAAAATCCTGAGGGGTATGGACAGGGTAAATAGGGAGAAACTGTTCCCACTCAAGAGAACATCAAGAACTAGAGGGCACAGATTCAAAATAATTGGCAAAAGGAGTAAATGTGGTATGAGGAAAAACCTTCACTCCCAGAGAGTGGTTGGAGTCTGGAACAAACTGCCCGAGCGGCTGGTAGAGGCAGGTTTGACCGAGGTTTTCAAAAGGGAATTGGATTGCTACCTGAGAAGAAAGAATGTGCAAGGTTACGGGGATAACGCAGGGGAGTGGGGACTAGGTGGAATGTTCTTTCAGGGAGCCAGTGCAGACTTGACGGGCCGAATGGCCTCCTTCTGCACTGTAAAGATTCTGTGTTAATGTGATTTCCTTCCACAAGTCACTGACAACCAAAGGGCACGTCTGCTCATTGCAAGGCAGTCAGTGGGTGATGTATGCGGCAAAGTATTTCTAAAGTCGATTTCAGCATAGCCTGCTTTAGCTCCCATTAGACATTGAAGGCCAAAAGTTACATTTCTCAGGTTTGCCTCAAACCCTCCCATACGCGAGGAGCTGAAATCCCGGATGACGTGCAGACCCGATTCTGGGGTGACAAACTGAAGTGCAGAGGAGAACTCACCGCCAACAAAGAGCAAAACTGGGCCCCATTCAGGCCATACCAGGCACAATGGGCTGAATGGCCTCTTCCAGTGCTGTATCGCTCTATGATTCTATGATACCTAACAAAGATGTCCTCTTCTTTCAAAGCACATTCAATTCCTATTCAGCAAGTGTCTGGTTTTCAACCAAATTGCATTCAGGTTATCACTTAACTTGAGCCAGCTTCCAGGGATCAAAGCAAGTGCACAGCACATCCATGGGATTTGAACTCCACCCCAACCTTATACACTGATGTTTCTTGAACGCAACCTGCTATAACTTTGATTAATAGGGTAGGGGATGGGTGGGGTGTGTGTGTGTGTGGGTGAGTAATCCGTGTGCAACTGTTCTATGAAAAGCCTGATAGCAAGACCAACTCAAACTGAGTTACAGGTGGACTTAAGTGAGTGTCAGTGAAGGGGTAAGTGAATGGAATCAAAACAAGTTAAAAACACTCAGCATCGTCCACCCATCATGAGGCACAAGCGCTGTCCACTCCGAACCTCGAAATTCAAAGAACGATCAAATGAAATAATCACCGTCAGCCACAAGAAAGGCTTGGGCTGGGTGACCGGCACAATCCAGTGCAGCTGAAAGTAGGATGTTTCACTCCTCACTAAAGTGCGCAACTCCAGTGAATTAATTCTGCCTGTGTGTGTAACTCTCCTCATGTATTTAAATGTCCCCAAGGGGGGGGGTGAATGGAACTTGACTGGGTTGAAATGGAAGTGAGATTGCTCTTGTTACAAGGATTCCATCCTCTGCAGTTCATTGCTTCAGTCGGGTAATTTGATTTTTCTTCTAAATGAGCCGATACTTTACATCTCAGTGGAGACCTTAGCAATCGAGTGATAGCATTACCCTCCTAGGCTCCTCTTACACAGTAAGAGTCCCAAGAACTACTGGCCTGAATCTCCCGCTCTACCCCTCCTCCTGACCCGAATCTCCACTCTGCCCTCTTTCCCCCTTCAATCACACTGGGAGAATTGGCCGGGCAAGAATTCAATGAGACAATCAGTTCGACTGGCTGCCATCCTACTCCACCCCGCAGCCTGAAGAATTTGGCGAATTCCTTCGGTGGGTTTCCCCGTGGCGTTTCCAATGCTGCTGGAGCCCCCACAGGTAGGGAGGGAGGGAGGGAGAAAGATCTGCAGGACTCCAGGGAGCCGTCTGCCACGTGTCGAGCAGAGGTATGGGAATCTCTCACGCTGCATGGTACATCAAAGTATTTTAAACCCCCTTCTACAGAATGTGGCAACTCAGGAGGCCAGTGCAATGAAGGCATGAGCAGGAGTAATGACAGAAGACCTTATGGAGGACGTTACTCCACCATCAGGAACTGAAGTAGGCCATTCAGCCCCTCAAGCCTGTCCCCACCACTGAATTAAATCGTAGCTGACCTGTATCTGAACTCCATCTACTCACCTTGGTTCTGAGACCATTTTTTTAACAAGTTCAGTTGAACGGGCGGGGGGCCGGGTGTCAAGGGGGGAGAGGAAGGGAAATCCCAGGACATTTTTTCATTGCTGCCAGAGTACAAATGGAAACTACACGGGGAGTTCCACTGGAACATTAGGGGAACATTCAAAAGAAAGCAGTAAACAAAAATCCAAGTTGAAAGTAGATTCTAAATAAGATACGTGAGGCAGGTGGATTAACAAAAGAGAATATCACAGAATTACACATGCTCATTCCCACTTTGTAACATGTTCCTTATACAGTGGCCTTGGTGAATACAGACTGGCCCCAAGCTGTGAATGTTGGTCGCTGGGGAGAGGTGTAAGCAATGAAAGTGGGAAGAATTTCATTCTTTTTTTTTGCCCAACGCCCCATACCCTACCCCGCCTCACAAAAGCCATTACATTAAACATCCAAGGGAAGTCACAGACAGACAGAGATAATGAATTGGGAGTGTACCCAACACCCCATCATGAGTGCTGCAGTTTACACTTTGCTTGTGGTTCACTGATCCTTTGTCAGTCAGACAGCACAGGAGCTGGGGTGGGTGGGGCGAGTGCAAAGTGACGCGAGTACTCTCTGTAACATGCCACAAACTGCAGGTTCAGTGAGTCTGCCAGGCCATCATCATCATTAGGCATTCCACAATATTCCGCCTCCAGGTGCTGCTTCTATTTCTACTGCGGAGACCAGTGCTAGGAACATACAAGGTCAGAAGTGGGGAAAAGCCTTGGGGTTTCCATTGGGGAGTTCCTTTCCAAGTATCAAGAAGGTTCCGGCTTTATAATCCACTTCTCTGGCTTAGTTACAGGCGGGTCTGAATTTAAATATTCGTTAGCGAGGCAAACTACCAAAGGAATTGATTTCGAATATCACGGGATGGGGATTCAAATAATTCATATTCAGAATGTGATCGGATTGCTAGAGAAACTCGGCACAGAGAGGATGGTAATCCTTTCTTAACAGTCAGAATTGTCTTTAATTCTCTTTTGCATTAATCTCCCCCCAAGACAATTTACAGAAATGCCCTTTTAAATTTGTAGGCTCATTGCTGGATTATATGGGGCTACTGATCCCAGCTACATTTCAAATTTTTTTCTCATTACTAGGGTACGATTCCAGACTGTGAAGTCCCGGGAAACTATTCGACTACAAGAGGCATCACAGCCCAGCCGAGCCTTGCCCTCGCCCCCAGTGTCTAAGCATCAGCAGGGTCGCTGGATAGCAACCAGAAGCTGGTCAAGGTGCCCTTTTCCCTGGGGTCCAGGCCATTTGTGGAGCTCCCAGCAGGAGAAGCTGGACGTCCCAGTGTAGAGAGTTTGGATGAGGTTTGTGCCTGCACCTCACTGCATGATGAGCTTCTTATCCCACCTGTGATGCAGATGCAGGTGAACTGGGCTGGGGGGGGGGAGGTTAGGAGGGGTCAAGAGAATTGTGTGTGAGCACGTTTTCAAAAAGAAAAAAGTTAATGCTCATGAGGTGTAGGAAAAGCAGTCCTTCAGCAGAAACACTGATCAAAGCAACCATGTGCAAATAAAATGCAAATTCAAATATTAATGTTATACTGTAGGCTAAGCAAACTTATAGATGATTCAACATCAAATTCTTCATCCGGATGAGGATAAATGGAATTGGATTTCTATTTTAAAAAAAAAGGAAAAACTTGCAGCTACAGGACTTAATTGGACGCTTTTTCAAAGTGCCGGCAGAGGGAGGATGGGCTGAATGGCTTCCACCCGTGATGAAAGGGAATCAAAAAAAAAAGGGAAGTAACTTTTAGAGAGTGTCTCGGAAATATCACAAGGTGAGGTTTTGCAAAGCGGGTGTGTTATTAAGGACCCGAGACATCCGAAAGTAAAATGGATTCAAGCATTGGAAACGTACCACAAGTCACGGAGTTGCGGGTTAGACTGGGAGCAATTATCAATCGGATTTTAAATTGGAGTTAGATAATTAGTGTTTCTTTTTAAAGTGACGAGAGGATCAGAGGCTCTCGGCAGCTGGGACATTATTCCCAAATGCAAATCCGAGATTTTCTATCCGGTTGATACGGGAATTTTTCTTTTTTATTTTCGCTTTCCCCTCACAAGGAAACCCTAGGGCTGTTTCCCTGTTAAAACAGAAGCATTGAGTCAGAGGCCCCAATCCCCAGAGCATGCAGACATTCCAACCTGTTACTTCAAATACTTACAATGACTGTGAAACACTGCAAACAAGACAGTAATGGGACAGTTAGTTCACCACCTCACCTTGCTAGGTTGTAACCCTGCACAGTTGTGACCTGAACTTTAATGCAATACTTACACACTATTGGAGGCTGGATTCTCCCCTTCCCCTGGTGTCACAGCCATTTATACAAACACCTGATGATAGCTGACACTTAAGAAGTTTTAAGGACCCTAACCCTAAACCTGTTCTCCCTCTCTTCAGCCCTGAAGAAGTCACATTGGGCTCGAAACGTCAACTCGGTTTCTCTCTCTCTCTCTCTCTCTATACAGATGCTGCCAGGCCCCGCTGAGTTTTTTTTTGCAGCATTTCATTTAAGAAGTTCCCCTCCATCCCCCATCAAGGCAAAAATGCTACAATAAAACAGCAGCAAGTTTCAGAGCTCCTCAGCTAGAGGGAGAAAGAAAGGTGGGTCAGCCAGTGTGCAACACTGGTTCCACGCAACAACATCCCTGTGATAAAGTTCACCCTTCAGAATTCTTGACATTTTGACATCTAAATTGAAACACAAAATGAATAAACAGAAGGAACTAACAAACACAAATTTAATTGGGGCGGTAACGAGGGATATAGGAACAGGAGGAGAAGAGGAGAGGCCCATTTAGCCCATCAAGCCTATTCCGACATGACAACCAATGAGATCATGGCTGATCTGTGACATAACTTTGCTCTCTATCCCTTAGTTTCTTTGGTGAATTTAAAATCTGAGGCTGAAAGACTTTTGTTAACAATTGATATCGCATTAATTGCTACTTGCAGAAAAAACAGGTTTTCTAATTTCACTCCCGAAATGCCTGTTTCTAATTTTTAAAGTCACGTCCCCCTGTTCTCGGCTCAACAATTGGATATAGTTTCTCTCTATCTACCCTACCTGCTTCCCCTAATATCTTGAAAACTTCAATCAATATCACCCTGAACTTTCTTAAATTCCAGAGAATACAACCCCAGTTCCTCATAATTTAACCCGCGAAATCCAGGTATCGCTCTGGTAAACCTATGCTGCACTCCATCCAAGAACAACATATCCTTCTTATGGTGTGGTGCCTAAAACTGCTCACAGTACCCTCAAGGTATGACTAACTAGGAATTTCTATAGAAAAAGCTGAAGTGCAAATTGGATGGAAAGACAGTTTGTGGTGCTGGAAGAGATACTGAAGGTTATTTCAATTGTGGTTCCATGACCCAGCACAGCAAGAGGTGCAAAGAGAGCGCACCTCAGGAAACTCGGTGTGTTTTCCATGATGTTCATTAATCACGATGGATATAAAAGCACTGGAGAGAGAGAGTGCAAAAAAAAACACATTTACAAGGGCAGAACTGAGAGGGCTATTAGGAAAGTGTGAACAGTCTGGGGGCTCATTTCTCTAGAAAAGGAATCCTGAGGGGTGACCAGGTAGAGGTAGACGGCTGTGAGGCTCAGTAGGTGCCACCTCTGCCTCTGGAGTCAGAAGCTCGGAGCTCAAGTCCCACTTCAGGACTCGCTGGCCACAGGAGGATTATTGATGTCGCGGTTCAATGGTTGATAACCAGCCTGCTAAATCCTTCCGACACTTCCCCACTATTCCCCATAGAGGAAAAGGTGTGCGAAGGTACAAAACAAACAAAAACCTAATGGGAGGTCTTTAAAATTACAAAAGGATTGATAGGCCAGACATAGAGACGGGGGGTGGGGGGGGGGGGTGTACAAAACTAGGGGCTAGTCACTAATAAATCCAATAAGGAATTCAGGAGAAATGTCTTTACTCACAATGGTTAGAATGTGGAACTCACTACCATGAATGGTTGAAGCAAAGAACATAGGTGCCTCTAAGCGGAAGCTAGATAAGTATATGAGGGAGAAAGGAATACTGTAGAAGGTTATGCTGATATAGTCAGATGAAGAGGAGTGGATGGAGGTTTGTGTGGTGCATAAACACTGGCTAGACCAGTTAGGCTGAAATGCCCAATTCTGTGCAGTAAATCTTTTCTAATTCCGAGCAATTACTTGTTGAAGTGCTTCAGCGGTGAAGTTGTTTTTTTGCGCAGATTAAACGGGAATCCCAATGTCTATCATTGCACGAAATAGTTCCAATAGAAATGCTTGTGGGGGTGAGCTTAGTCTTGAATATACCTAAAAAGTTACATGTGGACAGGTTACTATGAAAACACTGCAGGAGATTCCAACTGGATCCTGCATGAGGGTACTCCGGCTACTAGAGTCTCAGCCTCTAACTGTGTAACCTGCTGCGTAATACCAAGAAAGCCATGGAAAAACGCTTTCTGCATTGGTCAAGCTAAATGAGACTTCACTTTCCAATTCTGTGAAAGGGAACCCAACTCCACCAATTTCTGGCGTCCATCTGGCCTGGAACTCTTACATCATGCCAAACACCGTTGTGGAGTAACAAGGATAAAAAGCCGTTTTCTCCATCATTGATGAAACAATAGCTAAATACGGGCTTGATAAACAAACCCCTGAATATCACAGCATTAAATAACTGAGGTTCAAGAGCTTATACTTACTGTAACCCATCCCCTGCACAAAGTACTTGAAGGCTTCGGTCAGCTTACCAGGCTAGGGCGTAAACACGGACAACCATTAATAAACATACTTATTTTTGCCAACACATTTTAAATAGGAGGTAAATTATGAACAAGGCACCATCATTGCATTAAGGTACAATATGCCAGTACAGACACAATGGGCCAAGTGGCCTCCTTGTGTACCATATATTACTGTGATTCTATGTATTGGGGCCGAGAGTAAAGCATGGGCTCCCCTTATCTTAACCAGGCATTTTGTGTGGGAGGGAAACAGCCCAAATAGAGGCAAGAAGCACTGTCTAGAAAAATGGCAGGGAAAACGAGAGGCTATTAGTTTGATAAGGCAAGTGGGGCAAAGTCCCTTCTAAATGTGCGCAGCCTGTTCATTTCAGTGCGTGATACCCAATGTTCCCTCGAAGCCGTGTGCTCATAGAACCAAAAGCTCTCACGCGAGCTGGACCGTTTAAGTTACTATGCATGTGTGACTGTGCCAAAAAATTTAAAGGGCCCATGCGCTTAAAATACATTTCCCATGCACTGCAAATATAAGGAAGTTACAATGGTAGCACCATTATATTTTTTCTCGCAAAGTATCTTCAAGGGGACTGGTTCCGAGACCCCACGTGGTATCTTCCAGGTAGTGGTGCAACTGTGTGCACGCAGCTTACATTGGTGTGGGGGTTGGAGGAAGAGATGGATTTGTGCTTACGAATTTACACCCCGGCTACGCGACTGTGTGAGGAAGCGCTCTGTGGCGAGCAGGCATCTCCTCACAGGGAAGGAGGAGTGTAAGGCGTGTTTGCCCTTCAGCATCTTGCTCACAGCCCTTAGCAGACAAGGATCTCTGATCAACTGCTAGGAACAAGATCTAAAGGTGGTCTTTACTGTGGGAGTCTCAATGGACAAAACTCTCTCCACATCCCACTCCAAATCAAACACAAACAAATGACTGATCAACATTTTGGGAGAGTTTTCAATAGAGAGGGTGAGACCTTACTTTGGTCCTACTAAAAGAGGAATTCAAATTCTCTAGTCTACATGAGCCCTGTTTGGCTACTTATTCCTGTACTGATTTGGTTTCTTTCTCTCTCTTTCAGATCATCCTGCTTCACACATGATTGCTCATTGAGCTCTTCAGCCTCCCCCACTCTAGGGCCAACCGCTAAGGTGTGCAGACAAGAGGGCAGAACTCATCTGATACATTGCCCTTAAGAACCACCCATCATATGTCACATTGGGCAAGATATAACTTAAGTACATTAGTCACATGGCTAATAAAATCTAATTATCAGTCACATGGATATAATATCAGTCACGTGGGTGAGGTATAACTGCATTCCATCAGTCACACAGGTGAGATTCAATTATGGCGCATTGCCAGTCAACACGTCAGGAAAAACAAATGGGAAGAAAACAATTAAAAGAAAAACAAACAGACTTTTGAGAGGTGAAACATTGGTTTCAACACAGGATGGTACACATCAGGCTGCAATGACTCACGTTTAACACCTTTAAGTGTCTTACTCGCAAACATTGAGGTGTAAAAATGTTTAGGAGTGGTGCGAACAGCAGAAATGCTAGAAGATAAATGCATTTGCAGCTAAAAAATAGATGTCCATCCCAAATGAGGCTGCAACGAGGAACATTCATTCCAGGCAATTAGAATCTGATTTCAACAAAGAGTATAGACCCATGCTCTCTCAGAAAGAACCGGTATTAGCTTCACTTACCTGAACAACCTGTGGAAGTCCTCCACAATCTGCCATCTGCCAATGAAGCGGAAGAGAAGATACATTACTGTACAAGGAACAACCTGATTTTAGCCTTTCCAGATCAGAAGCAATACATGACAAGCTCTTGAACAGTGTGCGTTGGCTGTTACTATTAATTTACTATTATAGTCCCCTTCCTTAAATAATTACGAATACTCTAGTTGTTTGGTAATTCAACAGGGGACAATCCATCACAAGACTTAAAGAAATGTACAGGAAGCACCCAGAGCCATAGGTAAACTGACAGGTTTCGCCTATTCTGAGTATTAATCTGGGCAAGGCAAGCATTCAATCGACTATGCCAGAGAGAAGTGCCTCCAAAACTGAGGTCAATGGGAAAACTCCCCAACACCTGGAATCTATCTGACATGAAGGAGGCTGGTTGTGGTCGTTGGAGGCCAATCACTGCAGGACATCCTTGCAGGAATTCCTCAGGGAAACAGGCCTGCTCCAAATTCCCTCAGCTGGTTTCGCACTGACATTTCCCCTGTCATTAAATCAGGGTGGGGTTGTTCACCAAATTGACTTAAATGGTAGAATGCATTGAATATTGATCAACTAACAATGGACTTTACAAACGAAACCTATCAGTGTTCAATGGATATGTTACCATTACAGGGAAGATCCCTTTTAATTATCTTGATTCGTCCATATTTGCATAATGCCTTAAGACACCAAACACGGTAGAAAGCACTGCGGGTCTCGGGGATGGAAATCTCACCTTCAGCAATGTTGTGTTGGTTGGGTTTAGCCTAGAATTGCATTCCACCTAGAGTCAAATGGAAAAGCATTATAACATTAGCAACAGGCGAGCTGCAGTCGCGTTAAGACATCACAATTACACATCATAAGGAAACACTGTACATCCTCCATAAGAGATATGTGCAGTCCATACAAGAGATGAACAGCACTTATAATACTGCACTACTTGTTGGCGACTGGAATATTGACTCCTCCAGAGTTTGTACTGTACACCATAATAGATCCTTTGCTGTAGAGAATATGCAGCTTCCCTAGTTTCAAGTCAACATAATACCAGATGTGTCAGAAACACCACCTCATATTTTGGATTAGGCACTTTTACAGCCTTCCCGCCTCAAAACTGACTTCAACTTTAGACCATAACCATTGCTTCCATTTTTGCTGACAGCACACTGTGGTAGTGGTTCTACCATTCCCATTTACAGGGTCACTGGACCCATCTTTTATTCTGTCCCATTACCACCTCGTACCATTCACATTGATACTCCACCGTACCGCACCTTAAAGCCCATGAGATGCTGGGACTTGGATTTTCCTGTGGACAAATTCATTGGTTCTTTGCTCCCTCTTCAGCTGATTCTAAGGACCCTTCAGCTGAGCCACATTTCAAAAGCTGTAACCCTCTTCTCATCAGCCTTGTTGAGGGTCCAGCTCTCGCACCCAGACGGCGCCATGTCTCACACCAGGGATTTTGCAAGTTGCTTTTTGAAGTGCAGGCTGATGTTGGATGCTATCTATACATCACTCAGCTGACATATTCCTCTTCCTTTCTCCCCCCAACCCACACCTCCCCAACCCCTTTCCCTTCCTCTGTATTTGCTAAGAAACTGTGACATCTCTAACGCCGAGCTGAAACGTTAACTCTGATCCTTGATCCACAGGTGCTGTCTGACCTGTAGAATGCTCTCCAGCATTTTCAGTTTAGTTTTCCCCACACATTAGGAAAGCGGCACCAAAATCAAGACGAGGCTAAGAACTGCCCGTGTGACAACTCGTCAGCCGAAAAGCAGGAAGAAAGAGGCCAGGTCGGAGAAGGACTGGGTGGATGAACATCAGAAAGTGAACAGAGGGAGGAATGACAGAGGCAATGTTCACAGAGAGATGCCTAAAGCCCGCCCGTGCACCATGGCTAATTAATGATGGATGTTAGATTTCCAGCACCCACAGTATTTTGCTTTCAGATTGGCCTGTGTGCTCTTAACACACGTACGCACAATTTAAAGACAGAGGTGCCTAGCTGCACTTTGGCTCCACCCCCCCCGCATGTGTGTTCATCCTGCATTACTCACCAATCCCCTGATTCACACTATGCCGAGTGCCAGTGACAGAATTTTACAGCGCAGAAAGAGGCCAAACTCCCAACAGGTTCATGTTGGTGTTTAACCTCCTTCCACCTTATCCGATCTCCCCCCTATCAACATTTCCTTCCATCCTCCCCCCCCCCCCCCCCCCCCCCCCCCCCCCCGCCCCACCCTCAGTACTTATCTAGCTTCCCCTTAAACGCATCAATATTAGTCACCTCAACCGCTTCATGTGGTAGCCAATTCCACATTCAAATCACTCACTGGTTAAAGATGTTTCTCCTGAATTCCTTTTTTGGATTTATTAGACAGTCACTATTTTAGACTGATGACCTCTAGTTTTGGGCTCCCACCCTAATTTTCTTTACATCTACCTTATCAAGTCCATTCAAAATTTTACAGAATACAAAATTCGTCAGGTCAATTCTTTGTTTTCTCTGGAGAAAAATGCCACAGCCTGTTCAGTTTTTCCTGATTGCTGTAACTTCTCAGTTCTGGTATCGTGCTGGCAAATCTTTCTTTGCGCTTCCTCCAATGCTTCTATATCTAAGATGGAGACCAGAACCACGCTGTCAGGTGACAAGAATAAGTGTGACCAAACTCCGAGCAACAACGATGCTGAACGTTGCCTACCCTTCTTCTTAGCTATGGAACTGCTATGCAAATGAGTTTACTGTACACCAAACTTTAATTTAAAAAAGACACACACACACAGACAATCACACACAGACAGACACACACACACACACACACACAGACAGATATACACACACACACACACACACAGACACACACACACACAGACACACACACACACAGACACAGACACACACAGACACACACACACACAGACACACACACACACAGACACACACACACACAGACACACACACACAGACACAGACACACAGACACACACACACAGACACACACACAGACACAGACACACACACAGACACAGACACACAGACACACACACAGACACACACACACACAGACACACACACACACAGACACACACACACACAGACACACACACACACAGACACACACACACACAGACACACACACACACAGACACACACACACACACAGACACACACACACACAGACACACACACACACAGACACACACACACACAGACACACACACACAGACACACACACACACAGACACACACACACACAGACACACACACACACAGACACACACACGTGTGTGGGGGAGTGAGACTTTACCAGAGTACCTCGATGTTCTGGGCTGTCTGTAGAACCAGCACACAATGAGTTAAAATAGCTTTCTGCTGAGCATGGGTTTAAGCAGAAATATCTCAGCAGATCAAAGGCTGACCTGCTTGCCCATCAGGTCGGGAATCTGGTCATTTTATTGCTATAAACATGTGACAAGAGTTAGTGAGGGAACTATAACCATAAAGGTAAGAGGACAGTATAACCATGGTAACAATGATTAGAGGAGTTTGAGAAGCGCTAAATGCATTTTGCTGGTTCCGTGTTATTACTCTGATGTCACTTCTATGCATCTTTGATGTACTGTGATTTAGTGAGAGCATGCATGGAATGTAGAGACCAAAGGTAAAGCTAGAACAAGAGTGCTGTGTAATCCACTATACTCATACTGGAATCGTGAAGTCTCATGTACCCGAGTACAAATATTGGGTTGTATAGTGTGGCATCTCAATAAATTCCAAACCTTGCATTGTTACAACCGCACGTGTGCGTGTATTCTGATGTTTAAAGTAACAAAACGGATCAAAACAAGGCGGCAGTCCGACACACTCTCAGGCCCGCCAGTTTGCGGAAAAGGGAGGGAGTGGCAAGAAGTAAACAGAAAAAGTTTCTTTTTAATTGATCAGTCACAAATGTCAGATCAGACAAGCAAGAAATAATCAAACGAGCTGCTGATTCACCTACCACTGCCTCCACTGCAGGAGAGGTGTCACCAACAACCAGCAAAGAAGGGCACCTGAGAGAAAACAAAGAAAGGTTCAGTCTCTCTCTGCACACTCCATCCTCATGAGTGTGAATACAGTAGCTAACGTAGATCTTCTCTCAGTTTGAACAATCAAAAATTAATTGCGGACCAGGAGGTGAGCATGAAACACAGGGAAAACAAAGAATCACTGAGGCTTCAATAAGGGCTATGCGAGTTTTCCAAAGTGGGTGTGAAGGGTCAAAGGGTACATTTTGACGGTAATTTATAGGTTGAAGGGATGTGACAATCATGCAGAAACCAGGTAGAACTTAGCCTATAATCATGCAGGTTGGAAATCTGTCACGCTGCTAAAGACTTGAATGCCAATGGAGTGTTATTGCATAAACATTAACCAGCCACCCTTTGCAAACGGAAAACAATGGGTACACAGCTGTCATTGTGCAAACGGATCTATGGAGGTTCTTTCATAAGTGCAGCTGTTTATCAAGCTTGTGTGTCAGTCACCTTTGTTTCACATTATTTCAGATGCTCCAAAAGGGGTGGATTGAGAAATGTCACTAATGTTACAGATCTTGCTTTCCCCCCGTTAACAATAATAACTTGCACTCCTATAATGCCTTTAAAACATTGTGAAATGTCCCAAGACACCTCACAGTCAGTCAGACAGACA
This sequence comes from Cetorhinus maximus, assembly GCF_964194155.1. NCBI lineage: Eukaryota > Metazoa > Chordata > Chondrichthyes > Lamniformes > Cetorhinidae > Cetorhinus > Cetorhinus maximus. The sequence continues at coordinate 11,643,571 of NC_135891.1, forward strand.
ATGGATACCACGCAGAGGGGATTCCGGAGCGTGAGGCCAAGGTGGCCGACAGCTTGACTACCAAAAGTGGTGCAGGGGCTGGGGGAGGCAAGTGCTAGCGAAATCAGAATTAGAAGAATAGACTAACGCTAGTTAATATGGTCAGAGGAGATGGTAGTGGTAGGAAGAGGCAAAACATTTGAGAACGAGGAGAGGGATTTTGAATTCAATGCACTGGGGAAGGGGGAGCCAATGGAAGCCGGTGAGGACAGGGGTCCGAGAGAAGCGAGAATCAGGACAGGATAGGGTGCTGGTGGTCGAGCTTTGTATGAACTGAAGCTTTGTGGATAACAGAACTCAGGAGGCTGGCAGAGGTCAGGCATTGGAGAGCTCAGGCATTGAGACGATGAAGGCATGGTCAAGGGGCTCAGTGGCTGGTGAGGGTGAGGGAGGGCAGAGGTGAGCAATGTTGCAGAGGTGGAAATGGGCATCTTTGCTGTCGAAAAAGTGCAATTCTAAATTTTACATTTAAGATTCTGCAGCTATTCAGATGAACAGCGTTTTCCTATAACTACCCTGGGCTATAATATTGACAAACTCCATCATTTCGATAACCAACACTCAGTTATGTTAGTTTACTTATTTATTAGTCACTTATTTATTAATTCATCAAAACTAAAACACAGAACTAAATCACAGTGGTTCTTGGAATACACCCACTGCCGTACTGGACAGACAATCATGTTAGTCATTTCTTGGAGTTTCCTGATGGCTCCGTTGCTTGGTGCTTAACCATACAGAGCAGGAATATTGCATATTCAACTTTTGGTCCAACAGATTTAATCTGGGACAGTGAGAGTATAGAACCCAAGCTTAGATGGGTGATGATGGAGAGAAACTATTAACCGAAGTTGCGATGAATGATGCATGCTCCCATTCCAAATTAACTGGACTACTAGCATTCAGTGTCCAGACTAAATAACCGTTTGGGTGAATCACTAGATGGCCCTAGACATGGAATCCCTGACTCTGAAGAGGTAAGTGTGGAGGTTGCTCCAAGCTGCCTTTCAAACACAACACTACAGTTGCTATGTTCCTGTGGAGGTTGGCATCTCACATACAACTGGATAAAAGGACTTCAAGATACAATTTCACTGCAGAGAAAAATTCCACAACTGAGTGTGAACATTGAAGAAAGATAACATCTTTCAAGCTACAATCAGGCTTTCAGTGGGTGTTGTACTTCTGAGATTCCAGCATTTACTTGGTTGGAATAACTTAAAGCTTTTTGGTAATGGTAGTTGCTTTTTTTTTCAAAAATTCATTCATGGGATGTGGACATCAATGGCTAGGCCAGCATTTATTGCCCATCCCTAATTGCCCTTGAGAGGGTGGTGGTGAGCTGCCTTCTTAAGGATAGTCCTGTGATGTAAGATCACATGATCTGTGTAAACCAATGTGTTAGCAGCACGGGGCTACCTCCACAGGCAGTGTAGAGATAGAGATGGAGTTGAAAGTATACATGTAGTTGCTGCTGGCTGTATTGTAAATAAACCTCATGTTTCCACTAGAAAGTTGCCTGCAGATCAACTCTGTTACAAATAGGTGACAAGGCCACATTACAACGGAGGGGAACTTCCAGGTGCTTGTGGTGTTCTTATGTGTCTGCTGCCCTTGTCTGCTATTACTAAACTTCTTACAGCCAGTTGGTAAAGCAGAGGACCAGAGGTTTACTCAGGTTAGATCACAAAGTGCGACATCAGAAATATATAGCCCCTAACTCTACCACCCACCACCAGTGTCAATAAGTGTCCCTTTATATGTGCATAATGAGCGTCCTCCACACACCTGTACACACTTAACTTTAATTTGTACAATTAAAAGTTACTCACTGCAGAGTTTTCTCAGTCGCTTCATTGACACCAATAGCAGGTCGTTCAATCTCCAGATCTCTACGACTGTAATGGGAAAAAAAAGGGTGCACATAAGTTATTACACACTCAACTCCGGATAAACACATCTATCTATATATTCATAAAGTCTTGCACTTTCAGCTCACAAACCCTACTTCCTGTTGTCACAATTTTTGCTCACGCTTTGTGTTGAATTTTACCATTGTAAACTGCTATGTCAATACTTCCCCATTTACTTTTGCCACGTCACAATATAGCCGCAGGTTCTAAGTGCCTCTGCGGAGCAAGTTTCTCAAGTCCCTCTTCCAACTCCCTCACTACGCTGTAAATAAAATAAAAACAAGTGACTGAGGACTATGCCTCAGATCATTTAGTAGAACAGGCGAGAAAGTCATCATTAATCAGGGGGTGGGGATTGGTGCCTCCCTTCACCCTCAGTCCCTGAGTGTTTTCAGCCAGCATTTCATTCTCTTAGGGGGTCACAGGTCAGGGAAAAGCCCAGGGAAAGGACTAGCATCCACACCACTGTCATTTCCTCTGTGAAAATGTCACCAGCTGAGGCTGAACATGCCCAGGTCCAAGCCCTGAGGACCAGCGAACTCTTCGTTGATCATAGACCCAAAGTCAGGGAGCAGTTTGGCTACAGTCTGGCCAGAGGAGCCGGCTGCTCCTTGCCCCAGAGTCTCTGCCTGTCACCTTCCCCTTCCATCGAATCCTGCAGCCAACTGGCTGCGAAGAGCCAGGAATATATAAAGTAGATTAGGTGGAAAAGCACTTTTCCCACATGGATTGTTTCTCCCCTCCCCAAAATGGTAAATGGTCCACCCCTTTACCCTGACCACCCCCACCCACCACCCAGCCTCTCCATCTAGACTCCCACCACCATCACTCTCCCCGACCCCCCCCCTCCCCACCGTGATTCACCCAACGCAGTTACCTGGTCCTGGACTCCGGGACTTAGAAACCTGGAGACCGCTTGCAGACTGAACACTGGAGTTGCCCGGACTAGAGTCAGATTGGCTGGCAACCCTCGGAGGTGGGACTTCTGTCTGGGAGCGATGGCCAAAAGTCCCGCCTCCAGCCAATCAAGGGGATGCATTTCCCATTGACTGTTAGGGTGGTGGGGCAAGAAACCCTGCTACTGGCAAAACCCTGCTCCAGGTTATAAATCTTTAACATATAGTTATGGAACGTACCTCAAGTAGATGCTCAAGTAGATGCTTCAGGAAGCACGTTACATGAGAGGTTATTTTTAATTGATTGTTTAGGGCGGAGAGGCTCTCTGTCACTGAGCATGTGCACAGCAGTAATAATTAAGTGCATGGTTTTTCACACAGCTCAGAGGGAACGTCGCTCAGACTATATACAATTTGGAATAGGTGGAATTTTTCTGAGCCCATGAAGCTGTAATGGGTGGGGAGGAGGCTAAAGAGTGGCAGGGGACAATATTTGATAGAAGTCTCCGACAATCCATGTAAAACACCCCTATGAAATACATCAGGCTCCTCTCGACTTTGTAGATCTTCAAGGATTCTTGCAAGAAAAGTGCACTCCCTGTAAACCCGTACACCCCAAACAGCTGACCGTGCATCTACCCTGAGACAAAAACATTTCCTGCTTACTAAATTAAGGATTCAAGGGCAATACAGAAAAACAATTCTACTCTCCTGCTCTTCCAAAGGGAGCCATGCTTGCAGGTTGAACAGGCCGGAAAACATTCATTCTCCATTTCCTTGGGACTTGGCTGCCTCAACAGGAGCGCCAGTTTGAGAACCAGCCCTACAGATGTAAATCCGCAGTCTACACAATGATCTGTTCTGGTCTTAGTTGAAACAGTCATTTGAAATGCGGGTTCAATTCTATTATTATCTTGATTTTTGCTCAGTACCCTCCAAATCTGTTTCTTTACCTCACTGAATGAGTGATTATACGGTTACTGAAGTTACATACAGTCCAATTTTCTGCTGCTTGCAAAATCCTGACTGCCCCTCCCACCTTAGCACTCCACGCCTTGGTAAAGTAACACTGCATCACAGAGGGACTGATCTGAGCATCGTGTCCTCTTGCTGCAAGGATTCATCTTTCCCATCCCTACTAAACGAAGCTCAAGTAGAAACAGACTTTTTCTTTTGTACCATCTGCATGAACAAGAGGCCACACATGGGCTTCGTTTAATTTGCCAATCTTTCACCCTCCTTTCTTCAGGAAGAGGTCTCCTTGCCAGGGTATAGGGCACCCTGCACCTTACTCAGGTGGGCGCTGCTCACACACGGCACATGCCAACGAGCGTCAGGGGGCTTTTCGAACATGCGAGGCATCATGGGCAGATGCTGAAATGCACGCTCACTTTAGCATCCAAAAGTAGAACCTTACAGCCAGGGCTGCAGGCTGAGCGACCAGGGTCAGAAATCCCCCATCCATTTCCTCCCTGGTAACCCAAGGGCACTGTCCGCACAGCTATCAGCACAGAGTCTGAGCCTGAGCCCCGGATCTGGCTGGTCTGTTTGGCTCATCAGTTCTCTGAATAATCTTATTGTGGCATCAGGAAAGGTGGATTTTAACCCTTTAAACTCACTGCCCTTTTGGCAAGGAATGGGTTACTGGGTAAGGCGAGGGTTAATATTGACGACTGCTATCTATTGCGCAGGGTGAGCAAAGCGTGAATATTTTCATGTATTTTTTAAAACCAATAGTGTCGCTCCAGGGCTACACGTTTTCCAAGACCAGAACATCCCTCTATAAAGTCATCTCTTACCTGTTGTACGAGTCGACAAAGAGATGAAGGTTTTCCTGGTTGATGTCCTGGGAGATGTGGAGTCGGTAGGTCTGGATCAGCTCCAAGTTGGTTTCCAGCTCCTCCTATAGGGGCAACAGTTCAGGGAGGAGGGGAAAACGCAGAAAGTTGGTTAACCTTAGGAAAATGAAACTGTGCCCATCAAAGACCAACAAGATAGTACTGAGCACAGTCCACTTCCATGCACAAAACTGCTGGGCTCTTGGCCAACATTTAACCCTCACGCAACATCAATAAACAGATGACTGCATTGCCCATTGTGGGAGCTTGGTATGTGCAGACTGGCTCGCAGGTTAATTGATGGATGTGGCACTGCAATTAATTAATTATAGCATGAGCATCTGATGCAAGTTATCTTTCACCCATCCCACACACACACACACTGTAGACCCCTAATTGCCAATACCATGCAACTCTTTCGAGTTATCAACAGTCATAGATTGTAACTCTTTCGAGTACATTCACAGTTCTTGGTTTCCGGGAGTGGGACATGAACCCACAATCCTCTGATTCAAAGGCGAGGGTGCTATGAACTGAGCCACAGCTGACACCTCTCGCCAATACCATGCATTCGCACTGTTATTATCACCCCCATTAGCCATCCCCATGATTTACATTGAACAGCTTGCCCATTCAAACAAAAACAAAATACTGCAAATCAAACAGTAAAGGAAAATGCTGGGGGCATTTAGCAGGCCAGCACCAGCTCTGACGAAGCAGAGGTAAACGTTTCAGATCGATGGTCCCTTAGTCACAATCATTCTAACGAAAGGTCACAGACTTGAGGCATTAATTTTGTTTCTCTCTCCACAGACGCTGCCTGATCGGCTGAAGCATTTTCTGGTTTTATTTAAGTGAATTCATTCAGTGAATTGTTCACAAACCAGGCTGCTTAAATTAAAAGAAAACAAGAGTAACAACAGTAGGTAGGTAGGTAGGTCTGCTGATCACTCAGCTCTCCTCCTGGGAGAGGTCTGTTCAACCGGGTTTGGCCAGTATTCTCATCAGAAACCTGGTCTTTCACACCCCATCTGAAATGATGCTCACTTTAAGAATAAAAAATTTGCATAGCCAACACAATGACAAGGCAAGTTCCAGATTTTAATAGGCTAGTTTATAGGTCCCGAGGTGCAAAGACCAAATTATCAGTTCTCATGTATGCAATCTAGCCTCGTTTTTGAAATCAGAGACAAAGATCGAGCTATAATTTAAAGCTCAGGCATTTCGTCTGCTTGCATCATTGGACTTTTTAATAGGTTTACTGTTAATTGCTTAAAGTGCCTCTGGGTGATGTGTCGCTTAACAACAATGTTATCTGTTTAAAATCATACCCACTTTTGTTGTCCATCACCAAATGCCCTTCCCTAAAGGACATTAGTGAGCCAATAGGGTTTCTACAACAACCAATGACAGTTTCATGGTCATCATTATTTAGACTGCTGGCTGAATTTTACTGGGGTGGGACAATGGAGGGATTGACAAAGATGTCATGAACTAAAGGACAAAGGGAGTGTTAATGGTAAAAGCAAAATACTGCGGGTGCTGGAAATCTAAAACAAAAACAAAAATACCTGGAAAATCCCAGCAGGCCTGACAGCATCTGCGAAGAGGAATACAGCCAACGCTTCGAGTCCGAGTGACTCTTCATCAGTGTTAATGGTAGTGGTTACACTATTGGTACACTACCAGCCCCATCTGCCCCACCACCCCCCTCCCTTAAACAGTATAAATTTCATTACATTTCCATTTCTCTTCAGCTCTGAAGAAGAGTCACGTGGACTCGAAACGTTAACTCTGTTTCTCTCTCCACAGACGCTGCCAGACCTGCTGAGTTTTTCTAGCATTTTGTGTTTTTGTTTAATATCCAGGTCAGTTAGCTTGTTAACAAGCTCAATTGCTCATTGATGATTGTTTTCCAAAAGGCAGGCAGGCTGACTGGCTACCAATTTCATCCCCCTCCCACCTACCGTATCAAGGGGACCAGGTCAGGGGTGGGTGGGAAGCCTTCTGCCAAAAGCTAGCCTGGGGGTGCAGGGGTGGGGGAAGTAAAATCCACTCCTAGTTTTCAATTTCAGATTTATTAACTGAATTTAAATTCTACCAGCTGCAATGGTGGTGCCTCCAGAGCATTCAGCTGGGCCCCTAGATTACTAGCCCAGTGACATTCCCCACCACACCACTGTCTCTCAATCTCTGACATCATTCAGTTTTGATGAAAAGTCATCGACCGGAAACACTCAGTTTCTCTTTCCACAGACGCAGCCTGAGCTGCGGAGTGCTTTCACTTCAGATTTACAGCATCCTAGGGTGTGACGAGGGTGGGTGCGTGTCCTGTCCACTGCAGGCTGTGCCCCAGCATGCATCCCAACCAAAGTGACCTTGACTGATTAATGTAACAAGCGCAGCAAAATCTGGGCTGAAGCAAATGCTAAACCCAGAGGGGTTTATCTACTCATCATTAAGTTGACTCCAGCTCAGGGGACCCAGTTTACTGCCACCTCCATTTCCCTCAGCAGAAAACTGTCACATCTTTCTCCCAAGTTCAGCAAGAAACAGATGATATTGTTGCAAGCTTCATTCTGTGCTTCAGGAGCAGAAAACAGCGAGAGGCACAGAAAATGAAAACCCCAGGCTGGTTCTCTGTCAACCCAGTCACTGCCATTAACCAGGAGCAGACAACACTCCATAGCCCACCCCCACTAACTCTACTGGAGGCAGTTTTCCAGTGTGACTCATACCCATTTAGGAACTGTACTGAAACTAACTTAAATCATTTAAACTCACAAAAGCCGAACCTTTATGAATCATCGGTTAGGCCTGAGCCGGAATACTTGGTCCAGTCCTGAGCTCCATGCTTTGGGAAGGATGGGATTTAGCAGACTGCTGCCAGGGATGAGGGAGACTGGAGAAGCTGGGATTGTTCTCCGCATTGGAAGGTTAAGGGAAGGGGTGTTCAAAGTTACGAAATGTTTTTAATAGACTAAATAGGGTCAGTAACCGGAATCATAGAATGCTCATGGTATAGCAGGAGGCCCTTCAGCCTGTCATATCTGTGCCAGCTCTCTGCAAAAGCAAAATCAACTTGCCCCACTCCCCAGACCAGGGCGAAACATAGCACAGGAGGAGGCCATTCAGCCCATTCTGCTCTTTGAAAGTGTGTTATTGTGTCTTTATTTGAGACATTTCTGGACAACCCCTCTCAGAAGTCAAATGGGTGGCAATCTTCCTCCTCACAATTTTGACAGCTAGCAATAGTTCAGCTTCGGAGGAGGAGGGGAAAACAAAATAAAGCCGGACTTTGCCTCCCTTACTGTGCCAAAAATTTACAATATAAAAGGTGGCCATTCAGCCCATTGTCTCTGTGCTGGCTGAAAAAGAGCCATCCAGCCTAACCTCACCTTCCAACTCTTGGTCCGTAGCCTTGTAACCAGGCGCTTTTTAAAATGCAATAAGGGTTTTTGCCTCTACCAGCCTTTTAGGCAATGAGTATCAGATCCCATCACCCTCTGGGTGAAAAAAAACACTCCTCAAATCCTCCTACCAATTACTTTATATCTACTCCCCCTGGTTATTGACATGTCTGCTAAGGGAAATAGATCCTTTCTATCCATTCATCCAGCCTTCTCAATTTTATACACCTCAATTAAATCTCCCCTTAGCATCCTGTACTTCAAAAAGACCAATCCCAGCCTATCCAATATTTCGTCATAGCCAAAATGTTCCATTCCTGGCAACATGCTTGTAAATCTCCTCTCTACCTGTCTAGGGTGATCAGATCCTTCCTGCAAAGCGGTGACCAGAATTGCACACAGTACTCTAGCTGCGGTCTAACTAGTGTTTTATAGAGTTTTAGCATAACCCTGTGCTTCAGCTAGCTTTCCTCCCTGAGGCAGCTCCCCTCGTTTCCATGGCTCAAAGTACTTCACTCCTAGTGGCGAGAGCGCCGAGATTAAGTTAATGCACTTGGATACCAGGTCTTCCACTGCCAACTGTACAAGTACCCCAATTATCTCCAAAAGCCTCGCTGTAACATGTGAGCTATTTATATCTGCAACATACTATGGAAAAAGCTGCAGCCAATGTTCACAATTCTATAATGAGCAATAAGGAGGTAAGAGGAAAGCACAAATCGGATTGTAGCAGTAATCCTAATTAATACACCGAGTAAACAGCTTAAACCTACACAACGATAATAACTTGCATTCCTGTAACACCTTTAACATGCTAAAATATCCCAAGGCCCTTCACAGCAGCATTATAAAACAAAACTTGACACCAACCCACATAAGGCGCTATTAGACTCAAGATGGCCAAAGTTTGATCAAAGAGGTAGGTTTTAAAGAAGCATCTAAAAAAGGAGGAAAGAGGAAGAGAGGCGGGGAGGCTGAGGCAGAAACTGCAGGCACGGCCTCCGATGGCGGAGCCATTAAAATTAGGGATGCTCCAGGGGCCAGAATTTGAGGAGTGCAGATATCTCCGAGGGTCGTGGGACTCGACGAAATTACAGGGCAAGGCCACAAGAGGGATTTGAAAAGGAGGGTGAGAATATTAGAGTCAAGGTGTTGCTCAACTCTTAGCCAATGTAAGTCAGTGGGCACAGGGGTGATGGGTGAACTGGGTTTGGCGTGAGCAGGAGATGGGTCTCATGGACAAGATGCCAATTAGTACCGTGTGCAAACAGCTTCAACTCACACTGCTGAAATGATGAGCCAGCACAATGTCATCCAGGTTGGTTGTCCATCCGGAAAGCTGAAAGAGAACAAGAGGCTGATTATTCCCTCAACAACAGAAGTAGGGCACCACCGAAAACCAGGAGGCACCAGCACCAGAGCACTTAACAATCACCAGATACAGAATATCCCAATATTTTTTGTCCTAATTTTTCCCATAATTTCCTGAAATCACCACTTTATGTCAGGTAATAGTTCACAGGTATTAATTGCCCTCTGATACCTCAATCAAGGGCATATCTAATACTGAGTATACACAGTAGGTTAGTCATTGATGACAGACTATTCAACTTAAATAAATGCATCTTCACCAAGCCCAATGCAATCCTTATGTGATATCCCCAAAACGACAGCAATCTGGAGTAAACTAAACAAACGGGAGACAATCAATAGCCAAACTGTATGTAGCCAGTAATGAATATGCAGCTTAATTGATCGAGCTACCCAATTGGTCTCAATGCCACTGCTCTTTCCCCATGGCCGTGTAAATGTCATTCTTTCAAGTGCTCTGGGTTAAAACACTCAGTCCCATGCTACAATCTGAAACCCTCCTGCCATCCCATGTCAGACTGAGCTGTGCCCCTCTCACCTCAGTGATTAGCCACCACCCTGCAAACTACACTGTTAAACAACATGCCAATACTCATCGCAATGGCTCATGAATTGAAGTTATTGGAAGGCAATTAGTGTCGGGGGAATCATACCCCAGCAAGGACTTAGATTGTGAATCTCTTTAGGAAAGGAGGGGAAATATTGGCAAGTAATGCCTCCATAGAACAAATCATTTAAAGGTACAGTCCTGCGTACTTTTGATGCAGCCCAGTCCATCCAGCCTTTAGCACATGGGTCAATGTTGATAAGGACAAGTCCCTCCACGAAATTTTGATGATTCAGCTACACAAAACAAAACAGACAGAAGTTAGAGGTTAGAAGCGACTCAAGAAAAGATTGGACACACTGCACAGTATCTTGCAGATCAGCTTTGGCTCAGTTGGTAGCATACATGTTTCAGAGTCTGAAGGTTATGTCTAAGTCCCACTCCAGCGACAAATTCTAGCGCCAATGCAACACTGAGGGAGGGCTACACTGTTGGAGGTGCCACCTTTCAGATGAGACATTAACTCAAGACTCCATTTGTACTTTTAAGTGGTCAGAAAAGATTCCATAGTATAATTATGAAGAACAGCAGGTGGGGGGAGCCTACCCAGCATCCTGATATTTAGTACTCAGCCAACGTCAGGAGGAGTGTGCCGCAGCTCAGGATCACGGTGAAGCAGACCGGGAGCAGTGTGAAGCAGCTCAGGATCACTTAAGTGAGAGAGAAACAACAACCTGTGACATCACAGGAAGACCGTTCAACATTGCAGCTTTGCTTCCCTTTCTACAAAGGGAGTCCAAGGAGTTGGGAAATTAAAAATTTCAATTTTTTTTGATAATAAGGGTTAAGTAAAGCATTTCAATTAATCTTCCCTATATTAAAGTGAATAGCGAGTGAGTTTTATTTTTTATTTTTTAAGTAGTAGGTTTCATTACCTGATAAGAGGAATGACAGGGCAGCTCCAATCTCTGAAGTGCGCATCCTGTTCCATGTGGGAACTCCAGGACATTCGCTGTGTCCTGGATAACCACATGTGCAAGTGTCGTCAGCTGCAGCAGCTCGAGCTCTGGGTTTCAGAGCTTGAGCAGCAGCTGGTGTCACTGCGGCACATCTGAGTGGTTGAGAGCTTTGTGGATGGCACGGTTATAGGTGTAGTCATCCTGTAGCTTAAGAGTATGCAGGGAGAGGGGCAATGAGTGACCACCAGGCAGTCAAGAAGAAATAGGCAAGTAGTAAAGGAATCCCCTGAGTGCATTTCACCCTCCAACCAGTATTCAGTTCTAAATACCGATGAAAGCAATGGTTCAGCTGGAGAGTGCAGCCAAAGCCATGTTCATGGCACCATCACTGGCTCAGTGGGAGGGGGTTGGAGAAAGCGACCGGAAGAGAAAAAGTGATAGGAGATTCGATAGTTGGGGAAACAAACAGGCATTTCTGCAGCTACAGATGTGAATCCTGGATGGTGTGTTACCTCCCTATTGCCATGGTCCAAGATGTCAGTGATCGGCTGCAGAGCATCCTGAGGCGGGAGGGTGCACAGCCAGCGGTTGTGGTCCACATGGGTACCAACAACACAGGGAGAGGGGGGTGGAGAGGGGGAAGAGGTGTGGTCCTGCAGTCAAAATTCAGGGAGCTAGGTAGGAAATGAGCAAGTAGGACCTCAGAAGTAGTAATCACTGGATTATTCCCAGTGCCACACACGAGCGAGTTTAGAAACGGGAGGATAAAGCAGATGACTGCACGGCTGGAGTGATGGTGCAGCAAAGAGGGCTTTGGATCCCTGGGACATTAGGGTCAGTTCTGGAGGAGATGGAGCCAGTGCAGACAGGGCAGGTTGGACCTAAACAGAGTGGGGATCAATTTCCTTGCAAGGCAATTTTTTAGTGCTACTGGGGAGAGTTTATATCAACTTGGCAGGGGTGTGGGAGCCAGGAGGTAATACTAGGGAAGGATACCAGGGTGCAAATAATATTGGAAGAGAGAAAGTAGGAAATGGTAAGATATTAGGTGAGTTCAGCACAAGAGGAAAAGTAATAAAGTCTAATTGTATCTACTTAAATGTGCAGAGTGTGATAAATAAAATTGGTGATGGGGATTGCCATGTGGAAATATGATGCTATGGCGATAATGGAAGGGCAGGACTGGGTATTAAATATTTCTGGGTACAAGGTGTTCAGGAAAGATAAGGGGGAAGGTGGCAGTACTGATTAAGAAGGACATTGCAGTACTGGAGAGAGGGGATGTCCCAGAGGGGTCAAGGCAAGAGTTAAGGAGCGAAAAGATACAATCGCATTGCTCAGTGTAGTCTATTGACAAAGTAGTGAGAAAGACGTAGAGGGACAAATTTGCATGGAAATTACAGAGAAGTGCAAAAATAATACAGTAGTTATAATGGAAACTTTAATTAAATAGACTGGTGTAGAAGAAGTGTGAAGGACAGAGAGGGGCAAGAGTTCCTAGAATGTGTTCAGGAAAATTTTCTACAGCTGTATATTTTCAGTCCAAAGAGAAAAGAGGCATTGCTGGACTGGTTATTGGGAATGAGGTAGGCCAAGTGACTCAAGTGTCAGGAGAAGAATATTTAGGAGATAGTGATCACTGTATCATAAGGTGTAGATTAGCTATTGAAAAGGGCAAGGAACAATCCAGAATAAGGACAGTTAACTGGTGGAAAGCTAATTTCAATGGGGGTAAGAATGGATCTGGGCCAGATGAACTGGAATCAAAGATTAGCAGACAAAACTGTTACTGAACAATGGGCTGCCTTTAAAGAGGTAATTTAAGTACCGTCAAGGTATGTTCCCATGAGGGGAAAAGTAGGGCAAACAAATCCAGAGCTCCCTGGATGACAAATAGTATAGTGAGTAAGACGAAGCAGAAAAAGGATGCTTATGTCAGATGATAGGTGGATGATACAACTGAGAACCAGGCTGAATATAGAAGGTTCAGAAGGGAATTGAAAAAGCAAATAAGAGAAGCAAAGAGAGAGTAAGAGAAGAGACTGGCAGCTAACGAAAAGGAATCCAAATGTCTTCTATAAGCATATAAATAGTAAAAAGATGGTAAGAGGAGAAGCGAGGCCAATTAGGAACCAAAAAAGGAACTCACGCATGGAGGCAGGGCTTTGACTGAGGTTTTAAATGAATACTTTGCATCTGCCTTTACCAAAGATGATGATGCTACCCAGGTCATGGTGAAAGAGGGGGTAGTTCAGACACAAAGGGTTTAAGATTGATAAGCTGAAACATTGGATAGGCTGTCCATACTTAAAATTGATAAGGGACCATAACCAGATGTGATGCATCCAAAGGTACAGAAGGACGAGAGTGTGGAAACTGCAGAGGCACTGGCCATAATTTTCCAATCTTCCTTAGATTCGGGGGTGGTGGGGAATTGCAAATGTTACACCCTTATTCAAAAAAGGGTGTAAAGATAAGCCCAGCAATTACAGGCCAGGCAAGTTTAACCTCAGTGGTGGGGAAGCTTTTAGGAACAATAATTCAGAACAAAATCAATAGTGATGGACAAATGCGAGTTAATTAAGGAAAGCCAGCATGGATTTGTTAAGGGCAAATCATGTTCAACTAACTTGCTTGAGTTTTTTGAGGTAGCAGAGGGAATCGATGAGGGTAATGCTATGTACAAGGGCTTCCAAAAGACATGTGATAAAGTGCCGCACAACAGACACAAGCAAAGTTATAGCTCATGGAATAAAAAGGGACAATAGCAAAATGGATACGAAGTTGGCTGAGTGACAGGAAGCGAAAATAGTGGTGAACTGTTGTTCCTCGGACTAGAGGAAGGTTTCCCCACAGATTGGTGTTAGGATCCCTGCTCTTCCTGATACATATTAATGACCTCGGCCTTGGTGTACAGGGCACATTTTTTCAAATTTGTGGATGATACAAAACTTGGAAGCATTGTGAGCCATGAGGAGGATATTGTAAAACGTCAAAAGGACAGACAGGATTGTGGAGTGGGCGGACAAGTGGCAGATGAAATTTAACGCAGGGAAGTGTGAAGCGATTTAGTTTGGTAGCAAGAAAGGAGGAGACACAACATAAAATAAAAGGTACAATTCTAAAGGTGCAGGAGCAGAGGCAGCTGGGTGTATATGTGCATTAATCATTGAAGGTGGCAGGACAGGTTGAGACCCCATTAATAAAGCATGTGGCGTCCTGGGCTTTATCAATAGAGACAGAGTACAATAGCAGGGAAATTATATTCAACCCCTGTAAAATACTGGTTCAGCCTCAACTGGAATATTGCAACCAGTTCTGAGCACCGCACTTTAGGAAGGATGTGAAAATATTAGAGAGGCTGCAGAAAAGATTAATGAGAATGGTTCCAGGGATGAGGAACTTCAGTTACAGAGACAGAGTAGAGAAGTGGGGGCTGTTTTCCTTGAAGAAGGTTGAGAGGAGATTTGAGAGACGTATTCAAAATCATAAGGGGTCTGGACAGAGTAGATAGGGAGAAACTGTTCCCATTGGCGGAAGGGTTGAGAACCAGAGGGCACGAGTTTAAGGTAATTAAGAAGCAATGGCGACATGTGGAAAAACACTCTCACACAGCAAGTAGTTAGGATCTGGAATGCACTGCCTGAGACTGCAGGTCAACTGAAGCTTTCAAAAGGGAATCAGATCATTATCTGAAAAGAACTAAATTGCAGGGCTAAGGGGGAGTGGCACTAGGTGAATTCCCCCTTTAGCAAGCCAACGCAGACACGATGGGCTGAATGGTTACAGCACAGAAGGGGGCCATTCTATGATTTAAAAAAAAACAAATTTTCTGGTCACTATATTGCTATTGTAGGAGTTTAGTGTGAGCAAATTGGTTGCCGTGTTTTCTATATTCCAACAGTGACTACACTGAATGCCCCAAGGTCGTAAAAGATACTTTCCACTTTCTTTCCTGCTGCGTATGGGTTCCTTCCTGCATTCCCAACACGGAGCCTTGCTCAATTAGACTGTGGGTGGGAGAATGGACATTGGTATTTTCCACCATCTCTGACTGGCCTCTTGCCTAGTGAGGCTCCATGCTTTGGGTACAGGATTACTGAATTCACACCCTTATGTCTGTAAATGAACTGTGAGCAGAGGGGAGACAATGAATGGCCCAATCTGTCTATTCATTAACAACTTGCAGTTATATTGTGCTTTCGCCCTAGTAAAAACAATTCCAAAGTGCTTTATGGGTGCGTCATCAGACAAAAATCAATACTAAGAAAAATGACTTGCAGTTATATAGCAATTTTCATGACCACCGGACGTCTCGAAGCAGCTTAGTGCCAGCGAAGTACTTTTTGCTAGTTACTGCTGTAATGTAGGAAATGCGGCAGCTAATTTATGCTCAGCAACCTCCCACAAACAGCAATGTGATGTCAGATCATCTGCTTTTATTGTGATGTTGATTGAGGGACAAACATTAGCCAGGACAATGGGGATAACTCCCCATCCCCAGCTCGTCTTCAAAACCGTGACACGTGATCTTTTGCACCTGGCCAAGCAGGCAGGTGGGGCCTTGGTTTAACATCTCATCCAAAAGGCTGCATTTCCAACAGTGCAGCACTCCCTCAGCAGAGCACTGGTATGTCAGTCTTGAATTTTGTGTTCAAGTCCTGGAGTGGGGCTTGAACCTGGAACCTTGTGATTCAGAGGCAAATGTGCTACCAATTGAGCTACAGCTGCCACAGGAGGCTGACCCAAGCCACAACAAGAAGACATTAGGACAGGTGTAAGAGGTAGGTTTTAACAAGAGTCTTAAAGGAGGAGAAAAGTGGAGAGGTTTACGGAGGGAATTCTAAAGCTTAGGGACTAGATTGATGAATGCATAGTCGTGAAACAATGTGAATTTGCCCGATGATGGATCCTTGCTGGTTAAATGGCTCATCGCTCTATCAGGGTGACACCACCAAATCACCAGTAGAAAATGTTACGGCAAACCTCTCGTTTGGATCATTGATTGAAGGAATATGCAAAAACTATTAGTTAAAAGTAAGGTGAAAAGTAGCAAATAATGAGCAACATTATGGGAGTAGTTAGTTAATGCATACAAGTTTCTTTTTAATACATATACAAAATGTGGTGGCGGACTTGAGGCATTTCAGCAGCTCTCTCAATTGCCATCTACTGGCCAGAGCCTCAAGTTACTTGGTTACAGCCTACCGTTTACATACAGGATCCCCTTTCTAAATGTTTACACGGGCATTTTCAATGTTACCTATTGGCATAAAGGTGCAACCAAAAATTGTGGAAACTGGGCGCGGGACAGGAAATGCGTGCCTTCCCAGGATTAATTAATTAATATATTTGGATACTCACTGCAAATTTGGTTAGGATGTAAGCACCAGCCCCAACTCCAATTCCAATCACAGTCTGTACGCTGCAAAACAATCAAATAAAAATCATTACGCACAGTTGCTCACTGAGGCGAATGAAGAAGAGGATCATGTAGTTGGGGGGGAGGTGTTGTTGCGTGAAAGAGGGAGAGAGAGAGGGGGAAATTGGGATTCACTCAGAGTCTGTTTGAGCAACCAACTCACTTTAAATGGGTTAAGACTGTAGGCAGCATATCAGCCAGCTCATCCATGGTTGGGTACTGGTATCTGCAAAACCAAAAGACAGAAATCACAAGTCAAGAAATGGTCCATTGCTAACCTGGTCTGTCGTGATTTGCTGCAGCCCAACATCCTGTAGATTTCTACAGCAGCTTCCCAAGTATTAAGTTTTGCAATAACAATCCCAAAGGTAGCAACATTAGCGGATTTTAGCAATGCCAAAACCATTTAGCCTAGCTATCAGGATGAGTAAAAAGGGCAGTGATTGGGTCATGGTATTATACTGCACCAGGGCAGTATAGGACTGGCTTGCTGGACCAGTTGACCTATTCCCTTTCTTTCCCTATGTTTATGCTTTACTTGTCAGTCTTCCTTCAAACTGTACTACCCACCACATCTGCAGCTCATCAGAACTAATGATCAGGGAATCGGGTGTACGTGAAAAAACTGATCAAAATTATTTTCACTGCAAAAACACTCAGGCTTCTCCCTCCACCCCACCTCAATGCAAATGTAATGAATCATACAGTGTGCCTGTATAGGTATGTGGTTTATGTGGCTGGATCTTCAACCTCGTTAGAAACATGTCACATTTATCAAGTTTGACATCCGTTGTAAACTACTGTGATGTGACTTGTGTTCTATATGCTGCATGTCCTATCAACTAAACAGAAAGATAGATGCTTCCATGATCCTGTTCTCCCAAACTTGGAGAATCAAGTCTACAGTGCCTGTTTCCAATCCATGCTCCCTCAAGGAAGCATGAAGGGGAGGGGAGCATTCCCTTACGTTTCCTATAAATCCACTGCTTACCTGACAGTTTATATTCAATCCGTGACTCTTACAGCACATTTTGGAAGGAAAAATAACTAGGTGCCACCATCTTAGCAGCCCTGTTTTGCTGGCATTCCTTAGGCTCTGGATTTCTCACTGATGATAGCCACTGAGGTAATGAACCCATGGCTGGTTGTCGCTACATAAAATAAGGGCAGCTGAGCTGCATTGTGAATTGGGGGGGGTGAGTACCAGGCCACATGTAGGTTGCAGTCTCTCTTGGCCAGGAAGGTGAAGTAGAGGATGGGGGTAAGAGGGAAATTGAGAGGGGAAAATCGTACCCATCTGATCTCCAGCAATTCCTGTTCACCAGCTACAAGGGCATTGGCAATAGCCTAAGAGGAGGCTGTCAGGGCAGAGAGGCAAAGGGTGCAAAAACCTTACAAGGGAGAGGTTTTTGTTAGGTACGGGTATTAAGTAAGGGATTTGAAACCAAGATGGATAGGTGGAGTAAAGATACAAATCAGATCATCTAATTGAATGACAGAATGGGCTCAGGAACTCAATGACCTATTCACGTTCATCTGCATCCAAGAAATTAATCCAAATAAGAAATTAATCCAAATACTCCTGAAAGATAAGCTTTGCAACAGTACATACCCAGGATTAGGCCCGTCGTCCCATAAGCCTGCTCCACCACTTGATAACATCATGGCTGATCTATTTGTGGCCTGAAATCTACTTTTCTGTCTATTTGACTCCCTTGTTAGTCAAGAATCTACCCAAACGAACACAGTAACTAAACAAAATACAACGTGCAGAAACCTCTCACCCTGATGGGAAAGGTGGGGCTGCTTCCTGGTGTCCAGGGGCATCCACGTGGCATACAGCGAAGTGGTGCGTGATTTCCTGCATGTCCTCATAGTTGAACAACGTGTTGAAGCAAGATTTGTCTGTGGGCAAATGGCAAAGCATTAACAGGGACGCGGTGGGAGAAACAAACAGCAACAAAAACTCCCTCCCTCGTGACAACTTTCACTCTCTCGTGGAGTTTACAACACAGAAACCGGCCAATGACCAATTGATCGATGCCTGTGTTTATGCTCCACACAAGCCTCCAGCTAAAAGCAAAATACCGCGGATGCTGGAAATATGAAACAAAAACAAAAATAGCTGGAAAAACTCAGCAGGTCTGACAGCATCTGTGGAGGGAAAAGCAAGAGTTAACGTTTCGAGTCCGTATGACTCTTTATCAGAACTAGAGACAGAAAAAGAAGAGAACTAAAGAAGGTCTCTTTAATTCTGATGAAGAGTCAGACGGACTCAAAACGTTAACTCTGTCTTTCTCTCCACAGATGCTGTCAGACCTGCTGAATTTTTCCAGCTATTTTTGTTTTTGTTTCAAGCCTCCAGCTAACTTCACTTCATCTAAACCCATCAACGTGAATTTCCATTCCTTCCTCCTTCAAGTGTTTATCTTTAACCGAGAGTACATACTGCTTCTGCCCTTGAGTGAGCTGCATCTTCCCATCAGTTTTGGATCTTATTTTCTTGGCTACATTGGTCCTGTTTCCCATAGATTTGCAAACAGGATGTACAATTCCAATGGGTTATCCTACAGGCTATTCCACAAGGACCCACCCCAAGAACATGTTGACCAATAACGGAACTTTACAATTCTTCCCACCACACCCCCAACCAATTTCATTCCTTTATCATCGCCCACAACAGGGCTGGTGGGCTTTCAGGTTCCAGAGCTGTGTTCACCCCTCTCTAACCTGGTATTCCCATTCTCCCTGACAGGGTAATTTACAGTGGGCTGAGGCTGGCACTCATCATTTGCACACCTCAAAGCTCACTGTATATAAGATCATCACAGAGTCTATGTGTCACCCTGACCACCTTGAGTAAAACAGCCAACTTTCCCTTTACACTAATAAATGCTACAATGAGCGATATGGAGGATTAACTGTGCCACGTTGTTATATGGTACCATGTGTCACATGTCATCAATATTAATCCCCTGCCCCCCGCAACCCAAAAGCTTGCAGTCCTTACAGCGCAGGAGGAGGTGGTCATTCAGCTCATCAAGTCTATGCCAGTTCTCTGTAAAGGAATGCAGTCAGTCCCATTCTCTCACTCTATATAAATTATAAAGCATCTTCCCAACCTCAGGATGCCTCAAAGCTGTTTACAGCCAATGATGTAGTTTTGAATGCAGTCACTGTTGTAACGCAGAATATATGGCAGGCAATTTGCAAACAGCAAGCTCCCACAAACAGGAATATCTTAACGACCAGATAAACTGGTTTAGTGAAGCTGTTTGAGGGTAAATATTGGCTAGGGCTCTGAGAGAATTCCCCTCCACTTTTTCAAAATAGGGCCATGGGTTCTTTTACGTTTACCTGAGGAGGTAGCCATCTAATATCTTATCGGAAAGATGTCACCTCTGACAGTGTAGCCCTCCCTCAGTACTGCACTAGGAGCGTTGGCCTCGATTTTTGCGCCCAAGTCTCTGGAGTAGGATTTGAACCACAACCTTCCGACTCAGGTGGTGAGAGTACTACCCACTGAGTCACAGCTAACACTTTCCCCAGTGCAAGTTCCTGACTTCCGCTATGTTGTAAAGGGATGGAGGGATAAGTAGTAAACTGCAAGGAGTTTCAATCCATGGTTTGTTCTCCAGGATACTGAACAATCTGGGAACAGTCTGCTCATCCCCACCCTCAGACTGACTAGAGAATGGTGCACAGACTGAGGAGAGGAAAAACTAAAAGGCAAGGACTTACGGTTGAGGCCTATGTCGTGGTAGGTCAAAATGACAGGTCTGTTCCCCTTTGGGGTACCTCGCATGGTTACATGCAGCACACCATGCGCAGTTTCAATGTCGTGTTCCTGCAGGCAGAAAAGAACACAAGGTCACATTTATTCTTTGCTTTTCTTTTCTGAAGCCCCGATACCACACAGCAATCTTTGCCAAGAAGCAGCAGATAGAATCATACAATGGTACAAAAAAAGAGGCCATTCAGCCCAGCTTGCCTACACCAGCACTTTGAAAAGCTATCCAATTAGTCCCACTCCCGCTTCTCATTCTCCATAGCCCTACAAATTTTTCTTTTTCAGGTATTTATCCCATTTCCTTTTGAAAGCTATTACTGAATCTGCTTCAACCAGTCTTTATGGTAGTGCATCCCTGACCATAACAACATACTGCGTGAAAAAATACATTCTCATCGTCTTCTTTTACTAATTACCTTAAATCAGTGTCCTCTGGTTACCGACCCTCCTGCCACTGGGAATAGCTTCTCCTCACTTACTCTCGTCAAAACCCTTGATGATTTTCAAATCTCCTCATAACCTTTTCTTTTGGAAGAAGAATAACCCCAGCTTCTCCGGTCTTTTCACATAACTGAAGTCCCCATATCCCTGATACCACTCTAATAAATCTCCTCTCCATCCTCCCGAATGTGTGCTGACCTTGGCTTTGTTAATGTAGCTCCGAATTAGATTGCTAGAAATTACATAGGCATGGCCAAAGGTAGCAGATCCAGTCCCAAACAAAGTGGGGGAGGGGTGGGGGGGGTGGAGACAGCTCAAGCCATGTGAGAGGTGGTGACAGAGCAGATCAACATTGGATCTGGGGCAAGTTTAGAAGCATGTTTTCAGGCCTTTGCAGGAGTTGTTCATTGTGTTGCTGAAAAGAGAGATAGAGAGATATTTGCCGAAGTTTGTTTATATACACTTGATAGAAGCGACATACATTCATAGGCAGGGATCCATTCTCTGCAAACGAACGGAATACGTTCAAACCTGGCATCTTTTTTGAATTACCCGGGAGCCTGTAAATCTTCCATTACTTTTTCCATGGCAATGCCTCAGCCAGAGTTGACTTGCCAACCAAACACCCTTTTCTCCTGTAGTATAAATTGTTGTGATTGCTTGAAATTTGGCATTCTTGCATTTGTCCTGATGAGTGCAAGGTGAAAAACTTCAGCAACATGTCTCTCTCTTCAGCAAGTTTCAAGCTCTGTGAGATCAAGGGACCTTTTACATCCATCTGAACAGGCAGATGGGACCTCGGTTTAACATCCCATCCAAAAGGCAGAACCTCCAACAGTGCAGCACACCATCAGTATTACGTTGGAGTGTCAGCCTAGATTTTAGTGTTCAGGCCCGGGGGAGGTGGCAGGGGGACTTGAACCATGTGACTCAGAGGCAAAGTGCTACCAACTGAGTTTCGGCTGAGTCACAAATCTGGTGACAATGGCCCCTGTGGTCCTCAGTTCCCACTATAAATGCACGCTCAATCTCATGTTAATCCGAAAGTAAAAGGTTAGAAATTAAAGTGCGCTAAAATAGAGCGCCATTAGAAAAGCCAAACAATTTCACTGGAGTAACATTTATTTCTGTGCGGTAGATCCTTGGCCATCACTGACTGCGAGGCTGCTCAGCTCTTTATGAGCTTACTGCCACAGCTAAACCTCGCCCTGCTTACACTAAGTGGATTAGTGAAGGTCAAATGGGACATCTGGCTGGAAAAACACTGCTTTTGCTGTGATCACCTTTGCGAAGGGAAACTGCCTCTAACTGGACACATTGTGCCACCCGCATTCAAAATCCTTGTTGGTTGTTTTTTTTTATCCTTTCATTGGATGTGGGATTTGCTAGCAAGGGATGTTGCCCATCCCTAATTGCCCTTGAACTGAGTGGCCTACTCGGTTCGGTCATTTCGGAGGACATTTAAGAGTCAACCATGTTGCTTTCTGGAGTCACATGTAGGCCAGACCAGATAAGGTTGGTACATTTCCTTCCCTAAGGGGCATTAGTGAACCGGATGGGTTTTTACAACAACCAATGATTACTCAGACTAGCTTCATGTTACAGGTTTATTAACTGAATTCAAATTTCACCAGCTATGGTGGGATTTGAACTCATGTCCCCAGAGCATTAGCCTGGCCCTCTGGATTATGAGTACAGCGACATTACCACTATACCATCATCTCTCATCTTCTCCTCCACACCCAAACTTTAGAATTTCCATGTTCAACTGATGCACAACAAAGGTTAACAGAACTGTACGAAGTCTTTGATTGATATATTGGAACTGAAGAGGCTCAATTTGGTGCGATTCCAGAAATGTAATTGGCAGTAAAATCTATTCAGACCCATGAGAAGTGTCTCAGAGGACTCATTAAGTACTCCCAGAACAGACCAGCAGAGCAATGAAAGCTGTAAGGCCAGAAGATTGGATGTGGTTGGATATAATTTCTCAGGCGTGGCTTCCCTCTGGTCATTCATCTACATGGTCAGTGAGTATTTGGGGAAGGAGCAAGGAGGGGTAATAGGAGGACCTTCTACGCTGTGGCAGTTATCATAGCCAGATCCAATCCCAGAGCCACCCGATGTTACACGTGTTTTTGTTTTGGAGTATGTTGGCAGGGCCTCCTTCAGTACATCATTCTCCAATCAACCTGGAGTTCAAACTTCACAGAAACAACAGGCCTCCGCAGCGCCAGTGGATGGAACTCAAAAGGAAAGAGGTATCAGCCCTGGTTATTGGTTTCCCTGGAAACCAGCTCTCTGACCTCGTGCCAGGCCTCCATTCTGTCAGCTTCCAGGGAGGTTTCACAAGAGCAACCAACCGACAACCTGCTCTTGAACCTTCTCTTCCAGGTCTGCGGTGGTATTTGCCTCTAGACTCGGCTGTTCCAATGCTCTCCTGGCTATCTTCCCACCTTGCACTCTCCATAAACTTGAACTCATCCAAAGTTCTGCTGCCTGTATCATACCTTGCACCAAATCCTGTTCACCCAACACTGTCATGCTCACTGACCTACACTGGCTCCCAGTTTGGCAACACTTCCTTTTTGTCAAATCTCTCCACAACCTCACCTTCCCCCTCCCTATCTCTGTGACCTTTATCCACCCGACAACCCTCAGATCTCTACACTCCTGCAAGTCTGGCCTCTTGCACGTTCGTCTTCACTCCACCAAAGGTGGCTGTGTCCACAAGCAGCCAAGGCCCTCAGCTCTTGAATTCCCTCCTCACCTCTCTCCCCAACAGTCTCTCTCCTCCTTTAAGACTCTCCTTAAAACCCAGCTCTTTAACCAAACCTTTGGTCACCTGTCCTACTTAACATGCCCTTATCTGGCTCAGTGCCAAATTTTGTTTGATAATGTTTTACTACATTAAAGGCTCAATATAACGCAAGTTTCTGTTGTTGAGGTACATGGCCTCCATGACTCAATGCTTCCCAGCAATCTGGCTATAAGTTAGATCTCAGTGGATTGAGGACAAGTGGGTATTCACACCTGTGTGCTAATAAATGCTGGGCGTTGCAGAACATTGCAGCATTACATTTTAAACCAAAGATCATTATCCTATCCCCAAGTTTTTAAACACATTTGGATTAGTTATGAGTTGAAGACTGAAGTTCAAATGGGAGAAGTTCTACAAAGGCTGGTGGACATCTGCAACTCCAAATAATCGTTTCATCACGTGAACATGCCCAGAGGGGCTTTAAAAATTTGCATTTATATAACGCCTTTCATGCACCCGCCGCCAAATCCCTGGATATCTACAAGTGTTTTATAGCCAATGAGGTGCTTTTGAAGTGAGGTCACCATTGTAATATAGGAAAGTAATCAATTCGCGCAGAGCAAATTCCCACAAACAGCAATGAGATAATGACCAGATAAATCTGTCGTGACGGAGGGATAAATGTTGGCCAGGACACTGGGGATAACTCCTCTGCTCCTCTTTGAAATCAACGCCATGGGATCCGCCTGAAAGGGCAGATAGGCCCTGGGTTTAATGTTCTCGTCCAAAAGACAGTATCTCCAACTGTGCCGCACCCACTCAGTGCTGCACGAGAATGTCAGCCCCAATTTTTGGATTGAAATCCTGGAGTGTGACTTGAACTGACAATCTTGCCACTCAGGAGGCGAGAATGCTTCCCCACTGAGCCACTGAGACATGGCTTGGTCAGGATCCAGCCCCTGCCCCCATCCACCTCATGGCTTTGGGCTTAGTCCAGGTTCCCTCTTCGACTTGCTGCAGCAAGAAGGGTTCGTGCTCAAAGCGTGAATTAGTGACACAAGCAACCTCTGTCAGTTCAGTTTGTGATCCGTGGATTTCGATAGATAGGTCAACTCAACAGATGACTTCGCCCAAGCATATGTATATATGACTGTATTCCTATCGTTCATTTGCTGTCATTATGGAAAAAGATGTGCAAGTTAGATTGAAAAATTTTTATTCTAGGCACAATGTATCATCACATTATCTTTATGGCCCATTGAGTCTGCACTGGTTCTCCGAAAGAGCATTCTACCTACTCCCCTCCCCTATCCCCGTAACTTTGCACATTCTCTATTTTCAGGTAGCAATCCAATTCCCTTTTGAATACCTCGATCAAATCTGCTTCCACCACCCTCTCAGGCAGTTTGTTCCAGACTCCAACCACCTTCTGGGTGAAAACATTTTTCCTCATATCACATTTACTCCTTTAGCCAATTATTTTGAATCTGTGCCCTCTAGTTCTCGATGCTCTTCAGTGGGAACAGTTTCTCACTATTTACCCTGTCCATGCCCCTCAGGATCTTGAATATCTCTATCAAGTCTCCTCTCAGCCTTCTTTTCTCCAAGGAAAACAGTCCCAATCTCTCCAATCTATCCTCATAGCTACAGTTCTTCATCCCGGGAATCATTCTTGTAGATCTCCTCTGTACTCTTTCCAATGCTTTCACTGCTAGAGGAAAGGGCACCCACACACCTAACCACACACACACCCCCTGCCCCCACCCCTCTGCCCCTTAATCCATTTCTCCTGGTGTTGACCGAGGGCAGAATGTTGGCTCAGACATGGCATGAGCTCCCCTGCTCTTCCTACATTGCGGCAGTGACTACACTACATCGGCTGTGAAGAGCTTTGGGATGTCCTGAAGTCATGAAAGGTCCAAGTTTTTCTCTCTCTCTTTGTTCAAAATAATGCCATGGCATATTTTACATCTCATCTGAAAGATGGCAGTCCCTTGCTAATGCACAAAGATTGGTTAAAAACAAAACCCATACAGAAGCAGTATAAAATCTGGCATAACAACATTTATCATTGAAATGGCATCTGTATTACAATCCCAAAATACCCATCATCTATGGTCAATTACTGAAGAAATTATATTAAAAGCTCTGTCCCATTTGCAGTGCAGCTAAACACTTGCTGAAATGATGTGAGGTATTAAAAGATTGTTACATCACTGTAAAAGACATTTGCTTCCTATTCTCTCCTCCCAACAACAGCAGTAGCACTAAGCTTTTGCACTGTAGTGCAGCGGAGTTGTCGAGATCAGAGTGATGCACAGATTAATGCTAGGGCCTATTTAAAAAATGACAGTCATAAATTCAACTGTAAAAAGTTAACAAACCAACATACGGATCATGATCAGGAGAAGGCCACTTGGCCCTTTGAGTCTGCTCCGTCATTCAATAAGATCATGGCTGATCTGATTGTAAATTCAGCTTCACATTCCTGCCTACCCCCATAACCTTTCACCCCCTTGCTCATCCTGAATCTATCTACCTCTGCCTTAAAAATATTCAAAGGCTCTGCTTCCATCGCCTTGAGGAAGAGAGTTTCAAAGACTCAACCTTAAGAAAAAAATTTCTCATCTCTGTCCTAAATGGGCGATGTCCTAATTTTAAACAGTCACCCCAGTACTAGATTCCCATACAAGAGGAAACATCCTCTCCACATCCAATCTGTCAAGACCCCTCAGGATCTTAAAAGTTTCAATCAAATTGCCTCTTACTCTTCTAAACACTAGCAGATACAAGCCTAGCCTGTCCAATCTTTCCCCATAAAACAATCTGCCCAATCCAGGTATTAGTTTAGTTAATAAATTTTGAGTTTGTATGGCTCTTATTCAGAGCCAGGCTCTGAGTCATACGGACTCGAAATGTTAACTGTTTTTTTCTTCTCTCCACAGACGCTGTTAGACCTGCTGAGATTTTTCAGCATTTTGTGTTTTTGTTTCAGATTTCCAGCATTTGCAGTATTTTGCTTTCATCTGACCCAAGGGATCCTTGCATTCTGTGAAGGTCCTTCACCTCTCCATATATTTTTGCTTGTAAGCCTTTTATCTTTCCCAATTCATCACACTGTCTACTTCCTTAACAGCTCAGGGGTTCCTCCTGTTCTCAATTGAAATATTTCTGACCAGTTGAGCTCAATTTTTTTTTTAATCAATCACAGCCCAGGTGACTAGGTCCTTCACCTGTCCTGTGACCATTGGAAGCTGGGCTGTCTGTTGCCTATAGGACACAGGTACTGTGGCGATGCCCTTTGCTTGTATTGACTCTCCAGTCTATGGCTTCAGCTGAGCCGTGGTTTGATCCAGATTTAGTGAATGGGTGCCTTCATTTAGGTATTTAAAAGTATGTTCTCCCACCACTGTGATCAATGCTCCCCTGTCTACCTCCATGACTAGAGGTTTCCCATTCACTTGGAGGGTGACGGTTATTGGTTCAGCTTTTACTGCTTTGACATTGTATAGGGAATAGATATCAGTATCAGTGGCTTCCGGTTCTGATATATTGTGCACTTCAATCATCTTGGTCTGCTGTCTGATTGGCTGCCTTGATTTTGCCCTGCATCGCTTTATTACATGCCCTTCTTTGTGGCAGTAGTGGCATTCTGCCTCCTGTACATGGTTGCCCCCACCACGGGTAACAGGTTGATTTCTGAATTGCTGGCGAGATGCTTCCACTTTGCCTTTTTGTTTTTCGAGCAGCAGAGACTGTTTCTCGTTTCGCGGCTGTCTCTCTGGTTTTCGCACCACACTCGGCGGTAGGTTCCTGCCCCAACTGAAGAATGCCACGTTGCCACACTCTGTAAAGCCTCTGAGACCCTCTTAGCACTCCCCATTGCTAGCACTATTTCCATGGCGATTCAAGTCAATATTAACTTCTGCAAGTAAACGACGCTGAAAGGCGTCATCGTGAACGTCACAAATCAACCAATCTCGCCACATGTCACTGAGTATATCTCCGAAGTCACAGCGCTGAGTCAACTGCTTCAACTTCGCGATACAAGTTGTGATGGACTCTCCCGGGGCCCTTAACTCTGGAGCTGGACTTAAATCCCTGCGTAATTACTGATGGCTTCGGCTGAAAGTGCACCTTCACGAGTTTACCAATTCGTTAAAAGGTTTAGAATTGGGTGGGTTTAGGGCCATCAGGCTGTGGATGAGGCTATACGTCTTGCTACCACAGACACTCAAGTGAATTGCTGTCTGCATCTCCTCCGCTGTTGTTTCATTCGCCACGAAATAAAAACCTGGGCGCTCTACATACTGGCACTCAGTCTTCCATGGACACGTCATAAGGGTCAATTCTGCTGAAGAGTGGTGAGTGCACTTCCTTTCTTTCCTTAAGAATTCACAAGGTGAGGTGCAGTGTCGGAGCTATTTTACCCTCGTCGCCAAATGTAATAAGCGTAATGTACCGGACAGGTTTCTAACTGGAAACAGACGACTTTATTACGGAGCTTGTGTTGAAGCTACATGCTTGAACCAGGTCCACGGCTAGAAAGCTCCGCCCCCAAGGCTAGGGCCAGGGCTCATTTGTCAGTACAATCACGTGACCACTAATGGCAGTAAGGGCAAGGTTACACCCACAATCGCTACAGTGAGCAAGCCAAATTTCAACAGGACTTTTAAAACACACCAGTGACACAGGAAAAGGACGGTGACACAGGAAAAGGACGGTGACACTACAACTAAATTATTCTTTCCACAGAGGAGAAAACATTTGACATCTCCCTTTAAAATAAAACACTCTCGGCAGGTTACGGATTAGGAGCGTGGGGCGTCCCAAGTAATCACTGGCAATTACAAGAGCAACAAGGTGAAATAGCAAATCCAGGAAGCTTTAACAGAATTTGACTTGATCGTCTTTGGCTGTTATTTAGTTAAAATTCAGGTTAACAATCAATTTAAATAGGGTTTGATTTAAAATAACACATTGTGACAATGTTTTAATGTCATAAGGTGCTATATTTTTTTTTTATTGATTCACGGGATGTGTGGCAAGGCCAACATTTATTGCCCATCCCAAGTTGCCCTTGAGAAGGTGGTGGTGAGCTGCCTTCTTGAACCGCTGCAGTCCATGTGGTGTAGGTACACCCACAGTGCTGTTAGGGAGGGAGTTCCAGGATTTTGACCCAGCGACAGTGAAGGAACAGCCAAATATTTCCAAGTCAGGATGGTGAGTGACTTGGAGGGGTGGTGTTCCCATCTATCTGCTGCCCTTGTCCTTCTAGATGGCCGTGGGTTTGGAAGGTGCTGTGGAAGGAGCCTTGGTGAATTCCTGTATAAAAGCATTATTTATTATTTTAACTCATAATCCGTTTTTTTTTAAAACAGAAAGCCCCATCAGGATGTTATTGGTTGTGGGGGGGGGGGGTGCTGTTTTACTGGTTTACTGGACCCGATTTGATAGAATGAACATACTTACATACAGCACCTTTAGCATAGCAAAGTATCACAAGGCACTCCACAGGAGAATAACTGGACAAAATTTGGCACTGAGCCACAGAGGGAAATACTTGAACAAGTGACCAAAAACTTAGTCAAAGATGTAGGTTTTAAGGAATATCTTAAGGCGGAGGGAGAGTTGGTGAGGTTTAGAGGGGTAATTTCAGAGCTTAGGGAACTAGTTTGAAGATTAACAGAGATCGGAACAAACTCACTGCTAGCTTTCAAAATAGTGCAGAGTGCAATTCTCCTCCCCCACCCCACCATATTAAATCTTCCTCAATTACTATGTAAAGAAATCTGTGCAACTGCCCTGTGAAAACTACTACTTTCATGATTCCAGTCTGCACTACCAATATATGAATGCAGAGCAGCTGAGAGATCATTAATGCCATCCTTAAAAAAAAGTTAAAAAAAACCAGCCTTCCCCCTCTCTGCGAATGGTACTTGCTAACTCTACGTGTTCTTGTTTCAAGCTATGAGCTGGCTTTGTGCAGGGCAGAGGTTAGTGATTTGTCATGGTGCAAGATGACATGCTAACTCTCGACTTCCAGAGTGTGTGTGAGAGATTTACCAATCAGTTGTACAAAATGTCCGACAGAATGCAGAGTGCTGGCTTTGGGGTAATAATTAATCACTTCTCCTACGGGTTGGTGATGATTTCATTCTGCCCATTGCTGTCCCACTTATTGTAACAGTTCTGTAATCTCATCGCAAGCCCCCATTCTAATCTTATGGTCATGTACAGTCATGTACGTAATCCTTAACACAAAGAGAATGGGATAATAATTTTGACGGTAGAAAAATGTCTCATCAGACACTGAATCAATACCTTCTGGACAGTTCTGCTGTACCTCACATCATAAGTCCCATTCACCCATCGCCCTTGTGCTTGCTGACCTACACTGGCTCCTGGTCTGGCAACGTCTTGATTTTAAAATTCTCATTTTTGTTTTAAAATCTCTCATGGCCTCACCCCTCCTATCTCTGTAGCCTTCCCCAGCTCTAGACACTCCTCCATTACTGCACACACCTGTTTCTGGCCCCTTGTGCATCCTCGATTTTCTTTGCTTCAACATTGGTGGCTGTGCCTTCAGCTGCCTAGGCCTTAAGCTCTTGAATTCTCTCCCTAAACCTCTCAGTTTCTCTCTCCTTAAAAGGACAGTCCTTAAAACCTACCACTTTGACCAAGCTTTTGGTCACCTGTCCAATGCTTGATAACAGTTCTGTGAATTGGGCTCAGGGTGTTTCACAATATGTAAGGTGCTATAAAAATGCAATTTGCTGTTGATTTGGGAAGGGGCGGGGGGGGCGGTGGAGGGGAGAAAGGGGTCGTGGTAGCTGGTAAAATTATATCATCTATTTTCAGCTTAAGTTGAAAGTTTAAGTTAGGCGGTTATAGCAGCAGCAACATGGTGCTGATTTGCCAAATAATGACCTTTTGCAACTTGTCCCCATCCCTATGGCTCTCCAGCACAGGCATTTTTACAAAATCCAACAAAATCTTGAATTACATGCCTGAGGTTTACTGGGTCATCGTGCATTTAAGTCACAGGGAACAGTGCCTGGGGGTGCTTCAGAGGAACGAGGATAAACAAATCAAAGGAGGCTAGGAAGGATGACTAAAAAAGCAGAAGTGCAGTTGAAGTGTTGGGACTTAAGGAGGGACTTAAAAAGAGGGAGATTGAGAGGTGAAGGTAACCAGCTTGAAGGTATGAGCCCCATGATGTGGCGCAGTGATGCTGGAGTGCCTGAGGAATGCAGAGTTTGGGTACAGTAGGGTAGCAGGAGATTACAGATGTATGAGGGATGAGGCTGGACAAGAATTTAAATACAAAAATGAGAATCATACACTTGAGGCATTAATTGGGAGTTACGGGGAGTGGGGGATGGTCGGGGGGTGTGTACTGTGAGCCATTGTAAAATCAGCAAGGACAGGGACAACAGGCGAAAGGGGCAGCAAAGTTTGGGATCAGCTGAGCAACATGGAGAATGGCAAGTTAGTCAACAGAGCTCTGGACTAATTGAACGTGGAGGAGACAAAGAGTATATTTGGGAGGCTGCATGTCTAGAAGGTAATGTCCAGTCATGCATGGCGCCAGTCAGACCATAAGAGGTGACAGTTCAGACAAACTGGGCTGATTTAGGTGATCTCGGGCTAGAATAGTGTAAGAAACAATACAAATGACCTAGATGCCCATGGACATGGGAGTGAGCTGGGTGTGGGGTAGTGTTGCAGCTGTAGGAAGTCAATCAGGACTTAAGCTTCTAATCACTATCCAATGATCTCCTGTGTGCACGTGCATGGTTGTCTTGTATGGACTAGATCAGGTTTGGCCTTAATGCCTACCTAATTAACCATGAATAGGCAGTAACACTCCATTTCCAGATTTGAATGATTAAGCATTTCCAGGAATCACCACCTTCAGGAGACAATTGACAAAAGTGTAGAAAAAAAATTCAAATATTTTTTTGATGCGTTCACCCCATGAACGTATCATTGGCAATGCCAACATTTTATTGCCCATCCCTAGCTGCCTTCAGAAGGTAATGGTCAGCCGTCTTCTTGAACCACTGCAATCCTTGTGGTTTAGGTAAACCCACAGTGCTGTTAGAAAGGGAACTCCAGGGTTTTGATCCAGTGACAGTGAAGGACCAGCGATATAGTTCCAGGTCAGGATGGTGTGTAACTTGGAGGAGAGCTTGGAGATTGTGATGTTTGCATGCGCCTGCTGCCCTTATCCTTCAAGGTGACAGACATTGCAGATTCAGAGGGTGCTGCGAAAGGAGCCTTGGCAAGTTGCTGTAGTGCAGCTTGTGTATGGTACACACTGCAACCACTGTGCACCAATGGCAGGGGAAGAGAATGTTGGTGGATGGGGTGCCGATCAAACAGTCCACTTTGTCCTGGATGCTGTTGACCTTAAAGTATCTTGGAGCTGTACATCCAGGCAAGGCAAGTGCAGAGTATTCCATCACACTCTTGACTTGTGTCTTGTAGATGTTGGACAGGCTCTTGGGGGGTGGGGGGGGGCGAATTGGATGCCAGGAGGTTAATTCCTCACTGCAGAATTCTCACCTTCTGACCTGCTGTTATAGCCATAGTATGGCTGGTCCAGTTAAGTTTCTGGTCAATGGTAACACCCAGGATGTTGAAAGTGGAGGATTCTGCAATGGTAATGCCATTGAATGGGTAGATTTCCTTTTTGGAGATAGTCATTGCCTGGCACTTGTGTGGCACGAGCATTACTTGCCACTTATCAGCTCAAGCCTGCATGTTGTCCAGGTCTTGCTGCATGTGAACACTGACTACACAGGACAATTCTCTGAATCGGTCCAGTAAACTAACGCAACCCCACGCTTGTGTGTGATGGTGTGGTAGGTTTAATGTTTTCTCCAGTTCACTGGAGATGTCGGGGTAGAGGGGGTGGGCGGGGTATGAAAAAAATTCTGACAGTAGCAAACTGATTTTCACTGCAGCTAGCTATCGCCAAATTTGACAAATCTTTCAAATAGGATATTTGTACCGATCTGGTTTTTAAAAAAAATTCCTCTGCTCGTTAACCAGCATGGGCTGTGTCTCATGAAGACTGCTCTTTGTGGAGACATAACACCAACTGTTCGTCGTTGTGTTAAAGCCACTCACTCCAGGATTACCAGAAAATCTGCAGAATATTATAATGGCACCACCTGGGTGTCAGCACGTAGACCAGTTCTGTCACAATGCATTAGACCTCCAGCCTTGGGATTAGTAGCTGAATGCTGCCTGACTGGATTACAAACATTGTACCCAGCTGACCCAGGCAGGCACTCGTTGTCGTTGCCCATTTACAGAATTGATCCTGTGCTCATGTTACAGTAAAAGTCAAGAAACAAAAAAGTCACATTTATATTAAAGTTGCCTCAGAATTACACCAAAGTAAGTATTGAAGTATTAAAATGTGAAAAAGCAGCACAGGACAAACACCAATTAAATAAATGACTGGAACATCTGTTTTTATTTTTGTGACATTGGTAGTGGGATAAATATCAGACAAGACACCAGAGAGACCACCCCTGCTCTTCTTTGAATAGTGTCATGGTATCTTTGATGTCTATCTGTTGACGTCCACCCGAGAAGCCAGAGGAGGCCTCATTAACGTTTCATCTGAAAGATGGTACCTCAGTAAGTGTTGCACTCCCTCAGTGCTGCTCTGGGAGTGTCAGCTCAGATTCTGCGCTCCAGTATCTGTAGTGACACTCAAATCAACATCCTTCTGACTCAGATGTGAGAGTGCGCTACCAACTGAGCCACAGCTGACACAGTGGGTTTATGACACAAACACAACAGAAAATGTACAGCTCACAAACTGGCACACATTGTTTGTTTCCCTTTTTGGATCCCTTTCCACTTCTCCATGCTCCGAATCAAAACTCCATTTGTGGTAGGGAGAAGGTAAGGTGTATAGATGACTTTTGGCCTCTGCTGGCTTTCCAATCAGGGTTTGGAGAGGTGCTGAGGGGGTGGGGGGATTAACCTGAAATGTCCCTGGTCTGGTAGGAGGCTCAGCCTCATACTGAACAACACTTTCGCCAACTGACATATCTGTTCAGCCATTTCTTCTGAATTCTGTGCACCCTCTTCCTTCTTTCCATTCTCTCCACCTCAGCAACCAGCAAAGTAGAACTCATACACGTCCTTCCAGTGATGGAACAAAATGCCACACAAAAAAAAAAATATGGAGCTGCAAACCCTTACTAAATTCTGCAAGAAACTTCCCAAACACTTCAGGGGACATGGACATGACTCACCTGACAGTCGAAATCCTGGAAGTTCCTCGCAGAGTTCTGTGGAAGAATGGAAAGGGCAGCCATCAATAACTCCACGAATTACCAACCCATTACCAGTTTAGGGGCTCATTCATACGAGGACAATGGGACCACGGAGGTGTTAGCCCAACAATGTCCACCAACAGTGACACATTCCAGTGACTCCCCATGTTATAGCCTCAAACATTCCAGTTGAATTACAATCAAGGAAAAGGTCACTTTTTTTGGAACTATATTAATTCAATTACCAAACGAGGAAAACCTCAAGTGAAACGGACTTAGGCATTAAGCAGAAAGGATTAAGTTAATTAAATTCAAATAGTCGTTTGGTAATACAGAACTTGAGTATCGCTGAAAAAAAGAGACCGAAACATAGAAACTAGGAGCAGGAGTAGGCCATTCGGCCCTTCGAGCCTGTTCTGCCATTCATTATGAACATGGCTGATCATCCAACTCAACAGCCTGCTCCTGCTCTCTCCCCATATCCTTTGATCCCTTTCACCCCAAGAGCTATATCTAACTCCTTCTTGAAAACATACAATGTTTTGGCCTCAACTACTTTCTGTGGTAGCGAATTCCACAGGCTCACCACTCTCTGGGTGAAGAAATTTCTCCTCATCTCAGTCCTAAATGGCCTACCACATATCCTCAGACTGTGACCTCTGGTTCTGGACTCCCCCGGCATCAGGAACATCCCTCCTGCATCAACCCTGTCTAGTCCTGTTAGAATTTTATAGGTTTCTGAGGTCCCCCCTCATTCTTCTGAACTCCAGCGAATATAATCCTAACCGACTTAATCTCTCCTCATATGTCAGTCCCGCCATCCCAGGAATCAGTCTGGTAAACCTTCACTGCACTCCCTCTATAGCAAGAACATCCTTCCTCAGATAAGGAGACCAAAACTGCACACAATATTCCAGGTGTGGTCTCATCAAGGCCCTCTATAATTGCAGCAAGGCATCCCTGCTCCTAAAGATGTCACTAAGATAAAAACAGATGTTCCAGTAATTTATTTAATCAGTGTTCATCTTGCGCTCATCAGGCCATTCACAAGAATTCCAAATCTAAGGGGAACAACAATTTATACCTCATGAGATGAGAGATACTCTCTTCTCATGAACTACAAATTGTCGTTCTCTTTACACTTGGAATTCTTGTGAATGGCCTGATGAGCGCAAGACAAAAATCTTTGACATGTCTCTTTTCCCAGGGATACCGAAATCAATTCGCATTTTCCTTTTACATTATTTGTGTTTTCCTCCTTGCTTTTTTTCCCTGTCGATTTTCTCTACTGCTCCTCTTCCACATAGGATCGAACACTAGTTGTTCTCTGGTTATCTCACCCAGGTGACCACTAATCAGGTATAAGACTGGCCAGTGAGGGCGTCTAGGCTGTGAGCTAATTTTTTCTAATTATTTATACAGGCATTGCTAGCATGGCCGGCACTTATTGCCCATCCCCAGCTGCCCTTGTTTGATACAACTCAGAAGCATGCTAGGTCAACTAAGATGGAGATACCACAGGTTCAAACCAAGCACATTCACATAAGGTGCATCCAAAGTTAGAGCTCACTGAATGACAAAGGAAATAGAGATTAAATTAAAACAGAAAAAGGAGCCTATGACAAATGCTAGGGACAGAATGGGTAGTTGAGAATCAATTATGTTGGCGTTGGACTGGGTAAGAGCCCAACTCCAGTTTGAACATTGGTTCCCATGGGAACCAATGTTTCATTTGAAGTCATGATTTTCAGGAACGCAGCCACAACTTCAAGTGAGGACTTACTGTACACTGTTTAGTTCAGACCAGGTACCTCCCCATCCAGAGGGAGACAAAAAATACATTTCAGAAGAAATATCGCAAGAAAATACCATACTGTACAAAGAATAAAGGTAAGGGAATAAGGGTGGAAGAAAATAAATGGAAAATAACTTGCATTTATATAACGGCTTTCACAGCTTGGGACATGTTGAAGAATTTTACAGCTGATGAAGTACTTCTGAGATGTGGTTACTTTTGTAATGTGGGAACTATGGCATCAGATGTACATACAGCAAGATCCCGGGAACAGCAATGACCTTATAATCTGTTTCTAATGATGCTGGTTGAAGGGCAAATGTTGGCCAGCACATTGGGGAAAATTCAGCTGCTTTTTTTTTCCTGATGAGTGCAGTGGGACCTTTCATGTCTACCTAAAAGGGCAGACACCTCATCTGAAAGACATCGCCCCCAATTGTGCGAAACTCCCTCAATACTGCACTGATGTGTTGGCATAGGTTTATGTGCTTAAACTTCTGGATTGGAGTTTGAGTTCACAGCTTTTGACTCACAGGTAAGTGTGCTAGCAAATGAGTCACGGGTGACACCTGGAGCAAAAAGACCAGCAATGACGCTGACTTGAGGTATGAAAAACGTATATAATTTGTGCTGGTCACATCGCTGACAGGTCTATTTCTGAAACTTAATAAATATCCATCACTCGATCTGCAACCGCCCACAGTGCTGCACCAATGCCTGCAAAGTGATGCCAGATTCCCCTCAGATTTTTTTTGGCTCTCTCTCTCAGCAGACATGAAGGATGCTGCAGATGGACACATTGTGCATTGTGATCCCAACGTGAAGATCTCTCCAAGGGGGAGCAATCATTCATGGGGCCAATCCTGGGCACAGGGGTGAGGGCTGCAGAAATGTCGCTGAGGGTTAATTCAGGCTGTCCGATTGGAGAGAGTGACACACCGTGACAGTCAGGCTTTCAAAACAGCTTGGGTTTCAAATGGAGCTCCACTCGATTCACACCATCTCCCTCTTTCTCATTTCAAACCCATAACAATATATAACTGGTAACCCGCAGAGACAAGGGACAACTGACAACGGTGGGGACGGAGACATTTATCCAGGGTATTGGTGAGGCCACACTTGGGAGTACTGCGTGGAGTTTTGGTCTCTTTAAGCTGGATTTAACGCACCCCCTCTGGCAGGTTTGAAGAAGCGGGGTGAGGAGGAAGGGGAAAACTTTAAAATCTAGCAGGCAGCCCACCTGCCACCCACCTACCCGCATACCCATACCCCATTGAAACTATACCGCCTGTGGGTCAATTGAGGCCCTTAAGTGGGCAATTAATGGCCACTCAAAGGCCTCATCTCACCGCTGCCAGCATTTAACTGATGGCAGGAGAAGCCCACGCCAATGCAGCCAGCCTGGTAGGCTTACCTGCATGGACTGGTGGTAGGTGGGAGGGGTGCCTCCTTAACTGGGCCCCTGGGCCTATTGGAGGGTGATCCCCCGCCATCCCAAGTTGTAACCTTCCCCCACAGGTTGCTCTCTCCCTATCACCTCTCAAAACCCAGCCTCCAACTCCCTCGCTGGCTCCCCAACACACTTAGAAAATTCAGATCCGTTGCAGCACCAGCAGTGGCCACCGCTCTCCTAGTAGCGCTATTGGGACATCGAGCGCTACTGGCCTCTGATTGGCTGGCAGCCCTCTTGTGGCGGGACTTCCTGTCTCCAAGGGACAGAAATCCCACCTCCAGCCTATGAATAGCATTGGCTGCAAAATGACTGCAGGGCAGGTTTTCCCCTGGCTGGGCTCTCCCCCCAACCCCCCTGCACTACCCCCCCCCACCCCCCAACCCCCCTGCACTACCCCCCTCCCCACCCACCCCCAAGCTAAGTGGGGGCCATGGCACCCAGTATAATTCAGCCCCTTATCTAAGGAAGGTTACACTTGCCTTAGAGGGAGGGCAACAAAAGCGCACTAGGCAGATTTCTGGGAAGAGGGGATTGTCTTGAGGAAAGATTGAGTAGACCAGTTCTACATTCTGAAGAATTTAGAAGAATGAGAGGCGATCTCATTGAAACATATAAAATTCTTAAGGGGCTTGACAGGGTAGATACTGAGAAAATATGTTTCTGGTTGGGGAAGCTAGAACACGGAGGGGGGGGAGGGGGTCACAGTCTTAGAATAAGGTGTTGGCTATGATGAGGAACAATTTCTTCACTCAAAGGACAATGAACCTTTGGAATTCCCTTCCCTAGAGAGCTGTGGCTGTCCAGTCATTGAGTATATATTCAAGACAAAGGTCAGTAGATTTCTGGGCACCAAGGGAATTAAGGATATGGGGATAGAATGGGAAGGTGGATTTGAGATAGCTGATCAGACATGATCTTGGTGAAAAGGAAGATCAGGCTCAAAGGGTCAAGTAGCCAACTCCTCTTATTATGTTATGTTCTTATTTCTACAGAAGCAGACCAAAGCTGAGAATACAAGAATAATAGGTGTTTTTTTCTCCATTATCTTTAGGAATTGGGGAGTATTTGTGTTGAACATTCCCTTTAGAGAGATATGTTTGGGGTAGAATCCAATGTAGCCACTACACGCGGTTTCCAAAAAGCTCACATTGGTCAGAATACATGGCCTTTCCTCTGTCCAAGCTTTGCTGCGTTCCAAAATGGATTGTTCTCTACAGTTTTTTTTCTCTCACATTCTCAAGGTAATACAAGTGGAAAGAACCTTTTTTTTAAATAAATGCAGCCAGTGGTTAGGATCTGGAATGCACTGTCTGAGAATGTGGTGGAGTAAGATGCAGCCATGACTTTCAACAGGACATTGGATAAGCACCTGAAGAAAAACAATTGCAGAGCTACAGGGAAAGGGCTGGGAAATGGGACTAGCTAAATAGTTCTCCCAGAGATCCGCACAGAGTCGAGCGACTAAATAGCCTCCTTCTGTGCTATGGGCATTATACGATTCCGTGATTCCTCTATGCAGGGGAATGTTTCTAGCTAGCGTTGGCTTCATCAAGTATAGTACAGGTGACAAGCAGATCCTCACCCTTAGAAGAACTGTCCCCACTGGGGCTGGACTGTGAAGATCAGAGGAGAAAACAACATTCCAAGTAAATAATCATGAATTGCGGCAATGTTACCAAACTGCACCATCATTCTCAGCATGTGGGCCACTGGCAAGTCCAGCATTTACTGTCTTTCCCTTGTTGCCCTTGAGAAGTGGTGGCAAGCGTTCTTCTTGAACCACTGCAGATAGTGTGGCAAAGATGCTCCCAACAGTGCAGTAAGGTAGGGAGTTCCAGGAGTTTGGCTCAGTGATGAAGGACTGGTGATATGCATCCAAGTCAGGGTGGTGTGTGACTTCGAGGTAATGATGGTACCACGCAACTGCTGCTCTTGTCCTTCTAGGTAGTGGAGATCTTAATGGAAGGTGCTACTAAGGAAGCCTTGTCAAATTTCTACAGTACATCTTGTAGATACTGCCATCACGGTGGGCTAACAGTGGATGCTTAAGCCAGTGGATGAGGTGCCAATCAGGCTAACTGCCATGGCCAGGTTAGTGTGGAGCTACAAGTGTTATTGGAGTTGCACTCATCCAGGCAAGTGAAGGGTATTCCATCACACTCCCGACTAGTCTTGTAGGTGGTGGAGACACTTTGGGGATCCAGGTGGTGAGTTACTCCCCAGAGAACATCCATACAGCATCGGAAACTAGGCATTTAATGAACATGGGTGAAATGAGATACAACTGGCCTTAGCTAGACTGGCCGATAAGGACAGGTTTCAAACAGCTGGGTTTAAAATATTTGGAAAAGGGGAGGGGGAAAAGGAGTTGTACTACTAGTAAAGAAGGATCTGAAAGTTGACAAGACAATAGATTTGTAGAGCCAAGTTAGTTTGTGACCAAGGAAAGAAAGGCACCAAAATTATGACAGGGTCGTTGTAGGAGGAGGAGGAATCAACATGAAGTTATTTGAATATAAAGCGCATCAGAGGAAGGGAGGCTGATAATTGCTCGACATTTACTCAGTCTGCGATGGAATGAAAAAGGAAAGACCACAAAGCAAATGGAATGGTCTGCTCCAGACACAATGGAGTTTAGTCCTGTGTGTGTGGTAATTTTAACAAACAGATCTAAAATTATATTAAAGAGCAGGAACAGGAATTAAACTCAAATAGACAAAACCAAAACCAAAAACGCCACACAGGAGGATCTTGAGGGTCATTTGTTTACCATTTTCTTCCCCAGAAATTCTTTTAATTTTAGGTTTTATCTCGCCATTGCTCCAATGAGCTTTTAGGTTATTTTACTTAATCTTTGGGAGAAGTGGAGTTGACAACTTGCATTTATATAGTACCTTTAACTTAATAAAACACCCCAATGACCTTCACTGGGGCAGTATAATTTGACACTGAGACACAAAAGGTGATAATGGAGGGTAGATGACCAAAAGTCTCGGTCAAAGTGAAGGCTTCAAACTTGAAAGGATAGAGAGGTAGAGAGGCACAGGGGTTTAGGGAGGGGATTCCATGAGCTTATCTGAAGGCCCAGTCGCCAATGGTAGAGCGATTCAAATTAGGAATACTCAAGGGGGAAGAATTAGAGGAGCTCAGATATCGAAGGGTTTGGAGGAGATTACTGAGACGGGGGGGGTGAGGCCAAGATGTTAAGCCCTTTATTCCCAATTTTTAGTCATATTTTAGTTTCAGTCCTTTTTGGGGGTTGGGGAGGGGGGCGGAGTTTAGTCAAGGGTCTAATTTGAGCATTCCATATTTTCATTCCCACATTTTCAAGACATTGAACAAGTTTTTTTTTAAAGAAAAACAGCTATCAATTGCTCATTCACCCCTCACACAGCTCATTATGGGGAAATAATGAATCCAGGATCGAGTAACAATTCAGCACTTAAGCTTTCAACAATTGTTTCAAACATTGCGAACTGATCAGTGTTTTTAGTCACAAGGAATAATTTTAATCTTGGCGTCATCTTGAATTTTAATATTGTTTACGTTTTTGACCTTCATAAAACAAAAAGTCTGCTTCTATTTTTAATTTAGTTGATGGAAGCAATAATTATAGTCAATGACTACTTTCCTCTGTGGTGAGGTGGAGAGAAACAACACTGGTTTACGATAAAAGAAAAAGAGGTCAGGCACAATTTAGTAGTTAACCCAAGATGGGGGAGAATTGAGACATATCGGGCTGGATTTTACACCCACCCCCCAGCATAAATCTCAGGGGTGAGCCCACTTCCACTTTCCAGGCAGCAGCTTTTTAATTACTACGAGGTGGGACTTCATTCCACCTCCAGGAGGAAGTCCCATCTCAGAGCTGCAGATCAATCGGGAGCCAGCAGCGTCAGCAGGAGCTGGTGGTCGCTGCTGGCGCTGCAGGCAGGGCCAGGCGGCGGCATTCAGTGATGGAGCCGGACATTGAGGCAAGTCCGAGGTCTCTCTGGGGTCAGGCTGACAGGGCCCAGCCAGAGGCAGCTGGGGGACATGTTGGATCCGGAAGGAAAACTGTGGAAGTGGGGTGGGGGCCTCCGATTGACACAGGAGACCCAGCTTTCTGGTTTCACCCTTTTGTATTAGTGAGCTATGAAAAGTTTTAGTGGCAATTTCCTTGTTTCTTGAGTGCTGTTGAGAACATATATGTAATAAAACCGAATCTAGTGAGAAATGAGCAGTGGGGGAATGTAAAAAGAGTAACGGGGAATGTTCCGATGGCAATGAAGGCCCACGTTTTGCTGCATGTTGGGGTCTCGGTTTTCAGTGACCAGCAGCCTGCAGAATTAAACCTGCTGCGCTACATGTTGGGTGCAGGCCTCTTCCGCCGTCCGTTAAATCAGAGCATTGGCAGCACGAGGCCCTTAACTGGGCATTAATTGTCCACTTAATAGCCTCAATTGGGCCACGGGCGAGTGAGACACCCGACACCTTCCCTGCTGCTTATAAAATAGTGTCAGGGCAGCGGGGAGGTGGTTGGACCGGAGTGGGTTACAGCGCTCATTTACAGGTCCACCTGCCATTTTCCCACCCACGGGTAGCCTGTAAAATTCAGTCCATAGGAACACGGACAGTAATGAACTGAAGGTCTCTAATTCCCTCCAGCCCTATAGCCCCGAGAACTTGGCACTCCTCCAATTCTGGTCTCTTGTGCCCCCCCTCCGCTTCCTTCACCTCACCGTTGGCAGCCACCCAATCACCCATCCAGGACCCAAGCTCTGGGATTCCCTCTCCAAACCTCTCGCCTCTCAAGGCACTACTTAAAACCTTTCTTTTTGACCAAGACCCCAACATGCAGCAAAACGTGGGCCTTCATTGCCATCGGAACATTCCCCGTTACTCTTTTTACATTGCCCCACAGCAGAGTACTGCTCATTTCTCACTAGATTCGGTTTTATTACATAAATTAAGTCTGTGGTGAGAAGGCCCATGGACAGTTTTCCAGCCTTGTCACCAATTGAGGCCCTTAAGTGGGCAAATAATGCCTACTTAAGGCCTCATCTCATCGCCTCTAGTATTAACCCAGCAACAACAAATTGCTTACAGGCTCCCAGGGGTCAGGGGGCGGTTAGGGGGGGATCCTTCGTTCAAAGGCACTCAGTGTGTGATCAAGGGACCAGGCATCCAGAAGGGGAGGTCCACTGAGAGCCAACCACTACCTTTGCTGCCAGCCTCCCCCTCCCCTGCCGTGACCACCTCCCTCCAGCCATCACTCACCTGTGGCCTGGGATCCGTTGATGATACTAGCCTCACATGGCAGTTGTACTGGCGCCAGCCACTGCCTCTCCAAAGGTGCTGCCGTTCACTGATTGGTTGGAAGCTCTCGGTGCAGAGCTTCCTTGACACACCCCCCATCCCCCCCGCATGGAAGGCCCACCTCTGGTTTGTCAAGTGCCTGGCTGGAACAAGATGCAGTGGGCCTTCCCAAAGAGGCTGCGTGCCGCTCCGCTGGCTTGGCGGAGGCCAAGACCCCGTCTCCCACTCAAGATTCCACCCAGTGTGTGTAATCCTCTCACAATCAAATGTACATGTTTTATGTCCCAAATGGTAAAGAGTTTTTTTGACCACTTATTTTCTCATTACACATCAAGCAGTAGCTCAGGGTTCTGAGGGAATCCTCTCCTGCTCTTGCAACAATGGCGACTCATTCTGCCTCATATTGGCAGCCACCTGGCACCTTTGTTTGCCAGGCCAGACAGCGCATGCAGCAGACTGGTCAACCCTATTAAGCACGCCCAATGCTTTGTCCCTTAATGCCCACTTTCTGGCAATGTTGACCGTGTAATGAGGAAGGTTGGGGACCTTTCCTTGCCCAAGGTCAAATATAATGTGCCCATAGTTACTCTGGCCAAGATCAACGAGCTCGGCACTGAATAGGATTTAAAAATCGAAGAGCTTCCCATCAATATGATTCAGTTCAACTGGAATAATTCATAAATAATTTGGCATGGTGCATTAACGTTTATTAACCTTTATATCACTGTTACTTAACAGGCCCCATTCCGCAGCCAAGATATAGAACAAATAGACCATGAGATGGCCCAATCCCCTGTTGGCTCATAAATAGTTTGCAAATGATTGAGAATTTAATAAACTCAGCCTGACAATATATGACCT
This sequence comes from Cetorhinus maximus, assembly GCF_964194155.1. Lineage (NCBI taxonomy): Eukaryota > Metazoa > Chordata > Chondrichthyes > Lamniformes > Cetorhinidae > Cetorhinus > Cetorhinus maximus. The sequence continues at coordinate 11,686,669 of NC_135891.1, forward strand.
ATGGACTTTAATACAAAATGCAGAGTGCTTTAGACCTTTCATTTTTATTCTGTAAATTATGGACAGCTCCATTTTTCAACATATTGTAATTATTTGTATACTGAAATATTCATAATTGTGCAATCCTTTTATTATTTTATACTTAATTTTATTTTAGTGATTGTCAATATCTTATGAATTACGATTACTTGTTTTATTTGTATCGTCATCACAATTTGGCACCTGTCACCATGATGGTTTTTCAATGAACCATTTATCTGCCTAACAATCTGGGCGGCATCAACGAGACATAACATCAAACACACTGACCATGTACTTAGCTCTGAATTTTCTTTAAACGTTCACTCTCAGAATATGGGTGTTGCAGGCACTGTCAGGGTATCTACCTACGCCACATGGACTACAGCGGCTCAAGGACGTGTCGGCTGACCATCATCCCCTCAAGGGCTATTAGGGATGGGCAATATAAAAATGCTGGCCTAGCCGGTGACGTCCACGTCCAGAGAGAGAATAAAAAAGAAAATAGGCAAAGCTGCTGGCATCCCTCGTTGTCCAGGTTTGAATCAACTGAGTGGCTCACTACTTTACAGGGAGGTTACAAGCCCCCCCTCCCCATGTTAGTGTGGGACTGAAGTGGCATATAGGCCAGACAGGGTAAGGGCCTAAGGGTTTCCCTCCATGAAGGACATCAGTGAAACAGTCAAGCTTTTACATCAATCCGACAGTTTCATGGTAACATTTACCGATACCAGCTCTTTATTTTGTGATTTTTTTAAGGTTCTTTTTTAAAAGCCAAATTTAAATTCCCAAACTGTCACGGCGGGACTCGAACGCATGTTCCCTGGATCTTTAGCCCTCTGGTGACATAAAACAGATTCAAAAAGGGCCAGTTCCTTACCCCATCCGTTAGGAGTGGTTTAATCTCAGTCAGTTGAACATCCTGGAGTTCCTCCATCGCTTCCAAAATCTACACGATTAGAAAAACAGAGCACAAATTAAGCAGTGCCTGGATACAGAGGATTACTGTAACTGGTTAGAAATCACACAGCAACCAAAAAAAAAAACACCACCATGAAGAAACCTACTCCATTCTGGTTAATTTAAGTCTTTCAAAAAGCCTCTAGTGGCGTTTTATTTAAATGATTTAATTTGAAGTATTAGATCAAGAATATTATTGTTGAATTAACAGAAATCAACTCTGAGTTATTTTGAATCAACATTTGCACTGACTTATGCTGACTCACAGGAAGCATTAGAATTTAAATAATTCTCTTACTTGGCTAAATGCATGTAGAATTACCAGAAAGTTGACCATCTGACACAAATAACGTTATCGCTCCTTGGATGCGTCTTTGAAAAAGCAAAGAAAACTAAAGTTGTTGCAACAACAACAACAACTTGCATTTATATAGCACCTTTAACGGTCAAACATCCTGAGGCGCTGATCAGGAATGTTATCAAACACAATTTGACGTCGAGCCACCTGAGATATTAGGACAGTGGACCACAGAAGTTTAGTCGAAGAGGTAAGCTTTAAGTGATGACCGATAGGGCAAGAAGAGGGGTTTGGGAGGGAAACAGGCCGATTGGTGAAGGAAGCAGACAGAATTGTGCACGGGCAAGAGCACAAGTCGACTCGACATTGAGAATAGGTTTGCAGCATTCTCCTGGAGAACAGCCAGAGAGCGTGCTGGTCGGGGATGGAACGGTACTCCACGAAAGGAAAGACAGACTTGCATTCATATGGCACCTCTTGACGACCACAGGACCTTCCCCCAAAACATTTTACAGCCAACAAATTACTTTTGAGTGTGGTCACTGCTGTCATGTAGGAAGTTTGTTCATAGCAAGATCCCACAGACAGCCATGTGATGATGACCAGATTATCCTTCAATCAACATCACAAAAATAGATTAATATTGGCCGGGACACCAGGAGAACTCTCCCGCTCTTCTTCTTCGAGCCAGTGTCATGGGGTTGCTTATGACCCCCACCAGTCTCATCTGAAGGATGGCACCTCCCTCAGCGCTGCACTCCTCCAGTGTCTAGGTCCTTCTGCTCAAGTCTCTGAAGGGGGACTTGAACCCATGACGTTCTGACTCAGAGGTGAGAGTGCTACCAAGGGAACCATGGCAGAGAGCGGGGTCCAACCAATTCAAGATGGTCAAGCCAACATTAGGGGAACCGAAAAATAGCATGATATACCTGCTGCAAATAAAATAATTAGCACATATTCAAAGATCTGCTGTGGTCCAGGAAGTTTAGAACAGATAGACATGTTGGAGGATCAGATAATCACTGGGAACGGAGGGAGAATTCCAAGGATCCAGAGCTGATATTTGTATTTTTTTTAAAAATATGCACGCAGGATTAAGGAGATACTGAAATTACACACAGAAGCAAATTGAACACCATGCTCGAAATCAGGTCTAAAACTTGGGTGGTGTCTGACGGTGACAGCTGGTTAGCCCGTGGGCACACACTTGAAGAACGAGGTCCAAATTCCGCTTTGACCAGCGCAATGAACATTTTCTCCCCTCCATGCCCTGCCTGCCCTCCCGGGTGAACACAAAAGATTGAAGGGCATTCAAACAACAGCTGCCGATTTTTCCAGGTGTTCGGTCCAACATGTAATCCTCCAAAAATGTCACTCCAAGAACAAACGTAGTCCCATCTGGTTACGTGCCTGTTTCTGGGATCTTGCTGTGTATAAATTCACTGCTGTGTCTCCCTACAACATTGAACACACTCAAAAGTGCTTAATTGATTGCGAGGCGCTTTGGGGGATCAAGGTCGTGAAAGGCGCTAAATAAATGCAATTTATTTTTTCCACCCACTTCCTCCTCTTCCTCCCTTCTACAAAGAATTGCATAGGAAAAATGGCACAAATGGGCCATTCTGCCCAACCAGTCCATGCCAACCTCCTCCCGTCTTTTCTCATTTAAATATACCATTGTAACCCTCTGATCCCTTTTCTGTCACATGCCTGTCTAGATTCTCCTTAAATGCATCTATACTATTCACTTCAACCATTCCTGTGGTTGTGAGTTCCACTCTTTGGGTGGAGAAGTTCCTTCTGAATTCCCTATTCGATTTCTTGGTGACTATCTTATAGGGTTGATCTCTTGTTATGCTCTTACCCCCAAGAGGAAACACACTCTCTGCATCCAAAAACTTCCATAATTTTAGAAGCTCTATTTGGTCATGCCTTCTTTGATCACAAGAGGGGAAACCAAGGTTGTCAATCATTTCCTTATATGTACACCCACACATTTCTGGTCTCAGTCTTGTAAATCTTCTCTGCACCCTCTCCAGTGCCTCTGAATCCTTTCTGTAATTTTTATTTTTTCTATTTATTCTTTTATGGAATGTGGGTGTCACTGGCAAGGCCAGCGTTTGTTGCCCATCTCTAATTGCCCTCGAACTGAGTGGCTCGCTAGGCTATTTCAGAGGGCAGTTAAGAGTCCCAACCTCAGTGCTGTGGGTCTGGAGTCACATGTACCAGACCAGGTAAGAGCAGCAGATTTCCTTCCCTAAAGGACACTAGTGAACCAGATGGGTTTTTACGACAATCAATGGTCCCGACTATTAGGACTAGCTTTATATTCCAGATTTTATTAACTGAATTTAAATTCCACCAGCTGCCATGGTGGGACTTGAACCCCTGTCTGCAGAGCATTAGCCTGGGCCTTTGGTTTACTAGTTCAGTGACAGTACCTCTATGGCACCACCTCCCTCAATATGGCAACCAGAACTGCATGTGTGGTCCAGCCAAGGTCCGAGACAGGTTCCCCACTTTTCAATTCTATCCCTCTAGCAATAAAGCCTAGTGATATGATTTTTTTTAAGGCCTTGTTAACCTCCAGCACAACTTTGAATGATTGGTCTATTTGTACTCCACAATCTTTTTGTTCCTCTACCCCACCTAGACTTTCACCTTCTCAGTAATAAGCGACCTCTCTCCTAGCAAAATATACTGCCTCACATTTAACTGTCTTGAACATCATTCAAACGGCTGAAAAGGCTCTGGTGTCCAGTCCTGACTTGACCTGCACGGCCATTGGCGACCTTAGCAACAAAGACTAGAGTTTCCAAATGGTATCACAAAGATTGGCGGTAACCCATCTATTTCTTTCTTTTTTTAAAAAGAAAGGTCAATGTAGCCATGAACATAATGTTGTTTAGAAAGTCTGGGCTGTGTGCCAGACTCCAGACAATACTTGACTCTAGAGGACATAGTGAAACCCAGAGCGTGCACGTGCGCACACGCACACATAACACCATTATATAAAATAAACACATCAAGAAATAGGAATGGGAAAAACACAAAAGCATAACTGAAGTTTCGCCTTCCTGAAAACAATTTCTAAAAATGCTTCACCCTAAAACCATCTGCTATCTACAAAAAATCATTTCAATCCATTCACGAATGTATCCTTCGTCTAAATCAAATTATGCGCAGAATGTGATCTAATCCGTTTGGGAGTTATGGTACTTATAATGTAATTACGGAGCAAAGACAGATAAATGACTCGGGAGCTTTCCTGGAATAAATTAGGACAGGCCTCTTGTTTTCCTTGTTAACCAACCTCTCATGTTAGCCATTGCTTACCCATCCCGCATTGCCCACTCAGCCACCACCAACCCCCCCCACCCCTGCCCAGGCACGGAGACAACTCCCCCCCCCCACCCCAGCCACCCTTTCACCAGCCCCTCTCCCCCACCCTGCCTGTCCAGCCATCCACAATCCACCACCAATATTTCTCTCATTCTGGCCTCTCTTGAAGATCCTGGCTCAAACTAGGATCCGATTCCGTGGATACCGAAGATTCATCTCAATGTGTGAGGCGGGCTGGTGAATATTCTGATGGCTATTCAAACAGAAAAGATATCAAAATCCAGTTCAATCCTGTATCCACTAGATGCCCACACACCTGCACTTTCAAGCAGGTGTCAAAGGAGAGAGATGCTTTTTTACAATTTAAGTCAAGCTATTTTGTGCTGAGCTCTTGGTTGAGATTTTACTCTGCTGTATGCCATCCCCGAAAGACTATTCCGATAGATATCCTACTCCTAGGCCCATGGGTCACTAAGGCACCATGGGTAACCTACCCCAAGGGCCAATTTAAATCAATCTCCTCGGCGTAGGAATTTTTATTTGTTTCTTTTCCTTGGTTCACCCTCATTTCTTTCCATTTCCCTTTTTGTGTCTACCCTGGTCAGCTGTATCATTCCTGCCCTCACCCCATCGCACACTCATTCTTTCCGTCGCTCTCTTCCCCTCCCCCCCAACGAGAAGTATGACGTACCTCGGGACGTTTTACAACAACAAAGGACGCTAGGCAAATGCAAGTCGTGGCGCGAGTGCATTCAGAGGGGAAGGGGAAATTGCAGAGCGAGTCTGCAACAGCTTGGCATGTTATCACAAAGAATCTAATTAAATTAAAATCCGTTGGTTGTGAAACAATGTTTTATGGTGAACAAAGGAAATAGAGTTGGGGACTAATTGGATAGCTCTTTCAAAGAGCCAGTAAAAGCATAAAAGCTTCCTTCTGTCCTGTAAAACTTTATGATTCCAGGATGCTGCAGTACACTTCTGCATTTCTGTGTTTCTACGAACAACCAACCATTTATATCCAAAGAGAATTCAGACTTAATTCAAGTTCATGCTCTTTCTCGAGCTGCGTGCTTGTTTATAAACCGTCAAATCTCCACCTTCTTCCAGGTCCGACGAAAGGTCACGGTAATTTCTGATTGAAATCAATCCTGCTTTGGAAACTGCTGCTGGGAGTTGCAGTCGGTTATCTAGAGTTACACAGGTGGCTCACCTGCAGCAACAACTGCTTGGGACGGTTCAAACTGAAAATGTACAGCATTGTTTCCTTTATCTGATTTCAACCATAGATACCAATTAAAAGGTATTAATTTACATTAAGAAAATTCTAATTCTCTTCAGGAATGATTGGGTGTTAATCCATTTAAAATAAAAACTGGTAACATACTGCAGCATCTTGGAATCATAAAATCTTACAGCACAGAAGGAGGCCATTAGGTCCATTGTGCTAGTGCTGGCTCTTTTGGAAGAGCTACCTACTTAGTCCTACTCCCCTGCTCCACCATCTTTGTTTTTACAACTGACAGGTTTTAATTTAATTAGCTTCTTTGCAATAACCCGCCAAACTGTTGCAGACTCACCCTGTTGCAATCCCCCTTTCCCCTCCAAACGGTCCTGTCAACAACTTTATATAGCCTCTTCGACAGAGGTAAAACATCTCAAGGCTACCTGGCAGAAGCGTGATCAAACAAAATTTGACACCGTGTGATCCAAGGAGGTATTAGCTGGAGTTGTGTCAGAGAGGTTGGTACTGAGGATCATCTTAAAATAGGAGAGGGAGATAGAGGGGTTTAGGAAGGGAATTCCAAAGCTATGGGCCTAGGAAGCTGAAGGCATGGCAAATGATGAAGCGAACAAAAATCAGGAATGCTAAAGAGAGAATTGAAGAAGAGCTGCAAATATCTCAGTTATGAGGCTGAAGAAGATTACAGCGATAGGGAGGGGGCGAGGCCAGGGAGGGATTTGATCACAAGGATCAGAATTTTAAAATTGTAGTGTTGCTGGACCAAAAGCCAATGTAGGCCAGCAAGCAAAGCGATATGGGCCAATACGTCACCACACAAGTACTCAACCATCTGGACATCCACAAGCAGCTTGTGGTGTAATCTATTTTGATTCAGGACCCAGACCCTAAGCTGCACGTTGTTTACACTGTAAACTAATCTGATTTAGTACCAACTGCCTTACATAGTTCCGTGTTGACAGGGTAAGTGAGCAGACTTTTGGTTTATCCTGCTGTCTGTAACCTGCCTCCACAGATGGTAGCTCCAATTGGTCTGAGAACCCATAAACTGAATAAATTGCATCTCAGTCTGAAACAACCACAAGGTAGGATGTTTACTTTGGTAAATGCTCGACTCAGCCTCAGAAATAAAGATTAGTTCAACATATAAAAACGAGTCACTTACCAAACACAATTTCCTGCCACAGGGCAAAGGCTCAGTAGGGATTGGATAAATTGTGTGTTGACAACAGAGCAAAGATTAAGGGATGGAAATAAATGCTGGAAAACAGTTCAGCAAGGTGACACAGCATCTGTGGAGAGGGAGAGAGAGAAAAACAGAGTTCCTCAGGCCAATGACCTTTCATTTCTTAAAAGGTCATTGACTGGAAACATTAAATCTGTTCGTACCTTTCCATAGATGCTGCTGCCAGATCTGCTGAGCATTTTGGAATTTACAGCAAAGCAATGGGCCAGTTGGCACACAAACCAGTGTTTATGCTCCACATAAGCCTCCTCCTAACTCTACTTCATCACACCCTGTCATTCAATTCCTTTCTCCTTTATGTACTTATCTAGCTTTGCCCCCCCCCTTAATACATCTGCACTATTCACCGTAACTACTGCCCGAGATAGCGAGTTCCACATTCTAACTGTTCGCTGGGTGAAGAAATTTCTCCCATTAAGCACCTTGGGATATTTGACTATGTTAAAAGGCCCAAGTTTTTGTTAAACTTCTCATTGGGCTTAGTAGTGACTATCTTACTTCTGTGGCCACTAGATTTGGACCCCTCCACCAGTAGAAACATCTCTGTCCCAGCCTATCAAACTCCTTCATAATCTTAAAGCCCTCCATTTGGTCACCCCCTCAGCCTTCTCTTTTCTAGTAATGGATAAGGTGCAAATTCAGTTTCAGATTTGGACATCTGTAGCGATCTCTCCAATGGCGAGGGAGTGAGCAACAACTTTTACAGAAAACACTCAATGAACAAAATCAGACTGCTCATCCACATTGCACTGTCTGGTTCAAAATCTCCTTGCACCCCACCCTCCATTTTGCTTTCTATTGACTTTGACGTGAGCAGCCAACCCGACCCCACCAATTTACTGCAGCAATTTTTATTCTTAATTCAGGTTTCCAGCATCCAGAGAATTTTTCAGAGATTATGGGAATGTGTGTGGCAGGTTTTCTTATATTCATTCATGGGATGTGGGTGTCACTGGCAAGGCCAGCATTTATTGCCCACTCCAAATTGCCATTGAGAAGGTGGTGGTGAGCTGCCTTCTTGAACTGCTGCAGTCCATGTGGTGTAGGTACACCCACAGTGCTGTTAGGGAGGGAGTTCCAAGACTTTGACCCAGCGACAGTGAAGGAACGACGATATAGTCCCAAGTCAGGATGGTGTGAGACTTGGGGGGAACTTCCAGGTGGTGGCGTTCCCATGTGCCTGCTGCCCTTGTCCTTCTAGGCAAGAGGTCAGAGGTTTGGAAGGTGCTGTCGAAACAGCCTTGGAGAGTTGCTGCAGTGCATCTTGCAGATGGTACACACTGCTGCTACTGTGCACCAGTGGTAGAGGAAGTGAATGTTTAAGGTGGTTGATTGGGTGCTGATCAAGCGGGCTGCTTTGTCTGATGCAAATTTCTACATCACAATAATACAACTTCTTGATTGAGTTTCTCACAAAGCCAGGGTTTTGTGTTTTGCAGCCTGTCCTGTAACTAGCCAAGCACGCAAAGTGCAGTTACTACAATATACAAGAGCCCTTTAGTCACATAATACAACACTGTGCTTTGCATTGTATTTTAAAGACAGGAACAAGACACAAAGCATCTTCTAACATATTCTGAGGGGTGCCACAGGAGATCTTTTATTTGGCTTCAAATCTCACCCAGTGTTTTTTTTTGTAAATCCCCTCCAATGTTTTTACTCTCCCACACTTGAGCGGTTTCAGCCACAAGCATTTGATCAACATGATTTCAGGCGTTCTATTTACCGGCACACTCTAAATCCCTCTTACAAGAATGTGAGAAGAATTGAGGCTGAGAAATGGCTATTTGACCCAGTGAAGATCTGCTGTTTAATATCCCACATCGTCCATTATAGTAACCAATCTCCTGACTGGTGTCCATTTTTATGGCTTTGATGCCCTGGCAGATTGTTGCAAAGAATTATCACTCTTTAAAAGTGAAATTCTTGCCAATATCTGTTTTAAATCCCTTTCGTGTACTTCATTTTCCGTATGTATTCTAAGTAATATTCTTATCCTTATTTTCAAATCCCTCCATGGCCTTGCCTCTCCTTATCTTTGTAATCTCCTCCAACCCTCATTTCTGTGCTCCTCTACTTCTGGCCTCCTGAGCATCCCCTATTTTAATCACTTCACCACTGGCAGTCGTGCCTTCAGCCGCTATGGTCCTAAATGTTGGAATATCCTCCCTACACCTCTCCCCCTCTCTACTGTCTTATCCTCCTTTAAGACACTGCTTAAAGCTTACCTCTTTGACCATCATCTGATCCAATAACTCCTCAGTATCTTGCTTTGTTTTGCAATGCCCCTGTGAAGCAACTTGGGACTTTTGTTTTTACACACTGAATGTGCTATATAAATACAGGTTGTTGTTTATATATTCCAGATTATTTTATCCATGTACATCAATAAAGGTACCTCCTTTCTAGGTGGTAGAGCACAAATGTTTCTAATCTTTCCTCATAACACAACCCCTTTACACTCAGGATTAATGTGGTTGCCTAGAATTGAAAATAAAACAAAGGAAAGGTTGAGCAATCCACTTCAAAGCTCTTCAGGGACATTGCTTTATTGTCTGGTTTTATACATCCATGTTTTATGGTTTTTTTTTAAAAAAAAATATTGCTTTGGGACATTGGCCAAACATCGAAAATGATTAGTTACTCCCAGTCCCTTTCTGCTGATTCAAACTCATTCATTATAGTAGTTAAAATGCTTACATGGACTGTATCGCACAAAACAGACCACTGGGCTCAACTGGTGTGTGTCAGTATTTATGTTCCACATGAGCCACCTCTCATCATCTAAACTCACCAACATGTGCTTCTATTTTTCGTCCCTCTCTAGCTAACCCCTTAAATGCATACCTATGCTATTTGCCTCAAACACTATGAAATGCCTTATATTCAGCAGTCCATATGTCCAATTGGGTCCAAATTATTCTGTAATGCTTTTCCTTGCCATCTCTGCCCCTATCACTCTACCTGCTATCATCAGCAAATTAAAGCAGCTCACATTTCATTGTGGTAAACAAGTTATTGACCAAATTAACAACAACAACAACAACAACAGGCCCTGCTACTGAGCGTTACAAGATCCACTCAACACCTAAACCCATTCTGGCACTCCTCCTCTCATGAATTTCCTCTACCTCTAGCCTATTGACCAAGTTCTACATGGATTCACGTGGCTTTTAGTTTAATTAGCAATCTTTTGTGGGTGTATGTGTATCTCTTCCTAACGGCACTCTGGGCGTACCTACACCACATGGACTGCAGAGGGTCAAGAAGGCGACTCACCACCACCTCAAGGGCAATTTGGGTTGAGTAATAAATGCTGGCAATGCCCATACCCTGTGAAAGAACAAAAAAAAGTCCAAAAGAAAGGCACCTCCACTATGTAACGCACTGAGAAAAGTAAAAGGCACAAGAACTTCCTTTCAATTAATTCTGTACATTACATTCTTACCCCAGCCCATAAAAGGACACGTTGTTCATTTTCCCTGTTATTGATATACGGTGAATGGACATGTAGTTCCCCAGCGCCCAATACATCCTCCACGAGTGTAACCAGCACCGCACCAATTTCCTCCCCCTTCTCGAATTTGGGTTGCAAATAATCTGTCCTTTGCTGGTTTGAAGGTTCGAGTTGTGCTGAAAGGTGTCACAAAGCCTTCCTTGAAGGAAAGTATGGGAAAATGTATTCCTGCTGTTTTGTAAACACACACCACCACGACTTGCTTTCAACTAGAATTACGACTGCAGTGCTTTTGAGAATCATTACAGGAAGTACAATTTATCGCTTGGTTCCTTCATCAAAATTCTCCTTGAATTAAACGTGACAGTGGATGTCAACACAACGCTCCTGTGTTGTGAAATGAAATGCTTGTGAATCTCAGACACTCGATTTCTATCAGGTATAGTGGATTCTGACAACACTTAATTCTCACATGCTCGTCCCTGTTACAGAGAGGTGTTGTGGCACAGTGGGTAGCGTTCCCTGCCTCTGAGCCAGAAGCTCCAGGTTCGAGTTCCACTCCAGGGCTTGATGGCCCTGGAAGGTGGGTTCATAATGTGGCCAAACAGGGTGATTATCAACCTACAAACCTGTCTAAACAACTATGACAGGTGATAAGAGCAGGAGAGACTCCTGGCCCTGATGCTGAGTGACACCCCTCAAGCTATAGCCTCCAGCTTCATGCTAGTGACCTGTCCCAGGAAAAACAAGCAACGGACCACAAATCTAAGCACCTGCTTTGTCTGCCTCATGCATCTCTTGACATGGGCAATTTTCGAAGTCTAAGTCATCCCAGCTTCAAATCCCTCCATGGCGTCACACTTTCCCTGTCTCTGAAACAACCTCCATCCCTACAACCTTCCGAGAACTCTACACTCATCCAATTCTGGCCTCTTGATCCTGATTTTCATTGCTCCACCATTGGTGGCCATGCCTTCAGCTACCCAGGCCCTAAACTCTGGAATTCCCTCCCTAAACCTCGCCGCCTCTACCTCTCTCTTCTCCTTTAAGTCGCTCCTTAAAACATACTTTGGTCACTTGTCCTAATATCTCCATGCGCCTTGGTATCAAATTTGGTTTGACAATTGCTTGTGAAGCAGCTTGGGTTGTTTTACTGTGTCAAATGCACTATTTGCATTACTAATAGTTAATTGTGAATTAGGTAGTAACTATCAGCTCCACAAGTGATCCCTGATCAGCTTCACTCTTAAAATGCACAAGATTCAGCAGGGTTTAAAAATGGCAATATTGACTAAAGTAACGGATGATGCAAATAGCAGGATCACCTCAGAGTACACCCTCTAGCCATCTGCTCTCAATCTCTGAAATGGCTAGAAGGTTCTCTCCATGCTGAATCACCAGCCCAAGAGGCCTGTGATGGTTTTTGGCTGTGATCACAAATCTGTTATTAAGGACTACAAACATCAGGACTAGAGATGAACTGAGTCTTTTCCAAGATCGATAAAATAAATTATCTGATTATTATCACATTACCACTTGTGGGAGCTTGCTGTGTGCAAACTGGCTTCCCCATTTCCCACATTACAACAGTGACTACTTCAAAAACGATTTATTTGGTTTTAAAGCACTTTGGGATGGACTGGGGAAACGAGAGATGATGGCACTGTGGTAATGTCACTGGACTAGTAATCCAGACTAATAAAACCTGAAATTGAGAGCTAATCTTAGTAATAGTGGCCATAAAATTATCAATTGGCGTAAGAACCCATCTGGTTCACTAATGCCCTTTATGGAAGAAAATCTGCCATCCTTACCTGGTCTGGCCTACATGGGACTCCAGACCCACAGCAGTGTGGCTGACTCTTAGCCCCTGAAATGATGTGGAAAGCCACTCAGTTCAAGGGTAATTAGGGACGGGCAACAAATGCTGGCCTTGCCAGCAATGCCCACATCCCATGAAAGAATACATTATTTAAATACAAGTCTTTCTTTACTGAGTTCACTGACTTGAGTGAGGGCAATGAAAGAAATGATTTGGGATTACATTGGTTCCCCTGGATTGGGAATTACAACAGTGACAACATTTCAGAAAGTTAGCTGTAAAGCAATTTGGGATATCTTGAAGTTGTGAAGAGTGCTGATTTTTAAAAATTCATTCATGGGATGCAGGCATCACCGGCTAGGCCAGCACTTATTGCCCATCCCTAATTAGTTTAGAGTCAACCACATTGCTGTGGGTCTGGTCCGGAGAGTCACATGTAGGTAAGGACAGCAGGTTTTTACTGCAATGGTTTCATGGTCATCAAATTATTGATTCCAGATTTTTATTGAATTCAAATTCCCGTGGTGGGATTCGAACCCTGGTCGCTTGTGCATTACCCTGGGTCTCTGGAATACTAGTGCAGTGACAATACCACAGTGCCACAGCCTCCCAAATATTATCAGGGTTATTTACCAAATAACCCTGATTCGATATCTGCCACCATCATTTGTGACTGCAGTAAACGGAAATGTACTCCAGTTGCTGTTGGATAAACATGCACCTGCTCCAAGCACATCACAGGCTGACAAAATCCACCTCTCACCACCCCCAAGACGTTAGAACACAAATCACTCTGGTGCTAAATTTTTCCATCCATTTCCTTCCAACTGAAGAATTGAATTAGGCAACAAAATAAATTGAGGATTAGATTTTCTAATTGGTTATTTCTATTTGCATGACTAAAATCCTGATCCCAGCAGAATGCCACTTTAAAGACATGGTGTTTCTCATGAGAATATAAATATGGTCAGTTTTACATTGGTGTGATATTTGGCTCCTTCTCCATTTGAAAACCTTAACACAAGCATCTTTATTATTGCTGAAAAGACATGGTGTTGAGGCTTTTCATCTTGCACTTACCAGCACAATCGCAAGAATACCAATGTCAGGAGAAGCAACAACTTTATACTGTATGAGAAGTGAGTGCTGATTGGTTGTCCAGCAAACACTGATTGGTAGAGGTGTTGCAAAGAGGAATGCACCATTTAATGGTGACTGACAGTTAACTGCCAAGCACTGTTTGACATTTTAAACCAGGCAACCTTACACCAGGTTGTTTCCCCTGATATCGGTATTCGTGCGATTGTCCTGATGTGTGCAAAGTAAAAAGCTTTGACAAAATGTCTTCCTTCAGTAGTACTCAAGTTCTATACTACCAAACGACTAAAAATATCTTTGTCACACATACCCCTTAAAACCTACTCTGAGGCTGAAGTGCAGAATTACCGAGGGTCTACTAGGGGCCTTATTGCATTTAGAAACATTTTAGGACAATTTATTCAATGCTTCAGGTTTTACGTTCCCTCACTGGCTGAAACTACTATCCCAGTAGTTCTATACAGAAGATGATCCAGGATAAACCACACATCTATCATTTATGCAATTAATTTATACAAGGTCAGATAATGTTTCACTATTAATAATACATGTCTATGGGCAAAAGGGTTGATAACACCAACTGATAATCCCCTCAAAGGAAAACTTTTCCTGACAGCAGAGGGCTATATTTACATGAGGGTGTCTCCATCATTAGGATATCATTGTAGGATATAATGCTAATAAAGGTTTGTATGCTCTCTAGGCATCTATTTCTTCATCTTTCCACCTTCCATGGTGTTAGCTCTGCCTCACCTGGCAGCACTTTTCACCAGAGTCAAAAGATCGCGGGTTCAAGACCCACTCCGGAGACTAGAGTTCAAAATCTAGGCTGACACTCCCAGTGTAGTACTGATGGAGTGCTGTGCTGTGAAGAGATGGGTCTTTCAGATGAGATTAAACTGAGACCTCCAAAATGCCCTCTCCAGATAAGATCCCAAAGCATTGTTTTGACGAGAAGCATGGGAGTTTTGTGCTGGTGTCCTAGCCAATATTTATCCCTCAATCATCATCAATAAAATACATTACCTGGTCATTATCACATTGCTCTTTGTGGGATCTTGCTGTGCACAAATCGGTTGCTGTGTTTCCTACACTACAAGTGACCAATGTTCTTTCTAAGCTGTATGGCTGCGCAACAATCCAGGATGTAAGGGAAAAACAGGCATCACAGAATCTCTCAGTGCAGAAGAGGCCCTTCGGCCCACTGAGTCCTGGACAAACCTTTCCTTTAAGACACATGCATGCGGGGCCATGCAACAGTCTGAAAGGGACAGCGCAGCGTAACAAGCAAGCCAAACACAACAAAAGGGAAATTAGAGGGAACATTGGTGATTATACTTCAAAACAACATTATTGGCCCTAAAGTTCCTTGGGATGTGCTGTGAAAGGTGCTATAGGAATGAAAGTTATTTCCTTCTTTCCCAACTGCTCTCATATCCTCAATCTTTTTCCATTGCTCTATCTGAAGGTTGAGACCTCTCCATCTTTCCACTTGTCCCTCTTCACTTGTTAATACCTCAACATTCCATACCTAATTAATCCCCCCCACCTCCACCATCTTGCTCTCACACACTCAGAATCTGCTCTTACCCTCTGCCTATATTAGAGCATTATTCTCCAAGACTTATGTTCAAAGCTAAAACAACATGTTAAGGGCATATTGTGAAAATGAGCAAGCTTATCCGTTGTAAATATCTAACTTTCAGCTCTTCTAGGCAAGGTGCAGATCACTGTACTGACATAGATAAAACTGGGTATTCTGAAGGAGATGGTCAACAGCCTTAGCTGATAATTCAATCTGTGTAGAATTTAACAAAAGGAGACAGTAACCAGCTGATAATCATCCACAAAATATATACAACTGATGTTAATACAGATGGGGGCCATTACTGGCGTGGACACGAAGGGCTGAATGCCTCCTTCTGTGCTGTAAACGTCTATGAGTCAGACTGACACTGTTGTATCTCATTGCCAGTGGTAGTTATTTTCTCATTTTTACAACTTACTCCCTGGAGTGTGTGCTGTGAACAAGCTGCCTCTCTCCCATCTTCAAATAACCATTAAAATAGAAACTCTCCTCACATACAGAAGTGCTAATGTTTCAGAAGTGCTTGTGATGAGTTAGTTATTCTCCACCTCCCGAACTGTATCCACTCTGAAAACATCAGCTTCCAACTATCAGTGGTCTCTCTCCTAAGGATAGTAGTTAGTTCCTGGAGAATAAATGAACATCAATGCCCCCCGCTCCCACCCCCCATTAAATTTAAACACAAGAATTGCTTTCTCTCATTCCTGGACTCGCCTGTACTCTCGACAGCCTCTTCACCACACTGAGGCTAGCTACACTAACGTTAGCTGAACCCTGCAGGGTCCAAAAACCAGCTCACATCCGCAGCAAAGTGAATCCAGGAAATGATAACCATGTTATATGGCTAGGGTGTGGCTTAGGTTCCGCGTGCATAAATATAAGAAGTTGTATTTACATAACGCCTTTAACACTGTAAAATGTCCCAAAGCGCTTCACGAGAGCATCATCAGACAAAAATTCACACTGTGCCAAAGGAAGAGACATTGAGATAGGGGATCAATATCTTTGTTCAAGTAGTAAGTTTTAAGGGAGGTCTTTAAAATCATGAAGGGGTTAAATAGGGTAGGTAGAGAGAAGTTTCTGCTTGTTGGTGAGTCTAAAACTAGAGGCCATAAATATAGAGATAGTCAGTAATAAATCCAATAGGAAGTTCAGGAGAAACTTCTCTAGGCAGTGTGGCAAGAATTGGACCTTGCTACCACATGGAGTGGTTAAGACAATTAATATAGATGTATTCAAAGGGAAGCTAGATAACCACATGAAGGAGGAAAAAAAAATAGAAGGGTCTGTTGAGAGGATAAGATGGAGCAAAATGAGGGGAGACTCATGTGCAGCACAAATATCAGCAGAGACCTGTTGGGACAAATGGCCTGTTTCCATGCTGTAACATTCTAAGTAATTCTAAGAGGAGAGAGAGGTGGAGATACATGTGTTGTTCCCTTCAGAGGCAGAGAGAGCCAAAGCCTGAAACTAGAAGCACCAACAGATCAAACATGGTCATTTTCCAATTGGGTTTCATCATCAGATTGGACCAATAGTACCTCAGATTTCACAGGCCAGCCAAGCGTCCTTGAAGAAATTGATACAAAACTAGGCCAGACACTGGGTGGTCAATGTTCTTCTTTTAACATAATTGCTGGGTCTCTGGTGGTCAATCAAAGATTATGCTGCTTCATGAGGAGTGGATTATTGTACACTGTAACACACAATGTATTATTCTATTGTTAAGGTGGATCTTTCGCAATCACAAGGCCAAAATATTGAAAGTCTGGAGAAGTTGTGACTGTGCTCCTTGGAGGAGGGAAGGTTAAGAGGGAATTTGATAGAGGTATTCAAAATCATGAGTGGTCTACACAGTAGATAGGGAGAAATTGTTCCCATTGGTGGAAGGATCAAGAACCAGAAGGCATAGAATTAAGGTGATTGGCCAAGGAAGCAATGGCAGCAGGTGGTTAAGATCTGGAATGCACTGCCTGAGAGTGTGGTGTAAGTGGGGTTAACTGAGGCTTTCAAAAGGGAATTGTATCTGCAAAGGGAAAATTTGCAGGGCTAAGGGGAAAAAGAGAGGGGAGTGGCACTAGGTGAATTGCTCCTTCAGAGGGCCAGCAAAGACACGATGGGCTGAATGGTCTCCTTCCAAGCTGTAACCATTCTATGAGTCTCTGCTGCAGAGACACATTTTAGTCAGCTAAAAACTAATTGCTCTCAGGTACATCCGAGGATAAATGAAAGGGGGAGGTGGGCATAGTGGTATTGTCACTGGACTAATATTCCAGAGACCTAGCGTACTGCTCTGGGAACCCATGTTCAAACCCCACCATGGCAGTTGGTGAAATTTGAAACCAATAAAAGTCTGGAATTAAAAGTCTAATGGCGACCATGAAACTATTGTCGATTGTCATAATGCCCTTTAGGGAAGGAAATCTGTTGTCCTTACCTAGTCTGGCCTACATGTGACTCCAGACCCACAGCAATGTGGTTGACTCTTAACTGCCCTCTGAACAAGGGCAATTAGAAATGGGCAATAAATGCTGGCCTAGCCAGCAATGCACACATCCCATGAACAAATAATTTTTTTTTCTGTTACTGTAGATTAGCAATCACTAACTCTTCCTGGATGATTTGATCCAAGCTGTCAACATATTAAGGAAAATCAATAGGATAGATAGAGAAAAACTATTTCTGCTGGTTGGGGAGTCTACGACTAGGGGCATAATCTAAAAATTCGAGCCAGACCTTTCAGGAATTAAGTTGGCAAACACTTCTACATGTAAAGAGTGGTAGATATTTGGAACTCTCTTCTGCAAATGGCAATTGATGCTAAATTAATAGTTATTTTCAAAACTGAGATTGATAGACTTTTGTTAACCAGAGTTGTTATGGGGTATGGGGCAAAGGAATATACAGAGTTAGGTTGCAGATCAGCCATGATCTCAGAACATGAAGAGCAGAACAGGCTCAAGAGGCTAAATGACTGACACCTGTCCCTATGTTTCTAAAACTAGAGGAAAGCAACAAGTGACCATTGATTATTATTTTTGTACTTTTTCTAAAATGTGACAAATTTACCACCAATGAGTTGCCCCTTGTACTCATTTGTAAAGTTTGCAAGTTCGGTGTTAATGCATTCCTTGAGTTGATGACCACTCCACACAAAGTGGGTCTGTGCACAGATTGGGAGAAAGGCAAGTCACGGAGCAGGCAGTAATCGGGTTTGTGACATAGATAGCTTGTGGTAACAGGGATAACAAGTAAGCTAAGGAGAGCTGCAGCTTTCACACGTCGAGGTTTAAAGCCCCAAACCCCATGTTCTAGTAATCAGTTGGATGGTTGCCACAGTGCACTGCTTCAACTGTGATCATAACATAACAGTCAGCAGCCATGGTGCCTTCCCAGCCTGTCTGCAAGTTATTTTCCGTTCTCAAGTAAGGGTAGGAGTTCCGGTAAACCATTAATATCAGTTGGGAACTTGATGCAATTTGCTCCTCCGAGGGGCCAGTAACATTGCACAGGTATCACACACAGTGCTGACCTCTGACCCTTGACCCTTTTCACCATATCATTGCACCTGGAATCTGGACAGGAAAGAGTTTCCTTTGAACTATATTTTCCCTGCTCCATTCTCCAAGCTGTTCACCTCTTCCTCTGGTAAAATTCTAGTATGTTCCATGGCTCTGCCATTTGTGGTTTGTGAACTTTGATCTCGGGTCTTGGCAGGTCCCCAAATTGAGAACAATTCCGTCACGACCCAACTGTCACGCTGGAAGCCACGAGTCATTGGGTATGGATCAGGAGCGGGAACACTGACAGATTTTTCCCTCCCAGAGTTACGAAAGCCTTTGTAAGACATCTACCACTAACTGTGATCGTTATAGTATAGTAAAACTTCACAACAATCTGACAGAAAGCCACATAAGGGTGACATTAGGACAGGTGACCAAAAGCCTGGTCAAAGGGTTAGGGTTTAAGGAGGAAAGAGAAGTAGAGGAGCAGAGAGGTTTAGGGAGGGAATTCAACAGCTTAGGCCCTCGACAGCTTAAGGTACGACAGCCGATGGCAGAGTGACGAGAATGGGGGATGGGCACATGACCAGAGTTGGAGCCGTCTTTTGGATGAGGCGTTAAACAGAGGCCCCATCAGCCCTCCCTCAGTTCTGCATTGGAGTGACAGCCTTGCTTGTCAAGCCCAGAGAGGGACTTGAACTTGGAACCTTGAGGCTAAGAGGCAAAAGTGCTATCAACTCAGCCATGACTGACATGGCAGGAGGGCAACTGTCCCTTATCTATCTGGTTGCATCCATTGTTGACTTTTATCCCATGGAGGTTGAGACTTTGACACTTTTTCCAGGGTTTCTCTTCCTTTTGGGGGTCTCTACCAGTGCCAAGTTGACAATCTACTGGGTACTTGACCTCCTGACTCATACCACTATTATCTATCCGGCTAAAGTCAGATGTCCTCTCGCCCCTCAGTGCAAAGTTTACAGGAGCAACCCATACTACCTTTTTTTCTTAAGTTGTACTTAAAATAGTCTTTTTAAAAAAAAAAGGCCACTTAAATTTGTTGCCAGTGTTGCTCATTGTGGCCATCACCCAGCCGGACCTCGTAAAGCTGAAACATGAACTGCTCCCTGGCCGTGATATAGAAGGAGGAGTTTGGATCGTTTTAAAGATGTACGAAGCCTGATTGTGAATCAATATTGAATTTATAATGCATCACTTCCTCTGAGCTCAGCCTCGAGACTGCATTTTGCCTAAACAAAAATCAAGTAAACAAAATTGACTGGACTGTGTTCTTAGATGGACGGTGCTTTTTTTGAAACTGCCAACGGGACAGAAATTTCTGCCTTGTGAGCCAGTAATCTGCTGAAAATGCCCCTTCATAATGTTAACAGCTGCTCCAAGGTAAAGAACAACACAAGGATTCAGAAATAATTAAGCGATGCCTAGACGCTTATATAATTATACCTTTATGAATAACAATAAGATTCCTCTATCTCTTGGCTTGTCACATGACCCAATAAACAATAAACTGGAGATTGTAGTCAATGTTCATTTCCACCCACCTTGTTACGTTGGGACCTCATGGTCACAACAACAACTTATATTTATATAGCACCCTTAACTTAACACGTGTCCCTAGGCTCTTCACAGGAGCATTACAAAACAAACACTGAGCCACGTAGGAGGAGATATTAGGTCAAAATGCTGAACACTTGATCAAGAGGTAGGTTTTAAGGTGTGCCTTAGAGGAGGAGTGCGAGGCAGAGAGGGGTAGGCAGGAAATTCCAGAGCTTAGGGCCAAGGCAACTGAAGGCACGGCCACCAATAGTGGAGAGATTAAAAATTGGGGATGCTAAAGATGCTAGAATTAGAGCAGCACAGATATCTGGGTGTTGTGGGGCTGGAGGAGATTATAGAGATAAAGAGGGGTGAAGTCATGGAGGAATTTGAAAACAAAATTGAGAGTTTTAAAGTCAAGGCATTGCTTGGCCAGGTCAGTGTAAGTCAGTGAGTATGGGGTGAAAAGCAAACCACCAGATTGGAAAAGTAGTTATAAATCTTCTCCCAAACAGCCTGGAAATACCTGAAGTAAAAGGTACCCAGTAGACATCTTAAGGGAAGGCAGTATAGATTCCTTGGACAATTCCTGCCCCATGGCAATAATGAAATAACCATCCTTTTTACCCTTGGAACCCCTGCAAGCATGTCTTCCTCTACCCAATACTCTGAAATGGAATTCAAAGCACAAAATTAGACCTGCTGAGTTTTACCAGGTATTTTTATTTTACAAAATTAAACTTCAATTAACAAATGCTTTTTGACTGCAGCTGTGTAAGAGCATATTTGCCTTATGCAAACCTAGAGGCTCCAGGTTTAATCCCCAGTTTATGCTACATGAGCAGATTTCAGACAGCGACTACTCTTGGCTACAGTGGGTGAGTGAGAATATCAGGCAGTTTTCATTCCTATCATTGTCTAGCGATCCTTACTGAAAAATAAGTGTGCATGCAGACAAAACAAGGTCAGGTCCAGGTGGGATGAACTTTCTAGTTAAACAGGCAACCAACATTCATCGTTTAGGCGAATCACCAAGTGACTACTATAGAACCATAGTCCCACTGTCAGTCAGCAAGTTGAGGAGAGAAAATTGAAGCAGGAAGATTGTGATTGGCTCACACCTAACCCTAAACAACTTGCATTTAAACATCACCTTTAACATTGTAAATTGTCCAAAAGGCATTTCACAGGAGCATAATTAGGCACAATTGAATGCTAAGCCAAACATAACGAGATGCTCTACATGACCTGCTAAATGTTTCCAACATTTTTGCTCTTATATTTAAAGAGACGTTAAGACACATGACCAAAAGCTTAGTTAAGGCAGTAGACTTTAAGACAAAAGCAAAAAACAGCAGATGCTGGAAATCTTTAACAAGTGGTTTGAACGGGGGAAAAGGTTTAGGGAGGAGTTCCAGAGCTCAGGGCCTAGACAGCTGTATGCAGGACCACCAAGGGTCCGGTGTAGTTACTGGGGTCAGGGAATCAGATGTGGTTGTGAACCCTCCACTCTCATTGATCACCAATACCACACATTCTATGATCCTCAAATAACAACAGCTGAGATATTCCTGGGCACTCCAAGATCTCTTGATTCCCATCTCATTTCCTCACAGCCACATAAGCAATCTCGAGCAATTCTTAACACACTCAATTTTTGTGGTATTTTTTTCAGAAAGTCCCTTTCCCCCAGCAACTTCCTCTCTCCATTCTCCCTCCCACCCACTCCACAAATCCTTGGCGGGCAACAGCCAGCTCCTCACAAGAGGAAATGGGGACGAGCAACTCCAGACACCGCAGGGAACTATTAATCATCACGACGCATCCCAAAGGACACAATGGTCTCCTTCACCAACGTCCCCTCCGGACAAGGTCAAATGGAGCAAGGGACGGAGATGGACTCTGATACAGAACTAATACTTCTGTAGGGTGCGAGGAAGCGCACTAGAATTTACGACGCCTTCAATCTTGCCTCGAGTTTTGGAAGCTACGTGATCACAGGACAGAGTGAGTACAGGAGAGTGCAACTGTGCACACTAGGTGTCAGTGTCCTTGATAATCCCTTCGGCTAATGTCACAAAGAAGGTGGAAAGAGAGGAGAAAACACAATTATGCCGCGTCTCTGCTGAAAACAGATGGAACCAGATCCAAGATCTGCATGCACAACATTGCAATGAAGACTCCAGGTCTGTCTGGCTCCTCGCACCTTTTCGTGCCGGCTGGGGTATCGATTTCCTCCCGTCTCTTGTTAATTTCCGAGAGAGAGAGAAGAGCGGACGAGCGCAATTGAAGGAGAGGGGAGTTCATCACCCAACAGTCATCAAAAATTCCTCTCTCCATCCCTCCCGGCGAAACCCCCGCCCACCAGGAACACAGATCAACCAACAAGAGAAAAATAAACACTCTCTCTTCGGCGTGTCCTTAAATTAAGCCATTACTGCCTTTTCTTCAAATCCCTCTTCCCTCCCCCATTAATTGTTCCATCTATCTAGGGGAACTGCTGCAAATGCTTTTAGCATTTTTTTTTCCCCTGTGCATGGTTTGTTTAAATTGACAGCCGAACTATTTCCATCTACCTCGTTTCTTGCAGCCAGAGGATCTAACCCGAGCGGCTGTCGAAGGAGAAATAGACACATTTGGAATGAATGGGGACATGTGTCCGATTCAAATGTATCCACTCCTCAACATTCCATTCCGGCTACATTGATGCAAAATGTATCGGATACTCACCGCCTGCACAGCGATGGAAAGTAGCTAATGTCGACGGGAGTCGCGATGTTTGTTGTCCCAATCTCGCTCACTCCACGTTGTTGTCGTCCTTGGTTGCTGCTTCCCCTTCTGATAGGAACTGAACTGGTCTCACTCCGATTGAGCAGCTGCGTCACCGGGAGGAGAGGAGGGGAGGGGCGAACAGAGAATGGGTGAAAATGGGGAAGGAAAACAAATCCAGACAGGGAACCATCCGCAACGAGTGAAAGCTTGAGTCACTGTGGCGACATCCCCGCCCCTCTCTCCTGTCCTGACCCCAGGAAACGGTGGGGTGGATGTGCGCACGTAGTGGGGAGGGAGGGAGGGAGGGAGGGAAGGGGATGGAGGATGACTGTAATTGCTCCACCTCCAAACACTGCATCTGTCCCATGATATTTAAAAAAAAAACTTGGAATAAAAACAGAAAATGCTGGAAAAACTCAACAGGTCTGGCAGCATCTGTGGAGAGAGAAATACAGCTAACGTTGCGAGTCCATATGGCTTCTTCAGAGCTTAAAAAAATTATTATTGAGAACTTGCACTCGTTCCTCTTTATAAACCCTGCAAAAGAGATTTAAAATGGAGAGGAGGCTAAGATAATTCTGATAATAGAGGAGAGGGAAAGACGATACCTTTTTGGGTAGAAAACAGCAACAAGGTTCATTAAAATTTAAAAACACTGCCAATGTTGGAGACCCATTGTTTATTTACAGCGTTTTAAGTTTTACACCAGATGAAATCATTGTTTTCAAAGCTCAGCTTGAATTTAAGTAAAATCATATAATCTCTTGGACAGGTCAAACGGCCAGTTAATTAGAAAGAGCAAGATGGTGGGGGTGTGTTATTGTTCACTCACGTTGTCGGAGTTGCTGGAACTTGGAACCTTGAGGCTAAGAGGCAAAAGTGCTATCAACTCAGCCATGACTGACATGGCAGGAAGGGCAACTGTCCCTTATCTATTTGGTTGCATCCATTGTTGGCTTTTATCCCATGGAGGTTGAGACTTTGACACTTTTTCCAGGGTTTCTCTTCCTTTTGGGGGTCTCTACCAGTGCCAAGTTGACAACACTGTTGTCGAAGTTGCTGTCACAACATACTCTTTCACATGTTGTCGTCTGGAGCTATGGATGGTGATGGTGGAGGCTCCAGCTTTCTTTCCATCACTTGGCTGACCAGGAATCTCTCCTGCTCTTACCGCCGTGTGTTGGAAGGGTTTGCAGGTTGGTAATCATCCTGTTTGGCCATGTTATGAACGCGCACCTTCCTTTGTCCATCAAATCCTGGAGCTCTTAGTTTAGGGAGGAATATTTGGCAGGATACCAGGAAAATTCCCAGTTGTATTTCCAAAAAATAAAATTTTTATTTTTGAATTGCTTCCCCTGATATTATTATTCTTGCGATTGTCCTGATGGGTGTAAGACGAAAAGCTTTGACAAAATGACTTTTTTCAGCAATACCTTTGTTACAGTAACAGGGAGTAGGCCAAAAGCAAAATACTGCAGGTGCTGGAAATCTGAAGCAAAAACAGAAAGTGCTGGAAAAACTCAGCAGGGCTGACAGCATCTGTGGAGAGAAGGACAGAGTTAACGTTTCGAGTCCATATGACTCTTCTTCAGGAGTAGGCCATTCAGCCCCTTAGGCCTGTTCCACCATTCAGTTAGATGGTGGCTGGTCTGTAAATTAACTCCATTTATCCATTCTGGCTCTGTGCACCTCAATACCCTTGCCAAACAAAAATCTATCAACACAGATAGGGCAACTAGGGATGGGCAATAAATGCTGGCCCGGCCAGCGAAGCCCACATCCCGTGAATGAATTATTTTAAAAAAGCAAAATGCTAGAAATATCAAATAAACAAAGTGCAAATACTCAGTCGGTCAGGCTGAAACGGATGGTGGGGTTTTCCGCACCCACCCACCACTGGGATCTTCCGGTCCCGCCGCAAGTCAATGGACTTCTGGCTGGGGTGGGGGGCTACCTCACCCACGGAGGGGGAGTCCCACCCGCAAAGGGGCCGGAAAATCCCAGCCAGAGTCAATGTTTCAGGTCTGTGACCTTTAACCAGAGTGCAGTTTCAACATTTTCAATTTAAACCACCCCCCCGCCAACCCCCAGCCTCAATGGCATTTTGGGAAAGAGAGTGTTTCAGATTTCCACTATCCTTTGTGTGAAGAGATTCTTTCCAACATCAGCTCTGAACGGCCTGTCTCTCATCTGATCGTCAACGCCTACCTGAACCCCTGAATCGTCCAAGAGCTGGCAAATCAGGATATCCAGAACTCCCTCCCTCAAGAACATTTTTGAGGCTGGGAGTTAAAATTGAAAATTTCAAAGCTGAAATTGACAGAATTTTGTTGGACAGGTGTACTGAGCTGGAGAGGTGAAGGAACTTGGGCGGCTGTCAAGTTCCTTCTTAACACTTTTGAAAATCTTTTGAGGGTTCGAAATATCTACTGCAACAGTAGTGCACCTACGTAGCGAAACGCTACATAGAATCATAGAATGATTACAGTACAGGAGGAGGCCATTCAGTCCATCTGCCTGAGCCAGCTTTCTGCAAACAGAGCAACTCAGCTGGTCCCACTCTCCTGCCTTTTCCCAAAACCCCTGACATTATTTTCTCCCCAGACAATTAGGCGATACCTTTCTTAGGAGGCCATGATTGAATGTGCCTCCACCATGCTCTCAGGCAGCGCATTCCAGGTCATGAACACTTATCGAATAAAAATGTTTTTCCTCATGTCGCCTTTGGTTCTTTTGCCATTCGGCTTAAACGTGTATCCTCTGGTTCTCGACCCTTCAGCCACCCTTTCTGCACTTCTACCCCCAGGTCACTCTGTTCCTGCACCCCTTTTAGAATTGTATTCTTTATTCCTTGCCTGGTTCTTCTTACCAAAATGTATAACTTAAAACATCTCTCCATTAAATTTCATCTTCCACTTGTCCGATCGTTCCACGAACCTGTCCACGCCCTCTTAAAGTCCATCTCTTATTAAAGAGGAGGGTAGATAGATTTTTGAAATATCAGGGAGTGGAGGGCTTGGAGGAGCTGAAGCCTGGGGCAGATCAGCCATGATCTTATTGAATGGTGGGGCAGGCTGAATGGCCTGCCCTCGCTCCTATTTCTTATGTTCCTCGTGCTCCACACTACTGCCAAGTTTGATGTCACCAGCAAATTTTGTAATTGTGCCCTCACCAAGCCTAGGTCTTCAATTTTTTTCCCTTTATTCTTTCATGGGACATGGGAGGCCCTGGCAAGGCCAGCATTTGTCACCCATCCCTAATTTGCCTTTTGAACTGAATGGTTTGCTGTGCCATTTCAGAGGGCAGTTAAGAGTCAACCACATTACTGTGGATCTGGAGTCACATGTAGACCAGGTAACTCTTTCGAGTTATCAACAGATCACATGTAACTCTTTCGAGTACATTCACAGTTCTAGGTTTCCAGGAGTGGGACATGAACCCACAACCTTCTGATTCAAAGGCGAGGGTGCTATGAACTGAGCCACAGCTGACACCTCTGTAGACCAGGTAAGGATGAAGTGTGGTAGTGAACCAGCTGGGGTTTTTAACCACTTTCAATGAGACTAGCTTTCAATTCCAGATTTATTAATTGAATGTAAATTCCGCCAGCTGCTGTGGTGGGATTTGAACCTATTTCCCCAGACCATTAGCCTGGCTCCCTGGGTTACTGGTCCAATGATATTGACCACAAAGCCACCGCGTCTCCCTAAATGTCGATCAAGAAAAGCAGTGGTCCTGGGGAACCCCACTGTATACCATCCTCCAGTCCAAAAAACAACCATTCATCACTATTCTCTATTTCCTATCACTCAGCCAATTTCATATCCAGGCTGCTGCTGTCCCTTTTATTCCATGGACTTTGGCTTTGTTGATAAGCCTATTATGTGGAACTTTATCCATCGCCTTTTGGAAGACCATATGCTCCACATCAACTACAATTCCGTCGTAAACTCTCTCAGTTACCTCATCACAAAATTCATTCAAGTTATTTAAACACCATTTGCCTTTAACAAATCTGTGCTGGTTTTCCTTAATTAATTATTATGATCCCAGCTGATGTAACTACTGGACAACTCAGATCCCTGGGTGGAATCTGGCTTGATATATCCTAACTTTTAATTTTTGTTTAGAAACTTGGTGGGCGGCTACTCAACAGAGTCTGCTTATGTACTTTTAACAAAAGAATAAAACGCTTATTAAACAAGAAAAAGATGAACTACATTACACTACTCCTTCACCCACAACCACACCTTTACAGATATATATAGGTTCGTAAGAATAACACGAGGTACAAAAAATCTACCTTATACTCTAATGTTCACAGTAAATGTACAGCCCATGTAAACCAATAGGCAACCTGTGGTTGGACATACCACACTCCAAGATCAAGAGGCAGAGACACCCAGAGCAGATGCTATGGATCTCTCATCAACTCCACCCAGACGCTTGTCACACCATGAGCCAACTGGTCTCACGGAACTCCATCTTTCTCCTAAGGGTTTCCAATCTCAACCCTCAAAGAACTCGCTCAGGAATTTTCTCCTAAACAGCGCTTTCACTTGCTCATCTTCCACAAGGATCCACCTCCAGGGTTTCAACCTTTCCTTCCGACGTTCCTTTCCCCTGGATCGCCACAGGCATTCAGGCTTCGCCTTCCACGCACTCTCTGTCAGATATTCAGATGTGCCAACAGAACACCATCACTTCACAGGCCCGTAGAAAGGAGGAAACAATCTTTTGCTGTTTTCTTGGATCTTCTGGCTTCTCGCAGGCCCACTTTGCCTCCCCCCCCCCCACCCCCCACCCCACCACCGTAGCTCTCTCTGTTTAATTTGGAGTCTTTTCCTCTGCTCCTTACTTTAACTTCAATGAACAGGATCTTGTTCCAGGTTCCTGTCCTCGTCCTTTGACTTAACTTAAAGGTCTTCTTGGGGCCTTCCTCCTTTTCCTTTAGAACCTGCTCCCTGCAGTTCCCTCTCCCAGTAGACTGCTGACAACTTGGCATCTCCCTTGAAATCCAGAACTCACTCGACATTCACTGTTACTTTAACTTTACAGCAACTCATCTAAGATTCTTAGACTTATTTTCCTCAGCAATCTGCTAGTATGTCAGCTAGAGAGAGACCTAGGCTGCTCCCTTCATGTTAGAGCATAATCACCAACTGAACTCAAACTGTTCTCTGTTTCTGTGGGCCACCTGTTGCTAGGCAACTTCCCCAAATCATTTCAAGGGTCATAAAACCTCACTAAAATGCAGGTATACAGAAAAAAACCCACAGACTTGCCAACTCAACTCTAAAATGAAAGCAAAAATTCAGGCTTCACCTTTCAACCCACAAATAGAAAAAATATAAATTAAACTTAAACTTAAAGCTACAGCTTATTCCTAACACACACAGGTAAACAAATAACCTGGTTCCCAACATAATCCACGCTTGTCAAAGTGACTTTTAATTTTGTCCGCAATGATCACTTCTAAAAGCTTTCTCACCACCAAAGTTAAGCTGACTGGCCTGTGGTTGCTGAATCCGTGCTTACGCCCTTTCTTGAACAAAGGTGTAATATTTGCAATTCTCCTGTCCTTTAGCATCACCCTGTATCTAAGGACGACTGGAAGGTTATTGATGGTGCTTCCTCAATTTCCACCCTTAATTCCCTCGGCATCCTCAGACGCATGGAATCTAGTCTGAGTGACTTTATCAACTTTAAGTACAGCCAGCCTTTCTAATACCTCTTCTTTACCAATTTTCAGTCAATCCAGCATCTCAGTTTTCTCCTTTTTCAGTATGGCTTTGGCAACATCTTCTTGGTGTAGACAGATGCAAAATACTCATTTAGTACCTCAGCCATGCCCCTGTGCCTCCATGTGTAAATTGCTTTTTTAGTCCCTGGTCGGCACTACCTCTCCTTTTACTACCTTTCTTTACTACCTATATGCCTATAGAAGACTTTTGGGTTCCCTTTTATGTTAGGTGCCACTCTTCTCATACTCTCTCTTGGATTTTCTTATTAATATTTTCACTTAACCCTCTGAACTTTCTACATTCAGCCTAGCTCATCCTTGTGTTCTCAAGCTGAGATCTACCACACACGCCCTTTTTCAGCTTCATCTTACTTTCTATACTTTCCATCATCCAGGGAGCTCTGGCTTTGTCTATCCTACAATGACCTGGTGTACCTCGACTGCACCAGAACTATCTCCTCTTTAAAAGCAGCCCATTGTTCCACTGCATATCAGTGAAGGTGACTTGAGGAGAACTGAGGGGCAGAGTCGTTACGGAGCACCAGCAGCAGGTTGGGTTAAGCGGTCTTTGATTCCAATTTATCTGGGCCAGATCCGTTCTCACCCCGCTGAAATCGGCCCACCACCACTTAAATATTTTTATTCTGAATTGCCTCTTGCCCTTTTCCATGTCTAACCTAAATCTCATGAGATTATGGTCACTGTTGTGCAAATGTTCCCCGACTGCCACTTGATCCACCTCGTTTGCCAGAACCAGAAGGAAGCGCCAATGCCTCCTTCCTCATTAGGCTGGAAACATACTGATCCAGAAAATTTTCCTGAATACATTTCAGAAACTCTTCCCCCTTTCTGTCATTTACACTATTACTATCCCAATCTATATTAGGATCATTAATGCCCCCTTTATAACTACTCTGTAGTTTTTGAATTTCTCTGCAAGTTTCTTTGAAACTTGTTGCTCTCTATCTTTCGCACTAGTTTGTGGCCTCTAGGATACAACCAGTGGTGTAATGGCACCTCTATTGTTTCTTAAGCTCTAACCATACGGATTCAGTCCTTGACTCCTCCTGCAGATCCTCTCTCTCCAGTACTGTACTATTCTCCTTAATCAATACTGCCAGCCCTTCTCCTTTCATTCCTTCCCTAAAATTTCTGTATTCGGGAATGTTTAGTACCCATTCCTACCCTTTTTACATTTCAGGAAACAATGTACACCATTGTTATGACACAGCTGATGGTAAATGCTGAGCTGTTCAAATCCCAGATGGAAACTTGAAACAACTGTCACAACTAATCTTCAATTTGTATAAATTTCAAGATGCGTGCATTGAATTCAGTAGTAATAAGACCACCAAGTCTTACAGGTTTTTACAAAACTAGATTAAATACTTATTAATAAGACAACCGATTTTAAATACATACATAGATCCACAAATTACTACTATGATAACTTCTAAATCCCCTAATCCATCTAACTTCCAGTTACACTTTCGTTATGGCAACAGCAAGACACATAGATTTTAAAAGACCCAGGCAAAGAAACATGATACCCTGAACAAGTCGAATACAAAGTCAGCTTCCTTAACTTCAGTCCTTTGAAGACAACAGCTTGACGCATGGATGCTGAAAGCTTTTCCACACTTGTAAGACCTTAAAATGCTACCCTTACACACAGCCTTTGCTCCTTTATACATATTTTCCCCTTTGAATGCAAATATCCATTGTTTCACATTGTCTTTGGACTTTATCTTTCTGATAATAAAAACCTCTCATAGCACTAAGTTTTACCAGTAATCTTTGGGAAAAATAAACACACTGTTTCTAAACTTCATCTAGCTAGGTGACACATGTCACTACCTCTTTTGAAAACAATCTAATCTAGATTATTTAAAAATGCAAATGTTCCCTTGACACTTACGTTTCTAAACTTCCCCATGCTTACCCTAATTAACATTTCAAACCTAACCTCTCTTCTTATGTCAAAGCACGCACACTAGCTGCCTACAGACTCACACACACACACAATTACTCTATTTTACAATAAATTCCAATTATAATATAAGAACTATTAAATCTTCTTGACATCCCCTTCCATATTGAAAAATGAACTGTCATAATTTGAAACGATGGCTTCATTTTTATTAACCCATCTTATACTATCTCCTATACTTATCTATATACTTACATTATTACATCACCAGATGCATGCATTAACATAATATATATATACATATATATATATATCGCATCAACAGAAATCATTCCAGTTCAGAGTCCAGGTTTTTAAATGTCTAATTGTTCCCTTTAAGCTTCAAACTCTTGATAAAGCATCTGTAATCAGATTCTCTCATCCAGCGATATGTATAATCTGTAGATTAAATGGTTGCAGTAATAAACTCTATCTGAATAGCTTTGCACTCCTGTCTCAAAATTTGTCCAGAAACTTTAAAGGATTGTGGTTTGCATAAACAATTGTTTCTGACGAATTGTTTGCCACATAAATTGCAAAATACTGCAACGCTAACACCAAACCCAAAGTCTCCTTTTCGATCGTTGAATATTTTCTCTGTTGTACATTCAACTTCCGTGAAAAATATCCTATCGGTTTTTCAATTCCAGCGTCATCTTCTTGTAACAGTATGACCCCAATGCCTATATCACTTGCGTCAATGGCCAACTTAAATTGCTTGGTGTAATTGGGTATTGCCACAACTGGTGTCATAGTTAATACAGTTTTCAAATTGTCAAATGCCTTCTGACACTCCTGTGTCCATTGAAACTTCTTGTTTTCTTTTATAATAGTTCAGTCAGTGGAGCAACCACACTGCTAAAATTTGGTAAAAATTTCCAATAAAACCCACTCATGCCCAGAAATCTCAAAGATTCTTGTTTTGTCGTAGGCACTGGGAAATGCACGATGGCCTTGACTTTCGCATCTCTTGGAGCCACCTTACCATGTCCAATGTTATGGATAGATATGTAACTTGCGCTTTTGCAAATTCACTTTTAGCCAAGTTCATCATCAAAATAGCTTCTTGTAATCAAGTAAATAATTCTTCCAGATGCTGTAAATGCTCCTCCCATGTAGGACTGAAAACTATCAAGTCATCAATATAAATGGCACAATTGATCAGACCTGCAATTACTTTATCAGCCTTTGAAATGTCCTTTCTTTTTCTGCTGCCTTAAGTTCCATTTTTTCCATTTGCAACTGAATTTGAGCCCATTCCAATTAACCACCCCTTGGAGAACTCAGTCTCCCAGATATTCCTTCCAATTTCAAATGCTGTGCTACACCTTCAATTGTGTCTGATTTCCTCACCCCTGCAGGTAATCCTAAGTGTAACTTATCTGCCAATTCCATTAACTTAGCTTTAGTTACTTTTTGTTAACCAGCCAAAGTTATAACTTCAATTCCCAGACAAGCCTGAGCAACTGCCAAAGCCATATTGCAGACTCACCACTGCAAAAAAAAAACCTCACACCAACTCCTGAATTCCAAGTGCTTCTCGTACTTTTAACCGTGAGATTCCCCAACTTCAAAAAAATCAAGGAATTTCAAATGTATCCCGCAAAGGGCCCCCAGTTTTTGTTATGATGCTGCAGATGGTAAATGCTGAACTGTTCAAATCCCAGAGGGAAACTTGAAACAACTATCACAACTAATTTTCAATGTATATAAATTTCGAGATGCATGCATTGAATTCAGTAGTAATAAGACTACCAAGTCTTACAGGTTTTTACAAAACTAGATTAAATACTTATTAATAAGACAAATGATTTTAAATACATATTTAGATCTACAAATTACTACTATGATAACTTCTAAATCCCCTAATCCATCTAACTCCCAGTTACACTTCCGTTAAGGCAACAGTAAGACACACAGATTTTAAAAGGCCCAGGCAAAGAAACATGATACCCTGAGCAAGTTAAAGTGAGTTTTCTTAACTTTGGCCCTTTGAAGACAGCAGCTTGACGCATTGATGCTGAAGGTTTTTCCACACTTGTCAAGTTCTTAAAATGCTACCCTTACATACAGCCTTTGCTCCTTTATACATATTTTCCCCTTTGAATGTAAATATCCATTGTTTCACTATGTCTTTGGACTTTATCTAATAAAAACCTCTCAGAGCGCTAAGTTTTACCAGTAATCTTTGGGAAAAATAAACACACAATTTCTAAACTTCACCTGGCTGGGTGACACATTTCACTCCCTCTTTTGAAAACAACCTAATCTAGATTATTTAAAAATGCAAATGTTCCCTTGACACCTATGTTTCTAAACTTCCACATCCTTACCTAATTAACATTTCAAACCTAACCTCTCTTCTTACATCAAAGTATGCCGACTTGCTGCCTCTAATTGAATTAAGTCTTTCACACACACACACACAGACATCTGTAGACACATAGACACATCCCACTATTATTCTATTTTACAATAAATTCCAATAATATTATGAGAATTATTAATCTTTGTTCCACCATGGGTAATCATACCCAGTGGGGTCGTATTGAGCCATACCCTTTCAGACACGATAGGCTGAAAGGCCTCTTTCTGCACCATAGCTTTTCTGTGGTTCCAACAAAAACATGCATTTGTATAGCGCCATTAATGTAGACAGATATCCCAAGCTCTTTCGCAGGAGCACTATCAAAAAAAAAATTTGGCACCAAGGCACATAAGGAGGTATAAGTGCAGATGACCGAATGAAGTAGGTTTTAGAGAGGGAGAGTTAGAGAGGTGAAGAGTTTTAGGCAGGAAATTCCAGAAATCACAGACCAGGAAGGGCCCTGATCTGTGCCAATTTCAGTTAGAACAGCAATGGGTACGTTATGATTGTCCTCAGTCACCCTAAACAGGGAGTGGAAAAACCACCAAAAAAAAGTTCCTGCTCCAGACCATCACCCAGTAAAGCCAGATGGACAGTTTGCATGCATGGTCAATATAGGATTGAGCTCCTGGAGAAATCTTCCCCACTACTCGCAGATAGTGCAGCAAACACACATCTTATAGACTCACACTCAAAGGATGGTCACTTCAGGATGAAGTACTGGAAGACCACTAGCATTGAACAAGCTGCACTCCAGAATAAGCACCACTTTCAGGAGAAGAGGGGTAATGCAAGAAAATGTTAAAAAGTATATTTGTTTTTTATTCTTTCATGGGATGTGGGCATCACTGGCAAGGGCAGCATTTGTTTCCCATTCCTAATTGCCCTTGAACTGAGTGGCTTGCCACACCATTTCAGAGGGCAGTTTAGAGTCAACCACATTGCTGTGGGTCTAGTGTCACATATCAGCCAGACCAGGTAAGGACGGCAGATTTTGTTCCCTAAAGGGCATTAGTGAACCAGATGGGTTTTTATGATAGTTGTCATGGTCATCATTACTGAGACTAGCTTTTCAATTCCAGATTATTAATTAAATTTAAATTTTGCCAGCTGCCATTTGAACTCATATCCCCAGAATATTAACCTGGGTTTCTAAATTACTAGGCTAGTGACGTTACCACTACACCACCTCCTCTCCAAATATTAGCACTGTTTTGCTGTGAGAATGCTAATATATTTACTGGATAAAGTGATAGGTTATAAAACTCCAATGCTCAATCCTCCCAGCAGCAAAGATTACACAGGTGTATAACAGTGCCTCCAGGTGACTGGTTTTCCAATTTTCCTCCACATTTAGTGGAGCAATGCATGGCTTCCACTTGTAGGCTTGTTTGACATAACACCGAATCTGAGATCAGAACTTTACCACCCAAAGATTTTGTTGAGCAGCATAAACTGAGGTTCCAATTTGCCTCTTGAGAGAAGGAGATAGAAATCCATTAAAAAGCGATACACACTTGATCTGAACACTTTGCCTTAATACCTCAAATGTCTAGTTGGATTTAATACAAGTGGTTAAAATGAGTTTCTCTATCCATTCGGCCAGTCAACTGAGCCTGAGGTGGAATCTTTGTTGGAGCAATATTTTAACTACAGCAGTATTGGGACTCTTGCCAGCCACTACAGCCTGGTGCAGCATTTAATCACAGTGTTTGAAACTGGATGATTATAATACAGTGTTCTGCACATTGTTTGAAAGAAGAAAGCAAACCAGACGGTACATTCAGCAAAGCAATTCCCTGAGAAGCCATGACCTTTCTGAGAAAATGAGGAGTGATCGATAGGCAATTGGGTAAGAGAAACTCAGGTGCAGGTAGGTTAATAAAGGGCGGATTAGTTCCATACATAAAAGCACAAGGGATTTAAAGACAGTGTGCAGTCTTCTTCAGGGACATTTATGTACCACAACTTCAGAATGTCCAAAAATGCTTTACAGCCAATGTAGTCACTTTTGTAATGTAGGAAATGGAAGGGAGGTTTTGTGGTGGGGCAGGTAGTGTCGCTATCACTGGACCAGATGCTCTAGGCTCAAGTCCCACTTCAGGAACTTATTGGCCATGGTTCCATGGAAGATGTGTTCATAACCTGGCCAAAGAGGTTGATTATCAACCTGCAAATCCTTCCAATATGCCTATGGCAGGTGGTAAGAGTGGGATAGTTCTCCCGGTCAGCCAGGACCTCATGTGTGGTAGCTGCAGTGCAACAGCCTCCCCACAATAAAAGGACTCCACATGCAAGCTGAAATAAAAACAGAAAATGCTGGAAAAACTCAGCAAATCTGGCAGCATCCGTGGAGAGAGAAACAGTGTTACGAATCGGTATAACTTCTGATGAACTCAGAAGAATTCTCTCCAAATGTCACTCCCACTTCAACAAGGATCCATCTCCAGGGTTTCATTCTGAGATTCCTTTCCCCTAGAATTGCAATTCGTCACAGTAGTTCAAAGCAAAAGTTGCCTAAAAATTTAACGTTTAGTTTTTATTCATCTGTTGCAGTCAGTGTAACACTCCCTCAGCATCAGTCCGTATTTAACACTGAAATCGCTGGAGTAGGCTTCAAGCCCACAACCTCTGACTTGGAAGTAAGAGTGCTATTCACTGAGCCACCGCTGGAAATACACAGCTACCTACTGAGCCACCACAGCAGGAGAGTTCAGATTCCCCTTCTATTGTTTGACCGAGGGGCAACAAATAATGTTCCGGTATCTTTGTACTGCATTGCCTTTCCTTATTAGATTAATGTGGTCATAGGAGGGTTAAAAAACAAGAAATAGAGCTGGATAATGAAATTGTATTCAATTTATGTCTAAAACTAGCATTTGTGAATTACTCATCCTTTAGAAGATGATGGTTGGGGGTGATTATGGGATTATTGCTCCTTTATCCCTCACATGAGTCCCTTAGTGACTGCTGAGTGTAAACATGAACATAAGGTCAGTCCTCAATGAGCACATATTCAGTTCAGGATGATCAGAAACTGATGAAAGGCAGGCAATGGGAAGTTCAGAGCTCTGCAAGCCCTCCCATTCCATAATCTGTTAGTTGATGAACGGCTGCTATCCTGGAGGTCGTATTTTCTTCGATCTCTGTGACAATTTCAATATTTGATTGTCCTAAAATTTCATTACCAGTTCACAAGCTGATCATAAATATGGTGGCCTTATCTGATGTCGGCATTAAGCAATATCGGGCAGAATTGTTTGGATGGTGGTGTCTCCCAGCCCCCCTACCCGAAGAGTCAATGGTGAATGCACCCCGCTGATCCCAGCTGCCCTGTAGCCATAGAACCATAGAACACTACAGCACAGAAAAAAGGCCATTCGGCCCTTCTAGTCTGTGCCGAAATATTATTCCGCTAATCCCATTGACCTGCACCCAGTCCATAACCCTCCAGACCTCTCCCATCCATGTATCTATCCAATTTATTCTTAAAACTTAAGAGTGAGCCCTCATTTACCATGTCAGATGGTAGCTCGTTCCACACTCTCACCACTCTCTGAGTGAAGAAGTTCCCCCTAATGTTCCCCCTAAACCTTTCCCCTTTCACCCTAAAGCCATGTCCTCTCGTGTTTATCTCTCCTAATCTAAGTGGAAAGAGCACACTGAGGGCATTAAAAAGGTAATTGGATGAAATTTTTCGCTGCCGTCCAACCTTATGGTGGGCGGGCAGGCGAAAACACCAAGCGGTTTTTGCACTTTTTAGGGCTTGAGGTTTCCGACAGCTATTACAAATTAAATAAAAATTTAAACATTTCATTAATAATTCTGTCACATGAGCAGGGACATGTTTTATAACATTTTTAGAAATCTTTAGTTTTAATATTCTAATCTCTTTATCTCCTTGAGGCAGCTCTAGGCCTCGGGGATCTTTTCCAGCGCGCACCCACTGAGCGCGCACCCGCTGAGTGCTGCCGCGCGCGTTTCACACTGGGCGGGCCTTAATTGGCCCATCAGCGTGAAATCACGGTCCGGCCCCCCCCATCGCAGGCAGCGGTCGGCTTCTTGACCTCGGGACCCAGGTTCGAATCCCGCCACGGCAGATGGTGGGATTTGAATTCAATGTCTATCACCAAAAGCGGCTCAGTAGCACCACCACTGACCAAGCTGGCCGAGCCCTAAATGACATAACTGCTAGGCTGGGTCTGCGTCTGGGAGCCAACTAGTGGGAAAAACATACTTGACCTCATCCTTGCCTACCTGCCTGCAGCTGATGCATTTGTCCATGACAGTATCGGCAGGAGTGACCACCGCACAGTCATTGTGGAGGCGAAATCCCGCCTTCATAATGAAGATACCCTCCATCATGTTGTGTGACACTACCATCTTGCTAAATGGGATAGATTCCAAACAGATCTAGCAACTAAAGACTGGGCATTCATGAGACGCTGTGGGCCATCAGTGGCAGCAGAATTGTTCTCAGACACAACCAGTAACCTCAAGGCCTGGTATAGCCCCCACACTACCATTACCATCAAACCAGGGGACCAACCCTGGTTCAATGAAGAGTGCAGGAGGGCATTCCAGGAGCAGCATAAGGCAAACCTAAAAATGAGGTGTCAACTTGGTGCAGCTATAACACAGGACTACTTGCGTGCCAAACAGCATAAGCAGCCAGTGATAGACAGAGCTTGGTGAATTCCTGCAGTGCATCTTGTAGATGGTACACACTGCTGTCACTGTGCATCGGTGGTGGAGGGAGTGAATGTTTGTGGAGGGGTCAATAACCAGGGGGCATAGATTTAAGGTAAGAGATAGAAGACTAAGAGGGGAGTTGAGGAGAAATTTTTTCACCCAGAGGGTGTTGGGAGTCTGGAACTCACTGCATGAAAGGGCTGTTGAGTCAGAAACTCTCACAACATTTAAGAAGTATTTAGATATTCAGTTGCATTGCCATAGCCTCCAGGGCTATGGGCCAAGTGCTGGAAAATGGGATTAGTGTAGTCAGATATTTGTTGACCGGTGTGGACATGATGGGCTGAATGGTCTCCTTCTGTGTGTAACCGTCTATGAAACTATCATTGATCGTTGTAAAAACCTACTTGGTTCACTAATGCCCTTTAGGGAAGGAAATCTGCAATCCTTACCTGGTCTGACCTACATGTGACTCCAAACCCACAGCAGGGTGGTTGACTCTTAACTGCCCTTTGAAATGGCCTAGCAAGCCACTCAGTTCAAGGGCAATTAGGGATGGGCAACAAATGCTGGCCTTGCCAGCGACATCCACATCACATGAAAGGAAAAAAAGACAGTGACAGATCGTGAAGCCCAGGCAGTATTAGTTCTCATCTCTTTCCTATCAGCTATTTCCTCTTTAACCTCTTGGGTTCCCCAGTGCAGTGCATCCCTCCAGCATGGCCTGCCATTAGCCACATCTCCCCAGCTTGTGGTC
This sequence comes from Cetorhinus maximus, assembly GCF_964194155.1. Lineage (NCBI taxonomy): Eukaryota > Metazoa > Chordata > Chondrichthyes > Lamniformes > Cetorhinidae > Cetorhinus > Cetorhinus maximus. The sequence continues at coordinate 11,725,096 of NC_135891.1, forward strand.
CCTGACACTCCTGCTAACATCCTTAAGCCCAAGCCTAGGTCAACCCAGCAGCCTTGAAGAATCTGCAAGTTCTCCATACAGAAGATCCCTTGGAATATCTTCATGATTGCTGTCCACCTTTTTAATGGTTCATCCAAATTCATCAAAAGCTAGCAAAACGCTAGTGCAGAGCTGTTTTAGCTCCACTCCATCCTGTGAGATGAGCACAGTAATTTCAGTGAAAAGAGGTTCTCATTTCAACATGTTTGATGTTACTGCCAGCTCTTAGGCAATATTAAAGAGTTTCCCAGCTGATCTGTTAAGTAGTAATACACCCTCAGGACTAGACATGAAAGCATAACAAAGAATTAAAATGCTACTTTATAGATCAGCATGTTACAGTGAGGGTAATAATGTGAAATCTCTATTAGTGAAACATTTACAAACAGTTCTGTTCGGTCTAGCCTAGATATCCAATTCCACTTTTTGAAAGCTTTTAAACCTGCCTGTAAAATCCACATGGTGACAATTACATCTATACAGGCAATGGCAGGACACTGAAACTCCGCAGAGCATTCCTAACCTAGACAAGAAATGTGATGTTGAGAAGTTAAAAGCTATCCTGTGCACTCAATGCTGCAGGAGACTGAGCAGCTTATGAATTATTGAGTTGCGTAAGGGTAGGATTAGTTTCCCTCCGATGTCATCATTTAATGGCAGTGCACTCTGATAAGGGTTTAACTCATTTCAGTTGGGTTTTTTTTCTTACCCTCTCCCAAGTTTTATTGTGAATTCTCTTCTTTTTAAGTTGTGTCCTTTCACGTGGAATATTGTCAGAGTTTGTTTGGAATCAACAGTATAAACATCACATTCCAGGGCTTTCCATAACTTAGTTGGGAAGTCACATCTTCCATAAAGGCCAGACAGGATTTGCTGTTGCTGTATTTATTGTGCAAGTGATCCTTAAGCTTACTCTAAACCAAAAAAAAATCCATTATTTTATCTAACCACAGAATCATGGATTGATACAGCATAGACAGAAGCCATTTGGCCCATTGAGTCTGTGCTGGCTCTTTGAACAAGCTGTCTAAGTATCCCTGTTCACTTTGCTCTTTCCCCATAGTCCTGCGTATTTTTCCCATTCAAGCATTTATCCAATTCCCCTTTGAATGTTACTGTTGAATCTGCTTCCACTGTCCTTTCAGGCAATGTGTTCCAGCTCACAACAACTCGCTGCATTAAAAACTTTTCTCTTCATTTCCCCTTGGCTTTTTTGCTTATCTTAAATCCGCATTCTCTGCTTACCAACCCGCTTACAATTGGAAACAGTTTCTTCTCTATGAAACTCCTCATGGTTTTGAACACTTCGATTAAATCTCTTCATAACCTTCACTGCTCTAAGGTGAACAACTTTGACAATGTCTATCTGTTTAGAGATCAGTTGCGGGCAGTAATTTTCTAACCTAACTCTGGACATATTTGTTAAGGCATAAAGATGACTTTAAGTTAATTAGAAAGGAAGTTGGAATGGGGGAAGTATTGTGAGGGAATGCTAGCTGATTATAGTTCGAGACAGCATCAATAATCTCGCAAATGCTGTTTGTACAAGCATTCATGAGAGAAAGGTGTGGCCTTCACTTAAAACTTCCCTTGGAGATACTGTCCAAGAACTGACTCTGTGTTTGGTATTAAGACACAAACTCTGTCTAAATACTCTGTGTTACAACACATTGGAACTTCTGTCTTTGAATGCTTTAAGCTGTCATCTGAAAGAGGATTGGAGTTGCTTGTCTATAAATTCTTAGTCATCTGATGAACATAAACATTTCATTTACTGCAGTATTACTTGTGAACTTTGTCAAACAGAAATTGTTCTCCTATGGAATCATTACAAAAGTTGGCTTTAATGGCACCTGGCAATGTCGCTGACTGGGCCAGCATTTATTTCCCATCCCTTATTGCCCTTGAGAAGGTGGTGGTTGGCCGCCGCCTTAAACCGCTGTAGTTCGTGTGGTGAGGGCACACCCATGTTGCTGTTAACTTGGCAGCTCTACTATTTTCACCCAGCAAAAATGAATGTGGTAATATAATTCCAAGTCAGGATGCTGTGTGACTTGGAGGGGAACTTGCAGGTGGTGGTGTTCCCATGTGCCTACTTCCTTTGTTCTTCAAGGTGGTTAAGGTTGTGAATTTGGAAGGTGCTGCAAAGGAGCCTTGGCGAGTTACAGTGCATCTTGTAGTTGGTGCACAGTTGGTGCACAATGCTACCACTGTGCACCAGTGGTGGAGGGGGTAATTCTTTAAACTGGTGGATATTAAAAGCTCCAACAGCAAATCATTGGCAACAGTGGGAAAATAAAACCAGCGATAGATTGCAAACTCAATTACATGGAGTTAATTTAAAATGATCATGCACGCATACACCCTCTCCCCATGACATCAAGGACAAACTGAACCAAACTCACTGAACAGAAAGACACAATTTCTGTTTAATACAGGGGGTGTGGGGTGTGGGGGGGTGGGGGTGGGTGCATAAGCAGCAAATTTAAAACCATACACTCTTATTCAAATACTGATGCCCTTGTGCCCTAGTGGGTAAAATTTTAGGACAGTGCCAGAATTTTAAATTAAAAATGATATATTCTGGTCAATTTTTGAACACTTTTGAACACGGGTTTTTGTTTACTTCACCAGATTTTTAATGTAAAAATGCTTTATATGAGGTTGATCTCAATAGGATTTTGAATCAGAAGTTCAGGATTATAATGAGAAAGGATTCTTTCCAATAGTGGCAGCTGGGGCATAACATATGATTGACAAATGTGACATTTAACTCTCATATCGACTACTTACCTTGTTGTAAGCACATGCACATAACCATAGCTTGTGCCTGTGCTCAGTTTAACTGTAACATTTATTTTAGGTGCCAGCCATGGCACAGTGGTAGCACTCTCACTTCTGAGTCTATAGGTTCAAATATTAGAGACTTCAAAGACTTCAGCCCATAACCTAGGCTGCCACTTCAGTGCAACACCAAGAGTGGACTGTGTTGCAGAATGTGCTAAGCCAGGATCCTAACAAGGAAGAGCTCCGGGCGTAACCTAACTGGATATTTACTTAGAAAACAGTTTATTTACACTATTTATGGTCTGTACATAGTGGGTTACAGGGAAGGCACATCTCCTCTCAGGGCTACCTATCTGCAGCCTAGAGTCTTCAGCATGTGACTGCTTGGTGTCAGTGCTACATCATCATGTACCTCACAGATTAGCATATCCATTCTGTTAACCCTTTATACTACATCATTCCACCCCTCCCATCCCTCACCAAGTGTTAAATGTGGCAGAGCTTTCGCTGTGTGCCCGGTGCCATTGGCTTTGTTTTTCCCGAAGGTTCAACTCCTTCACTCTCACTGTGTTATGGTCAGCAGGGGTGATATGAGGCCAAAAGTGCGCAGCAATAGGGGAACCTGCATTTTTAAATGGCAGCCCATAAGGAGTTCAGCCGAAGAGATCACTCGAGCCATCTTCCGCTTTATCTGGAGGTCGAAAATGGATCGTGTCCGCAGGGACGCGATGTACAAGCCTCTAGATAAAGGGGGAAAAAACGTGCCCAACATCGCCCTCATACTGATGGCCAACTTTGTGTGTGGCTGCATCAAGCAGTGCGTGGCTGCATCAAGCGGTGCGTAGACCCTCAGTACGCAAACACGAAGTGTCACTACGTGCTGAGGTTCTACCTGTCCCCGGTGTTGCGAAGGATGGGTCTGGCCACGCTGCCGCGGAACGCTCCAAGTAGTTGGACCGTGCCGTACCACCTGTCCCTCGTGGAAAAATTTATGCAGAAAAACACCTTTGACCACAAGTCCATCAGGCAGTGGTCAGCACGTAATGTCCTAGAGGCCCTGAGGGAAAAGGAGAGGGTGGACCCTGTGGGATGGTTCCCCGAGCAGACTGTCAAAGTCATTTGGCAGAATGCCTCATCGCCAGAACTTTCCAACAAGCACCAAGACGTGGCTTGGCTGGTGGTGAGAAAGGCCCTCCCCGTCAGATCCTTCCTACACGCCAGGAGTCTCACCCCCTCTGCACGTTGCCCTCGAGGTGGCTGTGGTGGGGAAGAGACCGTTGTTCACCTCCTTGTGGATTGTGCCTTTGCAAAGAAAGTCTGGAGAGAGATGCAGTGGTTGCTGTCGAGGTTCATCCCGAGCAGTTCTGTCACACAGGACTCTGTGCTCTACGGGCTGTTCCCAGGGACACACACCGAGACAAACATCAACTGCAGCTGGAGGATCATCAACTCGGTGAAAGACGCGCTTTGGTCTGCCCGAAACTTGTTGGTCTTCCAGCACAAAGAGTTGTCCCCGACCGATTGTTGCGGACTGGCACAATCCAAAGTCCAGGACTACGTGCTGAGGGACGCACTAAAGCTTGGGGCAGCTGCCGCAAAGGCGCAATGGGGAAGGGTCGCTGTCTAAGACCTTTCTGCCACAGCGCACCGAGGGACTGGGAACTGTTTAGAGCCCCTCGGGCTGTACAGCTCAAAATGAAAGGCTGTAAATGATTGTAATATTGTTTGTACTGATGCACCTGGTGATACATTTTGTAAAAGTTTAACCTGGATTGTACCCTTGTAATGGTGTTTTTGAAATGGTTTGGAATGTGATTGAAGATATTTTATGAATAAAGTATATTTTTGCAAAAAAAAAAAAGTTCAGCCGAAGAGAATCCATTGGCTAGGGGGTGTGGCCCGATACTACATGAGAGCTGAAGGTCAATCTGAATTCTTGGACAGGCCCTTACTGGTCCACACTGCTCACTCAGAGGAGAACGGTAGATCCCATTGTTAATGATGAATTGCTGAAAAGGGTCATTTGCAAATTGGTGTCCATTATCTTAAATAATTTTGTCCGGGAACCCGTGGGTGTAAACGATGGTCTGTTGTGCCCTGATGATGGACTCCGCTGTGGCTGTATGAAGCCTGATTATCTCTAACCATCGAGAATGCTAATCAATAACCACAAGATAATGTCTTGCCATGGAAGTCAATGTGGTCGAGCCCTAACTTCTGCCACGAGAGGTGAGGAAAGACAAACGGTACTAGAGATTCCGTTAATGCGGCAGGTATGAGAGGGATAGGACAAAATCCTGAACTGCTTGTGTGATGCCTGGGCACCACGTTATTGCGGGGCTCTTGTTCTGCATTTAGTGACGCCTAGGTAATCTCCATAAAGGTTGTGAAGATTATCTTGTCACATGGGGCGTGGAATGACCAAATGAGGGTCGTAAACCAGGAGGTCATCCACAACGGTCAAATAGGCTCACTGCTCATAGTATTTGTGGATAGGATGGTTGGTAGGGCTGTACTTAGACCACCCCTGGAGGCAGAGCACCCGCACTTTAACGCATTCAGCGTCCTCTCTTGGAGTGCTTCAAACATCCTGGAGTTTCATGGTGTTATGGGCAGTAGGCTCATGACAGTTGAGGAAAATGCTTCTACTTCAGACAGCAATGTAGAATCAAGGGTGACAGCATGGCTGACCATGGCCCTGGAGATAGTATCAGCTGTTGTTTGTGACATCCCTGGGGACATAGGCAGCTGTATATTGGTACTACATCAAATGGAGGCAAAATACAGAGGTTGAATACCAATGGGCACTTTAACAATCTCTGTGAAATTGAGGAGTGTTATGATGAGCTTTTGGTCAGTTTCTACTTGGAAGGGCAGCCCTATCAGGTAATCAGAAAAGTACACAACAGCCCAGTGCTTCTTTCTCAACAGCGGCATATCTTCCTTCGGTTTCCATGAGAGCTCTAGAAGCAAAAATGGACAGGTCTACCATTACTGTTCTTTTGCAGCTGGATGAGAACAGCGCTGAGGCGAGCGGAGAAAGCACCAGCAGAGACGACAGTAGGCAAAGTGGGCTCATGGTGCACCAGGACATCTGTGGTAATCTGAGGTGTAATACACCTTTAAAGACGGTTAGCAAATTGACCCCGTGACTGTAAGACCTAATAGCTGTGTAGCGCGGGCTACCAGGTTAATGTTAGTCTAGAGTAGGGTCTGGCCGGAGAAGCACACATCATGTTAATGCTCTGTTGTTTGTGTAAATAAATATTATGTGCTTCATTTCATACTGGTCTCTGCGTCTGCCATATATGGTAATCGACTCACCTGCCGACAGATAAGCGTGCAACCAGTTCGCGAGCATAGCGACCCATAGTCAAAACATAATAACATCTAAGGAGACTAGTCGCTCTTCAATGGATTGAAAGGCCTTGAATTGTTCTTCCACAGGAGATCTCTTCAGGGTTCCATGAGTGTGGCCTAGTTATGGATGAACTTTCCCACCTGGTTTACCATCCCAAGGAAAAGTTGAATGTCGGTGATACACATCGGTTGGGGAAACTCAGTAATGGCCTTTGTTTTCTGTTGCTCGATTGTATTATCATGCCGCTGGATGATGTGTCCTAGGAATTTTATCTTGGTCATGGCAAACTCACACTTGTCATTCAGCGTGAGGCCTGTTTCCTGGAGAATGTTGAGGACATCTCTTACCCTATGTTTGTGTTCCTCCCTTGTAGGGCCATGTATGAGAATGTCGTCCATGTGGCAGATAACCCCATGTTTGCCCTTGAGGATTGACGATATGGTACATTGGAATATCTCAGGGGCAGACAAAATGACAAAAGGGAGGCAGTTTAAAGAAAAATCAACTAAAGGGCATGATGAAGGTCATCAGATTCCTTGTCGACATTTGCCAAAACCTGCTATTCGCATCAAGCTTAGTAAAAAGGACACTATTGGTGAGATTGGCCAAAATATCGTCTACTAATGCCATTGGGTGGATGATGGTGTAGTGGTGTAGCTGGACTAGTAATGCAGAGACCCAGGCTAATGCTCTGGGGACATGGGTTCAAATCCCAAACATGGCAACTATTGGAGTTTAAATTCAATTAATTAATCTGGAATATAAAGCTAGTCTTAGTAACCATGATCCATGAAACAATCACGGATTGTTGTTAAAAACCTATCTGGTTCTGTAATGCCCTTCCTTCCCTTTGGGGGAGGAAATCTGCCATCCTATCTGCTCTGGCCTATATGTGACTCCAGACCCAAAGTAATGTGGTTGACTCTTAACAGCCCTCTGAAATGACTTAGCAAGGTCAGTTCAAGGGTATTTAGAGATGGGCTACAAATGCTGGCCTTTCCAGCGACGCCCACATTCCAGAAAGAATGAAGAAGAAGGGAAAACTTCCTCTATTTGGCTTTATTAAGCTGTGTATGATCCACACATAGCCGGAGCTATTAGGCTTAGAAACAGTGGCCAGACTGGAACACCAGCGGGTAGGTGGTGTGACCAGGGAAATTACGCCCCTGTGTAATATGCAGTCACTTTCTCCTTAATCTTCAGCAACAGTGGGGATTGTGGCACCTTCCTAGAGGTGAACAGGCACACTGGCATGGTGTCTGGGAGCGGAGAAATGTGATATCTGTCTTTAAGCTTCCCCAGCCCTTGAAAAAGTTGTGGAAATTTCTGGAGAAATATGACCCTGGTCTGTTGGAAGAATCTCATTGACTTTCTGTGTGATGCCTAACTGTACACATACATTCCCGCTGGGATGCTAAGATAGCGAATGATATAAAGGGTCTCCGTGATCTCTCGCCCCTTATGGCATAGTGTGGCTGTAATCTGACCCTTCACATGTTCCTCCCGGCCCCTGTAGTATTGTATCAGTAGGTTGGAGAGGAATTATGTGGAGCCATGCAAGGTGATCCACCAGTACAAATATCCCTGCACTTGTATCAAGTTTGAAGTGTGTTGGGAACCCTCTGACATCTAAATTGTTGGACTGGGAATGCTGGTGAACTTCACCTAGGAAGTGTGAGATAGGCGTTATCTCCTTGAGGTGCCATCGTTTGCCCCGTTTGTTGGAGACTGTAATTGATCAGAAGCCCTGGAAATGTCCTCTCCTGCTGCATCTGCGCCCCCTGCTGGACAATCCTGCTGTCTGCGCTGTCGTCTCGTGCCACAGCGTGGACATTTCAAAAATGGTGGCAGGCCGGTTTCCTGCCTTTAGTACTTTTTTGGTGGGCTTCAGCACGGGTGGAGTTACTGAGTTTGGGCCTGCTAGACAAATGGAATTTCTCGGCACCTCAGGCAGACCGAGACAATGCTGTGTCGGTAAAGACTAGTTATTGGGTCCGGAGTGGTCAGGAGCGAGTGACCGGCCCCATCTGAGGCCCGGGAGACATGGGTACCAAGGGTCCAATTCGTGTCCAGCCCCACAAAAGAAGGGGAAGAACCGACCTGGATTAGTTGTGTGTGGGTGATCAGACCCGAGGCTACTCGGAACTATATAAAGTTTATGTGGCATGTCTTCTGGCAGTGATCTCTGTGTGGGTCTTCGAGGCTCGAATTGAGCGGAGTTGGGGCAGTGACTGTTATTGCAGCGCCACCATCGCTACCCATCTTTGGTGAGAGATCGCCAAGATGCCTGACAAGACATCGTGCCGAGCTGGGATTGTGGTCGTCTTGGGTGACATGCATTGGGTTTGAAGTGTTTTGAGGTGTTTCCTATCAACTAAGACCATGCAAATGCAAGACTATCTTTGAAAATGAACCATACGGAGATTACAACTCCAGGCTGTGTGTCAGTTTCAGCTCACTTGGTAGCACTCTCACTGCTGGCTCAGGAAAGTTCTGAGTTCAAGTCTCATTTCAACACAAAAATCAAGGCTGGCACTCTAGTGAGATATTGAGGTCGTACTGCACTGATAGAGGTGCTGCCTTTTGAAGGAAACATTAAACTGGTACAAACTTACACTGACTGGGATGTGCTGCCTGAAAGAACAGTGTGAGCAGATTCATTAGTAACTTTCAAAAGGGGAATTGGGTAAATACTTGAAAAGGAAATATTTGCAGGGCCAAGGGGGGGACGGGGGGAAAGCAGAAGGGTAATGGGACAGGCACGATAGGCCGAATGGTCTCCTGCTGTGCTGTATTATTCTGTGAAATTGAGGCCCTTGTCTGCCCTCTCGGTTGGATGCAAAAGATCCCATGGGACTATTTTGAAGAAGTGCAGGAGGGTTATCCCCAGGGTCCTGGTCAATACTTATCCCTCAATTAACATCACAAAAACAGATTATCCGGTCTTTATCTCATTGCTGATTGTTGGAGTTTGCTGTGTGCAAATTGGCTGCTGGTGTTTCCTACATTACAACAATGACTGCATTTTAAAAGTACTTCTTTGGCTGTAAAGCACATTGAGACAGCTGGTGGTGATGAAAGGTGCTATATAAATGCAAGTTTTTCTTCCTTAAAATTGAGAGCTTGTTGAATCTTGAAAAAATCCACATATGATGCCAGCCATAATGACAACAGCTTGTATTTATATAGCACCTTTAACTTAATAAAGTGTTCCAAGTTGTTTCACAGGAGTGTTATAAAGAAAACTTAGGAGTTCTAAGTTCTAAGGCGTGTCTTAAAGGAGGAAAGAGGGGTAGAGAGACAGAGAGGTTTAAGGAGTGAATTCCAGAGCTTAGACAGCTGAAGGCACAGCCACCAATAGTGGAGCAATTAAAATTAGGGATGCCCAAGAGGACAGAATAAGATGAGCTCAAATATCTCAGGGGATTGTGGGGCTGGAGAGTACAGAGATCGGGGAGTGGCGAGGGCTTGGGATTCCAAAACGAGGTTGAGAATGTCAAAATCGAGACATTGCTTGATTGGGAGCCAATGTAGGTCAGTGAGCACAGAGGTGATGGGTGGACAGGACTTGGAGAAAGTTAAGACACGGACAATAGAGTTTTGGATGACTGCAAGTTTACAGACATTATATAAGTATATAATTGGTGCCAATATTCTCATAGATAAGGTGTATATCAGCAATGTTGTAATATGAAATGTACTGTGCAATTATAAAAAAGCACCACCATTGAGGAACAGCATGGTGTACCGTGACAACTGACTACCTGGGCAGTTGGTGGTGTAGTGGTAATATCACTTGGCTAATAATCCAAACACCCCCAATTAATGCTCTGGGGAGATGGGTTCATGGCACCTGGTAGAATTTAATTTCATGTAATGAAATTGAAAACTAGTCTCAGTGATGATGATTATGAAGCTATCAATTGTTTTAAGAAAAATGTATCTGGTTCACTAATGCTCTTTAGAGAAGGAAATCTGCCAACCTTACCTGGTCTGGCCTACATGTAGCTACAGACCCACAACAATGTGATTCTTAACTGCCCTCTGAAATGGTGTGCAAGCCACTCAGTTCAAGGGCAATTAGAGATGGGCAACAAATGCTCACTTTGGGTGAGGCCAACACCTTTAGAAGAGAGATTTAGGGAGAAGAAAAATTATTCTATGACTGCCTATAGCAACTCTATAAGGAGGCTTCCATTTTATAGCACTCTCCATTATAATTTGGGAAGATGGTGGCAATGTCACTTGACTAGCAATCCAGAGGCCCAGGCTAATGATCTGGGGACATGGTTTCAAATCCCATGATGGCAGCTGATGGAATTTAAATTCAATTAATAAATCTGGAAAATAAAGCTAGTCTCAGAAATGGTGACATGACAGCTATCATCAGTTGTCGTATAAACCCACCTTGTTCACTAATGTCCTTTAGGGAAAGAAATCTGCCATCCTTACCTGGTCTGGCCAATGTGTGACTCCAGACCCACAAAGCCATGGTTGACTCTTAACTGCCCTCTGAAATGGCCTAGCAAGCCATTCAGTTCGAGGACAAATAGAGATGGACAACAAATGCTGGCCTTGTCATTGATGCTCAGACAATTAAGGAAAGCCAGCATGGATTCATAAAGGGAAAATCATGGTTAACTAACTTGCTGGAGTTTTTTGAGGAGGTAACAGAGAAGGTTGATAAGGGAAACACTGCTGATGTGGTGTATATGGATTTTCAAAAGGCATTTGATACAGTGCCACACAATAGACTTGTGAGCAAAATTCTATGTCATGGAATAAAAGAAAAAGTAGGTACTTGGATAAAAAATTGGCTGAGTGACAGGAAACAGAGAGTAGTGATAAATGAAAAACAAAAACAGAATTACCTGGAAAAACTCAGCAGGTCTGGCAGCATCGGCGGAGAAGAAAAGAGTTGATGTTTCGAGTCCAGACTTGCTGAGTTTTTCCAGGTAATTCTGTTTTTGTTTTGGATTTCCAGCATCCGCAGTAGTTTTTTGTTTTTATAGTAGTGATAAATGGTTGTTTTTCAGATTGGAGGAAGGTTTGTAGTGGAGTTCCCCAGGGGTCAGTGTTGGGACTCTTGCTCTTCCTGATATATATTAATAACCTAGACTGTGGTGTGCAGGGCATGATTTCAAAATTTGCAGATGATGCTAAGATAGTGTCAATGTTGTCAACTGTGATGGGGATAGTCTTGAACTTCAAAAGGACGTAGATATGTTGGTGGATTGGGTAAACAAGTGGCAGATGAAGTTCAATGCAGAGAAGTGTGAGGTGATTTGTTTTGGCAGGAAAGATATGGTGTGACTGGATAAAATAAAGGGAGAGCCTCTAAAGGAGGTGCAGCAACAGAAGGACCTAGGTGTATATGTACATAGGTCACTGAGGATGGCAGGGCATGTTGAGAGAGCAGTTAATAAAGCATATAGTATCTTAGGCTTTATTAATAGGGGCATTGAGTACAAGAGTAAGGAAGTCATGTTGAACTTGCATAAGACACTAGTTAGGCCTCATCTGGAGTACTGCATCCAGTTCTGGGCACCATACTTGAGGAAGGATGTGAAGGTATTGGAGAGAGTACAGAGGAGATTCACAAGAATGATTCCAGTGATAAAGAACTGTAGCTATGAGGATAGATTGGAGAGGTTGAGACTGTTTTCCTTGGAGAAAAGGCTGAGAGGAGACTTAATAGAGGTATTCAAGGGGTGTGGACAGGGTAAATAGTGAAAAAATGTTCCCACTCAAGAGAACATCAAGAACTAGAAGACATAGATTTAAAATAATTGGCAAAAGGAGTAAATGTGATGTGAGGAAAAAATTTTTGGAACAAACTCACTGAAATAGTGGTGGAGGCAGGCTCGATTGAAGTATTCAGAAGGGAATTGGATTGCTACCTGAAAAGAATGTGCAAGATTATGGGGATAAGGCAGGAGAGTGGGACTAGGTGGAATGATTTCAGAGGGCCAGTGCAGACTCGATGGGCCGAATGGCCTCCTTCTGCACTGTAAAGATACTGTGATAATGTGAAGCCAGCAAGAGCCCCACATGGCCTCTTTTCAGGAAGGCCTACTGCATCTTGTTCCAGGCGGGCACTTGACAGGCCAGAAGTGGGCCTTTCACTGGGATCAAGGACCCCGGGAGTGGAAACCCATCCACTGAGAGCTTCCGACATGTTGGAGGCTGGCAGCTCTGTTGAACGGCAGCACCACTGGGAAGGCAGTGGCTGCTGCTGGTATAACACCTACGCGAGGCTAGTATCATCAATGGATCCCAGGTCACAGGGGAGTGATGGCGGGAAGGGGGTCATGGCCGGGGAGGGGGTGGTCAGCACCAAGGGCAGTGTGTGGCTCTCAGTGGACCTCCCCTTCCAGGTGCCTGGTCCCTTGATCAGGCACTGAATGCCTTTGAACGAGGAACCCACCCCCTCAAGCCCCCACCTTTCCCCCACCTCTTGGGAGCCTGCAAGCAACCCTGCACAGGTTTGCTGTGCACCGTGTGGCGAGCCCCTGCCCTCCATTGGGTTAACATTAGAGGCAGAGTGATGAGGCCTTAAGTAAGCCTTCATTGCCCGCTTAAGGGCCTCAAGTGGCAACAGGCTGGGAATGCTGCCCTTGGGCCTTCCTGCCATGGACTTAGTCAGGAGGTGTGAGGATGGCAGAGTCCCCACCCACCACCCTCCCACCTGATTAAATGCCCCCCTGCCACCAAACCCACCAGGGGGGAAGGCACAATTCCGCACATTATTTTTTTCTCCTTACATGGATTAAATGATTGATAAATACAGATGTGAGAACGGGTAGAGATGTGCATTTGTTTTGAACGCATGGCCCGAAAGGGTGGCGAAAGCAGATCCCATGGGAAATCCCAAAAGCCAATTGGGCGTGCATGTACTTGAAGAGGACTAATTTTGCAGATTATGGGGAAAAATCTGGGCTGTGGAACTAAATTGGACAGCTCTTTCAAAGAACCAGCACAGGCATGATGGGCTGAATGGCCTCCTTCTGTGCTATATGATTCTAAGCAAATGTTAAGCCTTTCTGAAAGAAGAGTACAGCCACTGAGAAGCTGCGGCATATTGATTGTTGCCATGTACGAAATGCACCAGGCAATTAAAAACCACAGCACCGCCATTGGGAAAGTGCAGCGCACTGACTGAGTCAGCGCTACAGATCGTGGTGAGGGCGCAGGCGCACATAGGTGTTCGCTTCCGGGTTTGCGGAGTCGCGCGCGGGGGGGGTGGGATAGCGGCCCGTCAGTCAAGCTGGCCCAGGGAGCGACCTGTCAATCAAGCTGTCCCAGGGAGCGACCCGTCAATCAAGCTGTCCCGGGGAGCGGCCTGTCAATCAAACTCTCCCGGGAAGAGACGTGCAGCGGAGTCAACACAAATACATGCTCGGCATTTTCTACACCGCCTGCTTCTCCATTGTCATCGGAGCGCGGGGCCACAATGCAAAAGGCAAAGAAATCCAGGCGGAGGAGATGGCTCAGTACAGGTCAGTGCCGCTGGATTGGCGTTGCAGGCGGGGTAGGGGAGAGGGGGGGTTAAAATGGAATGCCCCTTCTCCTGTTTGCAGATTGCTCCCTGTTGAAAGTTGTGCTTACACTTGGGCAAAATGAACTGCCGCCAGAAATAAATGCATCTTCCCCAGGCTCCCTAGAGGTGTCAGCTGTGGCTCAGTTCATAGCACCCTCGCCTTTGAATCAGAGGGTTGTGGGTTCATGTCCCACTCCCGGAAACCAAGAACTGTGATTTTACTCGAAAAGAGTTGCAATCTGTGACTGTTGGTAACTCAAAGAGTTTCCCCAGGCTCCCTGACCAATTAGAGGGCTGACGTGCCCGCTGATTGTATTGTGCCACAGGAACACATTTTTAACACTTAACACACAGCCTTGTTACGTTGGGAACAATGACCCCTGGGCTGTTTCTCTCTGGGGTGGGGGGGGAAAACATTGGTCTGCTTGGACAACTTCTTTACCTTTCTGCTGGTAAATATTGATAGGGGAATGTGGAATTCACTGCTGAAACCAGCTTCCCCCACCCCCTTAGCAAAGTTACAGGAAGAGGATGATGATACGATTTCCTGGTGTTACTGCATTGTGGTTCCAAATGTAGCAGCAATCCTCTGGTATCTTCGAAGCATAGAAAGAATTTACAGCAGAGGAGGCCATTCAGCCCGTCATGCCCCCGCCGACCAAAACGAATGAATCCCACTTCCCAGCTCTTGATCTGGACCCAATGCAGTTCCCTCTACATTGGAGAGACCAAACGCGGACTGAGTGACCGCTTTGCAGAACACCTTCGGTCTGTCCGCAAGCATTACCCAGACCTTCCTGTCGCTTGCCATTTCAACACTCCACCTTGCTCTCATGCCCACATGTCTGTCCTTGGCTTGCTGCATTGCTCCAGTGAAGCTCAATGCAAACTGGAGGAACAGCACCTCATCTTTCGACTAGGCACTTTACAGCCTTCCGGACTCAATATTGAGTTCAACAATTTTAGATCGTGAACTCTCTCCTCCATCCCCACCCCCTTTCTGATTTTCCCCCTCCTTTTTGTTTTTTTCCAATAATTTATATAGATTTTTCTTTTCCCACCTACTTCCATTATTTTTAAATGTATTTCCATCCATTGTTTTATATCTACCTTTTAGCCTATTTCGATCCCTTCCCCCCATCCCACCCCCACTAGGGCCATCTGTACCTTGCTCGTCCTGCTTTCTACCCTTAATTAGCACATTCCTTAGATAATATCACCACCTTCAACATCTCTTTGTCCTTTTGTCTGTGACATTTTGGTTATCTCCACCTATCACTGGCCCTCTATCCAGCTCTACTTGTGTGTGTCCACCTCCCCCCCCCCCCCAACCCCAAACCAGCTTATATTTCACCTCTCTTCTATTTTTACTTAGTTCTGTTGAAGGGTCATTTGGACTCAAAACGTTAACTGTGTTCCTCTCTGCTGCCAGACCTGCTGAGTTTTTCCAGGTATTTCTGTTTTTCTTTTGGATTTCCAGCATCCGCAGTTTTTTGCTTTTTGCTTTGATCTGGACCCTGTAGGCTACGGTACAAGTGTGTATCTGAGTGCTTTTTAAGTGCGACGAGGGTTTCTGCATCTTAACAGATTTTCAGGCAGTTTCAGATCCCATTACCTTTTGGGCGAAAAAAATACTTCTCAACTTCCCTCTGATGCTTCTTCCAATTACTTTAAACCTGTGCCCCCTAGTTATTGACCTCTATTTTAAGAGAAATAGGTCCTTCCTACCCACTCACTCTAGAACCCTCGTAATTTTATACATCTCAATTATTCACCTCTCATCCTCCTCTGTTACAAAGAAAACAGTCCCAGCCTATCTAGTCTTTCCTCATAACTAAAATTCTCCATTCCTGGCAATGGCTCCTCTGTATCCTCTCTAGTGCCATCACATCCTTCCTGTAATGAGGTGACCAGGACCAATGAGAATATAATGTGTGTCCATGCTATGATATTTTGTGTTGAGTTGTGTTGTGTGCCACTGACAAGGAGCTCTTGGCACCGGCTGCCTGCCTTGCAGCGGCTCAAACCTGTGCTCACCAGTCATCCTGTGACGAAATTTGCCTTAAAACACATGTGGCTTAATTAACTTTAGTAGGGAAATAAACATGGTCTTTCTGCAGTCAAAGTGGGTCTAAGATGGCAGGCTTGGTGATAGGAGATTCGAACCAAATCTACCCTCTTGTCGTAGACCGTGTATCACTGGAGTCATGCACATCCGCAGTGTTCCAGGGTACTGTTGGCTCATTAATAGAAACTGGAGGGTGGACCTGCAAGTGGGAGCTGGGGCTCACCCCACTCAACCCTAGATGGCTCTGCTCGTCAGTGTCCTATAAATCGAGGTGATCAGCGAAAAGCTTGTTGTGGCTTTACCTGGTTAAACTCATGTGCATTTAGGGGCCATTTGCCAAATCGTGCTGAAGCTCTCTCTGGGTGTGGCTGGACATAAGAAATAGGAGCAGAAGTAGGCCATTTGGTCTCTCGAGCCTGCTCCCCCTTTCAGTAAGATTATGGCTGATCTTCTACATCAACTTCACCTTTCTGCACTCTCCCTATATGCCTGGGGCTCCTTCAGTATCCAAAAAAATGATCAATCTCAGTCTTTTGAATATATTCGCCCTGCTGAGTATCCTCGACTTTCTGGGGTAGAGAATTCCAAGGATTTACAACTTTTTGAATGAAGAATTTCCTCCTCATCTCAATCCTAAACGGCCAACCCCTTATTCTAAGATTGCGACCCCTAATATTAGACTTCCGAGCCAATGGAAACATCCTTCCAGCATCTAACCTGTCGAACTCCTTAAGAATTTTATATCACCTCTCATTCTTCTAAACTGTAGAGAACATAGGCCTAGTCTCTTCATCAGACAATCCCTTCATCCCAAGAATCAATCTAGTGAATCTTTGTTGCATTCCCCCCAAGACAGGATATCTTTCCTTGCGTAAGGAGACCAAAACTACACATTGTACTCCAGGTGTTGCCTCACCAAGGCCCTATTTAATAGTAAGACTGCTTTACTGTATTTGCATGATAACTTTGTGATTTGTGTGCAGGTACACCCAGGTACCTCTGAATACCAACATTTCCCTGTCTCTCGCAATGTAAAAAAAACTGTTTTTCTATTTTACCAACAAAAGTGTATAACTTCACACTTTCCCACATTATTTTCCATCTGCCATGTTCTTGCCTCTCATTTATCTAAACCCTAGGTATAGTATTTCCTAATAGGGAGAAAGTGTGCCCTCCATATTGTGCAGTAGGTTATTTAACGGTATGTTACTTTTTTTTATTCCTTCATGGGATGTGCATGTCACTAGCTGGGCCAGCATTTAATGCCCATCGGTAACTGCCCTTGAGAAAGTGGTGGTGAGCTGCCTTCTTGAACTGCTGCAGTCCATGTGGTGTAGGTACACCCACAGTGCTGTTAGGGAATGAGTTCCAGGATTTTGACCCAGCGACAGTGAAGGAACGGCGATGTATTTCCAAGTCAGGATGATGATTAGGTTGGGCAGGAACTTCCAGGTGGTGGTGTTCTCTTGCGTCTGCTGCACTTGTCCTTCTAGATGGTAGTAGTCGTGGGTTTGGAAGGTGCAGTCCAAGGAGGCTTGGTGAATTCTTGCAGTGCATCTTGTAGATGGTATACAGTGCTGCCACTGTGCGTTGGCGGTGGAGGGAGTGAATGTTTGTGGATGGGGTGCCAATTAAGCAGGCTGCTTTGTCCTGGATTGTGTGGAGCTTCTTGAGTGTTGTGGGAGCTGCAGTCATCCAGGCAAGTGGGGAGTATTCCATCACACTCCTGACTTGTGCCTTGTAGATGGTGGACAGGCATTGGGGAGTCAGGAGGAGAGTTACTCACTGGAGGAGTCCTAGCCTCTGACCTGCTGTTGTAACCACACTATTTATGTGGCTAGTCCAGTTCGGTTTCTGGTTAATGGTAACCTCTAAGATGTTGGTAGTGGGGGATTCAGTGATGGTGATGCTGTTGAATGTCAAGGAGCGATGGTTAGATTCTCTCTTGTTGGAACTTGTCATTGCCTGGCACTTGTGTGGTGCGAATGTTACATGCCACTTATCAGCCTAAGCCTGGATATTGTCCAGGTCTTGTCGTATTTGGACAAGGACTTCTTCAGTATCTGAACAATCGCTAATGGTGCTGAATATTGTGCAATCATTAGTGAACATTTCCACTCCTGACCTTGTGATGGAAGAAAGGTTATTGAGGAAGCAGCTCAAGATGGTTAGGCTGAGTACACTACCCTGAGGAACTCCTGCAGTGATGTCCTGGAGCTGAGATGATTGACCTCCAACAACCACAACCATTTTCCTTTGTGCTAGGTACGACTCCAACCAGTGGAGAGTTTTCCCCTGATTCCCATTGATCCCAGTTTTTCCAGGGGTCCTTGATGCCACACTCGGTCAAATGCTCCCTAGATGTCAACGGCAGCAACTCTCACCTCACCTTGGGAGTTCAGCTCTTTTGTCCATGTTTGATCCAAGGCTGTAATGAGGTCAGGAGTGTAGTGATCCTGGCGGAACCCAAACTGAGTGTCATTGAGCAGGCTATGGCTTAAGCAAGCGCTGCTTAATAGCACTGTTGGTGACCCCTTCCACCACTTTACTGTTATCAAGAGTAGACTGATGGAGCGGTAATTGGGTGGGTTGGATTTGTCCTGCTTTTTGTGTATAGGACATACCTGGACAATTTTCCACATTGCCGAATGAATGTCATTGTTGTAACTGTACTAGAACAGCTTGGCTAGGGGCGCAGCAGGTTCTGGAGCACAAGTCTTCTGTACTATTGTCGGAATATTGTCAGGGCCCATAGCCTTTGCAGTATCCAGTGCCTTCAGCTGTTTCTTGATATCACGTGGCGTGAATCAAATTGGCTGAAGACTGGTAATAATAATTATTATTGAGGTTGAGGATATACAGAGGGAACATAAACAGAATTACCTGGAAAAACTCAGCAGGTCTGGCAGCATCGGCGGAGAAGAAAAAAGTTGACGTTTCGAGTCCTCATGACCCTTCTGCCGAAGAGTCATGAGGACTCGAAACGTCAACTCTTTTCTTCTCCGCCGATGCTGCCAGACCTGCTGAGTTTTTCCAGGTAATTCTGTTTTTGTTTTGGATTTCCAGCATCCGCAGTAGTTTTTTGTTTTAATACAGAGGGAACATGTTTATTCAGTACCTTGAGCACATATAAAGAGAAACTTAGGTGGCTGGGACTCCAAGTGGAGGGCTCTCTTCTGAGTCCTCGCCTTTACCATTGGGCATTTGGCGTGGAGGGTGTTGCATGCAGCAGCCTCTTGCAATTGTGGATTGAGATTGTTCACGGACTCCCAGGCCACTTGTATTTTCTGTGGTCTTGTGGAAGTCTATGTTCCAGGTTGCCCAATCTGGCAGCCCCTTTTTGACTACTTGGAGGGGCTGCTCCTCAAGCTTTGATTGCACTTCATCCACACGCCCCTGATCTGGCCACCCGGTGTGGAAGGGTGGGGCAGGCAGATTGGAGGACCTCCTCATGGGTCTGCTTCTGGGCCTGCACAAGGTGACCATTAACAGATATAGGCAATGGGCCATGGAGGGGGTTGTTAGACCCGGCTGTCTGCCCCTATTCTGTGTTCGCACCTGGGTGCCCCTGGAGAGGGAGCGTGTGCTGCCCGTCATTACGCTTGAGGCCCCCCATGACCAGTAGGCACCAGAGGGGCTGGGTGCATCATCAACCCCAGGAACATTGAAGAAAACTTATCAAAATGACTTGGATGAAGGGATGGATGGGATGGTTGCCATATTTGCTGATGACACAAAGATAGGTAGGAAAGTAATTTGTGAAGAGGACATAAGGAGGCTACAAAAAGATAGGTTAAGTGTGGGCAAAGACCTGGCAAGTGGAGTATAATGTGAAAAAATGTGAAATTGCCCATTTTGGCTGGAAGAATAAAAGAGAAGCATATTATCTAAATGGTGAGAGATTGCAGAGCTCTGAGTTGCAGAGGGATCTGGGTGTCTTCGTGCATGAATCGCAAAAGATGAGTATGCAGGTACAGCAAGTAATTAAGAATGCTAATAGAATGTTACCATTTATTGTGAGGGGAATTGATTACCAAAGTAGGGAGGTTATGCTTCAGTTATACAGAGCACTAGTGAGACCACATCTGGAGTACTGTGTACAGTATTGGTCACCTTATTTACGGAAGGATGTAAATGCATTGGAAGCAGTTCAGAGAAGGCTTACCAGACTAATGCCTGGAATGGGCGGGTTGTCTTATGAGGAAAGGCTGGACAGGCTAGGCTTGTATCCACTGGAGTTTAGAAAAGTAAGAGGCGACTTGATTGAAACATATAGGATCCTGAGTGGACTTGTCAGGGTGGATGTGGAGAGGATGTTTCCTCTTGTGGGAGAATCTAGAACTAGGGGGTCACCGTTTAAAAATAAGGGGTCGCCCATTTAAAACGCAGATGAGGCAAAATTTTTTCTCTGAGGGTTGTGAGTCTTTGGAACTCTCTTCCTGAAAAGGTGGTGGAAGCAGAGTCTTTGATTATTTTTGAGGCAGAGATGGATAGATTTTTGGTAAGCAAGGGGGTGTTGGTTAATCGGGTAGGTGGGATGCAGATTTGAGTTTACTATTAGATAAGCCATGAACTTATTAAATGGTGGAGCAGGCTCGAGGGGCCGAATGGCCTCCTGCTCCTTGTTTGTATGTTCGTATAATTAAATTAAAATAAAGTTTTGTCTTTTTATTACTGTGCCCTCTTAAGGGGCTTTCAATTAGTTGATTAGTTTATTTGTTATTAGTTTACTTTATAGGTATCAAAAGAGCATATAAAGAGAGACTTAAAGAGCGATGTCCACTGGTACGCTTATTATTTTAATTTGATAAGTTTCCTTTAAAGTTTTTTGGTTTATGTTACGTTACCCTTTCATGGGGTGCTCATTAGTTAATTAGTTTATCTGATTTACTGAAAAGAGTATGAAATGAGACTTCCCCTTTAAGGGGTTGTTTGTTCATCTTAATTATTTACTTGACTATTCAATTACCAAAAGATTATAAGAAGAGGCAATCTGGGACACTGGCTGCTGCTTAAGGAGGAGGCAGGATTGGAATGGGCAATAAAAAATGCTGATTTAGCCAGTGATGCCCAAGCCCTGTGAAAGTATAATTTAAAAAAAGCCATTTGTAATGTTGCATTCTGTACACAAATCTAGTACTAAGTAAAAGATTGGTGTCTGGATTTCTACATCATCGCCTGGCTTCAGAATAAATTAATATAGATTTCTCAGTAGCTTGGTTTGAAGCATGTAATGATATTTCCATAATGTAAGACAACTAGCTGACTTATAAAAATGCCCACAGTGAACATATGATCTTTAAAGGAAATCTTGCTAGTGACCGATGATTACTTGCTGTTTGGAATTTCTATTTGTTCAGTAGGGTTATTATGGGAATGGTAGCATAGTGATAATGTTACTGGTCTGATAATCCAGAGGCCCAGACTACTGGGGTTGTCCATTGAAATTGAGTAGACAAGGCCTATATTCTCTAGAGTTTAGAAGAATGAGAGGTGATCTCATTGAAACATATAAAATCCTTAAGGGGTTCAACAGGTTAGACACTACAGTTGGTGGAAGTTGAATTCAATTAATTAATACACTTGGAATAAAAGGCTAGCCTCCTTAATAATGATCACAAACTACTATTTTGTCATAAAAACCCATCTGGTTTGCAAACCTCCTTTAGGGGAGGAAATCTGCCGTCCTTACCCGGTGTGGCCTACATGTGACTCCAGACCCACAATAATGTGGTTGACTCTTAACTGCCCGCTGAAATGGTCTAACAAGTCACACAGAGGGCATTTAGGGAATGGGCAATAAATGCTAACCTTGCCAGTGACACTCACACCCCAAGAATGAATAAAATAAACTGAACAAATTCTATCTGTGACATGTGATAAGCACCTCAGACCTTGCTAATCCTCCAACAATAAGAACTTGTGTGTTTTTACCGTCCCTTTGGGTTCTGTGCTTCTTTAGGGTTTGACTGGAGAATTAGTACAGACTGGATTACAAGTCTCCTATATATCGATGTGGTTTCTTTCCCTTCACAGAGAGCGAGTCAAAGACATGTTTTATCATGCCTACAACAACTATTTGGAGAACGCTTTCCCTTATGATGAACTACGACCTTTGACTTGTGATGGCCAGGATACGTGGGGGAGGTAAGTTGTAGCTGACCTTAGCTGTATTCATTTTCTAGCAAAAAAATAATTTTCTTTTAATTTTTGAAGAAGAGGTGTTTGAGGGGACATAACCCAACCCAAACTATTAGATAAGTTACTCAGTAGTCATTGATCACTTAGCTTTGGATTAATTTGATTAGATCTTTGTGAATACGCACACTCATGGGAAAATAATAGTTAAATAATGCATCTTTTTGACAAGACTCCCAGATGCCTCAGTTTTGGAAATGTGTAGCAATCAGGTCAGAAAGTCCTGGGTTCAGTATCTGTGGTGTTAGCTGATTGTAGCTGAGGGCTGGGCAAAGGTGCTGCAGCTAATCTTTGGAGAGGGAAGGGGCTTTCCATTTTGATTGCTGCCTTGGTTTTATGGATGATTATATTACGGGCAGTGTGTCTACAGAGATCACACACTTGAGGTGTCTTTGTTTTGCACAGATGCTAAAGAGTCTAACAATGCTGGCTACCTCTGAGCTGCAGCCGGAAACACGCGAGCAGATTCCAATTTGCAAAGTGTCATGACAGCAACTAAACTCCTTTGGTATCAGGCTGCATTTACTTACAGCAATTAGACTTTGTGGCATTAAAGGGTTAAGGCATCTGAAACAGACAATGGAACTAATGTGAATACATTGAGACAGTGCATTCTGTGGTGTAGCTATACGCGCTAATTCAAAATAAAACTATACATGCAACATCAAAATAAAGTGACACACAAAACGAGTAATTACACTGAAAGTGCAGTGGGGCACAAGCTTGTAACTTGAAGTGTAGGCGTGCTCAACACTTCGCGTGTGTAGGAGCAGGGGAGTGTGGGGGTGGGGAGGAGAGTAAATACCTTGATAACCTGAAGGTTTAAGGTACAAAATTTAGAAGGGGTCTGCAAGATGCCTTCTTCAGAAATTTTGATTTTAACATCTTTTTTGGCATGGATGTTGCTGTTTTTTAAAATAATAAGTTCTGTTTGGTGCAGCGGCATACTTTTAAGGAGTTATTTAATAAATCTAAGCAAAGATTATTCCCAGTGAGAAAGAAGGGCTCTTTGAGAAGGATGCATCATCCGTGGCTAAATAAGGTGTCAGAGCCAAGTTTATGGCACCACAGGCAGCTCTGCTGTACAGGAGGGGAGAAAAAAAGAGGGGAAGACCAGTAGTAATAGGGGATTCGTTAGTTAGGGGAACAGGCAGGCCTTTCTATGGCCATAGGCGTGACTCCAGGATGGTATGTTGCCTCCCTGGTGCTGAGGTCAAGGACGTCGTGGAGCAGCTGCAGGACATTCTTCTGGGGGGGGGGCGTGACCAGCCAGAGGTCGTGGTCCACATTGGTACCAACGACTTAGGTAGGAAAGGGGATGAGGTCCTGAAAGCAGGGTTTAGGGAGCTAGGAAGGAGATTGAAAAGCAGGATATCTAAAGCCGTAATCTCAGGATTACTCCCGGTGCCACGTGCAAGAGAGCATAGAAATAGGAGAATTGAAGAAATAAACATGTGGCTGGAAAGCTGGTGTAGGAGGGAGGGCATCAGATTTCTGAGGTATTAGGACCTGTTCTGGACGGTCTACACCTGAACAGGACTGGGACGAATATCCTTGCAAGGAGATTTGTTAGTGTTGTTGGGGTGGGGGTGGTGGGGTGGTTAAACTAGATTGGCAGGGGGATGTGAACCTGAGGGCAAGTTCAGAGGAGGGAACGGGAGATGGAGAATTAGCGAGTGACTCTGAAAGACAGAAGCAGCACAGGTTAAAAAGTGTACAGCACAGGAATTTGGCAGTGTTAAAAGGTATATATGTAAATGCAAGGAGTATAACAAATAAAGCTGATGAGCTGAGGGCACAGATGGACTCATGGCAGCATGATATCATTGCTATCATGGAAACTTGGCTTGAGGGGCAAAAATGGCAGCTTAACATCCCTGGATATAGAGTTTTCAGGCAGGATAGGGAGAGGGATAAAAAAGGTGGGGATGTAGCATTATTGGTTTAAGAATCAATTACAGCTGTGAGGAGGGATGATTTACTAAATGAATCATCAAATGAGGCCATATGGGTTGAGCTCAGAAATAAACAAGAGGCAGCCACACTGCTGGAGTGTACTATAGATCCTCAAATAGTGGAAGGGAGTTAGAAGAGCAAATATGTAGACAGATTTCTGAGTGCAAAAACAGTAGGGCAGTAATCGTTGGGGACTTCAACTACCCTAATATCAATTGGGATACGAACAGTGTGAAGGGCACAGAGGGTGCAAAATTCTGGAACTGCTTTCAAGAGAACTTTTTGGCCAATACGTTACAAGCCCAATGAGAGGGGGCACAGTTCTAGATTTAGCCTTGGGAAATGAAGGTGGGCAAGTGGGTGAAGTAGCAGTGAGGGGGTGCCATTTTGGAGATAGTGACCTTAATGTAGTTAGATTTAGCACCATTATGGAAAAGGACAAAGATAGAACAGGAGCAAGAGTTCTAAATTGGAGGAAGGCAAATTTTACAAAGCTGAGAGGTGAGCTGGCGAGAGTGGGCTGGATACAGCAATTAGAAGGAAAAACTGTGTCAAATCAGTGGGAGACATTCAAAGGTGAGATTCTATGGGCACGATGTAGACATGTCCCCACAAAGAAAAAGGGTGGTACTGCCAAATCTAGAGCTTCCTGATTATCCAGAAACATACAGGCCAAGATAAAGCAGAAAAAGAAAGCTTGTGATAGTCACAAAAGACTTAATACTGTTGAAAGCCTATAGGAGTTTAGAAAAGGTGTGAAGTAAAAATGGAAATTGGGAAAGCAAAGAGAGGATATGAAAAAGTATTGGCATGTAAAACCAAAGAAAATCCTAAGATGTTTTACCAGCACATTAAGAGCAAGAGAATAACTAGGGGAAAGGTAGGGCCTATCAGAGATGTACATGGTAACTTGTGCGTGGATGTTGAAGATGTGGGCAGCGTTTTCAATTAGTACTTTGTCTCTGTCTTCACTAAGGAGAGGGATGATGCAGACATTCTAGTTAAAGAGGAGTGTGAAATATTAGATATAATAAGCATAGTGAGAGAGGAAGTACTGGAGGGACTGGCATCCTTGAAGGTGGATAAATCACCAGAGCCAGATGGATTGTATCCCAGGCTGTTGAAGGAAGCCAGGGAGGAAATAACAGATGCTCTGAGGATCATTTTCCAATCCTCAATAGATACAGCTGAGGTCCCAGAGGATTGGAGGGCTGCGAGTGTTATACCATTATTTAAAAAGGGTGTGTGGGATAGGCCAGAAAATTATAGGCCGGTCAGTCTGACTTCAGTGGTGGGCAAATTATTGGAAACAATCCTGAGAGACAGGATAAATTGCCACTTAGAAAGGCACAGATTGATCAGGGATAGTCAGCATGGTTTTGTTAGGGGAAGACCGTGTCTAACCAACTTAATAGAATTTTTTGAGGAAGTAACAAGGAGGATTGATGAGGGTAGTGTAGTGGATGTTGTGTACATGGATTTCAATAAGGCATTTGACAAGGTCCCACATGGCAGACTAGTCAGGAAAGTGAGATCTCATAGGATGCAGGGCAAGGTGGCAGGATGGATCCAAAATTGGCTCAATGACAGGAAACAAAGGGTAATGATCAGTGGGTGTTTTTGTGAATGGAAAATGGTTTCTAGTGGTGTTCCACAGGGCTTAGCGTTGGGGCCCTTGCTGTTTGTTGCTTATATTAATGATTTAGACTTAAATGTGGGAGGCATGATTGGGAAATTGGAGATGATAGAAGAATTGGCCGTGTAGTTAATAGTGAAGAGGATAGCTGTCAACTCCAGAATGAGTTGAGTGGGCGGAGAAGTGGCAAATGGAATTCAATCCAGAAAAGTGTGAGGTAATGCACTTGGGGAGGGCAAACAAAGCAAGAGAATACTCAATAAATGAGAAGTCATTGAGAGGGGTTGAAGAAGTGAGAGACCTTGGAGTGCATGTCCACAGGTCTTTGAAGGTGGCAGGACAGGTGGACAAGGTGGTCAAGAAAGCTTATGGAATGCTTTCCTTTATTGGGTGAGGTATTGAATACAAAAGCAGGGAACTGTATAAAATGCTGGTTAGGCCACAGCTGGAATTGTGCATACAGTTCTGGTCACCACATTACAGGAAGGACATAATTGTTTTGGAGAGAGTGCAGAGGAGATTGACAAGAATGTTGCCAGGGCTTGAAAATTGCAGCTATGAGGAGAGATTGGATAGGCTGGGGTTGTTTTTCTGAGAACAAAGGAGGCTAAGGGGGTGACCTGATTGAGGTGTACAAAATTATGAGGGGCCTAGATAGGGTGGAGAGGCCTGTTCCCTTAGCTGAGGGATCAATTACCAGGGGGCATAGATTTAAGGTGATTGGTAGAAGGATTAGAGGGGACATGAGGAAAATCTTTTTCACCCAGTGGGCGGTGGCCTAAGTTGGTGGTTGAGGCTGAAACGCTCAATTCATTTAAAAGGTACCTGGATCTGCATCTGAAGCGCTGTAACCTGCAAGGCTATGGACCAGGCGCTGGAAAGTGGGATTAAAATGAGCGGCTACTTTCTTGTTTCTCCTTTTGGCCGGCGCAGGCACAATGGGCTGAATGGCCTCTTTCTGCACCATAACTTTTCTCTGGTTCTATCGAAGTTAAGGATAGTATCAAATTGAAAGAAACACTGTACAAATCTGCGGCGATTAGTGGTAAGTCAGAAGATTGGACAGATTTTAAGAACCAGCAAAGAATGACTAAAAATAATGAAGAGGGAGAAATTACAGTATGAGAGTTTCTACAAATATTGAAAAAAGAAAAAAAAAACCAAAGCTAGTGTTGCTCCTCTAGAGAGAGTGTCCTGGAGAATTAATAATGGAAAACAAAGAAATGGCTGAAGTGTTGAACAGGTATTTTGTGTCTGCCTTCACTGTAGAAGACTTAGAAAACTTCCCAAAGACACTTGAAAATCAAGAGGTGAACATGAGGGAAGAACTTGAAGCAATCACCACCACTGAGGAAAAGGTGCTGGGAAAACTATTAGACCTGAAGGCTGATGAGCCATAGAACCATAGAAAAGTTACAGCACAGAAGGAGGCCATTCGGCCCATCTTGTCCATGCCAGCCCGAGGACACCTTTCTAATCCCACCTTCCTGCACCCGGCCCATAGCCCTGCAGCTTACAGCACTTAAGGTGCAGATCCAAGTACTTTTTTAAAAGAGTTTAAAGTTTCTGCCTCTACCACCAACTTGGGCAGCGAATTCCAGACACCCACTACCCTCTGCGTAAAAAAGTCCTTCCTCATGTCCCCACTACACCTTCTGCCACTTATCTTGAATCTATGTCCCCTGGTTCTAGAATTCTCCATCAAGGGAAACAATTTTATCCTGTCCACTCTATCTATTCCCCTCACAATTTTATACACCTCAATCAAGTCACCTCTCAGCCGCCTTTGTTCTAAGGAAAATAACTCCAACCTATCCAATCTCTCCTCGTAGCTACTCTTTTCTAACCCTGTGGACCTGATGGCCTGCATCCTAGGTTCTTAAAATAGGCGGCTGCAGAGACAGTAGATGCATTGGTCAAAATATTCCAAAATTCCTTGGATTCTGTAAGGGCCCCTGCAGATTAGAAAATACCTTTATTCAAGAGAGGGAGGCAGAAAGCAGGAAACTATAGGCCTTGTTAGCCTAACACCTGTCATAGGTAATTTGCCAGAATCCATTATTAAGGAGGTTGTAGCAGGATACTTAGAAAATCGTAATGTGATCAGGCATCGTTTTGTGAAAGGGAAGTTGTCTTTAACTAATTTATCAGATTTTTTTGAGGAAGTAACAAGCAATATGGATAAAGGGGAACCTGTGGAACATGATGTAAGTGTGGTGGACTTCGATTTCCAGAAGGCATTTGATAAGATGCTTTATTAAAGGTTGCTACACAAAATAAGAGCTCGCGGTGTAGGGATAATATATTAGCCAGGATAGAGAGGATTGGTTGGCTACTGGGAAGCAGAGAGTAGAGATAAATGAGTCATTTTTGGGTAGCAAGCTGTAACTATTGGAGTACCACAGGGTTCAGTGCTGGGGCCTCAACGAATACAATCTATATCAATGATTTGGTTGAGGGGGCTGAATGTATGGTAGCTAAATTTGCTTATGCCACCGAGATGGGTTGGAAAGTAAGTTGTCAAGAGGAGGTAAAGAGTTTACAAAGGGATCTAGATAGGTTAGGTTAGTGGGCACAAGGTTGGCAGATAGAGCATAATGTGGGAAAATGTGAACTTGTCCACTGTGGCAGGAAGAATAGAAAGGCAGTATACTACAGTGACAAGCAGTAAATAGAGAGAGATTGCAGAACTCAAGGGTACAGAGGGGCCTGGGTGTCCTGATATATGAATCTCAAAAAAGTTAGTATGTAGGTCCAGCAAATGATTAGGAAGGCAGATTAAATGTTGGCATTTACTTCAAGGGGAAGGGAATATAGAAGTAGGGAAGTTTTGCTGCAGCTGTACAGGGCCTTGGTGAGACCACATTTGGAGCACTTTGTGCAATTTGGTCACCTTCTTTGAAAAAGGATATAATTGCATTAGAAGCAGTTCAGAGAAGGTTCACTCAACTCATTCATGGCCTTATCTTGTGCAGAATGGTTGAACAGGTTGGGCCTATATACCCATTGGAGTTTAGAAGGTGAGAGGTGATCTTATTGAAAGATAATAGATCCTGAGGGAACTTGATAGGGTAGAAAATGGGAGGATATTTCCTCTTGTGGGGAGACTAAAACTAGGGGACACAGCTTATGAATAAGGGGGTCTCCCATTTAAGACGGAGGTGAGGAGAAATGTTTTTCTTTGTGGGTTGTTAGTATGTGGAATTCTCTTCCTCAGACAATAATGGAGGCCGTGTCATTGAATCTATTCAAGGCAGAGTTAGACAGATTTTTGTTAGGTAATGGAGTCAGGGTTATGGGGCACAGACAGTAAAGTGGAGTTGAGACCACAACCAGATCAGCCATGATCTTATTGAAGGACGGAGCAGGCTCGAATGGCCAAATGGCCTACTCCTGAAAATTGAGTGGCCGGTGGGGGGGCAATAAATTAAGGCAATAAATGTTGACCTTGCCAGTGACGCCCACATCCAGAGAATGGAATAAAAACCCATGAGTAGAACTGGATGGGAAGGGGCCTCGTTTTAATTTGCAAACTGGAGCCAGGCCCCAAAAGGCAACAAATGCAGATGGCGGCATGCGTCTTGTAGCACTAGCTCACTTGGCCTACAAAGGCCTCTGGTTCAGTTTTCCCCCAGTGCCGGGTCAGTTGACCTCAGCTAGAGGTTAGAAGGTCAGACAGAAGTGAAGAGTGGCCAGTTACCAAAAAGGGTCGATGGGTTGGATGCTTTTGGGGGAGGAAGTGAGTAAAAATTCTCGGGGGATTGAGTGCAAATAAACTTTTATTATAGCCACTAATTGAATCAGGGATATAGTCAAATTGCTGTGATAAGCATTCCTTACCGTGCAAGAAGTTAATTTTATTTTCTGCATTCACAGCTTTTCTCTGACGCTGATCGATGCATTAGACACGCTCTTGGTAAGTGCACACTCATGCTCGGACTGATTAGACTGTTTGGGTACTTCATACTGAGTCCGAGCTAGTTTTTCTCCTCCCTCCCTTTCTTTATAAACAATCTTTCTCCCTGTCATTGTTTTTTCTGCCAGCTAAGAACATAAGAGCGTAAGAAATAGGAGCTAGAGTAGACCATACTGCGGCCTGTTGAGGCTGCTTTGCCATTCAGTATGATTGTGACTAATCTTCAGCCTCAACTGCACTTTTGCATCCACTCCCCACACGTTTTGATTTGCTGAGAGACCAAAATCTGTTTATCTTGGCCTTAAATATATTCAACAATGGAGCATCCACAACCATCTGGCATAGAGAATTCCAAAGGCTCACAATCCTTTGAGTGAAGAAATTTGTCTTCGTCTCTATCCTGAATGATCGCCCCCTTATCCTGAGACTGTGCCTTCGTGTTCCAGATTTCCCTGTCAAGGGAAATAACCTCTGTGGTCTACCCTGTCAATCCCCTTCCGAATCTTAAATGTCTCATTCTTCTAAACTCCAGAGAATACAGACCCAGTTTACTAAGCCTCTCATCATAGGGCAGCCCCCTTATCCCGGGGACCAATCTAGTGAACCTTCACTGTATCCCCTCCAATGCAGGTATATCCTCCCTTAAATATAGAGACCAAAACTGTACACACTATTCCAGATGTGGCCTCACCAAAGCCCTATTTAATTGTAACAAGACTTCTTTATTCGTGTGCTCCAATCTCCTCACAATAAAGACCAGCTTGCTATCTGCCTTCCCGATTGCTTGCTGTACCTGCATGCTAGCTTTGTGTTCCTTGTACGAATGAGCCCAAGTCCCTCTAATTGTTACTGTTTGTGGATCTCACACTTTAAAAAAAATATTCTGCTAATCTATACTTATGACCAATGTGAATGACCTCACACCTCCCCACATTATACTACACCTGCCACCTTGTTGCCCATTCACTTAACTATCTATATCTCTTTGCAGCCTCTTTGTGTCCTCCTCACAGCTTGCATTCCTCTTCCTGGCTCCTCCCTGTTCACTGTTATTCAAGTGTATGTGTATGGACCCTGCTTACCTTCTAGCAGCATGTGTGGCTAAAAGCTGTTCAACCATGAGGGACATCGTAGTTCAGCCCAGAACTGTCCTTGTGACACTCACCCCACCAGCATCGGCACATGTACAGTTCTCTAGGAGAAAACACTACAAGGCGTTCAGAAGCAGGGACCCTGTCTGATTTATGTAGTCACATTGAGGTCTGCTGTAGCATTTTTATCGTTGCCCTGGTGGAGCTCAGCTAACTCAGCACAAACTTTGTGTTGAACCTGATTCTCCTGTTCCACCCCCATCCTTTCTTCTTTTAAAAAAACTTGGGATGTGGGCGTCTGTTGTCCATCCTTGATTGCCCTTGAACTGGCCAGGCAAGGACAAGAGCTTTCCTGCCCTAAAGGGCATTAGTGAACCAGGTGGGTTTTTACACAATCGACAACGTCACCATTAGACTTTTAATTCCACCATCTATGGGATTTGAACCCGGGTCCCCAGAACATTACTCTGGGTCTCTGGATTATTAGCCCAGTGACAATACCGCTATGCCACTACCTCCCCTTCTGACACACCAAAGCCTGTCTGCCATCTATAAGACACAAGTCAGGCGTGTGTTATGAGGATGTATCATATAGAATATTAATTTATAATGTCATCAGCTGGACATATATAATATGTATGTTGAATATTTTTTGAAAGAACACCTTTGTTAAACAAAGGACACTGGCCTATAGCAGCTGCTGTGTTGCATTTGTGAAGGACTCATGTAACTCTGTGGTGAGACAGAGTCTACAGTTCTTTCTGAGACAGTGGCTAAGATAAGCCCAGATTGGAACCAGAGAGAGGTCACGTGACCCAGCTCTTGGGTGTAAAATATACAGGATT
Source organism: Cetorhinus maximus (assembly GCF_964194155.1). NCBI lineage: Eukaryota > Metazoa > Chordata > Chondrichthyes > Lamniformes > Cetorhinidae > Cetorhinus > Cetorhinus maximus. The sequence continues at coordinate 11,756,533 of NC_135891.1, forward strand.
TGAATTAATAGTCAGAGATTGACGGCCACAGGGATAGAAGGGCCAACAGCCTTACCCCCTCTCCCTTTCTTTGAAACCTCTCGCATCAAAGCTGAGCTGTATGTGATTTGAAAACCCACCAGAAGACCTCATTGCTGCAAACCAAGAGTTCTTATTGGAGGATTCCGAATCCACACCACTGTATTCAAGAGAAAAGCAAATCAAACAGCCATGGCTGCTCCAGTGAGATACCCAAGTACCAGCAGTTCCTGTGGATAGTGACCCTTCAGCTGTAAACAAGCATCCAGACAACCAGTGAATATTTTTTCCTGACTTTAATTTTTACTTGGCCAAGTTTTAAAATCTGATACTCTGAAGAGTTTTATTTTTTGCATGCTTGGGGTTGCGCATGTGTTGTTTTTGCATTAGTGGGTAATTGGACATATTAAACTTTTGTTAATAATTCTGCATCTTTGCCTGAATGAGTTTTATCAATAAAACTAACATAAGGAACCTGGCAAGCTTATTTCTTACACCGAGCTACACACAGTTAAGTATATATATTGAATTGGCATTATTGCCTCCTTTTTAAATTCAAACTCTGTTAATACCAGGAGTGGGACAAAGAGTTCATAACTGGAAAAGTCTGTTCATCCCTCCTAACCTGGTCGTAAAAAGTTTGAAAGGATACTGCCCACTTGCCTGGATGAGCGCAAACTCAACACCATCCAGCCCAAAACAGCCTGCTGGATTGGCACCCCATCCAACACCTTGAACAGTTGTTGCCTGCACCATTGGCACACAGCAATGTGTGCCATCTACAAATATGCAATGTAACAAGGCTCCTTTGACAGCACCTTCCAAACCTATGATCTGTACCACCTAGCAGAACATGGGCAGCAGATGCATAGGAACGCTACGATCTGCGATTCCCCCTTTAAGCCCCGCCCATCCTGACTTGGAATGGTACTGCTGTTCCTTCACTGTCTTTGGATCAAAATCCTGGAACTCCCGTCCCAACAGTGTTCTGGGTGTTCCTACATCAGATGGACCGCAGTGATTCAAGAAGGCAGCTCACCACCACCTTCTCAAGGACAGTTAGGAATGGGCAACAAATGCTCACCTTACCAGCAATGCCCACATCCCATGAAGGAATTAAAAAGGAAAAAAAACCTGTTGAATGGAATGGGACCTTGGATTTGACCTGGACACTGATCTCCTGCAGTCTGAGTCAAGGAAAATTCTTGCTACTCCTGTTGTTTTTTCCAGTAATTGGGCTCAAATCTACAATGGCTTGGGGAAGGAGTGGGTGTTTACAAGCCAAGGCATATTTTAAAAATGAATACATCCCCGAATGAGGCACGTGGTACCCTCTTTTTCAAGAGTGACATTGGAGAATATTTTCCATAAAATAATTAAGTTTATTTTTTCCTTTAATGGAATAGATATTGATTTTTTTTTTTAAATTGACAGAAATGTAGTAAAACTAACACAATGGGTGGTACTGTGGGGTTAGATTCCTATCTCTTCACTTTAAAGACCCGATGTCTAACAGGTGGATCTCCATTTACCGAATTAGGCAGCCGAAGACATTCTGTGAATCACAACTGTTTTATTGTTAAACTGTAGTTCGGTACTAATATCAGTTTCCACTCTTCCCATTTGGATCCTTTCCCTGTCCAGAAGTAAAACAAAGCCCCTCCTTGGGGAAAACCCAGTTCTTAAGTACAGGCTTCAATGAGCATCATCTGCTGTCAATTCACTCTGAAGCTTGTCCTGGTTTACGCTTAAAGGGACCTGCGTTTCTAACATTGTCACCTCAAACCAAATCCAGCCAAACTTTAAGGGTCCCAGGTTAAATGAGCTCAGTTTCTAGTGATCTTCTATTCACACCTCAGAAACAGAGTCCAGCCCGTTCCAGTGAGTGTGCTTGGGTGGGAGACCCGTGGTTGGCTGAGGTCTGAATGTCTCTGAAAAATTAAAGATAGCCCCCCTCCCCCCGGGAGTCCAAATGGACAAACAGACTGCTTCACACGAGCCAATGGTTGATGGCCATCATGTGTTTCTTGCTGCCATGGTTTTGCTGGGAATGATGTGTCTTGGAGGCATTAGAAAGATTCGTTTCCTTGTAGGAATCTAATTTTTCAGGTCAGGGGTGTGGGGGTGGGAATGTTGATATGTTGTCCTTCTCAGCTGACGGACAAAATAGAAAACTGTCACGAGTGAGGGACTAGGTGGCATATTGCTCCTTTAATCAATGAGCTGCAAACTAGGCCAAAATGATGAGGCCAATGTTGCCTCTCTCTCTGCTGGCTGAAAGGAGCCTGTATTAAATGAGTCTTTAAGGCATCTTAATCCAGTTCCAATGAGGTATAGGGAAAGAAAATGGTGTAGGGAATGAATATGTTATGTGAGCAAACGCCAGTAATATTGGGGCCTCTGAAATGAACCCATGGGGCAGGTTGAACCTGCAGCTTTATTTCCCACACCCTTGAAGTGGTTAACATTATACAGCTTCACAGTACTAGTCCCCCTCCTGGACCCTGCTCAAGCAGCCATTATTAATATACATGTCTTCTCCGTTGGCTCGCTGCAGTAGTGGGGAGGGAGGGGGTGGCTGGGGTTATGAATGTGCAGGTTCTCAAGTGTTGTTCCAATCTCTTCTGCATTCAGGTGCTGGGTAATGTGACCGAGTTTCAGAGAGTTTTTCACGTTCTTCAGGATGGAGTGAACTTTGACATTGACGTCAATGCATCTGTGTTCGAGACCAACATTCGAGGTAAGCTTGCAAGACATTCTTTGAAACCTTTACAAACTACAGAAATAACTTGCACTTTTGATGGCCTCCCAAACCACTTCACAGCCAATTAAGCACTTCTGAAGTGAAGTTGCTATTGCAGTGTAGGGAACATGGGAGCCAATTTGTGCACAGCAAGATCCTAAAAACATCAATGAAGGTAATGACCAGATCATCCGTTTTTATCAGTGATGTTGGTCAGGCCATCACAGATAAGTTCCTTGTTGTTCTTCAAATAGTGTCCTGGAATGTTTTATGCTGACCTGAGAGGGCACATGTGGCCTTAGCATAGCATCTCTTCCAAAAGGGCACCAATGACAGTATAGCACTCCCTCAGTACAGTGCTGGATTTTGTGCTCAGGTCTCTGGTGCGGGGCTTGAACCCACAAACTTCTTGCCCAGAGGTGAGAGGGCTGAAACCTATAGCCCCTTCTCATTTCCTTCCGACCACCTCCTCTTAAAGCCCATATTTTCCCAATCCTATCTCTATTCTATCTTAATTTAAACGTTTCTGCTTACATTGAAGCTTTGGCCCATTTTAAAGAAAAATCTCATCTCTCCAACCGTTATTTCATGACAGGGTCTAACCATATTTAAGTAAATCCAACATGGAATCACCCAACTTGACAACCCTTTCCAGCTGCTTATCTCCCTCTGTGTAAAGAAAAGCTAACAGGTGTCAGTCTTAAATTTGGCCTTCAACAACTTAAACACGTGGCTTCTTACCTTTATGTCCTGATGAGTCTGAAAGAAAGGTCGTTGAGTTTATTTTCTATGTGGCCTTGTTACGTAGGTTACTGGCCCCATCTGTTGTGACATCTGAGTCTGGTGTCTCTTGTGGACAAAATCTTACTTGCCCACGTGTTATTCAATATAACAGCAGTTGCAAAGGAGCCACCATATGGCAAGATTATTGTCTTACGTGAGCATGAGCAGCGACACCATCTTTGTAGCTGTTGTCCTATGTCCATTTATTTAAAGTCTCCCCAAATGTTTTGCTTTCCCATTTTCATGCATCTCCCACTCCATCACTAAACTAAGATTCTCAAACCTTTTTGGTTGAAGGACCCCTTTTCAAATGGATTAATAATCATAGACAGCACCTCCTTCTAAATTATAATATTATACGATATGAAAGTGCTGCATGTATAGAGTGCTTTAATATTGCTTTGGATGCAAACTGAAGCTCAGTGAGTTGCACTCTCGCCTCTGAGTCAGAAGGTTGTGGGTTCAAGTCCCACTCCAGGCCTTGAGTACAAAAGTCAAGGCTGACACTCCAGTGCCATTGGAGGCACTGTCTTTTGGATGATACATAAGCTGAGGCCCTTTCCGCCCTCTCAAATGAATGTAAAATGTCCAGTGGCTCTATTTCAAAGAAGAGTAGAGGAGGTATTGCTAGTGTCTCGATCAACACCTCAAAAACAGATGATCTGATCATTATCACGTTGCTGTTTGTGGGAGCTTGCTGTGTGCAACATGACTGCCCCTTTCCTGCATTACACCAGTGACTACACTTTAAAAGTGCTTCATTGGCCGTAAAGTACTTTGGGATGTCCCGGTGGTCATAAATGGCGCTATATAAATGCAAGTCTTTTTTTTTAAAGAAAACACATTTGTTTACAGGTATCAGTGAGATTGTTGTGCCTACTTCTGAAAAGTCTGTCTGCCCTTGGTGTGATTTTTGTCCCACTCTGCTCCTGTTTCCCGGCTTGCCCCAAGCCCACTTCATCAGTCCTGCCGCATTAACACCCCCCCCCCCTCCTCCAAGAAAGTCTCTGCTGATCCCCAGGGTCTGCGCCCCCACTTTGAGAACTGCTGCACCATACTTATGATAACATAGCAGGTAGGCGACCATTGCTTGTGGCTTGTTCTGATGTGTGACTGGCTGCCAGTGGGCGCAAGTGTGTGGCACTGGGGGACACCTTCTGATTTTGTTCCTCTTCAGGAAAACAGTTGGCATCGGACTTGCTCCTGAAAGCAGGTGCAAGGTTAGGAATTCACCATTTAGTGAACGGCAGGAATAGAGATGTGCACTTGTGTTCCACCAGATTGTGTAACACCATTGCACTGCGCAGTGTTGAAAGACTGACAGCCCCTCCTGACAGCAACACTGGCTCTCCCTGGCTGCAGTAGCAACGGAGTCCACAGCAAAACCCCTCCAGTGTCTGAAAGGGTAAATATACTGGCATATAGCACTGAGTCACTGAAGATCAGGAAAATGCTGCTTTGGTTTGGATCTAAAAATATTTGTTTCTTTTACACAGATTGTCTCTCTGAAGGGGACTTGAATAAAATTTTCAGTTTGCCAATTACTATCAAGTGTTTTTTCTTGAATTTTTTTTATCTGCATAGGATTATATAGGATACGTGGCACACAAACAGGCCATTCAGCCCAACCAGTCAATGCTGGTGTTTATGCTTCACTCAAGCTTCCTCCCATCTTTCCCCATCTAAATCTACCATCGTAATCCTCTATTCCCTTCTCCCTCACATACTTGTCTAGCTTCCCCTTAAATGCATCTACACTATTCGCTGCAACCATTCCCGGTGAGAGCGAGTTCCACCTTCTTACTGTTCCTTGGGTAAAGAAGTTTCTTCTGAATTCCCTATTGGATTTCTTGGTGACTATTTTAAGGCCTCTCGTTATTCTGTTCCCCAAAGAGGAAACTTTCTCTCTCTCTATCCACTTTTTCTACCTGCCTGCATGTTTTAATGCTTTTTTGTTTGTGTGTTTGTTCCTTTCCATAGTGGTGGGAGGCTTATTGTCTGCTCACTTACTCTCTAAAGAGGGCGGAATCAAGGTGGAGCCAGGATGGCCCTGCTCTGGACCTTTGCTCAGGTTGGCGGAGGAAGCTGCTCGCAGGCTGCTACCAGGTGAGGGCCCTACTTGCTACCCCTATACTGGCACACCAACCATCCACCATCTTTCTTTTCTCTGTGAATATTACCGTCATTCTGAAACATAATTACATTTGCAAACTATTGCTCGGTGTTTCAAACACGTGCTACACTTCACTTGATGGTGGTATAGCGTATAAGAGCAGGAAGGTTGTACTAGAATTGTATAAAACACTAGTTAGAGTGCAGCCAGAGGACTGTGTACACCTCTGGTCACCGAATTACGGGAAGGATGTGGTCACACTTGATGGGCACAGAGGGGATTTATGAGCTTGTTGCCAAGAATGGAGAATTTTAGCTATGAGGGAAGTTTGGATAGGCTGGGATTGTTTTCTTTGGAACAGTAGAGGTTGAGGAGGAGATTTCATTGAGGTGTATGAATTATGAGGGGCCTGGAGAATTTGGATAGGAAGGACCTATTTCCCTTAGCAGAGAGATTAGTAATTGGGGGCGTGGATTTGAAGTAATTGCTAGCAAGATTAGAGGGGAGTTGAGTAAATTTTTCAGGCCTGGAACTCACTGCCTGAAAGGCTGTTAGAGGCAGGAAAACTCATCATATTTATAAAGCATTTGGAAATACACTTGAAGTGCCGTAACCCAAAGAGCTGCAGACCAAGAGTTGGGAAATGGGATTAGGCTGGATGGCTCTTTTTCAGTTGGCAGGGACAAAATGGGCCAAATGGCCTCCTTCAGTGCCACAATTTTTTCTATTTTTTTCCATTCATGCCCATCCCTAGTTGTCCTTGAGAAAGTGGTGGTGAGCTGCCTTCTTAAACCGCTGCAGTCCATGTGGTGTAGGTACACCCACAGTGCCGTTAGGGGGGGGGAGTTCCAGGGTTTTGACCCAGCGACAGTGAAGGAACGGCGATATATTTCCAAGTCAGGATGGTGTGTGGCTTGGAGGGGAACTTCCAGGTGGTGGTGTTCCCATGTATCTGCTGCCCTTGTCCTTCTAGATGGTAGCAGTCGTGGGTTTGGAAGGTGCAGTTTAAGGAGTCTGGGTGAGTTCCTATTGCCATAACTATTGAGCTGTAAGGGCCTTTCACCCCTTGTCAACTTCAAAACAAGAATGAATATAATGGAGTCAGATCCAGAACACCGCAATTTGGAGTAAGACTGAAATAGACTTTTGAGTTTTCCATTGCTTTTGGAAGTGATGAATTTTGCTGGGTACAAATCCTGGCGCCCCCCCCCCCCACCCCCCCCCCCCCTCCCGCCCCCAGGTACAGGCAGACCCCTCGTACCTTCCGCAACATGAGTCCAGCTAGTGAGTCGGCAGGAATGGAGGGGAGGGGGGAACCAAACCGGAATCCCATCTGTTTGCAAATTTAACTGACCATTTTCCCACTGAAAAGAGTTTTCTAAAACCTGGAGTCGGGAACCTTAAATTCTGTTGAGTTGCAGTTTGTCAGTTGATGTATCATATTCACAGGACAGTTGTGGGTGCGTTACAGTTCACTCCGAGTCTAAGTTGCTGTTACAACATACACTTTTACATGCGTGTTGTGGCCTGGAGCTATGGATGGTGATGGTAGAAGCTCCACCAGGCGGCCGACCAGGAATCTTCCCCCACTCTTTACCGCCTGCCATTGGCGTGTGTTGGAAAGGTTTACAGGTGGAAGCACAATCTGTTTGGCCACGTTATGAACAAGCCTTCCTTGGCCATGAAGGCCTGGAGCGGGACTCGAGCCCGGAGCTTCTGGCTCAGAAGCAGGGACACCACGCACTGCGCCACAAGACCCCCATCATAGGATGGTAATCAGACGCAAATGTGAAAAAAATACATGAAACAAGTCAGCCGTTTATGGAATACCAAACGGATGTGCAACAGCTCTTGTAGCCTCAATGGGCTCAGCAAAAACAGAAGGTGAAATAAAAGCTTGAAGGGCTCTTTGAGCCACCTTGTGGCTGACAGAGTATTTCACTTTGAGCTGAGGTACATTATTTCTTTATGTTAAACATTAAAAACTTGAGCCCGTCATTTATCCACCCACCAAAAAAAAGGTTAAATATTTACGTACGCTGGAGGGAAAACATGATTCCCTGGCGGGATGCGGGTAACGTTGCCAAGGCCCTATTTATTGCCCACTCTGCATTAATATGGCGCCCTTCACAACCTCAGGATGTCCCAAAACACTTCAGAGCCAGTGAAGTTCTTTTAGAAGAGATGAGGTATTCCGAATCACGAGGAGTCTGGACAGAGTAGATCATTCCTGTCGCTGGAAGGGTGGACACGCAGAGGACGTCGACTATAGAGCGGACGGCAAAAGAATCGATGGCAATATGAGGAGAAAGTTTCTAATGCAGCGGGTGGTTAGGGTCTGGAGTGCTCTGCCTGAGAGTGTAGGAGGCAGATTCAGTCACTTCGCAGGGGAATTGGATAAGCACCTGCTGGGGAAATATCTGCAGAGCTTTGGGGAAAGGGCTGGGAGTGCGATTAGTGAACTTGCTTTTGCAGGGAGCCGGAGAGGACGTGACGGGCCGAATGGCCACCTGTACTGTAACCATTCTATGATTCTGCGTAGTCAATCGTTGTGATGTAGGCGAGGTGGCAGCCAGCTTGCACCAAGCAAGCTCCCACAAACAGCAACGTCAGAATGACCAGATAATCTGCTTTTATTGATATTTATTTAGGGATAAACATTGGCCAGGACACCAGAGAGAACTTCTCAACCCTCAGGCGTTGGTGATCAGGATCCTTGGACCTTCTCCATCCTTGTGTTGGTGACATTCCCACAGTGATGTTGGGCAGAGAATCCCAAAATATTGACCTGCAATGTTGAAGGAGCGATGTGTGACTTTGATGGGAACTTGGTGTTCTCGCAACATTGCTGCTCTTGTTTTTCTCAATGCTGGCAGTTGCAGGGGAGGGAGATGCTGTCAAAATAATCTTGGCGAGTCACTTCTGCGATTCTATATATAGCCTATACCACAGCCACAGTGTGCCACAGGGTGGTGGAGTGAGTGGATATAGAGTCTAGTGGGGGGAGGTGTGCCAATCAAGCAAAATACCCCATATTGGAAGATCTCAAGCTTTTTGAATGTTATCGCAGCTGCACCCAGGCAATTTATCATGCCTGACTTGAGCCATGTAGTGGATGAGAAGGCTTTGAGGGATCAGGAGGTGAGCCACTAATTGTGAATAGCATTATTTCCAAGCTCCCCTCCAAGCCACACATAATCCCGTCTTGTACATATATCACCGTTCCTTCACCGTCACTGGGTCAAAAGCCTTGTAATTCTCTACCCAACAGCACTGTGGGAGCACCTTCACCATATGGGTACTGTAGCAGTTCATGAAGAAGGCTTCACCTTTGCAAGGGCAAGTCGGGATTGGCACTAAATACCAGCCCTACTAGCAATGTCCACATCCAGAGAATTTTGTTTTCAAATCTTACGAATTGTTTGTCCCGCCTCTTAAGCTCCATCCCTACCTGGTTATGTGGGTGCGCAGGCTATCCGTCACCAGGCCTCTGCAATGTCTGTCTCAGCTACTTCAAATATTGTTTTCCATTCTGCTTGGCAGTGCCTCGGTAAAAAGCCCATGGCATATCCTGTGGCACTGGAGGCTGATGCTCGAATACAATGTACCATGCCAGCATTTGGACAGGTTTGCCTTGAAGCCAATCATTGGGAGCTGTGATGAAAGTTGTACACACCGACGAACCTGATTCATTCTTTAATCTGGCCTCTTTCTTAAACTGTCAATGCCTCACCTCCTGAGTCAGTCTGCAGACTGCAGTGTAGGAAAAGAAACCGAAGGGAGATACCATCTTGAGATATTTATGGGCAAGGAAGGCCCATCTTAATTCATCAATCCAGGAATACCCTACACTTCTTCCAATGCAGCAACTCATTGTTTCCTGCTTTTCACCCTTACTATTTGATCGGAGCGTCCCTTCCTTGTGTCGGTCGCTCTTTGTGAAGAAAAGCTTCCTGTTATCAGTGTTAAATTTACCTTTTACTGAGCCTGTGTCTCCCGACCCACTCTTGGAATTTAGTTTATAACAATATCCTGAGTTTACCATTTCCATTCCCTTTATAAGATGTTTTATTGGAGGCCTCCTGCTCAGGCTGCAAAGCCCAAGATTCTCCAGCCTTTTCAAGAGCACCAACTTGCATTTATATAGCACCTTTTAATGCACTGAAACATCCCGAGACACTTCTCAGGCGGGTTATCAAACAAAATTTGACAGCAACCGACGTTGACAAGGAGATCTTGGGACAAGAGAATTTGATTAAGGGGTAGGTTTTAAGGAGCTTGTGAAAGGAGGAGAGGGAGGTAGAGAGATTTAGGGAGGGAATTCCAGAGGTTAGGGCCTCAGCAGCGGAAGGCAGGCCTTTGAAGCCAGGGCTCGTAACGCAGCCCTCAGTAGCTGTAGCATTATAGTTCAGGGTTTAGCTTGGTTTTGTTGATACACCTTCACCAAGTGCCAAAGCTCAGGGTGTGGTGAAAAAATACATGTGTTTTATTCCAAGCTTTCCAGACTCCGACAGGAATGCCTTATGGAACAGTGAACCTCATGAACGGAGTTAATCCCAGTGAGACCCCAGTCACTTGCACTGCTGGTATTGGCACCTTCATTCTGGAATTTTCTACTCTCAGCCGTCTGACAGGTGACCCTGTGTTTGAGGAAGTGGCGAGGAAAGCACTGGACGCACTATGGAACAGCCGATCGGATATTGGGCTTGTGAGTATTTCTTCTTATAAGGTTTCACCCGCCTTTCCCCCCCCACCTCCTCTCTCTCTGATCATTGACATGTAGTCATGAGGAGTTTTTGTTTCCCCTATTAGGTCAGATGCTTTTTGCTTGACATCAATGTCAATGTCACATCTCTGTGAGCAGCTGATGTTTCACCCAGGCATTGAGACACCAAAACCAGCTCCAGCAGCTGGTCTGAATTATCAGATCTTCATTCAACAGCCCTCTGAGATCTCTGCACTCTAATTCTGACCTCTTGTGCATCCCCAATTTTAATCACCCACCACTGGTGACCATGTGCCAACCCTCCCTAAACCTCTCCACCTCTTTCTTTTTATTCTTTCATGGGGATGTGGGCGTCGCTAGCGAGGCCAGCATTTGTTGCCCATCCCTAAGATGTCAACCATCCCTAAGAGTCCTGGAGGTCTGTGGTCTGGAGTCACATGCAGGGCCAGACCAGGTAAGGATGGCTAAAGGACATAAGTGATCCAGATGGGTATTTTTGACAATCGGTGATTGTTTCATGATCACCATTACTGAGACTAGCTTTATATTCCAATTTTATGAACTGAACAGAAATCCCGTGGTGGGATTTGAACCCATTAGCCTGGGCCTCTGGATTACTAGTCCAGTGATATTACCTGCTATGCCACCACCTCCCCATCTCTTCCTTTAAGGCACTCCTTAAAACCTACCTCCTCAATCATCTGCCCTGATATCTCCTTAGGGGGGTTTGGTGTTACATTTTGCTTGATAACACTCCTGTGAAGCGCCTTGGGACTTTTTTTACTGAGTTCAATGCAAATTTCTATTTTTCCTCTCGTGGTTGTTGCCTCCAAAGGGTTGATTCCCATGTACCACGTTCAGACGACGCTGAGCTAAGAGATTTGTTAGTCGAATGTAGAAGAAATCCAGTCCACCGGCAGCAGTCGCTCAGTCCCGAATACAATACACATGCATTTCCCATAGAGCAGATTGTGACCCTTGCACAACTATTTTGTTCCTGTTCCACTGTGCACTGCTAATTTTAAATACCAGTTGGAAATGAATTGCATGTCTCACAGAAAATACGCATTGTTGAACTTTGGTCATCAAGAGAACTTGGTTATCAACTGCAAGGTTGGATTTGTCATTAGTGAGATTTGGCTGCTTGTAGTTGGCACTACCTAGGAAAGAGTCAATTTTATTTTATTTTTTACAGTTAATTAGTGATCCATTGCTGCTGTTTCACAAGTCATACCTTTACTGTCACTTGCCCCTGTACTCAATGTCATTTACCAAGACATTCACCCCTGAGCTCTGAAATTTTGCACCAGACATCGCCACCTCTTGATCCTCCGTAAAGGTGCTCTTTCAAGCCTACGTCTTTGACTACTTGTCCTAACACCTCCTTAAGAAGCTCGATGTCAAATTTTGTTTGATGACACTCCTTATTATTTGATGGGATGTGGGCATCGCTGTTAAGGCCCGCATTTATTGCCAATTCCTAATTGCCCTTCAGAAGGTGGCGGTGAGCCACGTCCTTGAACCGCTGCAGTCCATGTGGTGTAGGTACACCCTCAGTGCTGTTAGGGAGGATTTTGACCAAGTGACAGTAAAGGAACAGCAATATAGTTCATGTGAAGGGCCTGGGGATGTTTTACTGTGTTAAAGGTGCCAAATCAATACAAGTTGTTGTTGATCAGTTCCTTTCCACAAGCTGGCTTTCCCATGGTTCTGAAGGAGCCAGATCTGGAGTTATATGTAATGGGAATGCTTCTTATCTTTGGTCAGCCATTGTGACAAAATGTGGAGCTGTAGAAGAGTTGACCGTCAAAACTTTGTGACCCTACAAGGACGGTCATAGTCACCCGGATGAACTCAGCAGGTCTGGCAGCATCGGCGGAGAAGAGCAAAGTTGACGTTTCGAGTCCTCATGACCCTTCAACAGGGTCATGTGGACCTGTTAAAGGGTCATGAGGACTCGAAATGTCAACTTTGCTCTTCTCCGCCGATGCTGCCAGACCTGCTGAGTTTTTCCAGGTATTTCTGTTTTTGTTTTGGATTTCCAGCATCCGCAGTTTTTTTGTTTTTATTATTATAGTCACCCGGATGCCCTGAGGTTTCCAGTGCAGTGCCTCTCTAACGAAGTCCAAAAATAATGACACACTTCCCCTTTAAAACAAAAAAAGATTCTTCTCTGGGTAGGTAGACAGGAGTGTATAACAGGCACATGGAATACCACTAGTTCCACTGCAAGCCACACACCATCCTGACTTGGAAATATATCACCGTTCCTTCACTGTCGCTGGCTCAAAACCCTGGAAGTCCCCTCATAGCAACACTGCGGGTGTACCTACACCGCATAGACTGCAGCGGTTCAAGAAGGTGCCTCACCACCACCTTCTCGAGGGCAATTAGGGATGGACGATAAAGCTGGCCTAGCCAGTGACGCCCACATGCAACAAATGAATAAAAAAGAATCTCATTACTAAACCCAAATCCACTTTATTTGTTTCAGTAACTATAGAATCAGGAAATGTTTTAGCTAAATCTTTTCTGTTTTGCCTTTTTCCCACCTCAACACATCTTTTGCATAGGTTGGAAACCACATCGATGTCCTAACGTCAAAGTGGGTGGCACAGGATGCTGGGATTGGGGCAGGGATCGACTCTTACTTTGAATATCTGGTGAAAGGAGCCATCCTATTACAGGATGAAGGGCTGATGTCTTCCTTCCTTGGTGAGAATTGTGCTGTAATTAACTCAGCTTCTGTGTTGTGTGATTTCCTCTGCAGCTTTCGATGTATGGTGGTGTGAGGGGCATAAAATATCCGCCTTGTGTATGTTTACATGACCCATGCCGGTTGGTGAAGTTGAAACTAATACACAGCGGCTTTCTTTACTGGAGAGAGTTTATTGACTTAGTTCAGAGTCAACACTACTCACACACCAGTGTCCCAGCTATCACCATTATTAGGTGTTCCAATAGCCATCACCTGTTTAACAACATAATTGACATTAAACCTTAACAATGTAATTAATAAGGTATGGACAAGTGTATACCTGTCTCATGGTGAGGCAGAGTAAGAGGGAGCTTTCTCGATAACTAACCTATACAGAGTAATTGTATCTGACCTAATAATGCTTGATCAGGCAATAGGTAGTGCTTTCCTTTTTATTTTATTTGCGCTTATCTGACTTGGTCACTTGGATTATTGAGTTATATCCTTCTGCAAGAAGCAGGGAGAAGGGGACTCGGATCATAAAGGCGACTGTTTGAATTAGTTTTGTTAAGAAGACGGAATGTGGTTTAAAGGATTTAACTCTAGATTAAAACAATGGGCCAGAATTTCCTGGATTGCGGATCTACAGAAAATGCGTTGAAATTTATGCTGGTTTCTGCACGGACCTGGCCAATGGGAAACTTGCATCACAATTTCCTGCTAATCTCACTTGCACCGGTGCAAGCAAGTGCAGATGCACTACCGCCAATAGGAGTAGTGGGGGCGATGCTGTTTTCTACCACCTTCTCAGCCTCTTGTCTCTGCTGCTGCTCTCTCTTCCATTTGTTATGTGTGGCAGGAGTGTTTCCATTGTGAAGGCCATTTTAGCTGCATAGTCCTGAATATATGGAGAGAGAGCAGGGTATGAAAAAATCTCAGCTACACTGAGGCAGCACTGTGGTTAAGAATAGTGCTGTCAGTTTAACGTAAGAAAAGTTTTAAGACATAATGTGTGAAGAAAAGAAGTTAAAAGTGCTGGGTGCCCTCAGGCCACACTGCCTAAACCTGTAGGCGTGGATCTATGCTAGCTTGTTCTTTGTAGGAATTCCAGGAAATTTGCATGAGCTGACCTTGGGGTGGAGCTGTCTAAATGGGCAGCAGAGGGTTTCAGAGCAACTGTCTGGTATGTGATGCAAGTGATGGAGGAAATTCATGCCTTTTGATCTTTCGGTGTCAATTGATTAAACGTGCATTTCCTTTGGGGAGATAAATCGGCCTATTGCTGCTCTTGCACTGTAGTTATGGTGCAACTTTTCAGGAAATTCTGGTTGCAGTGTTGCTCTGCTAAGTGTGTAAATGACTTCCCTGCGAGTAACACACACTCAAGTTTAATACCCTTTGATATCATCGGGTTAACTTGTGAAATGAAACAGGTCAAGACCCTGATTTAAAATAGCTTACGTTCTGTATAAAGCAGTGCACTGACAGGAGAAATTAAACCCCTTTTGAGAAGTGGACACTTGTACAACGTGTACTTTGGAAATTTTCCTTGCCTTAATAACCAGAACATTGAGACAGTGATTATGTCACTCTGGTAGGACACAGAACATTCTGGGCTAGACTCTAATCTACCAACACAAGGACTAACCGAGAGTGACTCTTATTCATCGCAGAGAGTACCAGCTGTCACAGTAATCGAATAGTTCGGCGTTTTAAGTATTTATCCCTGTTGAAAAATTAATCTCAATTTAGTTCCTTCCTATAATTTATTTCTTTTTTGTTCCCGTAGATTATGATAAAGTAATTAAGAATTACACAAAGTTTGAAGACTGGTATGTGTGGGTTCAGATGTACAAAGGCACCATCTCCATGCCTGTCTTCCAGTCTCTCGACGCTTTCTGGCCAGGACTACAGGTCAGAATTGCTGGGCTGTTGTGCTGAGCTCAGCCCTCTTGGGTTTTGTCTCTTTTGTCTCTTCTCTTGTGATGTTTCTTTCTTACAAACTTTAAATTTGGCTAAAATTTCACTCCAAAAGGGCACGTCCACCAGTTAAGGCTTGGGTTGCAGTGGCTTGGCAAATTGGACCCGTTGTTATTGCAAAGTTCCTTTTGAAGAGAAACTCGATGATAGATTGTTCCTATGCCCCTAGTCCAATCCATAACCCAGTGAGAACAAGGCTATGGTGGAAAGAGGGAAGCTGGGATTGTGCTCTTTCAGGCAGAGAAAGGGCGATTTAACAGAGGTGCTCAGAATGATGAGGGTTCTTGATAAAGCACTCCTAATGGAAAATACGTGGCAGAGGTTGGACTCAGCTCTGATAAAAGAAAGACTTGCATTTATATAGCGCCTTTCATGACCTCAGGATATCCCAAAGTGCTTTACAGCAAACCAGGTGCTTTTGAAGCATAGTCAGTGTTGAAGTGGGAGCACCACCACCTGCAAGTTCCCGTCCGAGTCACTCACCACCCTGACTTGGAAATATATCATCAATCTTTCACTGTTGCAGAGTCAAAATCCTGGAACTCCCTCCCTAACAGCACTGTGGGTGTACCTACACCATACGGACTGCAGCGATTCAAGGCGGCGGCTCATCACCGCCTTCTCAAGGGAAATTAGGGATGGGCAATAAATGCTAGCCCAGCCAGTGAGGCCCACATCCCTTGAATGAATAAATAAAAAAAGAAATGTAGGAAAGGCAGCAATCAATTTATACACAGCCAGCTCCCACAAACATCAGTATTATAGCGACCAGATAATCTGTTTTTTGGCAATGTCGATTAAGGGATTAATACTGGCCAGGAAAATGGGGACAACTGCTCTGCTTTGAAATAGTGCCAAGGGATCTTTTACATCAACATGAGAAGATAGGCGCGGCCTCAGTTTATTGTCTCTGCTGAGAGATGGCATCTCTGATAGTTCAGCCTTCCCTCAGTACTTAGATTAGATATTTATGCTGAAGTCC
The DNA here is from genome assembly GCF_964194155.1 of Cetorhinus maximus. NCBI lineage: Eukaryota > Metazoa > Chordata > Chondrichthyes > Lamniformes > Cetorhinidae > Cetorhinus > Cetorhinus maximus. Next base: position 11,772,576 of record NC_135891.1, read on the forward strand.
CTGGTTGGGGGGAGGCGGGGCGTTGAACCCACGATCTTCTAATTCAGGTGTGAGAGTGCCACCCACTGAGACACGGCTGACATCTGATTAGTTTTCTGTTTTCTGGGAGTTAATCACTTTCCTGTATCTTCCCATGCCTGTAATAGTCTGGGAACATGACCCCACCTTTTGTGGAGTTTTTACAGCTGTTTGGCACTCCCTCATAACAATGCAGCTAAGATCAGAAACCCTGCGCACTGGGATAGAACCCATGCCATAACTGTGGTTCGGGTTGTTGGTTCTATAACACATTGTGCTATAAAAACATATACTTTTATTTATAAGCTAAGCTTACGATTACTTAAATAAAAACAAAAAACTGCGGATGCTGGAAATCCAAAACAAAAACAGAATTACCTGGAAAAACTCAGCAGGTCTGGCAGCATCGGCGGAGAAGAAAAGAGTTGACGTTTCAAGTCCTCATGACCCTTCAACAGAACAATTACTTCACTTTGTTATCATTATAACGTGCAACTACGGGGATTTTGAAGGCAAAAAAACTAGGTGGACTTGGGTCTTTTTTCATTGAGCAATTCCCGTGTTCCTGTCAGTTTTTCAAAGGGCTTTGTTTGAAGGACAGGAATGGAATACAACATGGACAGGGCACTACAGTGCAGTATCTCAAATCAACATCTTGGGGGTTACCCAGATACGGAGCTGAATAGCCATATAAATACTGTGGCTACAAGAACAGTTCAGAGGCTAGGAATCCTGCGGCGAGTAACTCACCTCCAGACTCCCCAAAGCCTGTCCAATTTGATTTCGGGTCGGGCAGTTCAGGTCAAACTGGGTTGGTTGGGATCAAGGGTCGCTCGGAGTGTGGGAACAGACCGGCGTGCAAGTGGCGAAGGGTTTAACTAGTCAGACGCCACACTGCGCTAATGGAACAGCTAGCCAAATTGTCCAGGTAAGCTTTCATTCAATCAAAATTGATGCTTGGCACGTTCTAAAGATGTCAAGGCACAAGTCAGGAGTGTGGTGGGATACTTTCCACTTGCCTGGATGAGTGCAGCTCCAACAACACTCAAAAAGCTTGACACATCCAGGACAAAGCAACCTGCTTGATTGGCACCACATCCACAAACGTTCACTCCCTCCACCACCAATGCACAGTAGCAGCAGTGTGTACCATCTACAAGATGCACTGCAGAAACTCACCAAGGCTCCTTAGGCGGCACCTTTCAAATCCTTGACCACTACCATCTGGAAGGACAAGGGCAGCAGACACATGGGAACACCACCACCTGGAAGTTCCCCTCCAAGCCACTCACCACCTTGACTTGGAAATATATCGCCGTTCCTTCACTGTCGCTGGGTCAAAATCTTGGAACTCCCTTCCTAACAGCACTGTGGGTGTACCTATGCCACATGGACTGCAGTGGTTTAAGAAGGTAGCTCACCACCACCTTCTCAAGGGCAATTAGGGATGGGCAATAAATGCTGGCCCAGCCAGCAACGCCCCACATCCCATAAATGAATTGTTTAAAAATCTTGCTGTCCAAAAACCAGACATCTTTAGAATGCGCCATGCATCAATTTTGATTGAATGAAAGCCTACCTGGACAATTTGGCTAGCTGTTCCATTAGCGCGGTGTGGCGTGTGGCGTCCCCTTCACCACTTGCACGCCGGTCTGTTCCTGCACTCTGAGCGACCCTTGACCCCAACCGACCCAGTTTGACCTGAACTGCCCGACCCGAAATCTAGCAAGATCTGAAACCCGGCACGGCCTCTGATCGTATTGAATGAGGGGTTGCACAGGTTTGATCCACTTTTATGTTCTTATGTTCAAACCGTTTCAAAAAGGGTGTTGCACTATGCAAAGTTGCCTGGCCAGTTTATTGTGGTATAATCCTGGCTTTTGACCTTGTTACCTGGAAATGACAATGTAAGCAGTTTCAAGAGCCAAGGAGCTCAATTAGATCATAGAATCCAACAGCAGGAGGAGGCCATTCAGCCCATTGTACCTGACCCAGCTCTTTTCTAATTCGTTCCATTCCCTTGGTCTTTCCCCAAATCGCTGCTTTTTTTACTTTTTCAGGTATATATGTCTAAATTTCCTTTTTACTATTCATTCTGCTTCCACCATCCTTTCTGGCAGTGCATCCCAGATCATGGCAACTTTTGCTGTGTTTAAAAATAGAAATGTTAGCCCTTGGTTCATCCCCCTCCCTCACACCTCCTGTGGCCCAATCATTATCAGTCTATAGAAGCATGGGACTTAGGAGCAAGAGTAGGGCATTCAGCAGTGGCTAATCTGGTTGTGGTCTCAATTCCACTTTCCCGTCTGCACCCCCCCCCCCCCAATAACGCTTGACTCCCTTGTCTGTCAAAAACCTTCTAACCCTGCCTTGAGCAAGTTCAATGATCCAGCCTCCACTGCTTTCTGGGGGAAGAGAATTCCACAGACTAAACGACCCTTTGAGAGGAAAAAATTCTCCTAATCTCCATTTTAAATGTTCCCTGGTTACTGACCCACCCGCTGGTGGAACAGTTTCTCCTTATTTACTATGTCAAAGCCCTTCATAATTTAGAGCACCCCTATTAAATCGCCCCAATGCCTCCTCTGCTCTGGAATTCCCTGCCTAAACCTCTCCACTTCCCTCAGCCTCCCTTTAAGACGCTCCTTAAACCTACCTGTTTGACCAAGTTTTTTGTGGTCACCTGCCTTAGCATAGAATTGTAGAATGGTTACAGCACAGAAGGCGGCTATTCGGCCTGCCGTATCTGTGCTGGCTGTCTACAAGAGCAGTTCACCTCGTGCTACACCCTCACCTTTACCCCGTGGCACTGCAATCTTTTTCCCTTCAGATTGAAGAGAAAGCCACGATTGAATCTGCCTCCACCACACTCTCAGGCAGTGCTTTCCAGATCCTAACCACTCGCTGCGGGAGAACTTTTTTCCTCAAGTCTTCGTTGCTTCTTTTGCCAATCACCTTAAACCTGTGCCCCCTTGTTTGCGATCCTTTCACCAATGGGGACAGTTTCTCCCAATCTGCTCTATCCAGACTGCGCATGATTTTTAATTTTCTCATGTAGCTCGATATCAATATTTTGCCGATAATCGCTCTTGTGAATGTTGTAATGTTACTACATTATAGGCACTATATAAATGCAGGTTGTTGTCAGGAGAACAATTCCAGCTGTGCTTCTGGAGAGAGAAATTATTGGCTGAAGGGAGGGCACACAGGATTGATCCATCAATAGGAACCAGCTTGTTAGTCCCAGTGGCAATTTTTTGCTTTGAGAAACCCTTCTCTGCTCTTTACGATGGACCTTATCACTACAAAAGAAATGAAGACTTGTTTTAAAAACTCTTCTATCTTAAACCAGACCTTGTTGCCTTTTAAGCCTGGGCTGATGCACTCTTTTATTTCTTCCACCGTAGACCCTGATTGGCGACATTAATAACGCCATGAAAACATTCCACAACTATTACCAGGTTTGGAAGCAGTACGGCGGCCTTCCTGAGTTCTACAGCATCCCTCAGGGTTCGACTGTGGACAAGCGGGAAGGCTACCCACTACGGCCAGGTGAGAAAAGGAAAAAAAAAAAATCTTTCATTTCAGTAGCACCGTTCATGTCCTCGAGATGCCTGAAAGCACTTCGCAGCCAAGTGCAGGCATTGTATTTGACATAGGCAAGTGCAGCAAATATTGTGCTCTCAGCAACAGTAAATAAGATAGACAACTAGTTAATCTGTTAAATGCCAGGTATTTGGTCCTAGGACAACCCTTGCTGACAGCCCCTTTTCATGTGGATATATAATAGATTTGACAGCCCCTTTCTGTAATTTTCACGTGAATATATAATAGATTTTCTTTCCAATATTTCCCCCCCCCCCGTTGCTCCAAGGGTGTTGAGTCCTGAAAAAGAGACATGTCGAAGCTTTTCCTCTTGTACTCATCAGGACACTTGGTAAGAATACCAATATTAGGGGAATGTGAAGTATCCTGATGAGTGCAAGACGAAAAGCTTCAACTTGTCTCTTTGTTTCAGCAACACTTGAGTTCTGTATTACCAAATGACGTGGTGTTGATTTTGCCAGTATTGGACATTGCCAAGCATAAGACATTTGACCAAGTCGTCATTATTTGTGTGAGCCTTGACAGTTGAGCTGTTTCTAACTGCAAGGGGCAGTGCAGCTGAACCCTATCCTGTCAGTCAGTATGTGCACTTCTACTAGGAGGTCTCTAGGTAGCAACCAAGAACTCTGGCTGACCTCCCCTCTGGCCGCAGTCTGCCTCACTTACAATTATTGCAAGCTAACGGGTGTCCCAACTTATTCAGCACAAGACTGAGAGAGATCTTTTTAGCCTGTATGGTACTGTTATTCACTGGCTAAAGTCACTGGGCCACGAAAGGAGCTTCCTAACAGTATTTCACAGTCTGAACAAATCCCACTTTGTTTGAGGCAATACACAACTAATAAAATCTCTTTTGGGGGGGGCTTTACTTTTGTCATACAGTAAATGTCTTTGGGGTATTTGACTGTGGGGGGCACCACAGCCAAGCCTGATTGTACTGCCCCCCAATGTCTCCAGCAAAGGTCATTCACTGGTTCCGAATTTTCTGTTCCCTGTTCTAGAAACTCAGTGTTGCATCACTACTGCTCGTCTGGCTGAAATCAGCTAACTCGGGCCACGGGGAGAATTTGGCATTAAGTCTTTATAAGGTTTAGATCATTTTTTTTTTCCATTCATTCGTGGGATGTGGGCATTGTTGGCAACGTCAGCATTTATTGCCCATCCCTAATTGCTTCTGAGAAGGTGGTGGTGAGTCGCCGCCTTGAACTGATGCAGTCCGTCTGGTGATGGTGGTTCACCCACGGTGCTGTTAGTTAGGGGGTTCCAGGATCTTGGCCCAGTGACAGTGAAGGAATGGCGATACAGCTCCGAGCCAGGACGGTATGGAGGTATAAAGACGTAAAAGTAACTTCCTTCACTAACCATTGGGAGCGAGAAGAAGAGTCTGAAGAAGAGTCATACGGACTCGAAACATTAACTGCTGATTCTCTCTTCACAGATGCTGCCAGACCTGCTGAGTTTTTCCAGCATTTTCTGTTTTTATTATTGGGAACGAGAAGCTTGACGCACATCTCAATGTTCTGTGTTAAATTTTCCTGGTCCCCTGTCTCCCACACTTGCTTCTGCCTGACTGTGATGGACAGGTGATCTGTTCTAGATCTGTGTCAGTCCAGCGTTCCAGCCTGTCACTGGGGCGATCAGATTACAGTGGTGACAGCCACACAGCCAAGATCAGGACTGTGTTCCATCATCTCCCTCAATGTGCAGTTATACTGACAAAATGTATTGCTGAGTGGTTCATTAAGCATTCTAGAATATCATTCGGAATATGGTATGCTAGTTTACTCTCGAAAATAGTTGTGATAGGGGTTTTGCCTTTCTAGAAGTACTTGCAGTGCTAAGGTTAAAAATAAAACAAGTGTAAAGCGGCCCTGATGTTTAACAAGACAGGTACAGCCAAGCCCTTGTAGAATTGTGAGCATTCTCATCGGCTTCACTCTGCACACCATGGGGGACATAACTACTCTTCGGCTGAATGCAGTAGTGGACTTTAGTGAACCAGCAGCCTGATTTAATTTCCCTGCCCCTGATTTTGAAATTTGAGCAAGAAAGAGACCAGAGCCTAGTCCCCACCTTCCCCCCCCAAAATACTTCTTCACAACTGGTGTGATGCCAAACATAGACAGTTTATTCTGGACTTGCTAGACTCTGATGGAGCCATTTCAAACTCCTCGGGCTGGATTTTTCCTGTGGGTTTGGGAATAGAATTTGGGACTGTTTCCAGGTCCCAAGCACTCTCAGAGGGAAGTAGTCACTCATTGTGATTTTCATGGAGATGTTAATATGATCCAAGCCAATTGGTGAAGCCAAAGCCAAGACACAGAGCTTTTCTTTATCGAGGAAGTGTATTGACTTGTTCAGTCTCATAGCTCTCCTTTCACACACTCAGTGTCCCAGCTATCCCCTATTTGTATGCTCTTTTTAGACCAATAAAACAAATAAACTAATGAACTAATTAAAGGGGTTCCCCTATTTATATGTGCTCAAAGTCAATTAATACATCAACTGTTTCTCTTAAACTTAACAATGTAATTGACATTATTTTTCTTTTATTCATTTATGGGATGTGGGCGTCACTGGCTGGGCCAGCATTAATTGTCCATCCCTAATTGCCCTTGAGAAGGTGGTGGTGAGCTGCCTTCTTGAACCGTTGCAGTCAATGTGGTGTAGGCACACCCACAGTGCTGTTAAAGAAGGTGGTTCCAGGATTTTGACCTAGCGACAGTGAAGGAATGGCGACATATTTCCAAGACAGGGTGGTGAGTGGTTTGGAGGGGAACTTCGAGGTGATGGTGTTCCCATATGTCTGCTGCCCTTGTCCTTCTAGATGGTAGTGGGCGTGGGTTTGGAAGGTGCTGTCTGAGGAGGCTTGGTGAGTTCCTTCAGTGTATTTTGAGATGGTACACACTGCTGCTACTGTTCGTTGATGATGGAGGGAGTAAATGTTTGTGTAAGTGGTGCCAATCAAGCGGGCTGCTTTGTGCTGGATGGTGTCGAGCTTCTTGAGTGTTGTTGGAGGTGCATTCATCCAGGCAAGTAGAGAGTATTTTTTTTATTCATTCACGGGATGTGGGCTTCGCTGGCTGGGCCAGGATTTATTGCCCATCTCTAGTTGTCCTTGAGAAGATGGTGGTGAGCTGCCTTCTTGAACCACTGCAGTCCATGGTGTAGGTGCACCCACAGTGCTGTTAGGAAGGGAATTCCAGGATTTTGACCCAGTGCCAGTGAAGGAACGACGATATATTTCCAAGTCAGAATGGTGAGTGACTTGGAGGGGAACTTCCAAGTGGTGGTGTTCCCATCTATCTGCTGCCCTTGTCCTTCTAGATGGTAGTGGTCATGGGTTTGGAAGGTGCTGTCTAAGGAGCCTTGGTTAATTCCTGCAGTGCATCTTGTAGATGGTACACACTGATGCTACTGTGCTTCGGTGGTGGAGGGAGTGAATGCTTGTGGATGTGGTGCCAATCAAGTGGGCTGCTTTGTCGTGGATGGTGTCAAACCTCTTCAGTTTGGTTGGAGCTGCCCTCATCCAGGCAAGTGGGGAGTATTCCATCACACTCCTGACTTGTGCCTTGTAGCTGGTGGTCAGGCTTTGGGGAGTCAGGAGGTGGGTTACACACCGCAGAATTCCTAGCTTCTGACCTGTTCTTGCAGCCACAATATTTGTATGGCTTGTCCAGTTCAGTTTCTGGCCAATGGTAACCCTTAGTTATTGGGGGATTCAGCGATGGTAATGCCATTGAACACCAAGGGGCGATGGTTAGATTCTCTCTGGTTGGAGATGGCCATTGCCTGGCATTTGTGTGGTGCGAATGTTACTTGCCACTTTCAGTCCAAGCCTGGGTAATGTCCAGGTCTTGCTGCATTTGGATGTGGACAGCTTCAGCATCTGAGGAGTCACGAATGGTGCTGATCATTGTGCAATCATCAGAGAACATCCCCATTTCTGAACTTATGATGGAAGGAAGGTCATTGATAAAGCAGCTGAAGATGGTTGAGCCTAGGACACTACCCTGAGGAACTCCTGCAGTGATGTCCTGGAGCTGAGATGATTGACCTCCAACAACCACAACCATCTTGCGTTGTGCTAGGTGTGACTCCAAACAGTGGAGAGTTTTCTGCCTGATTCCCATTGACTCCAATTTTGCTAGGGCTCCTTGATGCCACACTCAGTCAAATGTGGCCTTGATGTCAAGGGCAGCCACTCTCGCCTCACCTTGGGAGTTCAGCTCTTTTGTCCATGTTTGAACCAAGGCTGTAATGAGGTCAGGAGCTGAGTGGCCCAGGATGGAACGCAAAGTGAGCGTCAGTGAGCAGGTTATTGCTAAGCAAATTTTGCTTGATAACACTGTTAATGACTCCTTCCATTACTTTACTGATGTTGGAGAGTAGACTGATGGGGCGGTAATTGGCCGGGCTGGATTTGTCCTGCTTTTTGTGTACCGGACGTACTTAGGCAATTTTCCACATTAACCTTAACAATGTAATTCACATTAGCAAATTTTAACAATGTAATTGACAAGAGATTAACAGAGTTTCCCCTTAATTGGCCTGGAGACAGTTTCTCCAAGCAATTAAGATTCCCGGCGGGCTCTCTAACCTAGAGGGGCAATCAGAGGCCTTCTAGCTGTAGAAGAGCAGCAGGCTGTAATGCAAGGTAAGTAAGAGGGAGGGCACTTCAACATAGAGGTCTCCCTCTCCAAAATTGTGAAATTTTTTATCGAAAGAAAAACAGATTCAGCATCCAGGCCAACACTGTGGGGGAGGTAGGAACCCTGCTACGGGACAGCCTGTGGCTGCTGCTACACCCAGGTTGGCAGGGAGGGCCTCTAGGCTGAAAGTCAGCCTCCTTTAATTGGCCTCATTAGGCTCAATTGTCAGTACCCAATCCCGTCCCGGCAAAAATGGCCCAGAGGTGGGATGGAGCCGGAGAACTGGATGGTGGGACGGACCCAGCTGGCAGGGCTATTTTTGGCTCCGACCTTTCTCCGAACCCGACTATGGCGGAGGGTGGATGAAAATCCAGTCTGATTCACCCCCTTCCCCCATAGCAGCAACCCCCCCACCACCCAACACCCCTTCAAGAATTTGGGATTCAAATGCCATGTTAAAAAATAAATACAGCTGTGTGAGCATACAGGCAACAACTGGCCTTTCGGACATTCTCACTTCCCACTGCTGTCTTTTGTTCCAGTGCAATGGATGTGATGTCCAAAGGTAATGGATTTTTGCCAGCCTGAGTTTGCACTGTTAATGGGGATGGTTTGTTGTTACAGAGCTTGTGGAGAGTGCCATGTATCTGTATCGAGCAACTGGAGATCCAACCCTCCTGGAGCTGGGCAGGGACGTCATTGAGGCTATTGAGAAGATCAGCCGTGTGGACTGTGGCTTTGCTACAGTAAGTACCGAACCTGTTAAAAGTTCAGCGGCAATTCTTGTAACTTTTGCTTCCTCGTCGCTGAGATTATTCTGACGTACTGCAACCAATTCTGGATCAATCAAATTGTGGGGTGTGGTGGTGGGTGTGTTGGGAGCGCACAGGAGAAAAATAAACTTACCGGTTTATTATGGGTGGGATTAAAGCATTTATATGGTGCTGTGCAAGACCTCAGAACTTTCCAAAGCGCTTCATAATTAAGTACTTTTTCCGTGTAGCCACTATTGTAATGTAGGAAACTTAGTGTGCATTCTTGCAGTCAGAACCTGATTTCTAGCCAGCTGCACCTGCCGGCAAATGCACATATGGCTTTACATTGGGTAAGCACAAGATCAGGTTTGGCCACAATGTAGCCGAAAATTCCAAATTTGTTTTCTTTAGGTAATTATCCCCTTTGAAAGCTCTTCATGGATGAATAAAACTTTTCTTCATGTCGCCTTTGGTTCTTTTATTAATCACCATAAATCGTTGTGTTCTGGTTCTCGATCCTTCGGTCAATGGGAACAGTTTCTCCCTGTCTCTTCTATCTAGATCCCTCATAATTTTGAACACTTCTACCAAATCTCCCATCAGCCTTCTCTCCTTTAAGGGGAACAGTCCCAGCTTCTCCAATCTATCCGCATGGCACAGCTAAGTGTCAGATACCATGCTGTACTCTTTTTATTTATATTCGTTTATGGGATGTAGGTGTTGCTGGCTAAGCCAGCATTTATTGCCCATCCCTAATTGCCCTTGAGAAGGTGGTGGTGAGCTGCCTTCTTATAAGACTTAGACTTAGGGGTAGAAGTAGGCCATTCGGCCCATTGAGTCTGCTCCGCCATTCAATGAGATCATGGCTGATCTGATAAGCCTCAACTCCACTTTCCTGCCTTTCCCCATAAACCTCGATTCCCTTACTGATTAAAAATCTGACTATCTCTGCCCTGAATATACTTAACGACCCAGTTTCTACAGCCCTCTGCGATAAAGAATTCCACAGATTAACTACTCTCTGAGAAGAAATTCCTCCTCATCTCTTATCTTAAATGGGCGACCCCTTGCTCTGAGATTATGCCCTCTGGTCCTAGACTCTCCCACAAGGGGAAACAACCTCTCAGCATCTACCCTGTTAAGCCCCCTAAGAACCTTATATGTTTCAATAGGGTCACCTCTCATTCTTCTAAATTCCAATGAGTACAGGCCCAACCTACTCAACCTCTCCTCATTAAGAAAATCCTTCCATACCTGGAATCAACTTAGTGAACCTTCTCTGGACTGCCTCAAATGCCAGCATATCTTTCCTTAGATAAACTGTTCACAGTATTCTTAACTGGTGCCTTGTATAGTTTTAGCAAGACTTCCCTATCTTTTTACTCCATTCCCTTTGAAATAAAGGCCAACATTCAGTTAGGTCCAAACCATTACCAATAGGCCCCTGAAAAGTGTCAAGAGATTCGTACATCCAGGAAAACCCTTTGAAATACAGTCCCACCTTTTAAAAGCCAGTTATGAGATACAGGTGGAACTTTCCTCAAACAATGGAACCAAGAAATGGATTAAAGTTATTTAAAGATGTCTGCCTATGATGTTAAGCAATTCTATGTACATCAGCTTTATCAAGCTTTAGTTTCCTGCGCTTGGGTGTCCTTTGTGATTGTTAACAGAGGTATGCACTGCGATAAACAAAATCAACTGCACGCTTTTGAGTGGCTTTCCGGTTATATTCTTCAATTTAGCAGAGCTAAAGGAGCAAAAGCCATTTACACAGATTGCAGGTTGCAGACACCATTTTGAAAGTGGAATCTCCCTTTACAATACAACAGAAAGAAAATCTAGAACGAAATGTTAAAATGGAGTATTTTATAAATTGAAGTCGAACTAATCTCCAATCCACCACAAGCGTGTCATCTTGAAGCACTGCAGCCCATGTGGTGTAGGTACATCCACAGCGCTGTTAGGGAGGGAGGTCCAGGATTTTGACCCAGTGTCAGTTTACCCACTGATTATTGTGGGTGGGGCCGTAAGTTGACAATGTTACGGATGTTTGATTCTAATCCAGCGTTTGAGCACCTGTTTTATCTTTTATAGATTTGGTGATCAGCTCTTGTTTTCTTGCATTTAAGGTGCGGGACTTACGGGACCACAAACTAGACAATCGCATGGAGTCTTTCTTCCTGGCAGAGACGGTGAAGTATCTCTACCTGCTCTTTGACCCTGACAACTTCCTCCATAACGATGGGTCCACCTTCTACACTGTCACCACGCCTTACGGCGAATGCGTACTGGGCGCCGGTGGCTACCTGTTCAACACGGAGGCACACCCCATCGACCCCGCGGCCTTGCACTGTTGCAGCCAGCACAAGGAGGACCGCTGGGAAGTTGAGGGGCTGATGCAAGGCTTCCGCGCCTCGCAGTATGTGAGGATGGGACTATCTGCGCCTGGCGCTTCAGAGCAATATCTGCAATACAGCAAGAAAATACGGACAGCCCAAGGTGGAGAAAAAATAAATAAGAGGACAAATAAAAAAAGAGTTCCAATACTAAGCTGCCCCAGTCAGCATTTTAGCTTAAAGCTCGCAGTGTTAGGTCAAGTGTTTACAGACTATTCCTAGTGTACACAATGAGCTAAAGGGACTCTATTTATGAAATTAAGTGGAATAAAGTTTGACTGTTTTATTTTTAATGGGGTTTCAATGGGTTTTCTTTTTCTGGAGGATGGGAAGAGTGTTAGACAAATATCCCAGCATCATCGCTCGAGGAACAGAACAAAATGATTTAGCCGACACCCCCACCCAGCCCCCACCCCCCCCCCAAATCATTTACTGAAAAGAATGCCAAGAAGGACTGTGTATTTATAGAGTCTTTCAAGCCCTCAGGATGCATCAAAGTGTTTTACAGCCAGTTACTTACTTTTGAAATGTAGTCATTACTATTATTAGTTAGCAAATCGCAGCAACCAATTTTGTGCATAGCAAGATCCCATATGTGCCAGTAAATGACATCAATGACCAGTTGACCTAATTTTGGTAGTGTGGGAGGGAGGGAGGGAGGAATGTTGACCATGACACTGGAGAACTCCTTGTTCTTGGAATACTGTCGTCTGATCTTTTGCATCTACCAATAAGCAATGGGAGCTTCAACTGAAAGTCCGCGTCTCTAACAGTACAACTCTCCCTCTAGACTGAATCGTCAACTAGTCAAGAAGTCCAGTTTCTTCATCCATAGGAACATAGGAGCATGAGTAAGCCATTCAGCCTTTCGAGCCTGCTCTGCCATTTAACTAGATCATGGCTGATCTCCCTCAACGCCACCTTCCCACACCAACCCAGTATCCCTTAATGTCATCGGTATCTAGGAATCTATTGACCTCTACTTTGAACATAATGACTGAGCCTCCACTGCCCTCTGGGGTAGAGAATTCCAAAGACTTATCACCCTCAGACTAAAGAAATTACCCCTCATCTCAGTCCTGAATGACCTACCTCTTATTCTCAGACTATGCCCCGTGATTCTAGACCACCCACCCCCAAACAGGAGAAGCATCCTTCTTGCATCTACCCTGTTGAGCCCTGTAAGAATTTTGTACACGTCAATGAGATCGCCTCTCATTCTTCTGAACTCTAGAGAATACAGGCCCAGTCTCCTGAATCTCTCCTCATAAGACAGTCCCGCCACCCCTGGAAGTAGACTGATGGAACCTTCATTGCACTCCCTCTGGTATATCCTTCCTATGGTAAGGAGATCAAAACTGCACCCAGTACTCCAGGTGTGGTCTCACCAAGACACTATACAACTGCAGCAAGACTCCTTATTCCTGTACTCACATCCCTTTGCAATAAAGCCTAACACACCGTTTGCCTTCCTAATTGCTTGTTGTACACGCATGTTAGCTTTCAGTGACCTGTGAACAAGAACACCAGGTCTCTTCGTGTATCTGTGTATATCAGTACCATAGATCTATTTGGAAATCTCAAGAATTACAAAAGTTTACTTACAAAACTGCAGGTTTATCTGGGGCAAGTCAGCAGCCAGGCATATCATAGAATCTTAACAGCACAGGAGGTTGTTGAGCCTATCATGTCTGTTGGTTCTTTGAAAGATCTCCCCAATTAGTCCCACTCCCCTACTCTTTCTCCCATAGTCCTGATAGTTTTTCCTTTGTAGGTATATAGCCAGTTCCTTTTTGAAGCTTGATATTGAATCTGCTGGCACCACCATTTTAGGCAGTGCATTCTAGATTACAAAAACTCACAGTAGAAAATAACAATGTTTTCTCATGTCGCCTCTGGTTCTTTTACCAATCGCCTTCAATCTGTGACCTCTGGTTATCGACCCTCTGCTACTGGAAAGCATTGGCCCCTCTAAGATTCAATCGGTAAAAATGAAATTCTCCTCACCGTCTCCCTGTTTTTTTGATGTGAGATTTTCTCCCCCACTTTCTCTCTCATTTTCTGTTTCTCGCTTTCTTAAAGTGCTTTTTAGTCTTTGTCTTCAGTTCTGATTGACATGCGCTTGTGAAATAAATAATCCGTCTTCTCCCTTGACAGATACTGGCGGCGTTGCTGTATACTTGCAGCCTGTCTGTTTTAATTTCTGAAATCCTGCTGCACTGTTGGGGAATTTTAACACAGACAGGATACCAGAGAAGGGATGAGCAGGGTAAATAGATCACAAAAACACAAAAGGTTTCTTAATTTAATTAATAACTTTGCATTTCAAGAAAGGGATGCAAACCAGATAATGAATTGAAGGCTTCCCATTGAATATGTAAAATTGGCAGGAAGTGGTTCACACTATAATCCAATAAAAGTGACATCCAAGGAGGAAAATCAAGTGATTAATAATGTTATCTCATCCCACAGATTAGCTCATTGCATATCTCAGTGCACATTAAAGATGAGTGCTATTAACTGGGGAAAACTACATGGTATCTCTATGATATCTCTTATTTCTGTTAAGGGTCCTTGAGAGGGTGCAGAGAAGATATATCAGAATAGTTCCAGGAATGTGGGGCTCTAGCTACAAAGTTAGGGTTGGAGAAGCTGGGATTGTTCTCCTTGGAGCAATGGAGATTGAGGGAAGGTTTAATAGAGGTGTACAAGATTATGACAGGTTTGGATAAGGTAAACGAGGAAAAGCTTTCCACTAGCTGATGGTACAAGGACTAGGGGACACGGATTTAAGGTTCTGGGCAATCGATGTGGGGGGAAGGTGAGGAAGAACTTTGAAGGAAATGAACTTGCAGAACTATAGGGATAGAGCGGGGGAATGGGATTGTCCCATGGAGAGCCAGCTTAGGCTCTGTGGGCTGAAAGGCCTGTGGTTTATTAAGTTTGACCATGCGTAGTAACTTCCTTAGCCCGTAAACAAACTAACTGCTAATCTTACAAAACATCCTGCCTTTTCACCACTGTTGGAGAACACATTGGAGCCCCAGAGTGAACCCAACCTTTTTATGAGAACCACAAAGAATCTATAGTGAGGTTGAAAAGATAGAGAGAAAAGGCGAGAGAACTCAAAAACAAATCTCCCCATCTTTTTCCCCATCTACACACTTCCTATCAATGACATAATTTGTAAAATAATGCGGATTCTACATAGGGTTGCCAACTCTGGTTGGAGGTACTCTTGGAGGTTTCATCACATGACATCCAACTGTCCCAGCCAATCAAATGGCTCCCTCCCCACCATCTCCAATATTTTTGTGATGAATACAAAAAAAGTGTTCAAAGCAATGGAAGCGAAAACACGATTTCTTTTAATGCCCTTATAATTTCTCTCCCGGGTCTGTTACTCCACAGGTCATACCATTAGTTTAAAAGTTTGATTCACTCACCAAAATGGCCAATTGTTTACCTTCGCTACTGTTACCCAGAATAAAAGAGGCTTTAACCAGGCTTCCTTCAATAAACAACAAACTTATTAGTTCATTATAAAACCAGTCTTGTCAAATAGAAAGGCAAAGCTTATTAACATATAGTATGAAATATGAAAGTAGGTCAATGACTCTTTTGAGATACCCTAAGTCACACACACACACACACACAGCCCCCCCAAAAAAGGGGAATTCTGCTAAAGGTTAAAAGTTAATGGTTCAAGGAAAAGGAAAGATGATGGAGTCCTTGAAATGGCGCCTGGGTTGGCGTCTGATGAAGGGTCATACGGACTCGAAACGTTAACTGTATTCCTCTCCGCAGATGCTGTCAGACCTGCTGAGTTTTTCCAGCTATTTTTGTTTTTGTGTTTGGGTTATACGGTTGGTCTTAGCGCTGATCTGCGAAACAATCAATGACTCTTGCACTGCTTTTCAGGCAGACTCAAGGAACACTTGCAGGTGCTCAACTCCAGCATGTAGAGCAACTTAGGAACAGCTTATATTCATTTCCGGCTGTGGACTACAAAAAGGCTGCTGTCTTCCTTCACAAGCAGTTGGTCCTTCTTCTCAGAGCAAAACCAAAACCAACTTAAACACAGTTTTCCAGGCATATTTGTTTTATCCAGAGCTATAAACTGCCATGTGACCCCCTTTTTAAATAGTCCACCAGAGTCAAGAAGTATCTAGCTTCTTTACAACTTTTCTTGTAAATGGCTGTCTCTGCCAAGAAAAGCAATCGGAGTTCTTGCATTAACCCTTTAAGGAACAGTGTCTTTTAAACACAAATTCTCCCATAATGTTCGTAGTCCCTTGAAGATGAACCATTTTCTGTGATTAAAGCGTTCATCATGGGTTCCTGAAGTCCAAGGGATGCAGACTTGAAAAAATATTGTGGGCAACTGGTTTAGCCATCCATTCATCTGGCTGAACCACTTAAAGCACAATCGAATCCTGCTCTCATCTGCTAAAACTGCTCACTATTCCAGGATCATTCTGGAAAACAAAGATAACCCAATCACTAAGGCAGCCTATTTCTACATCCGTAACATCGTATAACTGTGCCCCTGTCTCAGTGCATCTGCTACTGAAGCCGTCATTCACGCCTTTATTACTTCTAGACTTGACTATTGTAACATACTCCTGCCTGGTCTCCCACATTCCACCCTCCGTGAACTTGAGGTCATCAAAATCTCAGCTGCCTGTGCCTTAGCTTGTACCAAGTCCCATTGCCCTATCACCCCTGTTCTCACTGAATCACTACCACCTTCTCAAAGTTCCCAGTCAAACAGCAGTTTGACTTTAAAAATCACATCCTTTTGTTCAAATGCCTCCACGGCCTCATACCTCCCTGTTCCTGTAATCTCCTTTAGCTCCACGACCCTCCGAGATATCTGTGTTCCTCTAATTCTGGCCTCTTAAGCATTCCCAATTAGAATTGCTCCATTGGTGACTGTGCCTTCAGTTGCCTAGCCCCAAGATCTGGAATACCCTCCCCACACCTCTTTGCCTCTACCTCGTTTTCCTGCTTTAGCACACTCCTTAAAACCTACCTCATTGACAAAGGTTTTGGTTATCCGACACAATGCTTCCTTATGTGGTTCAGTGTCATACTTTGTTTGACAATGTTCCTGTGAAGCACCTTGGGGTTTTTATTATGTTCAAGGTGTTATATGTATATAAGTTCTCATTGTTGTTGGTATCCGGTCCTCCAGTGTTACAGCAGTTGAAGTCTGGACTTTTTTGCTCACTTATTTTTCCCAAAATACTGGCACTTTTTTTTTGAGTTGACTCAACCACTCACTCCATATCCCAGAATCACAGAATTGTTACATGCATAAGGAGGCCATTCGGTCCATTGTGTATGCACTGGCTCTCCGAATGAACATTCTTTATTGCCATTCTCCCACCCTCCATAACCCTGAATATTTTTCCACTTTAGATAGCAGGCTAATTCCCTTTTGAATGCTTCGATTGAACTTGCCTCCACCACACTCTCAGGCAGTGCATTCCAGACCTTAACTAATTGCTGTACGAAAAAGCTTTTTCTCAAATCGCTTTTGATTCTTCTGCCAATTACTTTAAATCAGTGCCTTCTCGATCTTGATCCTCCCACCAATGGGAACAGCTTCTCCCTATCTACCCTGTCCAGACCCCTTATGATTTTAAATACCTCTATCAAATCTTCTGTCAGCCTACTTTTCTCCAAGGAAAACAATCTTAACTTCTCCAATCTATCTTCATAACAAGTCCCGGCCAATATTTATCCCTCAATCGACATCATTAAAACAAATTACCTGGTCATTCTTCTTCTCTTAGGCAGTCCCTCAGGATCGAGGGTGACTTGCTTCCAATCTGGTTCGATCGGCTGTGAGATGGCTAATAAGTTTAATGCACGATTTGCAGACTGTGCCACATGCGGGGCAGGTGCTGCTTGAAGGGTTGGCAGATGAGGTGTTTGGAAGTTTGTGCGCTCTCTCCAGTGCCTTGAGTTTGTCTCTGTGTGCCTCCGACAAAGTCTCTTGATGTGTTCAGCGCCTTCCCAAATTAACCTCCATTTTGGTCGGTCACAAGCCTAGGGTGTCCCAGGAGTCGGCGGGGATGTTTTCAGGGATACTGAAGACATCCCTAAAATGTCTTCGCTGTTCTCCTGGGAGTGCCTGTTGTCAGGCATATGAAGAACATGTCCTGCTCTGAGCAGCCAATTTTGAATGATTAGCACCTCAATGCTGGGCATGTTGGTGTGGGACAGGATGCTGCTGTTGAACTGTCTTGACCTTTCTCACTAACGGATTTGCAGGATCTTGTGAAGGAACCTCAGATGGTTTTTCTAGGCTAGTGAATCTAGAACTGGGGACACAGTCTCAGAATAAGGGGCAGGCCATTTAAGACTGAGACGAGAAGGAATTTCTTCACTCAGAGGGTGGTGAATCTTTGGAATTCTCTATCCCAGGGGGCTGTGGAAGCTCAATCACTGAGCACATTCAAGACAGAAATCGATAGCCATGATCTGTTTGAATGGCAGAGCAGGCTAAATGGGCCAAATGGCCTACTCCTGCTTCTACTTCCTATGTTCCAGTGCTTTGAGGTGTCTGCTGTAGGTTGTCCAAGTCTCCAAAACATATAGGAGCATGGGTCATTATCACATTGCTGTGTCTACGAGCTTGTTGGAAGCAAAGAGGGAGCTGCACTTCTTACATGACAGCATTGACTACACTTCAAAAGTACTTTTTAAATTTGTTCATGTGATGTGGGTGTCGCTGGAAAGGCCAGCATTTATCACCCATCCATAGTTGCCCTTCAGAAGGTGGTGGTGAGCTGCCTTCTTGAACCACCGCAGACCATGTGGCGTAGGTACACCCACAGTGTTGTTAGGGAGAAAGCTCCAGGATTTTGACCCAGCGACAGTGAAGGAACGGCAAAATATTTCCAAGTCAGGGTGGTGTGTGGCTTGGGGGTAATTTGTAGATGGTGGAGTTGCCTTGCATCTGCTGCCTTGTCCTTAGAGTCATAGAGGTCTACAGCACAGAAAAAGGCCCTTTGGCCCATCTAGTCTGCACCAGTCAAACAAGTACCTGACTATTCTAATCCCATTTTCCAGCACTAGGCCCATAGCCCCTGTATGCCATGGCATCGCAAGTGCACATCCAAATACTTCTTAAATGTTATGAGGGTTTCTGCCTCTACCACCCTTTCAGGCAGTGAGTTCCAGATTCCCACCACCCTCTGAGTGAAAAAATTCTTCCTCATATCCCTTCTAAACCTCTTGCCCCTTACCTTAAATCTATGCCCCCTGGTTATTGATCCCTCCACCAATGGGGAAAAGTTCCTTCCTGCCTACCTTATCTATGCCCCTCATAATTTTATACACCTGAATTATGTCCCTGCTCAATCTCCTCTGCTCCAGGGAAAATAACCCCAGTCTATCCAATCTCTAACTCTCATAACTAAAACTCTCCAGCCCAGGCAACATCCTGGTAAATCTACTCTGTACTCTCTCTAGTTTTTTGTAGGTGGTGGAGCTCCCATGCATCTGCTGCCTTGTCCTTCTAGGTGATAGAGGACACGGGTTTGGAAGATGCTGTTGAAGGAAACTTAATTGGGAGTAAAGCCCTTAATTGAGACATCCTCTGGTTGTGAAAGATGTTATATACATGCAAGTTTTTTTTTAACTTGAGACTCACAAATAGGAATTGTTGCCAAGCAGGTAAATATCAGTTTAAATAAAAGCAAAATACTGCAGAGGCTGGAAATCTGAAATAAAAACATAAAATGCTGGAAATATTCAGCAAGTCTGGCAGCATCTGTGGAGAGAGCCCAATATGACATTTCTTTAGAACGCTAAAAGAGTCATATTAGACTATAAATGTTATCTCTGTTTCTCTCTCCACAGATGCTGCCAGACCTGCTGAATATTTCCAGCAATTTTGTGTTTTCATTTCAGGTAATGTCAGCTAGTCTCTTGAAAGAATTCAGCTAATTAATTGTTCTGTTTTATTTTTTTAAGAAATTGGCAATAAAACTATTCTACAGTTACAGGGCTTATGGTATGTATTTCACACGTTTTAGGGACGAAACAGCCAGACGCCAGCTGCTGTGCAAAAATAATTAGGGCTGACCTTTAGCTATATAACAAAAAAACAACAAGTGCCCCGTGTGAGGCTCGAACTCACGACCTTCAGATTATGAGACTGACGCGCTGCCTACTGCGCTAACGAGGCTCTGAATGTAGCGGCAGCAAAGCGGCTTCAGGCTCTGGGATATTCAATGTAAAGGCTGCAATATTTTTGGAGTTGGAGCGATAAAGGAGTCAGACCGACAGCACCGGCTGACTGCAGCTTCCCAAGTGTTTGTGTGCAGCCGTGGGGCGGTGCACTCGGGAGCCAGCGGCTCGGGAAGGGGCATTTCGGGGGTGGGGGGCATTAATGGTTTGGGGGGGGGGTGTGGTTGGGAACCGCGGAGTCCTAGAGCCTAGAGTTCTATGGTCGGATGTGGGAAAGTCAGGAACTCATCAAGTCCTTGAAGGGGGCAATGGAAAGAGAAAGGGGATGGAGGGAAGAGAGAAAGCAGGTCAATGGGGAGGGCAATGGAGATGGTTCCAGGAAAGTGGAGGGGGGGGTGTGCTTCAGGGAGGGGGGCAAAATAGAGTGGCTCAGGGAATGGGCAATGGTGTATGCATTAAGGAGGAGAGTGGTCAGTGAGGAGGGGGGTCATCAGGAAGGGGGTAATGGAGAGGGTGGGTCAGCGAGTGGGCATTAGAGAGGGCAGTCAGGGAGGGAAAGGGGGGCAATTGTCAGTTCGTGCCTGTGGGGCTACTACCAAGGCAATCATACATCACACAACAAAAACAGAAATACACCTGGAAAAACTCAGCAGGTCCGGCAGCATCGGCGGAGAAGAGCATCCCAAGTCAGCTTTAAATGCAATGAGGTGGAGAAACACAAGGTTGGGGCACTGGTGTCATAGGTAAATGTTGCAATGATCCGCAAAGTGAAAGTAATAAATTGTAAAATGGAAAGAAAGATCAGCAGGCTTTACGGCTGTCTGCAGTTCGAGCCACCGAACAGGGAGAAAGGACCCCGAGATTACCACACTGGGGGCGGTGGGGTAAGTGTTGCAGACCCGATTGTTGGCTCTGAAATCTCAGTTTCCCGTAAAACAAGTGCCCCGTGTGAGGCTCGAACTCACGACCTTCAGATTATGAGACTGACGCGCTGCCTACTGCGCTAACGAGGCCCTGACTATAGGCGAAGCTTCAGGTCCTGAGATTGTGACAGTCCATGCAAACGTTGCTATGTTATTAGAGTTACAGTGGAGTGACAACAGCTCAGGGAACTGCAGGGTCCTCAGCGTCTGCCAAGAGGATAAATACTGGAAACTCAACAACATCACAGAATGGTCACAGGACAGAAGGAGGATTGTCATAGCTGTGCCAGCTCTGTGCAAGAGCAACTCCCTGCCCTTTCCCCATGCCCCATGTTATGTCCTCAGTTGTGAAGAAGAGTCATATCGGACTCGAAACGTTAACTCTGTTTCTAAAACAAAAATACCTGGGAAAAACTCAGCATCTGCGGAGAGGGATACAGTTGATGTGTCAAGTCCGTATGACCCTTCATCAGAACTAAGACATATAGAAATGAGATGAAATATAAGCTGGTAGAAGGGTGTGGGACAGGAGAGCTCGATAGGGGGCCAGTGGAGGCCAAGAAGAGATTGCCAAAGATGTCATAGACAAAAGGACAAAGGGGTGTTGATGGTGGTGATATTATCTAAAGGATGTGCTAATGGGGACAGGCTAGTGGCAGGTGGCCCTAGTGCGGGTCGGGTCGGGTGGGGTGGGGGGAAGGGATCTAAATGGGCTAAAAGGTGGAGATGAAACAATAGATCAAAATAAATTTAATAATAGGAGGGAAAAGAAAAAAATATAGTTGTAAAAAAAATATAAATTATTGGAAAAAAGGGGACCGGGAAGGGGGTGGGGATGGAGGAGAGAGTTCATGATCTGAAATTGTTGAACTCAATATTAAGTCCGGAAGACTGTAAAGTGCCTAGTTGGATGATGTGCTCAGGGCCTCGTTAGCGCAGTAGGCAGCGCGTCAGTCTCATAATCTGAAGGTCGTGAGTTCGAGCCTCACACGGGGCACTTGTTTTATGGGAAACTGAAATTTCAGAATCAACAATTGGGTCTGCAACACTTACCCCATCGCCTAGTTGTGTTCCTCCAGTTTGCGTTGAGCTTCACTGGAACATTGCAGCAGGCCAAGGATAGGCATGGAGAGCAGGGTGGTGTGTTGAAATGATAAGCGACAGGGAGGTTTGGATTATGCTTGCGGACAGACTGAAGGTATTAACTCTGTTTCCTCTTTTGACATATACTGCCAGACCTGTTGAGTTTTGCCAGCATTTTCTGTTTTTATGTAATGTGTGCTGTGCCTGAAGGCAGGTCCTCCATTCATTGTCTGCTGCTGCTTTCTCCTGAGCTGTTTTCTTGGCAATTCTTAAATCAGTGGTGGTTTGTTATTGTCTTCTACGCTCGGGAGTTGGGTGAAGAGGCAGGTCCCAAGACTACCTCAGATGGAATGTCAATTGAACACGTGCCCTTATTCTGAAGCACACGCCAGCCATCTAGCCAACTGACCTAACCAGCTGCCCACAGCCCTGTGATTTTTTCTCTCATCAGGTGCTTATCCAATTCCCTTTTGAAAGCCACAGTTGAATCCCCTTCCACCACATTCTCAGGCAGTGCATTCCTAATCACTTGCTATGTAAAAATGTTTCTCCTCATCTTTGTTTGTTCTTTTGCCAATCACCTTATGTCGGTTCATGATCCTCCCTCCAATGGGAACAGCTTCTCCCTATCCAATTTGTCTAGAACCCTCATAATTTTGAATACCTCTATCACTTCGGAAGTATTTCACTAATTTTGGGCTCCCTCACGAGTAGAAACATGTATTTTACACAAACTTCTCCAGACTTATAATCCTTCTTGAATGCTCAACTCCTCTGATTTTGGATCCTGTGCATTCCCATACCTCTTCACCTCACCATTGCCATCAGCTGCCTCTGACCTATTCTCTGGAACTCCCTCCCAGAATCTCTCCATCTTTCCACCACTGATCTTCCGGTTTTAAAATCCCTCTCAAAATCCATCTCTTTAGCCAGGTTTTCAGGCATCCATTCCTAGCTCATTTCCTGATGTTTATTTCTGAAGCACCTTAGAACATTGTGTTAAATGCATCTGGTAAATGTAAGTTGATATTGTTGTTGTCTCCACCACTTACTGGCCAAGACAGTGGGCAGTCTCAAAATGAAAATATTGAAAATACTCGGCAGATCAGGCAGACATCTGTGGAAAGAAAAACAGTTAATGTTTCAGGTCTGTGACCTGCTGAATATTTCCAGCATTTTGTGTTTGTGTTTTAGATTGCCAGCATCTGCAGTGCTTTGCTTTATTGTTTAATTCACTGCCTGCTTCCGACTTGTCCAGCAAGCAAAGAATTTAACCTCCTCCTTAGAAACTCAATCTGTGAAATGAGGATGCCATGAGAATTTGATGTCTACTTCAGTGCTTTGTGGCACAGTGCAAATGCTTCAATGCTACAATGTGCCATTTACTGTATTCAAGCACACGCATTAATTACTATAGCTTCAAAACGATTGCTCCCTCCTTTAGGGTTGATGTATTAGAGGAGGTCAATCTTTTAGCATAATATTATTGTCACTGCACTTCAAACATAATTCATTCTATGAAGCATCGTGATGTGCCACATAAGTATCACACTATTAGTATGTTGATGGTCAGAATTATTGCACCACACTGGATAATGCAGAGTGGTTGTTTGAAATTCTATTTTTTTATCAGCAGTTTTTTTCTTCCCTGCCCTCACCTTTTATATTTTTCCTCAGGCGAACGGCTGGCAACATGCCATGCTGTCCCAGTGATCCTCTATAACTACTCCATTCCAGTGATTCTCTGTAACCACTCCATCCCCGGTGATACTCTATAACCTTTCCACCCCCAGTGATTCTCTATAACCTCTCCATCCCCATTGATTCTCTATAACCTCTCCATTCCTGGTGATTCTCCATAACCTCTCCATTCCCAGTGATTCTCTATAACCTCTCTATTCCCAGTGATTCTCTATAACCTCTCCATCCCCAGTGATTCTCTATAACCTCTCCATCCCCAGTGATTCTCTATAACCTCTCCATTCCCACTGATTCTCTATAACCTCTCCAATCTCAGTGATTCTCTATAACCTCTCCATTCCCAGTGATTCTCTATAACCTCTCCATCCCCAGTGATTCTCTATAACCTCTCCAATCTCAGTGATTCTCTATAACCTCTCCATCCCCAGTGATTCTCTATAACCTCTCCAATCTCAGTGATTCTCTATAACCTCTCCAATCCCAGTGATTCTCTGTAACCTCTCCATCCCCAGTGATTCTCCATAACCTCTCCAATCCCAGTGATTCTCTATAACCTCTCCATCCCCATTGATTCTCTATAACCTCTCCATTCCCAGTGATTCTCTATAACCTCTCCAATCTCAGTGATTCTCTATAATCTCTCCATTCCTGGTGATTCTCTATAACCTCTCCATTCCCAGTGATTCTCTATAACCTCTCCAATCTCAGTGATTCTCTATAACCTCTCCATTCCCAGTGATTCTCTATAACCTCTCCATCCCCAGTGATTCTCTATAACCTCTCCAATCTCAGTGATTCTCTATAACCTCTCCAATCTCAGTGATTCTCTATAACCTCTCCATCCCCAGTGATTCTCTATAACCTCTCCAATCTCAGTGATTCTCTATAACCTCTCCATCCCCAGTGATTCTCTGTAACCTCTCCATCCCCAGTGATTCTCTATAACCTCTCCAATCTCAGTGATTCTCTATAACCTCTCCATCCCCAGTGATTCTCTATAACCTCTCCATCCTCAGTGATTCTCTATAACCTCTCCAATCTCAGTGATTCTCTATAACCTCTCCATTCCTGGTGGTTCTCTTAACCTCTCCATTCCTGGTGATTCTCCATAACCTCTCCAATCCCAATGATTCTCTATAACCTCCCCAATCTCAGTGATTCTCCATAACCTCTCCATTCCCAGTGATTCTCCATAACCTCTCTATTCCCAGTGATTCTCTATAAACTCTCCAATCTCAGTGATTCTCTATAACCTCTCCATCCTCAGTGATTCTCTATAACCGCTCCAATCGCAGTGATTCTCTATAACCTCTCCATCCTCAGTGATTCTCTGTAACCTCTCCATCCCAAGTTATTCTGTATAATGGCTCCATTTGCAGTGATTCTCTGTAACCATTCCATCCCCAGTGATTCTCTATAACTAGCCATTTAATTCACAGTGATATTCTGTAACCAACCTTGCAGATGAGATGTTAAACCAAGATGGACATTAAAAAATCCCATGTCACCATTTAGAAGAAAAGTAGGGAAATTATCTCTGGTGTTTGGGCAATATTTATCCTTCAATGACCATCAGAACCAGTTACTATCACTTTGGTGTTTGTGGAAGATTACTGTGCACAGTTGGCTGCTGCTTTTTCTACATTACAACAGTGACTGCACTTCAAAAATACTTAATCAGCTGTGAAAGGCACTACATAAATGCAAGTCTTTTCTTTTTAGCAACTCTGCCTTTGGTGAAGTTATTTGTGATGAAACGTTAATCCAAGGCCCCATCTGCCTAATAAGGAGGGTGTAAGTGATCTCATGACACTATTTCGAAGAAGAGCAGGGTAGTTATCTCTAGTGTCCTGGCAAATAGATATTTATTCCTCAATCAACATCACAAAAAAAATTATCCAATCTTTATCACATTGCTGTTTGCAGGAGTTTGCCCTGCGCAAATTTGCTGCTGCTTTCCCTACAGTACAACAGTGACGACATTTCAATAAGTACTTCATTGGCTGTAAAGCACTTTAAGATAAAAATAAAAATACCTGGAAAAACTCAGCAGATCCGGCAGCATCTGCGGAGAGGAACACGGTTAACGTTTCGAGTCCGTATGACTCTTCAACAGAACTAAGTAAAAATGTCTGGTTGTCTGTGAAAAGTGCTACATAAAAGCAAGACTTTACTTCCTTCCACTTGGAACCTCCCATTGACCATTTTTGCCACTTGTGCAAGTTGTGAACACACCAGTGATGTTCTATTTGTGATGAAGGATAGAATTGGAGCCAACCTTTATGCACTTTCACATTTATTTACAGAGTTACTCATGATAAGCATACACATCCTAACCCAACCACCACAGTTTTAGTCTATATATATTATATAAGGGCTCAAGTGCATCCCCAAATAATGCCCATCGCCTGAATAGAATTAACCACAATAAATGCACAATTAACAAGTGGCACACCTTTAAGTTCATCACTGCCTGAAAGAATATTTTTTAAAAATTGATGGTTCTACCTGAAGTGAAGCCTGGCACTAATTTCATTGCACCATTGCGGACACACATCCTGCCTTGTGAGAAGGATGATTAATCATGGAGGGTCTGACAATGCCAAGTTTGCACCAGATGATGATGCCAAATTCATCTAAACATAACTTGCCATTGTGAGCATGGTAAAATTTCACACTGACCTTCTGTAAAACCCAGTGTGTGGATTACAGATTCATCTTACTTCTTATTTATATTCCAGATTTTACAATAAAGAACCAAATACTAGTAAAACTGGTACATAAGGCATGGATGAAACAATTCCCCACCAGTGAATTCTCATTCTCAGATTAAACAAGATTGAATATTGATAATGAGAATGGTGGAACTTTCTGTGCTAGGGTAGGTTGTGGGCGGTGTGAGATTGGAAGATGGCATCTGAACTTAGAGGAGTAAACATCTAGATTTACATAGCAATTCCAGCAGGAATAGCACAGGCCAGGCCCAACTGGCATGTGGTGGCGTTTCTGCTCCAAATGAACCTCATCTCACTCCACTTCATCTCTGAGGTGGAGTGAGTCAATGTTTAAAGATAAAGGGTCACCAACTTAGGGCAGAGATGAGGAGAAATGTTTTCTCTCAGAGGGTGGTGAGTCTTTGGAATTGTTCCTCAAAAGGCAGTGGAGCAGAGTCTTTCAACATTTTTAAGGCAAAGCTAGATAGATTCTTGATAAGCAAAGGAGTGAAAAGTTATCAGGGGTAGGTGGGAATGTGGAGTTGAGTTTGCAATCAGATCAGCCATGTTCTTACTGAATGGTGGAGCATATTCAAGGAGCCGAGTGGCCTACTACTGCATCTAATTCACATGTTCCCTCTGTCAGAATGACTTTCTATTCCTTCCTCTCAGAGATACTTATCTAGCCGCCCTCTTAAGAGTATGATAGCTTAATAGGAATGTTACCAGAGCCCTGGACTAATGTTCTGGAGTTCAAATCACACCTTGGTAGTGTTGTGAGGTTGTTTAGTGTCTCACTAAGACACCAGAAGGCTTGTGTGGTTGAGCCTAAACCATCTATTGGTAACCCATAACTATATAAATAGAGGCACTGGAAACAACAACAGCAGCCAAGGCCTTGTCGACCCTGCAAAGTCCTCCTTGCTAACATCTGGTGGCTAGTGCCAAAATTGGGAGAGCTGTCTCACAGACTAGTCAAGCAACAGCCTGACATAGTCGTCCTCACGGAACCATACCTTACAGATAATGTCCCAGACACTACCATCACCATCCCTGGGTATGTCCTATCCCACTGGCAGGACAGGCCCAGTAGAGGTGGCGGCACAGTGGGATACAGTCGGGAAGGAGTTGCCCTGGGAGTCCTCAACATTGATTTCAGACCCCATGAAGCTTCATGGCATCAGGTCAAACATGGGCAAGGAAACCTCCTGCAGATTACCACATACCGCCCTCCCTCAGCTGATGAATCCGTGCTCCTCCATGTTGAACACCACTTGGAGGAAGCACTGAGGGTGGCAAGGGTGCAGAATGTACTCTGGGTGGGGGACTTCAATGCCCATCACCTAGAGTAGTTCAGTAGCACCACTACTGACCGAGCTGGCTGAGTCCTAAATGACTGGTCTGCGGCAGGTGGTGAGGGAACCAATACGAGGGAAAAACATACTTCACCTCATCCTCACCAATCTGCCTGCCGCAGATGCATCTGTCCATGACAATGTCGGTAGAAGTGACCACCGCACAGTCGTTGTGGAGACGAAGTCCCGCCTTCACGTTAAGGATACCCTCCATCGTGTATTGTGGCACTAGCACCATGCTAAATGGGATAAATTTCGATCAGATCTAGCAACTCAAGACTGGGCATCCATGAGGCGCTGTGGGCCATCAGCAGCAACAGAATTGTACTCAAACACAATCTGCGACCTCATGACCCGCCACATCTCCCACTCTACCATCACCACCAAGCCAGGGAATCAACCCTGGTTCGATGAAGAGTGCAGGAGGCCATGACAGGAGCAGCACCAGGAATACCTAAAAATGAGGTGTCAACCTGGTGAAGCTATAACACAGGACTACTTGTGTGCCAAACACTATAAGCAGCTAGTGATAGACAGAGCTAAACAATCCCACAACCAATGGGTCAGATCTAAGCTCTGCAGTCTTGCCGCATCTAGTCGTGAATGGTGGTGGACAATTAAACAACTCACTGGAGAAGGAGATCCACAAATATCCCCATCCTCAATGATGGAGGAGCCCAGCACATCAGTACAAAAGATAAGGCTGAAGCATTTGCTACAATCTTCAGCCAAAAGTGCCGAGTGGATGATCCATCTCAGTCTTCTCTGGAGGTTCCCAGCATCACAGATGCCAGTCCTCAGCCAATGCGATTCATTCCACATGGTATCAAGAAATGGCTGAAGGCACTGGATACTACAAAGGCTATGGGCCCTGACAACATTCCGGCAATAGTACTGAACACTTGCTCCAGACATTGCTGCACCCCTAGCCAAGCTGTTCCAATACAGCTACAACACTGACATCTACCCACCTTTGTGGAAAATTGCCCAGGTATGTCTGTACACAAGATACAGGACAAAGCCAATTGCCACCCCATCAGCCTACTTTCCACCATCACTAAAGTAATAGAAAGGGTCATCAACAGGCACTGGCTATCAAGCGACACCTGCTTAGCAATAATCCGTTCACTGATGCCCAGTTTGGGTTCTGACAGGGCCACTCAGCTCCTGACCTCAGTACAGCCTTGGTTCAAACATGGATAAAAGAGCTGAACTCCCGAGGTGAGGTGAGAGCGACTGCCCTTGGCGTCAAGGCTGCATTTGAGTGTGGCATCAAGGAGCCCTAGCAAAACTGGAGTCAATGGGAACCAGGGGGAAAACCTTCCACTGGTTGTAATCATACCTAGCACAAAGGGAGATGGTTGTGGTTCTTGGAGGTCAGTCATGTCAGCTCCAGGACATCACCACAGGTTTTCCTCAGGGTAGTGTCCTAGGCCCAACCATCTTCAGCTGCTTCATCAATGACCTACCTTCCATCATAAGGTCAGAAGTGGGGATGTTCACTAATGATTGCACAATGTTCAGCATCATTCGCGAATCCTCAGATACTGAAGCAGTCCATGTCCAATTGCAGCAAAACCTGGACAAAATCCAGGCCAGGGCTGACAAGTGGCAAGTAACATTTGCTCCAAACAAGTGTCAGTCAATGACCATCTCCAACAGGAGAGCCAACCATCACCCCTTGATGTTCAATGGCATTACCATCACTGAATCCCCCACTATAAACATCCTGGGGGTTACCATTGACCAGAAACTGAACTGGACTAGCCATATAAATACTGTGGCTACAGGAGCAGGTCAGAGGCTAGGAATCGTGAGAGGAATAACTCATCTCTTGACTCACCAAAGCCTGTCCATCATCTATAAGGCACAAGTCAGGAGTGTGATGGAATACTCCCCACTTGCCTAGATGAGTCCAGCTCCCACAATGCTCAAGAGGCTTGATTCCATCCAGGACAAAGCAGCCCACTTGATTGGCACCACATCCACAAACATTCACTCCCTCCACCACCGATGCACAGTGGCAGCAGTGTATACCATCTACAAGATGCACTGCAGGAATTCACAAAGGCTCCTTAGACAGCACCTTCCAAACCCACGACCATTACCATCTAGAAGGACAAGTGCAGCAGATAGACGGGAACACCACCACCTGGAAGGTCCCCCCCCAAGTCACTCACCATCTGACTTGGAAATACATCGCTGTTCCTTCACTGTTGCTGGGTCAAAATCCTGGAACTCCCTTCCTAACAGCACTGTGGGTGTACCTACACCACATGGACCGCATCGGTTCAAGAAGGCAGTTTACCACCACCTTCTCAAGGGCATCTTGGGATGGACAATAAATGCTGGCCCCCAGCCAGCGAAGCCCACATCCCTGAATAAATAAAAAAATATACATCTCCATGGATGCTATCTCCATTCTGGCTCTTTCCAGACGTTCTTACACACAGCCTACTGTCATGTGACTCTCTACATCACTACGTTGTCAGAACTGTTCCCACAGTCCCACATTAACCCTAAGTCTGCCAAACACACCATTATACTACAGATAACTGGGGGGATTTAAATTCAATTCATTAGTAAATCTAGAATAAGATGTCATTAATAATGTCACAAAACTGCTGTTTTGTCATTAAAAAAAAATCTGGTTCACTGATGTCCTTCAGAGAAGGAAATGCACCATCCTTTCCTGGCCTGGCCTACACGTGGCTACAGATCTACAGTAATGTGGTTGACTCTTAACCGCTTTCTGAAGTGCCTAGTAAGCCAGTCAGTTGTATCAAGCTTCTGCAGAAATACAGCACTGTGGGTGTACAGTACCTCCACCACGTTGGCTGCAGTGGTTCAAGAAGGTGGCTCACCACCACCTTCTCAAGGGCAATTAGGGGTGGGCAACAAGCCTTGTCAGTGACACTCACATCCCAAAAAGCCATATTATTTATTGGCCTCCTTTTGGTAGCGAGTTCTGCATTCCTAACTAACCACTCTTTGGATGAAGCAGTTTCTCCTGAATTCTCTGTTGGACTGATTAGTGATTTTCTTTCATTTGTGTTTTCTTCTTCTTATCTCCCCCACAAATGGAAAGATCTTTTCTATGTTAATCTTCAGTCATGCCATTTATTAGTATCGTATCGAAGTGTTGATTTACAACCCGCAACGGTCTGTGACATAATGCAAATACTGAGTCACCAGAGAAAAAAACTAAACGCTTAAACTAAAATAATCAATAAAATAAGGTGGAGGGACAAAAACTATTCAATGTGTCTATGAAGGATATACTGGCGATGTAGCTGTACAATTTTCGTAATTGCAATCGTTCAAGGTATAAACTTCTTGCCCACCAAGGTTAAAATCTTTATAGATCTCATTAGGATAACTGTAACAATCCCATTTGCCGTTAATGTAATATGACCTAGGTAAGTTTGAAAGATATTAAGATTGTTGTGTGTCGTTCGAATACAGTTCAACGGCTGGACTTCAACCGAAAACAAAACGATGTTTGATTTGGCACCTTTTCTTTTATGGTGGCTGTGAAAGGGAAATAAACATCGGCGAACATGTCACTTGCTTCCCTGCGCCCTCCCCCTTAAGTATCTTTTGCGTTGACGTCAAAGTGTTCACGTGATCCGGTTTGTTACATCGCTCTGTGTTTGGACACATCAGGAACTGCACCGTCCGCTTTAGCTGATTATTCTCGGGTTCTCCTGCCCAAAAGATGCCTTCTGACAAGTCATTCAAACAGAGGAGAAGCTTCGGTAAGTGATTGAGCTACAAAGGGAGGAAAAGAGGAGACGAAAAAGGACCGGGGAAGGAACAGAAAGGGAGAAATGTAGCACTTGGGAAGAAGTCTTGGCGTGTGTCTTGTTTGTGCGTGTCTCTCTCTCTCTCTCTCCTTGCTTCCTTTCTCTGCGGGGCTGTTGCTGTTTTTCTTCTCTCTTATTTGCCTTTGACCTTCTCTCAGCTGACTGTGTTGGGGGTGATACCGGTGTGGACTCATTTAAACAGCTGCTAAGAGGACAGGCAGATCAGGGCCAGGAAGGGGGGAGGGTGGAAGAGGAGAAATAGAGAGAGAGAGAGAGATCAGTCGCAGGCAATAAGGAAGAAACCGTCTCCAAAGTGCCTAACAAAGGGAAAGCTCTCAAGCTCTCTCCCTGAGATCACGGGTAGCCTCAGGACAATGCATTACCAACCAAACGCACACATCTTTCTGTTTATCATCTCTGTTGAAATGAATCTCAATCATTTTTTTTCATCCCTTTTCTCAGTCTGAACATTGTGAATCACTGATCTGCAATCTCTGCAATTGTGCCCGGAGCTTACCTTTATCACAAACCCTGGGACAGAGCTTTCTGAAGGATGTGGATTTTGTTGTTGTTGCTGTATTCACACATTGGAAGCCATTTTACCGTAAATTCATCCTTTCAAACACTGTTTTAATAACAAAGACAATTCGCCTCCTCCTTTACCTTTACAGATCTCTTCGTTTTTTTAACCAGCAACGCGAAATTTAGTTAGAAAATCAGTCAAATTGTCATTTCCCTTGCAATAATCTGGTCTTAATTATAATGTTAGAAATGAGCGTTTACAAAAACCTAAATTATTTGTCCAGGGTACTACAATAAACGTTAGGGAGGTTTACAGCTGTTGTATATGATATGCTGTTTTTACATTTAGCCCAGACGCTCTTGTGTATTTACTTTCCAAGGGCAACTTGTACCCTGTTTGGTGAAAATAACGGCAGATTATTTTCTATTTATCTTCAGTTACATGTTTGGTATTAATTTGCAAAGCAAAATAGCAACTAACAAGGTGTAATTTTTCTACCATACATTTAACTGCTGAAGCATTAATTTAATTACATTTTTTTAAAAAAGCTAATTTATAATATTTTCAAAAACTGATATTAAGCCAGTTTAAGTTAAAGGGGTGTGACAAATGGTGTGATACACAATGTGTATTTATTGTTATTAGTTAAGAGTACAGGAGCAGGTTAGGATTCGGCCTCGATTGCTTCAGAGAGACAGATTCCCATTTGTTTTCATCTATTGAGATGGTGCCAACATTGAAGAAAAAATAGTTTGAGCTCTCCCCAACTAATATGTCAAAGATGGTGGGGGGATTTTGAAACCATAATTATTCTATGTCAGTTACTGAGTGAGGCCTAGTTTAAGAAGGGTTGCCTCTAGGGGAATTGGACCATTAGCTTTTGTTTCTTAAATATGAATCCAAATGTCAAATATTGGTCCTTAGTTTCCAGTCTTGGGCAAAACACAAATCAGTTTCATGACAGTTTCTAATGTAAGTTTTTTACTAGATTAACTAGATTGTGATTTTCAATACTGTACCTTATTCCCCCTTCCTTCCACATTAGGAGTGTAAACACATTCCTCGCTCACTAAAACCTTAATGCTCTTTAATTTTGTAATTCTGTCTGTAATATTGCTCGTCAGTGATTCAGTATTTCAACTACAAGGAGGCAGTTGTCCTTTATTGTATAATTGCCAGATGTTACTACATTTTACCAAATCCATTGTAAAAATTCTGAAAGATTGGGAAAGTTTTACTCAAGTTTAAATAGGACATGGCCCTGTTAATTACTTGGGAGTTGCAATTATTTTTGCCAAGACTGTAAATGCTGTTGAGTCATATTGTTCACTGCATTTTGTTGATGTATTTGCCTTCACTTCAGCCTTCCTGGGTGATGATCTGGAGGCTACCGAGCCCCTGAAGAACCTCCCTTACCCCCTCTGCCTTGCTCCCAAATGCATCCTTCTGATGTGGAACGACACGGTCCCTGTTTGCAAAGGAATGTAAACAAAGAAACAAGGATGTAGCCAGTATGAGCTGGCAATGCAGGAGCTGTATGCACAACTGGTGTTGTGGGCCCCATTCTCCAGACCCACCCTGCTCCCCCAGCTGAACTGATCTCGATCAGTTTGACCAAGGGAGAACCTAAGCTCTTGCTAGTGCTCGGAGAGGATGTAACAATGCCCACACCTTACCCTCGTGGAGTGTCCAGTGACCTCCCTAGACCACCCACTTTACCTGTCTTAAGGAAAAGACCCTGATCCTCTCCACTAGTGCTAAAGAACTGGACTGAGCTCACTCAAGGCCCTGACTCTGTGCAACCTGCAAGCAACACACACTGTATCCTGTAATAACCCAAGCATCGCTTGAGATGCACCTAACTTGTTTCTATGTAATTGAATTAAAGAAATCGGCTTTCCCAGTGACAGTCGAGTTCAGAATGATATGCCTTGCTTTTCTTTTATTTGTGGTACAGCTGATCGAATTAAAGAAGTTCAACAGATCAGAGACCAGCATCCTAACAAGATACCAGTAAGTGACCTTCCCTTGCTATGATCAGAGCTGAACTGTAAACTTTTTTGGAGGGATGGGATGAATGTTAAGCAGTTTTTTTTAAAAAAAAGGAAGATATGTTTTTAACGTGACTTCGGAACCGAGCTAAAGAGGAAAGAATTACTGAACTGTGGGGGGGAGGGGAGCGGGAGGAATTAGGCGCAGGGGAATGGGCCGAATGGCCTCCCTCCGTGCTGCATCATTCTGCGGGAACCTTTCTCAGCCCCCACCATTCACTGCCTTAAAGACCAGTCTTCTGCAAAGGTCGGTGGATATTCCTGAATTGCTTCTTTTGTTGCTAGTTCAGATTTACTGCGCACACGGATCCAAGTGGAAGGGAATTGGACGCTGTGTGAAGGATGGAGTGATCCCACGCCCAGGGAGTGTAGTTTCAGTGCAGCCCCTCCCCGGGTGCTGATCAATTAACTGCGCCGACTCTGGTCGCCCAGGGCTGCGCTCTGCAGACTTGCTGCTAACAGGTGAGGACTGAGTCCCCGACTGTCAATAAAACAGAGAGAGAGAGCGCATTACATCATGTTTTTTTTACCGCATTGCGTTTCGGGTAGGAACTTAAGTCATAGTAGCTTCCAACATAATTGAGTTTAAAGACAGCCAGAGCCCCAATCCAACACAACACATCGGCTGCTGGGGGGGAAGGCTTCCTCTTACCGGCTTGGCCAGGGGAGAATTTTAAAATTACTTGTAATTACTTGCTTGTAATTTTTTTTGTTGTGTGTTGTCTTAAATGAGATAAGCTGCTCCTGGTTAGCCAGACTGTACATTTCAGTGTTGCTTTAAATCGAGTTTGATGTGACTGTGTTCTTTTGGGCCAACTTTGGCTGCTTTAGTGCTATGGGTGTAATGCCGTTTTGAGAATTTTTTTGGGAGGGGGTGGAGATTGAAATTTTAAACACTTTTTTTTAAAAATGAAAGGTTTTGTTCATAATCGGTCTTTTTTTTTCTGGGGCTGGGGAGGGGATGGTTGGTGAGAAGTCAGCTTCTGTAATCCTTACCATGCTTGCATATAGGGAATGAGATTTTGCTCTCAACCCTTTGTTCCCCCTCCTCCACTCTCCTCCCTCCAAAATTTAATCTTCTGATGACAAGTGACTATTTTTCCTTTTGCAAGGTGCTGGATAATTGTCAGTGTTCATAGAACTGTACCCCTGGATGAGTCAGCATCATCAATGGGCATGGCCAAAATCAGATGTTGATCTGAGATTTTGTGGGTGCCATGATTTGATTGAATGGCAGAACAGGCTAGAGGGGCTGAATAGCACACTCCCTATGTACTCTTGATATAATATGAGTGTGTTATTCATATCATTACTTTGTGCCATATCAGTGATGAGGCAACCTTCGCACAGTGGTCTACAGTTAAGCATTTACACCCGTTGAGCACGTCTAGACTTGATCTTGAGGAGCGTGCTTGCATAACTCCATAGAAAAGGGCGGACACGTGAAGCTACAGCTTTGTAATGACCCAGCTATCCACAGAATCCATGTTTACAATGCAGAGAGAAGCGTGACCATTTGTGCAGTCACACTGCATTTCAGCCCTTGAGCAGTTTGTAACACACATCTTAGTCATCAACTTTCAAACAGTGGAAGGAGCACAGTTTGTGCAGCCACAGTATGTGCACCATTTATCCTGCATGAGTGTTTAAAGTACATTGAAGGACCCAAACCTCAGTAATAACAATCATCCAATAGTTTGCCCATAAAGAATTTCCTACCTCCTTTCCCACCAATAGCTAAATACCATTGTCTGCATTGGGTGGAGAATTTATTTCCTATCCCTTGGATAGATGGGTTCCAATATCTCTATTTGCATAGTCATTGTAGCATTAGGACAAAGGCACTATCCCTATTCCTGTTACTTTAAATTCTGGCTTAATTTTGGCTTGCATGGCTATAAAGCAAGATGAGATGATACATTCAGCTACCATCATCTCCCTGGGACTATAATTTGAATGTCATGAGCTCCTTTACCTGGTTTCACAAAATTGTCTGGTCACCTTGGCCCAGTCTGTCCTATCTCATCATCTTGTAGAAGAGGAGCCTGTGAAACATTGGGTCTACAATTCTGGCCAAACCCAGATTTATACTAAAGTTTCCAAGTCTGATGTCCTTCTTGGATGAAACATTTTGCCCTTTAAATTAAGTTGAAAATGGTATTTAAGTCAAAATGTTAGTCCCTCTCCTTCCTTAGCCTGCACCAGCAAATGTTTTGTCAACATTTTGTTGACTGAAGACATTAAAGTCATAATAGGGAGTAATTTAAGACTACTCACTCTTGGTTGGCAATTCCTGCAGTGCCTGCCTATTCCCAGTAGTGGCCGCTAAACTATTTCACAACAGGATTGACATTTGGGTGCACACAGAACCTTGTGGACCATACAAATAACATTGAAATAGTTTGACTTGCATATGTCTCAAGTTGTCCATACTAACCAGGATTTAGGATTATCTACTAATAAAACTGCAAAACCAACAATAACTTAACAGGACTAGCAAAGTATAAACAAAATAGGACAGAGCTTTCTGGGCTTTGTGGACCAATTTCCAAGGCTAGGGGTCTCATGTAGCCCAAGGACCATAGTTTGAACTCTGTGAACAGCAGTTACAAATTTCACTGGGGACATTGGGCAATCTGAAATAGTGGGACCCTCTACTGCTTGCACTGCAGTGACCTACCTTCCTAATTATCTGCCAAAAGTTTCATGAAGCAAAAAGCCATCTGAGAATCTGCCTTAATGCCCAGTCCATTATCATCAATCTCCTCCTCTCTCCCCCTCACAGTCTATAAAAGATTAAATGCATTTGCTTTGTGCTGGTTTACATTCCCATGCCCAGGGTTTATTTTGTGTAAGATCAAAACTTATGTATTGATAATTATCCTCCAATTTCTGGTGGGTTCAGGAAAGGCAGAGGCACTTGCAGCATGATCTTCACCCTTCGGCAATTGCAAGAGAAATGACTCCACTGTGCCCTTGTTGACCTGATGAAGGCCTTTGACACATTAAATAGGGAAACCTTGTTGAAAGTCATAGCCAAACCTGGACATCCTGATGGAGCTGGAAATCTGATGTAGCAGTTTCATAATGGAATGACTGCCAGAGTCACTGTGGTGAATACACTGACCCCCATTGACATAACAAATGGTGTGAAGCAGCGATGTGTCATGGTCCTTGTGCTTTTCAGTATATTCTTTGCTGCCATGCTTTCTGGTGCATTTGATGGAAATGTTGATGGAACATACATCCAAATAAGGACAGAAGGCAATCTCTTCAACCTGAGATGACCGAAATCCTCAACTAAGGTGTCAGAGATGATGATATGGGAGTTGCTGTTTGCCGATGACTGTGCCCTTGTGTCACACTTGTGAGCATGACCTTCAAAGCATCATGGGCTGTTTTTCAAAGGCAGCTGATGACTATGGGCTAACCATCAGTTTAAGGAAGACTGAGATATTCCACCAACTAGCACTAAACTCTGACTATACCCCACCTACTAGAACTGTCAATGACACAGCCCAGCAGGCTGTAGATAACTTTACCTATCTCAGAAACACAGTCTTCAGAAATGTCTGTATTGACAGTGACAATAAAATTGCCAGAGCCAGCTCAGCATTTGCCCATTTACACAAGACACTCTGGAGGAAATGCGATATCAAACTTACAACAAAACTTGCTGTGTACAAAAGCTATGGCAATACCTTCCTTCCCATATGCCTGTGAGACATGGTCTATCTACTTCAGACATATTAAGCAATTGGACAGGTTCCACCGGAGATGCATTCGGAACATCATGGGTATCAATTGGGAGGACAAAGTGCCCAATACTGAGGTACTTCAAAGAGCAGAAATGTCTGGAATTGAAGCACATGATCAGTGTCCAGCTCAGATGAAGGGGACTCCAGGGTGACTGATGATAGCATCCCTAAGGGGGTCATGTGTTCACAGTTTAAGTTTGGATGCCACCTGTGAGGTAGACCGAGATTAAGGTTCAAGATGAACCTTGGTAGCATATCCACCACAGACTGGGAGCAAACTGCAGCAAGGACTACCTGGGGTGAGATCTCGAGTAATGGCATTGTTTCCTTCAAAGAGCAAAGGACAAAAGGTAAACTAGAAAGACCAGGCAGTCCCAACAAAATCAGACAGTTTATCCCTGCCAGTACTGTGGAAAGCCATGCAGGTCTGCAATCAGGCTCCACAGCGAGGTTAGAGAACACACCAGCTGACTGTATCTATGTACACAATAAACAGCCATTTTCACTAATGAAGGGAAACCAACAACGATTGGAAGATGCTCTCTCCATTGCAATGGATAGTGGTGATTCTACCGTAGTTTTGGTATACCAATTTTTTTTCCGAAATTAATTAAAGGAACAATCTAGTGCATGGAGTCTTTGCTATGTTATTAAACTTTTTGAAAGAAAAGATTGTTATCGTGTATCTCTTCACCTTGAATCTGTTTTGCCAACAGGTGATCATTGAAAGGTACAAGGGGGAGAAGCAGCTGCCAGTGCTGGACAAGACCAAATTCTTAGTTCCTGACCATGTCAATATGAGTGAACTTGTTAAAATTATTCGGTAAGTGTTACCTTCCCAGCAAAGGCGACAGGAAGCAAAAGCCACCTCTGGTGTGGAGGCGCAGGATGTTAAGTGGGAACTTGGTTTGAAATGTAAGTTTTAAAAAATATATATACAAACAGCGGAGAGGGTAGACCTATTTAATGTGGGCCAATGTCCCCTTGCATAAAATGCCTCTGTCATTTGAAGCAAGGGAACTGATGTGAGGAACCTTTTTTTAAAAAAGGAAGAGAGAAAAATAAATTAAAAATTCAGACATGACCATACAGCAGCCTGCTGCAAATCAAAAGTGTCTGCTGTGCAGTAAATACTAGAGGGAGCAGATTTGCTTGTGGCGTGGGTAAACGTACTGTGTGCTGTGACATACAGGCCAGGGAAATATCTATTATGAAGACACACAAACGCCCCTTCATTCTGCCCAGTGTGGTCTCTACAGTTATCTTTCATGTCCCCAAGGGAATCAAGGATTATGGGGAAAAGGCAGGAGAGTGGAGTTGAGGATTATCAGATCAGCCATGATCTCATTGAATGGTGGAGCAGACTCGATGGGCTGAATGGCCTACTTCTGCTCCTATGTCTTATGGTCTTATGGTGTAGAAGCTGCTTGGTGAATGCACACTCCTTAGCTCCAGGCAGAAGGGGTTGAATGGCCCACTCCTGTTCCTTTTTTTTTATTCATTCATGGGATGTGGGCTTCGCTAGCTGTGCCAGCATATATTACCCATCCCTAGTTGCCCTTGAGAAGGTGGTGATGAGCTGCCTTCTTGAACTGCTGCAGTCCATGTGGTGTAGGTACACCCATAGTGCTGTTAGGAAGGGAGTTCCAGGATTTTGACCCAGCAACAGTGAAGGAACGGCGATATATTTCCAAGTCAGGATGGTGAGTGACTTGGAGGGGAACTTCCAGGTGGTGGTGTTCCCATCTACCTGCTGCCCTTGTCCTTCTAGAAGGTAGTGGTTGTGGGTTTGGAAGGTGCTGTTGAAGGAGCCTTGGTGAATTCCTGCAGTGCATCTTGTAGATGGTACA
Source organism: Cetorhinus maximus (assembly GCF_964194155.1). Lineage (NCBI taxonomy): Eukaryota > Metazoa > Chordata > Chondrichthyes > Lamniformes > Cetorhinidae > Cetorhinus > Cetorhinus maximus. The sequence goes on from NC_135891.1 coordinate 11,811,975, forward strand.
CACTGATGCTACTGTGTGTCGATGGTGGAGGGAGTGAATGTTTGTGGATGTGGTACCAATCAAGTGGGTTGCTTTGTCCTGGATGGTGTCAATCTTCTTGAGTGATGTCGGAGCTCCACTTGGCCAGGCAAGTGGCGAGTATTCCATCACACTCCTTGACTTGTGCCTTGTAGATGGTGGACAGGCTTTGGAGAGTCGGGGGGTGAGTTACTCGTTGCACAATTCCTAGCCTCTGACCTGCTATTGTAGCCACAGTATTTATATGGCTAGTCCAGTTCAGTTTCTGGGCAATGGTAACTCCCAGGATGTTGATAGTGGGAGATTCAGTGATGGTAATGCCATTGAACATCAAGGGGCAATGGTTGGATTCTCTCTTGTTTGTCATTGCCTGGCACTTGTGTGGCGCGAATGTTACTTGCCACTTGTCAGCCCAAGCCTGGATATTGTCCAGGTTTTGCTGCATTTGGACATGGACTGCTTCAGTATCTGAGGAGTCGCGAATGGTGCTGAAGATTGCACAATCATCAGCGAACATCCCCACTTCTGACTTTATGATGGAAGGAAGGTCATTGGATGAAGCAGCTGAAGATGGTTGGGCCGAGGACACTACCCTGAGGAACTCCTGCAGTGATGTCCTGGAGCTGAGATGACTGACCTCCAACAACCACAACCATCTTCCTTTTGTGTTAAGTATGACTCCCACCAGTGGAGAGTTTTCTCCCAGATTCCCATTGACACCAGTTTTGCTGGGGCTCCTTGATGCCACACTGTGTCAAATGTGGCTTTGATGTCAAGGGCAGTCACTCTCACCTCACCTCGGGAGTTCAGCTGTTCTATCCATGTTTGAACCAAGGCTGTAATGAGGTCAGGAGCTGAGTGGCCCTGGCAGAATCCAAACTGAGCATCAGTGAGCAGGTTATTGCTAAGCAAGTGGCGCTTGATAGCACTGTTGATGATCCTCTTCCATTACCTTACTGATGATCGAGGGTAGACTGATGGGGCGATAATTGGCCAGGTTGGGTTTGTCCTGCTTTTTGTGTATGGTACATACTTGGGCAATTTTCCATATTGCCAGGTAGAAGTCAATATTGTAGCTGTACTGGAACATCTTGGCTAGGGGCGCAGCAAGCTCTGGAGCACAAGTGATCTGATCCGTTGGTTGTGGAATCGCTTAGTCCTGTGTATCACTTGCTGCTTATGCTGTTTGGCACGCAAGTAGTCCTGTGTTATACCTTCACCAGGTTGACACCTCATTTATGCCTGGTGCTGCTCCTGGCATGCCATCCTGCAGTCTTCATTGATCCCCTGGCTTGATGGAAATGGTAGAGTGGGGGATATGCCGGGCCATAAGGTTGCGTTCAAGTATAATTCTGCTGCTGCTGAATGCCCAGTCTTGAGTTGCTATATCTGCTCAAAATCTATCCCATTTAGCACAGTGATAGTGCCACACAACATGATGGAGGGTATTCTCAATGTGAGAATCCACAATGATGGTATGGCGGTCACTCCTACCGATACTGTCATGGACAGATGCAGCTGCGGCAGGCAGGTTTCCCTCTTCTTTGTTCCCTCACCACCTACCGTGGACCCAGTCTAGCAGCTATGCCACTTAGGACTCAACCAGCTCGGTCAGTAGTGGTGCTACCAAGCCACATTGAGGTCCTCCACCCATTCTGGTACATTCTGGTGTTCAACATGGAGGAGCACTGATTCATCAGCTGAGGGAGGGCAGTACGTGGTAATCAGCAGGAGGTTCCCTTGCCTGTGTTTGACCTGATGCCATGAGACTTCATGGGGTCTCCAGACAATTTTGTAAATTGTATATTGTTATATCTCTGCTGTGGCAGGATTCAAACCCAGGTCCCCAGAGCATTACCCTTGCTAGTTCAGTGACAATACCAGTAGACCATCACCTCCCACCTATGTTTCTCCTAACATCAAAATTCATTTGATGAGCTATTAGAGGGTCCTGCCCTTGGAATCATTCCCAACACCCCCCTTTCAGGAGAGCAGTAAGGCAGTGCTCTCATTAGGCCAGGGTTGCGTTTATGTTATATACCTAACTTTTAAATTCTAGATCCTTTCAGAACCAAGACATATTCTTGGCTTCATGCTTCCGTTCGTTCTCCAGTCTCTCGAGGATAGCAGCCAGATTATGTCCTGTGTTTTTAAAGCTGCTATCCTGTACTTCCTCTTTCGGCATTGACCTTGAAAGCATTTTAAAATATCGCTCTCTGAGTGAATCCTACAGATCAGTCACGTTTTGTTAAACTTAAAAAAAAAACCTGGGGGAACCACAGAATGTTGCATTAGAGAATGGTTTGGATGGAGGGTACCTGTGATCATCTGTTACTCACTGTGCTTCTGTGGCAAAATGTCAAGCAGAAGTCAGAGGGAAGGGTGAGAGCGAAAGAAAGGAGAAAATGGGATAAATTGAGAGGACGCAAAATCAACATGTAACTGACACTCGGTTTTTAGAGTGCCACCTTGTCCCTAAGTAATTGCCAGTGTTAGCCTGGATCACAATGCCCTGCATGGGCACATTAAAATTCTGCTGTTAAACTCCAGTGCAGTAATCCCTTTACAGGGTGTATACGGTACACTAATTCCCAGTTCAATGGAGTGGTGCTGTTATTTTCTTTAAAATAAACTTGCTTCGCTCAAACGTTGTAAGAGCTGAAACAAAACAGGAGAATGAGATTGGAAGCGGCCCTGATCACCATCTGGATTCAGGATTGAGATCAGTTCCCCAAAGGGTCTCTGGATTTCCTTGTATTTGATGCCAAGTTCAAATTATAAACCAAGTTCAGTGGAGATTTTTTTTTTTGTGCATACTTAGAGTCAGAGTTCCAGCTCGAGTCACGCAGCTGTATTTGGCTGATCTTCTATAGAAAAATGCTGGCACGGTTATTCCGTAGAGAATCATTTATGCTGTTTGCATTGGGAACCGGTGTTTTGGTTTTGCGTTGTTAACATATAAACTTGGTCTTGATTAAGATCTAAAGCAATATACGACCGACCTGCCTGAGTTTCCTATTTCAATTGAATCACTTTTCTTTAAACATAATCCAAATTGTATAAGCATTGTGATCAGGGATGAAATTACAAGCCTAGACTAACAAATGTTGATGCTCAGAGGGATTTGACTGTGCTTGTACGAGGATCACAGAAAATTAACATGTAGAGACAGCAAGCAACTAGGAAGGCAAATGACATGTTGGCCTTTATTGCAAGGGGGCTGGTGTAAAAGATGTCTTGCTGCAATTGATGAGAGTACTGGTATACGGTTTTGGTCTCGTTAGCTAAGGAAGGATGAACTTTCCTAAGAAGAATTGCCACAAAGGTTCACTAGATTGATTCCTGGGATGGGGCTCTTGTGCTATGAGGGAGAGTTCGAATAGAATGGACCTCTACTCTCTGGAATTTAGAAGAATGAGAGGTAATCTTATTGAACATATAAAATTCTCAAAGGGATTGATAGGGTAGATATTTGGAGGCTGTTTCCTCTGGTTGGAGAATCTACAATTAGGGCTCTAGTCTCAGGGTTAGGAGGTGGCCAGTTAGGAGTGAGATAAGGAGAAATTTCTTCACTCTGTGAAAAGCAGGTAGGTTAGGTTAAACGTGTATAGAACTTTGGTTAGAACACACGTGAAGTATAACCCAGAGTTCTGGGCTCTATTATTTAAAGGATATAGAGGTGCTGTGTGAAATTGCAAATAAGATTTTACAAGGATGATACCAGAACTGAGAGGTTTTACTGGCCAGGGATGATTGAACAAGCTAGGGCTCTTCTCTCAAGAAAAGAGAAAGCTCAGGGTTGACTTGATAAGAGATTTATAACATTGCAAAAGGAGTTTGATATGGAAGATATAGGAAAGATTGGCTGAATTTTACAGTGGAAGTGGGTTCGGAGGAGGGACAGTATAGTTGTTCCCTGATGCTGTGCCACCCCCAGGCGAGTTTACAGGGGCAGGCTTGCATGGGAATCTGCAACCCACTCCATTAAGAAAGGCAACTAAATAGCGGCTTCACTTAGGGGCTATTTTCTGAACCTTCCTGCATTTTACTGGCATTGGACCGCTTCTCAGTTCGGAGATGAGCAGCAACTTGGAGGCAACCTCCCCAGTGGCAGGCCAGAGGGTCTTTGTTGCCTCCTCTCACTGGCAAAATGAATGAGCCACAGTGATGAAAAGGCCTCAGCCACAGCCCAAACCTTTCCTGTGGAGGGGCTCCAACCATCCAGTCTCACTGGGACTCCCACCTCAGCAAATGCCCACCATCCTTAATTGGACAGTGAAGGTGGAGGTGGCCAATTAAGATCCCGCCTCACATAACGTTCTGCTGGCGAGCACCTTGACGACGAGCGTGGGCTCGGGACCCGCATATAATCCCAGCATCAGGTTCCTGCTGCCCACAGGAACATTCAGGCTGATGTGCCCCCTGGTAGGGGCAGCCAATGCTAGGGGCCATAATCACTAATAAATTCAACAGGGAATATTGGAGGTACTACTTTACCTGAAGGTTGAGGTGAATAGCATAGTTGCTTTTAAGGGGAAGCCAGATAAACATGAGGAATAAAGGAATAAAAGGATATGCTGATAGGATTAGATAAAGTCTGGTAGGAGGTGGTTCATATGGAACATAAACATTAGTACTGAGCATTTGGGCTGAATGGCTCTTTTTGTGTTGTTCTGTACATTCTGTCTAATTCTGTTATCTTGTCCATACCTAACGTTTACATGTGCACTTCTGTTCAGTATCATCAGGTAGTGATAAAGAGCAGGAACGCTACCCAAGTTTGTCTTTTGCCAGCGCCCAAAAGCAGTGTTGAGACAATTGTAGCAAACTCATTAAGGCCTAAGATTTGAGTCAGTTACCATCTTCAACTCCTTCAGTGACCTTCCCTTCAAAAGGTCAGATGTCAGGATATTCAGTTATGATTTCAGAGTATTTTTTTTACATTTGTTCGTGGGATGTGGGCGTTGCTGGCTAGGCCAGCATTTATTGCCCATCCCTAACTGCCCTTGTTCAGAGGGCATTTAAGAGCCAACCACATTGCTGTGGGTCTGGAGTCACATGTAGGCCAGACCAGGTAAGAATGGCAGATTTCCTTCCCTAAAGGACATTAGTGAACCAGGTGGGTTTTTTTTTCAACAATCGACAATGGTTTTGGGGTTAACATCAGGCTTGAATTCATTAAAAATCGGGAATTACAAATTTCACCACTTGCCATGGTGGGATTCGAACCAGAGTCCCCAGAGCATTACCCTGGGCCTCTGGAATACTAGTCCAGTAATGCTTTAGGTGGTGGCATAATGGTATTATTTACAAGTGGAGCACATTGTAAACAGAGTAAAAATTGGGAATTTGGTGAGAATGGGAATTCTCTGGTAAGTAGCTGGCAAGTATATCCCAAACTGAAATTTAGTTCAACACTTTGAAGTTAACGTTGAACTTTAAAACTCTTAGAGAAACTGCAAGTTGGCTAATAGAAACTGCCTTATTTGGTAGTTAACTGTCAATCAACGGTAAGTGATTACCTGAATAGGTGTTAATTAATATGAACAGGAAGCTCAAGTTAGACATTTTGGGCACAGTCGAGGTATATTCCCTCGAAAGGGAAAGGTAGGTCAAACAAATCCGGAGCACCCTGGATGACAAATGAGATGGAAATTAAGATAAAGACAAAAAAAAGTGTGCTTATGACAGATATCACGTAGAAAATATAATTGAGAACCAGGCTGTGTATAGGATGTAGGAAGCAAATAAGAGAAGCAAAGAGGGGGTATGAAAAGAAACTGGCAGCCAATATAAAAGGGAATCCCAAAGCCTTCTATAGGTATCGTAAAATGGTAAATTGGCAAATGAAGCAAAAGTGACATGAGAAAAAGCTTTTTTACACAGCAAGTGGTTACGGTCTGCCTGAGATTGTGGTGGTGGTAGGTAGGTTCAGTTGAAGCATTCAAAAGGGAATTAAACTTTTCCCTGAAAAAGGAGGATTATAGAGAAGAAAGCGGGAGAATGGCACTAGGTGAATTGCTCTTTCGGAGAGCTGGTGCCGACACGATGGCCAAATGGTCTCCTGTGTTGTAATAATTCCGTGAGTGAGCGTTTGTAACTTAGGTGTGATTCAAAAAGCTATGTAAAAGTAAACAGTATCTGCTGACTCTCAAAGTCTGTCACAGATGGAGTGTGAAACTTGGGAATTTGGGGGAAGGAGGTGCTGTTCTTTGTCTTCAGTACTTGTGGTTTGTGTAAGCTTGAGGCAGGATTTAAAATTCGTGTGGAAAAAGAAAAAAAAATTACAACAAACTAAGAAGTAGATGGAAGTTTGTGGGTGTCAAGACTGACCCAAGCAAATACACCTGCAGCAGATGTCTCAATCTCGAGTCTCTGCCTCAGAGTTCTTGAGCTGGGGTGCAAGTTGGAGATACTCTGTGACACGTGTGGGGTGGGGTGGGGAAAGAGGGAAAATTATTGGATAATTTGCTCCAGACTTCAGTCACTTCTTGTAGAGAGGAACAAGTTCAGTATGGGATTGGTGAGACCGATGGTGTGCAGAGTAAGGGGAACCCAGGTGAGACAGAGATTGAGGATATGCAGGAACTGATCCTATTCGACAGGTACAATGTGTTTGTTTACCTGTGAGGAGGATAAAAACTGTTGGAATGATAGCCAGAAAACTGATGACCATGGCACCTTGGAGCAGGAAGCTGTCTGAAGGGAGGGGGGACGGTGGTGGGGAGTGTAATGTGGTTGTTGTAGTGGATTGAATAATAAAAGGGACAGGCAAGATAGAGTCCCACACAAAATATTGCCTACCTTGTGCCAAAGTGAGGGACATCTTGAATTGGCTTGATAGGATATTATTGGGGGAGGGTCCAGTTGTTGTGATTCATGTTAAGACCATCAACATAGGATGAGTAGACAAGTGGTCCTGTCTGGGAATACGAGAAGCTAAATTAAAGGACGGACCTCAAGGGTTTTACTTTCTGTATCATTACACAAGTCACGAGCAAATTGGTGTATGGAGAAAGAGATTAGGGAGATGACACATGGCTAAAGGAGCAGTGTGGGGAAACCAGGTTCCATTTCATGGGTCACTAGCACCAACAGTAAGACGGGAAGGAACAGTACTGTTGTGATGGGCTCCACATGAGCTGGGCTGGGACCAAGCTCCTAGAAGGATGGATAAATAGAGTGGCCACAAGGACTTTAAACAAGAGTAAAAGCAAAAAAAAAAACTACGGGTGCTGGAAATCTGAAATAAGAACAGAAAATGCTGGACAAACTCAGCAGGTCTGACAGCATCTGTGGGGAGAGAAGCAGAGTTAACATTTCGAATCCATATGACTCCTCTTCAGAGCTTTAAACTAGAGTACTGCTGAGGAAAGGGACATGCTGTCAAAGCTTTTCAACTTGCACTCATCAGGATAGAATCACAAGAATTTTTAAAAATTCATTTACGAGATGCGGGCATGACTGGCTAGGCCAGCATTTATTGCCCATCCCGAGAATACCAAATCTCAAAGGGAACAACATTTTCTACTGCATGAGAAGGGGGTGCTGATTGGTTGAAATTGTTGTTCCCTTTTAGATTTGGCATTCTTGTGATTCTGTCCTGATGAGTGCAAGATGAAAAGCTTTGACAGCATGTCTCTTTTTTTTTCCTCTCTTAGTTATACTCAAGTTCTGTGCTGCCAAGCAATGACTTTAAAGTACTAACTGGGGGTGGGGAAGACACGGGTGGAAAAGATGGCATAAAATATTAGTTTGAAGACAAATAAAAGGGGAGTGGGTAGAGCAACAGTCAGAAATTGAGCTTTAGGCAATACAGGTAAAGAGAACACTGAAAGATGTAAAGTAACTAAAGCAGCTGAGAGCAATAAGAAACATGTGGGTAAAATGTTAGAGCAGAAGGACCAGTTAAGGTGAATGGTCCAAATAAGTGTTCTTTACACAAGCTCAGGGAGGATAAGGAATAAATTAAATGAACTGCAGGTGCAAATGCAAATGGGAGGTTACGACATTTTAGTCATTACTGAGACACAGCTGCAACAAGATATTAGGAACTAAATATATCAGGTTATGAGATCTGCAGAAAGGCTAGGAAAATGGTAGAGGGGGAGGAGAGGTTTCCTTAGTGATTAAGGTGCAATCACTTCAATGATAAGACAGGATGTAGTGAGTTGCAAGCAGGCATTGGAGACATTCTGGGTAGAATTAAGAAATAGAAAAGGATTTAAGACTGTAGTGGGAGCTATGTTTAGGCCCCCCTCGAAGTGGTAGATTGTGTAAATACAGAGATCAGACAAGCGTAAAGAAAAAGCAGAGTAGGGGGAGTGGAGCAAGATTTTAATAGATAGACAGCTTTGATTGATTGGGATAAGTAGAACAGCACACGCCAGAAAGGTAGTGGATTTTCTGAGTGTGCCCATGGTGGTTTTCTGCAACAATATATCCTAGAACCAAGAAGGGGACAGGCTGTATAAGTTTTAGTTGTGAGTAATGGGGGGGCCTTATGGCACAGTGGGTGGCATCCCAGCCTCTGAACCAGAAGCTCCAGGTTCAAGTCCCCACCTAGGACCTGATGGCAAGGTGCAATCATAACACGGCTAAACAGTTTGTGTTTCAACCAGCAAATCCTTCCAACATACACCAATGGCAGACACTAAGAGTGGGAGAGATTCCTGGTCAGCCATGTGATCGAAAGAGCTTTAGAGCCTCTACCATCACCATCCGTAGCTCCAGACTACATCATGCATGTAAAAGTGCGTGTTGCCACAGCAACCCGGACTCCCGGTGTGAACTGTAACATGCCACCGGTGAGTAATGAGCCTGATTTAACTGACAGTGCTTGAATACTTTTCCAATAGCGATCATATGATAAAGTTCAACCTAGTATTTGAAAGGGAGAAATGTGAAACAGTTACTAAGATCTTAGGTTTAGGTAAGGCTGACTTCAATGTGATAAGACAGAGATGGTTCACAGTAAAATGGGAAAATATGTTAATGGGTATAATGACAGACGATCAGTGTGAGGTATTCAAAAAAAAATGATACACAACTAGTTTATAGGGCAAGAGCCCTTCTGGCTCAAAATAGCCATGACGAAAGAGGTAAGGGAGAACATAAAACTTAAAAAAAAAACACCAATCCTGGCAAATTGGAGAGGTATGAGGAACAGCATAGAAACAGAAAATAGGAGCAGGAATAGGCCATTCGGCCCTTCGAGCCTGCTCCACCATTCATCATGATCATGGCTGATCATCCAACTCAATAGCCTGCTCCTGCTTTCTCCCCATATTCTATGATCCCTTTCGCCCCAACAGCTATATCTAACTCCTTAACTCCTTCTTGAAAACAAACAAATGTTTTGGCCTCAACTACTTTCTGTGGTAGCGAATTCCACAGGCTCACCACTCTCTGGGTGAAGAAATTTCTCCATCTCAGCAAAGGCAGATAAAACAGGAGTTACAAGAGTGTGAATATGAAAATCAGCACAAAAAATCTTTAAAATTATATTAAGAGAAAGAGGGTGAACAGGAGCAATATGGACCCCTTAAACTGCTAACAGTGATACTGTCAATAAAAATACGGAAATGGCAGGTGTGTTGAATAACTACTACTTTGCATCAGTATTTCCAGTACAAGGAAACGAATATTTAATCAGGACAGAGACTCCACAAAATTAATGTAAGCAAAACAAAAGTACCAAAAAATGACGTGGTTTCCATCCCATGATTTTAAAGGAAGCCAGTTACAGCTGTCCTAACTATAGCCATTCAAAGGTAAATTGATTTGGGATCCATTCCTTTGGATTGTAAAGTCGAGCTTGTCGCTCCACTGTTTAAAAATGTGGGAGAGAGAAATAAGGGAATTATGGACTGGGACAAACTCCTGGAACTCCCTCCCTAACAGTACAGTGAGTGTACCTACACCACATGGATTCGGTGGTTCAAGAGGGCAGCTCACCGCCCCCTTCTCAAGGGCGATTAGGGATGGACAATAAATGCTGTTGGCGTTAGCGACACTTGCATCCTATGAGTGAATTAAAGAAAACTGACGTGGTGTCTAAAGTTCAATTCCTCACTGGGTATATTTGTCAAACCATCAAAGGATTCCTGACAGAAAGAAGTTGAACATAAAATAGCTTTTTTGGCCAAAGGTTGCCATTAACTAATCATTTTAAAGAGACAAATGAGGTAGTTGAGAACAGTGAGTACCTCCCTTCAAATGAATTCAGAATTATAGAACAACGGAGTGAAGTGCAGCTCTCTTTAATTGTATCCTGGCATCTTTCCTTATTTTGCATTATTAGAATTGGAAACCCTGTCTTATACAAAAATGACACGTCTCATGAAAAGAGTTGAGTCTTTGCCACATGAATCACCACCTGTCCATTGGTTGCTAATGCAATATTAATGCAAGGCCTAATGTCAGGCCTCTATTGTTACAGGAAGTGCTCACATTAAGCATTCTTCATAGAAGAGGTGTAAAGAAGTTTAACCACAGTCTATATATATATATATACATATATATATTTTAGACCGTTTGTTTTGCTAGGTGTGCTCACAGTTTTAGTCTGGAAATGAAATGGAGAGGTTATAGAAGTCCAATAAAAGCAAGAGAATTGAACTATTGATCAAGTTTAACATATTAAGTTATAATATTTGGTGAATATATTTGTTTTTGACATTGAGTCCGCAGCAAGGGAGAGTTTTAAAATGAGAGCTGGGCCATCTTTACGTAAATCTGGAACTTGCTGCCAGAAAGTTGCTGAGGGGTCAGTTGAAAATTTTAATACCGAGATTGGTAGATTTTTTGTTCGGTAATGTTTAATGTTTAGTCGCAGCAAGGCCCTGATATCCTTCATTGAAATATTCGGCAATGGATGTTGGAATTGAAAATTGACTTGGGATTCAAATTCAAACTCTCTGGTATACAATCCAATTGATATCAATTCAATACATTAATTGGCTGAAGTAGTTATTAAATAGACCATCCAAGGGAAAGTATTTATCATGTACGCCTGTATATTTTCTCCTCTTTCACCTCCTGTGAAAATACATTCAGCTGACATTTTCCTAGCTCTCTGGCAATCAGTTCTTTTTAAATGGTTTTGGTTTGCGGGTATACAACAGCAGCCAGGGCAACTCCTGCTCCAGTTGCAGCTATACTTCTCGTGACACAGAAGCACAACACTTTTACTTGGTGCTATCTCACAAGTATTCACGGAAACTAGTAGTTTTCCATGTGGGGAATCACAAACTCCACGGGCAGGATTAGAGTTGCTACAATTGACAGCAATGCCGTTTGAAACGGCAATAGTTTGCATTTATATAGTGCCTTTAACATTGTTAAACTTGCCAAAGCTCTCTATGGGAGGGTATTCAGCAGAAACGTTGCACCGAGCTAAAGGAGACATCAGGATAGGTCAACAAAAGCTTGGCCCAAGTGGCAGGTTTTAGGGAGGGTTTTAAAGGAGGAGGAAGAGGCTTAGGAAAAGAATTCCAGAGCTGAAGAATAAGATAGCGGAAGACACGGCTGCTGGTGGTAGAGCAAAGTAAGTCGGGATGCACCAGAGACCAGAATTGGAGGAATGCAGGAACCCGGAGGACTGGAGAAGATTATAAGAGATGGGGAAGGGTAGAGGTCAGGAGGGATTTGAACGCAAGCATGAGATTTTTTAATTTGAGACTCTGTGGACCGGGGAGCCAAAGCGAGCACAGGGGGTTGGGAAAGAGGAAATAAGGTAGAGTTTCTCCCTCCGGATTGCTGTATGCTGACCCATGCTGGAAGGCACACATGGGAACACTTGAGTTAAGAGAATCAGGGTCATTCTTATGTCCCCCACAACTAAATGGTTGGCCAACCAGCCAAGGTTATGAGCAGCACTTACCAAAAAATGACTGCTGCCTGGGGTGGGGGGGCTCTATGTCAGTAAGGGAGCCAATGCCTTGAGAAGCAAGGGAGGGGCCTATTAGTCAAACCACACCCACCTCACTCTAACTGGCAAGGCAGCATTAGCAGATCCTTTAATGATGACCAATCATGATTGGAAATATGTGTCACAGCCTCAGGTGGTTTTGGTGCCAGGTGTGACCAGCTGCAGCTTTGATAAAATTCCATCAACAGACTCACGGAATATTGCCCACGAATAGAAATACAATTTTCAGTACAATCTGCTGACTCAGTTATGTTGCAAACCATTAGAGCAATAGTAATCTTATCCTGAAGGTTATATTACTGACTTGCAACACATGGTTGAAGCCAGCTATTATTTATAAGACATTAGTACCTCTCTCCTGGGATAGTCCGGGAGCGTGGTGTCTGCTGTTTCCTGCTGTTCTGTGGCAACCTAAACGGGACCAGTTCGTCTGTCAATGTAATCCAGCAAATTTACCGAAGCAGTGAATCACGTGAGTGGCTGGATGCGAAAATCATAGAATCCTAGAAATTTGCCGCACAGAAGGAGGCCATTGGACCCATTGTGTCCACAGTGGCCAGTAAGTAGCCATCCAGCCTAATCCCGCTTTCCAGCTCTTGGTCTGTAGCCTTGTAAATTACAGTACTTTGGGTGCATGTCCAAGTATTTTTAAATGCAATGTGGGTTTATGCCTCTACCACCCTTTTCAGGCAGTGGGTTCCAGATCCCCACCACCCTCTCGGTGAAAACATTTCCTCTGAAATCCCCTCTTAAACCTCTTGCCCTCAATCTATGCCACCTGGTTAAGGATCCCTCAACCAAGGGGCATCAGGTCTTAATATCCACTGTATCCAGACCCCTCATAATTTTATACATTTCAGTGAGACCTCCCCTCAGCCTCCTCTGTTCTAAAGAAGACAGTCCTAGCCAGTCCAGTCCTTCCTCATAACTAAAACAAAATTGTAAAATAAAAAAAAATCTACATAATAGGAGGAATTCTTGTGGGTTTTGTGTGCGCATGTGTTTACGCATCTGTACATATCTATTGGTCTTGGGATTATACTTGTGTGGGAGATGACTGAAACCCACAGTGCATAGAGTGTATTGCAACAACCCACATTACATGCCACCCAGCGGGATTGGGACCTCCTTTTGACAAAGGATGTGTGGGAGAAGGAGACAGATACATCACTGGGGTTGTCATTTTCACTGGTTACCTGTGGAATACTGGGTATCCACCATGACAGCTCGTGCCACAGGTCAACCAGGCAGTAGACTTTACAAATGTATGACCAGTAATAAAACATTAAGCATCAAGTATTTTTTTTTATATATATATATATATTTTAAGTATTTTACACAATTTAAATAAAAATCCTGACCCAAGCTGATGTTGGCAGAGATATTTTATTTTTGGTGTCTTGCTGAGGTGGACTGTTGTCCCTGCCAGGATTGGAGGGAGTTGTTAATGAGGCACTTCGATGCTCCTATGTTGTGACTGCAGTTGATCCAAATGAACACATGTTCAAAGTGCTAGTCATTAGATACTTGTTTTTTGATGGAAGAAACCTTCCTGGTGTGAGGAGCATCACCGGCAACTATTAACCCTTTGCAGAGAATTGTGAAAATAAATTAAAAAATATTTGGAAAGATTTGGGAAGGTGGGGGAAAATAGACCGATAAATAAAACCTGCATTTTAAGCTCACACTGAAAATCCAATCATATTCTAGAATTCTACAGCACAGAAGGGGGCCATTTGGCCCATCGTGCCTCGTGCTGGCTCTTTTGGAGCTATCCAATTAATCCCATTTCTCTGGAGCTCTTAATTTTTTTTTTTCTCTCTTCACATATTTATCCAATTCCTGCTTGAAAACCAGTGAATCTGTATCTGCCACCCTCTCAGGCAGTGCATTCCAGATTACAACAATTTACTGTGTTTCTTTTTAAAAAAGGGTTTCCTCATGTTGCCTCTGGTCCTTTTTTATTAATCGTCTTAAATCTGTGACTTCTGGTTACCAACCCTTCTGCGACTGGAAATCAATGTTCCCTGTAAGCTGCCTGGCTGTGTACGAGTCAGCCCCTCCCAGTTGCCGTTCGTGAGTGACCATGTATATAAAAAAAAATTAAAGGAGCCACTTACATAAACAAATGAGCCACACTTGAGAAGAGGAGGAGGAGGAAGTTCCACAATTATCCCCATCCACAATGATGAGGGAGCACAGCACAACAGTGCAAAAGATAAGGCTGAAGCATTTGCAACAATCTTCAGCCAGAAGTGTTGAGTGGATGATCCACCTCGGCCTCCTCCAGAGGTCCCCAGCATCACAGATGCCAGTCTTCAGCCAATCCAATTCACTCCGCATGATATCAAGAAACTGCTGAAGGCACTGGATACAGCAAAGGATATGGACCCTGACAACATTCCAGCAATAATACTGAAGACTTGTGCTCCAGAACTTGCCGCACCGCTATAGCTACAATACTGACATCTACCCAGCAATGTGGAAAATTGCCCAGGTATGTCCTGCACAAACAGCAGGACAAATCCAACCCAGCTAATTATCACCCCATCAGTCTACTCTTGATCATCAGCAAAGTGATGGAAGAGGTCATTGCCAATGCTATCAAGTGGCACTTGCTCAGCAATAACCAGCTCACTGAACTCAGTTTGGGTTCTGCCAGGGCCACTCAGCTCCTGACCTCATTACAGCCTTGGTTCAAACATGGACAAAAGAGCTGAACTCCGGAGGTGAGAGTGACTGCCTTTGACAACAAGAAAGCATTTGACTGTGTGGCATCAAGGCGCCCTAGCAAAATTGGAGTCAATGAGAATCAGGGGGAAAGCTCTCCGCTGGTTGGAGTCATACCTAGCACAAAGGAAGATGGTCATGGTTGTTGGAGGTCAGTCTTCTCAGCTCCAGGACATCACCGAAGGAGTTCCTCAGGGTAGTGTCTCAGGCCCAATCACCTTCAACTGCTCCATCAATGACCTTCCTTCCATCATAAGGTCAGAAGTGGGGATGTCACTGATGATTGCACAAAGTTCACCATTCACAACTCCTTAGATACTGAAGCAGTCCATGCGTATATACAGCAAGTCCTGGACAATATCCAAGCTTGGGCTGATAAGTGGCAAGTAACATTTGCACCACACAAGTGCCAGGCAATGACCATCTCCAACAAGAGAGAATTCAACCATCTTCCCTTGACATTCAATGGCATTACCATCACTGAATCCCCCACTATCAACATCCATCGATCAAACTGAATTGGACCAGCAATATAAATACTGTGGCTACAAGAGCAGGTCAAAGGCTGGGAATTCTGCAGAGAATAGTTCGCCATCTGAGTCCCCAAAACCTGCCCATCATCTATAAGGCACAAGTCAGGAGTGTGATGGAATACTCTCCACTTGCCTGGATGAGTGCAGCTCCTACAATACTCAAGAAGCTCGACACCAGCCAGGACAAAGCAGCCCACTTGATTTGGCACCCCATCCACCACCTTCAATATCCATTCCCTCCGCCATCGACGCACAGTGCCAGCATTTACAAGATGCATTGCAGGAACTCAAAAGTTCCTTTTATAGCACCTTCAAAACCCATGACCTCCACCACCTAGAAGGACAAGGACAGCCGATGTATGGGTACAGCACCGCCTCCAACGTCCCCTCCAAGCCACTCGCCATCCTGACTTGGAAATATATCGCCATTCCTCACTGTCGCTGGGCCAAAATCCTGGAACTCCCTCCCTAACAGCACCATGGATGTACCTACACCACATGGACTGCAGCAGTTTAAGAAGGCGGCTCACCGCCACCTTCTCGAGGGCAATTAGGGATGGGCAATAAAAATGCTGACCTAGCCAGCGACGCCCATGTCCTGTGAAAGAATTTTTTAAAAAGTGAGAGGATATGTTGCTGAAAACACACTCTCTTTATTTACTCTATCAACCCGTTCATGATTTTGACCACCTGTTAAATCTCTTAACTTTCCTCTGAACTAAGGAGAGCAACTTTAAAAAAAATATATAAAAAGTCATGAACAAAGTGTACACTTTGTGTACAATCAAGATTGTCCTGTCAAGTTTATATACTGACACAATATACTTATCTTTCAATTCTCTCTGTAAAAGAGGAGAGCCAGTCCAAAACATATATGGAGACAAGTTGAACAGCGTGCAGGCAAAAATTGAAGTGCAGTACTGAGGGAGCACTACACTGTCTGAGGTGCTGTCTTTCGGATGAGACCTTAAACGGAGGCCCCATCTGTCCTGTCAGGTGGATGTAGGAGATCCCATGGCACCATTTTGAAGAAGAATAGAGTTGATGAAAGGTCATCAACCTGAAATATTAACTTTGTTTCTCTCTCCACAGCTGCTGCCTGACTTGCTGAGTATTTCCAGCACTTCCTGTTTTTATAAAAAAAGGAGTTATCTCTGGGCAATATTTGCACCCCAATCAACATTATATAAACAGATGAGATGGTTATTATGATATTGCTGTGTAAAATTTGCTGCCTCATTTTTTTTTTATTCGTTTATGGGATGTGGATGTCACTGGCTAGGCCAGCATTTATTGCCCATCCCTAATTGCCCTTAAGAAGGTGGTGAACAAAGAACAAAGAAAAGTACAGCAGAGGAACAGGCCCTTCGGCCCTCCGAGCCTGTGCCGATCATATTGCCCGTCAACTAAAACATTTTGCACTTCCGGGGTCCGTATCCCTCTATTCCCATCCTATTCATGTATTTGTCAAGCTGCTTATTAAACACCACTATCGTACCTGCTTCCACTACCTCCTCTGGCAGCGAATTCCAGACACTCACTACCCTCTGCGTAAAAAAACTTGCCCCGCACATCTCTTCTATAGTTTTCTCCTCTCACCTTAAATCTATGTCCCCTAGGATTCCACCCTGGGAAAAAGCTTCTGACTATCTACTCTGTCCATGCCACTCATAATTTTGTAAACTTCTATCAAGTCGCCCCTCAATCTCCGTCGCTCTAGTGAGAACAATCCGAGTTTCTCCAACCTCTCCTCATAGCTAATAACCTCCAGACCAGGCAGCATCCTGGTAAACCTCCTCTGCACCCTCTCCAATGCCTCCATATCCTTCTGGTAATGTGGCGACCAGAATTGCACGCAATATTCCAAGTGTGGCCTAACCAAGGTTCTATACAGCTGCAGCATGACTTCCCAGCTTTTATACTCAATATCCCTGCCGATGAAGGCAAGCATGCCATATGCCTTCCTGACTACCTTATCCACCTGCGTTGCCACTTTCAGTGACCTGTGGACCTGTACACCCAGATCCCTCTGCCCGTCGATGCACTTAAGGGTTCTGCCATTTACTGTATAATTCCTGCCTGTACTAGACCTTCCAAAATGCATTACCTCGCATTTGTCCGGATTAAACTCCATCTGCCATTTCTCCGCCCAAGTCTCCAACCGATCTATATCCCGTTGTATCCTTTGACAATCCTCTTCTGGTGGTGAGCTGCCTTCTTGAACCGTTGCAGTCCATGTGGTGTAGGTACCCCCACAGTGCTGTTGGGAAGGCAGTTTCAGGATTTTGACCCAGTGACAGTGAAGGAACGGCGATATATTTCCAAGTCAGGAAGGTGTGTGGCTTGGAGGGGAACTTCTAGTATTACAAAAGTGTCCAATATGACAAAAGTGACAGCACTTCATGAGTACTTCAGTGGTAAAGAAAGCACTTTGGGATGTTACGCCGTCATGACAGGCGCTACAAAAATGCAATTTAAAAAAAAACAAATCTATGTTCAAGGATGGGTGTAGAAAAGTTCCTGATAGGGCGTGTGGCTGAGCAGTAGCCTGGAGGGTACCACGCAAGCCTTGTTCTGTGATAATTACCACATATCACATTGTGCAAAACAAATCAGAGGCACTGTGCATTGAAAAACCTGGCCAGGCGCAACAACTAAATGTTTTGGAGACCATTAGAGTGGGGGTACGTTCCCCTAACACTGCACTGCCCAAAAAAAAAATTACGTTTTTTAATACTCGTTCTTGCATTTTGCAGCATTTCTGTGAGCAGACTTTGTGGATATGTAGGCTATTTTTATCCTGAAAAAGCACATGGAATATACTGGGTTCAATGATAAAACTATAAAATATGAAAGCACGGATGCAATGGTAAATTTATTTCTAAAGCTTTAGTGAGACCACAATTGAAATACTAAACACTAATATTGGACTCTACCTGTTTGGAAGAACTTTGAGGTAATAGAGAGGATGGAACACAGACTCGCTAAAATGCTGCCTAGCATCAGGAAATAATGGGGTTGATTTCATTAAGACAGAGGAGATTATTGGATGATTTGAGAGAGAAGTTTAAAATTAGGAAGGAATTAGAAGGTTGGGGAAGTCTAGAACAAGGGTACATAGATGATTAAATATAAAGAATTGAGGACAGCGGGCAGGAGGAACCTTGTTTACACATAGGGTCGTTAGGCAATGGAATGCACGATGGCAGTTAGCAATAGATGTGTAGACCATGTCAAATATTTAAGAATTGGTTAGAGAGATGTTTGAAAGAAAGGGGGGACTAAAGTGATATGAAAACAGGGACATGGGATTAGGATCCATGGGGAGGATAAACACTAACACAAACTGGTTGCTCTGGGTGACCTGTTTCCATTTTACAATTCCTATGTGATTTTTTTTTTGGTCAATGTTGTTAGTCAGGACATGCAACGACTAATTATTACAAATATCTTCCTTCGTGTCCATTCTATATTGCATTCCAATCTCTCATTACAATGACCAGTTTGCTATTTATAGCACAAAAAAGGGTTTATTGACTTAAATTTCATGTTGTCGACAGGTATGAAAATCTCAGGACTGTCATGTGTCACGGTAACTTTCCAACCGCTAAATTGTATGGGAAAAATATTTTGAATTTTTTTTTCTGTCAAATCACATTAAACAAATTTTTGTATTTACTTGCTACAAATCATTAATAATATGCTGTTTGAAGATTAAAGTGTTTTTGTGACTAAAATATTTTCATTCGCTCACTCTCAAAGTTGTGCAATGAGGGAAAACCTTCAGTATTTGATATTTTGGCCATTTTGTGGGTTGATCAAACTTCAGATTGTTTCTTGGTCACTATAATGTGTTTGAAGTTCTTTTACTAACTGAGAAATCTACGCTTAACAAATTTTAATGATCAGGACTATTATGCCTAAGATTAGAGCTGCTTTCTTGTTCAAAATTTCCGATTTGTTCTGTACAGCAATGGTTAAATCCATCAGTAAAATAAGACAATGATTGATTGTAATCAGAGAATGGGGCATGGTGTCAGATGGACGTGGATGAAGATATTTGTGATCATTAAGAGCTGAACTTGAGTATCGCTGAAAGCTTTTTGTCTTGCACTCATCAGGACGGACACAAGGATACCAAAGGGAACAGCAATTTATAC
Source organism: Cetorhinus maximus (assembly GCF_964194155.1). Classification (NCBI taxonomy): domain Eukaryota; kingdom Metazoa; phylum Chordata; class Chondrichthyes; order Lamniformes; family Cetorhinidae; genus Cetorhinus; species Cetorhinus maximus. The sequence goes on from NC_135891.1 coordinate 11,831,348, forward strand.
TGCATGAGAAAAGGGTGCTGATTGGTTGGCAAGTAGACAACTGTTCCCTGGTACTTTCTCCATGGCCACGCCTTGACAAATAGTCCACTTACCAACCAATCAGAACCCTTTTCTCGTACAGTATAAATTGGTGTTCCCTTTGAAATTTGGTATTCTTGCTGTCCTTCATCTGACCTGATGAGTGCAAAATGAAAAGCTTTGACAGCATGTCTCTTTTTTTGAGCAATACTCTAGTTCTGTACTCCCAAGGGACTATTTAGTTGCTGAATCTTTCAGCTAGTAATAATGACTTGCACACGTCATCCAATATTTTTAAAAATCTGCTCAGGTGCTGGAAAAGAAGTAAAGTGATGGGTCTGTACTCTGAAAAGATGTAGCTTATGTGTTAGGTCCAGGGCCAATACTTTAAGGTTACAGAAACAAGATCTTAAGAATGACACTAAACGCAACAGTTATTTGTTTAAAATTAATGGTGGGTAATCCATCATGGCTGTTGATGAGAAGAAACTGTGGACTATATGGTATCCAAATTAGCACTGCAAAGGATTCCAAACTATTTCCACTCATTCTGTTTTTTGCCTGGTTCAGTTCCCAGTAATGCCTGCATCCCATGAACGAATTTTAAAAATATATCATTACAAGTCTTTCTTTTTATGGGTTCACAAGCAGATTCAATAGTAGCCTTCGAAAGGGAATTGGGTAAATGCCTGAAGGAGAAAATGTTACAGGGAAATGCGGAAAGGACCAGCACAGACTCGATGGGCCAAATGACGGCCTTCTGTGCTGTATTATTCTATGGAATTCTTCTCAATACTGTTACAGCTTAGTAAGGCAGTCACAACTGTTTTTTTATTTACTTATTTGAGTGAATAGTTCAGCTTGACCGCTACTGTAAAATCTACAGTGCTAACGCCATTGCTAACGCCCTTGTATTCTTTGTACAATTCAATGTTGTCAGTTACAGCCTAAGCTGCAGTCCGATGAAGTGCTGTCCTCTGCCTTTTAAAGTCTGAGGATGAGCATGAGGTAATTCAATAAAACCCATTAGCTAAAATAAAGGTTCCGTCATCTGTCATCAGATGTTAATCCGAGAGCCTCTTCAGGTGAGTGTAAAATAACCCATGATACTATTTTGAAGGGCAACAGGGAAGTTCTCCCCAGTGCCCTGGCCAATATTAATGCCTCGACCAACATCATTAAAAACAGATTATTTGAACATTATCACGTTAGTGTTTGTGGGAGCTTGCTGTGCATACATTGACTGCTGTGCATCCCCTCCAGTACAGCAGTCAATGTGACTATACTTCAAGAATTCCCAAAGCCAGTGAAGTACTTTTGAAGTTGTGAAAGGCACTATGTAAATGCAGTTTGATCCCTGGGCGTGCCATATCTAAGTCTCCAGAGTGAAGATGATAGCTACCTCATCCACCTCAAAGGTGGATATTCAGGCCATAAGACCATAAGACATAGGAGCAGAAATTAGGCCATTCGGCCCATCGAGTCTGCTCCGCCATTCAATCATGGCTGATAAGTTTCTCAACCCCGTTCTCCCGCCTTCTCCCCGTTACCTTTGATCCCCTTACCAATCAAGAACCCATCTATCTCGGTCTTAAATACACTCAATGACCTGGCCTCCACAGCTTTCTGTGGCAAGTGTGTTAAGTCTCCCATGGTGTACATTCAAAGCCCAGGATTTGAGAATGTGGGGTTGGACCGACACTTCAGTGCTGCATTGCCAGAGTAACTGCCTTCGAATGAGGTGCGAGATCTTTAATGTGCATTCTAGAAGACCATCCACTGTGCTATGATGACACAGGTAGATATCAAAGGCCCAGTGGTGCTATTAGAAGAAGAGGAGGATGTCTTTCCTGTTCCATGGCCAACAATTTCTCCCTTTATAATTAACTACCAAAAACAGCTGCTTATTCCTCTCGTACCCTTTTTTTGGTGAGATCTTGCTTTGTACAAAAAACATGGTTTGCCAGCATAACAGTTACTTTATTTACAAAGTAATTCATCACACCAAGTTTGTGATATTTCTGACTGATGTGATGAAGTGCTACAAAAATATTGTTGAAAAGAGAGACATGTTACCAAAGCTTTTCATCATGCACTCATCAGGACAAATGCAAAAATGCTAAATTTCAAATGATCTCAACAATTTATACTACAGGAGAAAAGGGTGCTGATTGGTTGGCAACCTGACTCTGATTGGCTGAGGCATTGCCATGGAGAAAGCAGTGGGAAACTGTAGGCTCCCCAAGCTCTCGGGTACATGTCCCTCTTAGTTCCGTACTAGCAAGCAACTGTTTATAATTTTGCTCTCTCGCTTATTAAGCAAGTTCCTTCCTGGGCATCTTTCATTCCTTATTGTCAGAGGTAGCAGGTGTTGAGCAGGAAAAGCCCAAGATTCAGTGAGGACCAAAGGACAACAATGATTTCTCCTGGGCCCTAGTAACCTTCTGTCATGTTTAAATCGGCTTTCCCCATTATTATTTTTCTCACCAACAAAAGAAAATCTTGAACAGAAACGGTGATATTGTGTTACACACACTTTCAGAAATAAATATTTAACAACCATCAACATCTGTTGTCTTGGGCTTAAGCAACATTTAGCGATCCTGAATGTCATTTTTCTTTTTTTTTCTATCCTGATTACCAACGACCGCATTTAGTGTCTTGTATGTACCTTATATCAAGGATTCATCTGCCCCCTCAGATGCAAGAAATCACATGGCATTATTTTGATTGAGAGCAGGCGAGAAGTTCCTGGGTGTCCTGCCAATATTTATTTATCCGTCAACTGACATCACACATTCTCTGGTCATTATCACATTGCTGTTTATGGGAGCTTGATGACTACAGAGTGGCTGCCACGCTTCCTACTTTACAACAGAGACTATGCTTTTAAAAATGTTTCATTGGCTGAAAAGCACTTTGCGATGTCCCGAGTTTGTGAAAAGTATTATATTCAAGTTCATGCGTAGTTCAATTTTCAGGAGTAAATTTTTTAAAATCCTGAATATTTTCCCTTTAAAATCCCTAATGTCAGTGTTAACTTTATTGCTGAGGAATTGATTTGTTTTCTATTTTAGCATCCAGCACTCAAGTCAATTATAGGGCAGAAAAGTGTAAAGTTTTCTTTACAATCCGCTTGGTCCCAAACTCAAGCACCCACTAATCAACTGTGTAGCTTTTCCATTACCCCATCTTTTCATGATCCTTGAGTCAAATTGGCGAGTCATTACTAAACTAGGGGTCATTTCTGTGCTGAGGACCTACAGGCCGAAAATGAACAAATGCGTTTCATGTAGGTCTGGAGTTGTCAACCTTCCAGGATTGTCCTGGAGTCTATGGGAATTAAAAAAAATTTTTTCTTATTCATTCATGGGAATTAAAGGTAAATCTTCTGGACACTGCTGCCAGCAAACCCTGGGAGAAAATTACCATTAAACAATATTTTTTCTTTCACTTATGTAGCAAAAAAAAACATGGGGTAGGGGGTGGTGGAACACTTTGGGTGGTCATGTGATGAAACCTCCAGGAATATATCTAAGCAGAGTTGGCAACTCTACCCTACATGGGCTCTTTATACCCAGCAGGGAGGGGACAACTTTAATTCCATCAAGTTGGCTGGATTGAAATCCATGTCCCTGAGGTGAAAGATGTGGGTTTATCACGCGATCGTTTTCTTTTCCTCCCGACTCGAACTGACTTTGCCATTGCTGCCAGTCACGTTTCTTTCTCTGAGGTTTAACGGCTGTTCCTCCTTCCCTCACAGGCGCAGACTCCAGCTGAACCCAAACCAAGCCTTCTTCCTGCTGGTCAACCAACGGAGCATGGTCAGCGTCTCGACCTCCATCTCCGAGATCTACGAGCAGGAGAAGGATGAAGACGGCTTCCTTTACATGGTATATGCCTCTCAGGAAACCTTTGGGTGCTGAAGGCGGAAGCAGCACCACTACAGCGAAGATCCCTGGACTTCGTTAACCGGTCAAGGATAGAGAGAAGAGAGAATTTCACTGTGTTTCTAAAAAACAAAACAAAAAAAAAACCCAAAACACCAGGATTTCTATCCTGCATTCTGTCACTCTCACGTACTACGAACGCATAGTGTACCGGGGTCATGTAAAACATTGAACAATAGCCTTCTCTCACTTGTATCTATATGATTGGCAATTGTTTATTTGCTAGTTATTGGTCTTTTTTTCCCTTGTGTTTTTTTTTCATTTGTAATTAAAAAAAAAATGTGATTAATGCATGGTCCACCTACCGAAGCAATGAGGAGTTTCAAGGCCTTATGATGACTGGTATTGAATTATGCAGACAGCCTTGAATGGAGAGGGTGAGATATATTATAATATATTATATATATATTATCTATATATATATATATATATATAAATTACCAATGACTTTAAAATTGATTTTAAGTGCATATCGAGTATCGGTGCTACAAGGCAATAGGTAGGGAGGGGAGGGGGGGGGGGGGAAGTGTGGGAGGGGGGTGGGGGAAGGGTGGGGATAGTGGGAGAAGAAACGCAACTTAGGACTGTGCATAATGCTCTTTCCTGGTTTTCATGATCAGCTATTTTAGGTAGAATTTGCTTTTAATGCACTTTATAAACAGCACGGGTGTTTAGGAAAACCCAAGTACAGTCACATTGTAGCATATACAGAAGTAGACTTTTAATGTAGGTGGTCAGTTCCTGTTTTCTGTGACACTGTTATAATTCTTTATATTATTTGTGTGTTGCTTTCTGACTGCATTGGCTATGATTTTATTTTTGGTTGCCAGTTCTGTGTAGTTACAGCGCCTGTTAATGTGTGATAAAAAGGGAATGGCATTCACGGAAATTCTCATAATTGTTGATTTTTATTTCTTCTTTTTGAACAAAACTTGCATAATTTACAAAAAAAAAGTCCAATACAAAAATTATGATTTAAACAAGCCCAGGTCTCCTTGATCCATTTTGTATTTTGAACATTTGGTTTGTCTTGAACTAACTTTTCTAGATTTATGGAGCATAAAACCCAGACGAGCCTGTCTGAGAGAAGTGCTCCCTTGGTGGGTTGCATAAGCTGAACCCCTACCATCCAGGAAGGTCCTGTGTTTGATCTCTAGTCACTCCCAAGTTTGACGATCTCTGCCAGGGGTTGGTTAGGGAGGAGGAAGATCAGTTAGGGTCCCATTCCCCTGACCACTAACTGCTGACCCCTGATGCAGTAACGCAGGAGAGGGTGAATTATGCTTAACTCAACATGCCATGTAGTGACAGGCCACAGGTCCTTTTGAAGCTTCCTTCATGAGGAATGGATTTTCAGCCAAGATACTTCAAAGCAGTTCATATCCACAGAACTGGAAGAGTCTTCATGAGAGGAGGAGGAGGAGATGGCGAGGGCGGTGACTTACTTGAATAATTAAAGCATAATTTTTCGGAACAAAGCCCAATTCAGACAAGGGCATTTCTTGTGTATGGAATAACCAACCCATCGGCCTGTTTTCTCACAATGGGAATCAAACTGTGATCCTTCCAAGATCATTGGAAATGAACAGGAGTAGGCCATTCAGCCCATCAAATCTCCTCTGCTATTCAATAAGATCATGGCTGATCTGATAGTGGCGTAAACTCCACTTTCCTGCCACCCTCCATAACCCTACACTCCCTTGTCGATCAAAAATCTTTCTAACTCAGCCTTGAATATATTCCGTGACCCAGTCTTCACTGCTCCCTGGAGAAGAAAATTCCAAAGACCATCTGGGAGAAGAAATTTCTCATCTCAGTCTCTACTCCTTATTCTTAAACTGTGCCCATGTTCTAGATAACCCCAAGAGGGGAAACATCCTCTCAGCATCTACCCTGTCAAGCCCCCTCATGTTTCAATAAGATCTCCTCTCATTCTTATAAGTTCCAATGAGTGTAGACCCAACCTGCTCAACCTTCCCCAAAAGAGACAACCTCCTCATCCCAGGAATCAGCCAAGTGAACCTTATCTGAACTGCTTCCAATGCAAGTATATTCCTCCTCAAGTAAGGAGAGCAAAACTGTACACAATACTCCAGGTGTGGTCTCACCAACATTCTGTACAGTTCTAGCAAGACTTCCCCACTTTTATACTCCATCTTCCTTGAAGTAAAGGCCAGCATTCCATTTGCCCTCCAAATTATTTGCTGTACCTACATACTATTTTTTTGTGATTTATGTACATTCCAGATCTCTCTGCCACAGAATTCTGCAGTTTCCCTCCATTTAAAAACTATTCTACTTTTCTATTCTTCCTGCCAAAGTGGACAACCTCATTTTGCAACCTTACACGCCATCTGCTAAATTTTGGCCATTCATTTAACCTATCTACATTGCTTTGCAGACTCTTTGTATCCTCCTCACAACTTACTTTCCTACCTATCTTTGTATCATCAGCAAATTTGGCTACAATACAGTCAGTTATTTCAAGTTATTAAAATAGATCATAAATTGTTGAGGCCCCAGCACTGGTCCCTGAGGCACTCCAATCATTATAGTTTACCAACCTGAAAAATGACACATTTATCCTCTTTCCTGTTAGCTAGCCAATCCTCTATCCATGTCAATACATTACCCCTCCAAACATCATATGTTTTTATCTTATGTAGTAACCATTTATGTGGCACCTTATCAAATGCCTTTTGGAAATCTAAATACACTACTACTGGTTTCCCATTATCCACCTGCTCGTTACATCCTCAAAGAGCTCTAATAAATTTGCCAACCAAGGTTTACCTTTCATAAAACCATGTTGACTCTGTCTGATTGTCTTCTTATGATTTTCTAAATGTCCTGCTGCTACTTCCTTAATAGCTGTTCTCCAGCCCCTTCTTGATCCAGAAATGGATTGAATTGGCTTTTGAGTCTCACAGCATCCATTTCAATGGTAATTTATTACCCATGTCTTATGGTGAACTTATTCCATTGGTTAATTTGCCCTCATTTATAACTTCACCAAAGTGAAAAATTTGCCAATTTGCTTCATGATCTTCAAAATATCAAATAGGATGCCTCAGAATTTCTCTTACAAAGAAAACAAACCCAAATTCCTTGACCAGTCCAAATATTTGAAGTTCCTGATTGCTGGAATTGTCTTTGTCACTCACCTGTCTATACTCTCCAGGTTGAAACTCAGTTCTGACAATAGAAATGGAAACAATGTTATCCTTGTGTGCAGAGCAGAGAGGCATTGGTGAGCCTTATAGACACTGCTCTGTTTGCCAGTGGGTTGCATTGCTCTCAATGAGCTGTTGAAAGATTCTAGAGTTTTACTATCACTACCCTTCCTTTCTTTGTACTTTACAAAGACAATAATAAGATGGTGTTGCCAATTCAGGCTGATCAATGGAGAGGTGTTGATGGTGAGATTCAAGCTGCAACATTTTTGGTTAAATTCAGCAGCTCCTGGAGTTCTGTAAAGCATGCACACTCCCTTGTGTCACCACCATCTTAGGTTAGGAAAGCAAAATACTGAGAACACTGGAATAAAGAGAAAATGCAGGAAAACACTTGGCAGCAACTGTGGCGAGGGAAATAGAGTTAATGGGCAGAACTTTCCCAGCCAAATGGAGGTGGGTTCCAATGTGTGTGGAGTCTGAGGGTCTCAGAAAATGACGTAGGGGGCGAGATCCCAATGGGATCCCACCCTCTGTCAGCTTTCCCTGGGGCAGCTTCCAAATGGGGACCCCCTGTGGGTCCGGTGGGAAAGCATTTGAGGTGATTAAAAAGGTAATTAGGAGCCTTTTTAACCACAAAATCCTTCTTTCCCAACAGTGCATAGCTTCCACGCTGTGCCTGCATCTCGCTGAGGTGAGTGCACTGCAGAAAGAATTTTTTTCAGTGAAACGGACAATCTGGGAAAGCTTTTATCAGTTACGCCAAAGTGCTCCTGCTCTGGTCAGATGAGAGACTGCTGGTCAAAGCACTTTTTCTCTGAGTGCCTTCACTGTTTGACAAGTGATTGCCAACGTCTTGGAAGTCTAGTGCTTCACTCACCCTCAGCTGCCCTTCCCTGCTGCAAGCCTTCATCATCCTTTGCAGTTCCACCTTCAACCTCCACTAAGGGGCAAGAGCAGAAGTCACCAGCAGTAACACCCGCTGTCCTCTCAGCTGCATGCCCATCCACAGGGCAGAGGGGCTGGGCACAAAGATCCAATTGGAAGGAGGTTAGACCCATAACGCAGAGGATCAGCTCTCTCAACGTGTTCGAGTACCAGTGCCTCAGAAGGTGAGGCTCTCACGGAATGACTGCTGACATCCGCAGTCTCCGGAAACAAGGCCTCCTTCCGGTAGAGCAGGCGGGTAAATGTTGCCAGTGGTCAACAAGGTGCCTGTGACTGGAGGGCCACGCCCTGTCCTCTCCTCACCTTGTCTCTGCCTTTCATCAGGTAGTGCGTTCTCTTCTGCAAAGAGAAAAATCAGGGAGGTCTGAGTGTTCATAATGATCTCTGTGGAGGGGAGGCGAGGGCACCATCTGTGAAGGGTATGTGTGAGGCATGGGTGCAAGAGGCTGAGGGTGAGTGTGTGTTAGCTGTTTGGATGGGGATGTGAGGTGCCTGCAGAGAATGAGTGGAGCTGCAAGGTGTGTTGTCCTGATGAGTGCCATGTAGGAGAATACTGGGCAGTTCAGAATTATGGAACTCACCTTGTGCACTGTCACCAGGTTGGAGGGAGCATACTCATGCTGCTGACTTCCTGGAGATGGGACATTAATTCGTTTGGGAAAGAGCAACTGCCTGATTGAGTCGGGTACCTGACCTGAAATGGTCCTACCCTTTAGCAGAGACTAACATTAAGGTTTGTAACCTTTCGTCAGAACTGGAATAAGTTTAGACATTTAACAGTTAATGGACAAATACGGAGCCAAATGGGGGATAAATGGAGGGGGTCAAGGGACAAAGTGAAGGTCTTTCAGGTTGGTTGCCAATTGATGAAAATATTTTTGATGTCAACAAATTACAAATGAGAAATAAGCAATAGCGGTAAATGAGGAATGGCATTTTCAAAGTGTTGATGCAATCTATCAAGATCCATACCTTAATCCCTTCGCCCTATCAGTTTACATGATTAAAACTGCTCCTAGTCAAGCTAATCTGTTAATTACAAACTTCTTACCAAACTTCAGCTGCTTTGTAGAAGGACTCTGCATTAAATTGTGCCTAACATCTAATTAGATACTTTTGAAGAACAGTCACTGCCATGTTGAAAGATACATCAGTCAAATTTTCACTCAGCACCAACTCATGAACACTAATGCGATGAATGGTCAGTTGCTGATCTGTTGTCAATGGTTTTTATTTTAAATTCGTTCATGGGATGTGTGGGCATTGCTGGCAAGGCTAGGCCAGCATTATTGCCCTTGTTCAGAGGGCATTTTAAGAGTCAACCACATTGCTGTGGGTCTGGGGTCACAGGTAAGGATGGCAGATTTCCTTCCCTAAAGGGCAGGGAAATGCAGATGAATTTTTACAACAATCGCCAATGGTCATCAGTAGACTTTTAATTCCAGATTTTTATTGAATTCAAATTCCACCATCTGCAGATTCAAACCTGGGTCCACAGAGCATTACCCTGGGTCTCTGGAATACCGGTCCAGTAACAATACCACTATGTCACCACCTCCCCTCAATGTGCAGAGGCACATTGCACAGGAGAATTATTTTGTTCTTGTTTGACCAGAGATTACAGAGAATCTTTTCCATTTAGCACGATCAACATCTTAGTAAAAGCAAAATACAGCGGAGGCTGGAAATCTGAAATAAAAACAGAAAATGCTGGAAAAACTCAGCAGGTCTGACAGCATCTGTGGAGAGAGAAACAAAGAGTTAACATTTTGAGTCTGTCTGACTTCTTCAGAGCTCAAGAGAAGTAGGAATGTGATGGATTTTATACTGTTTAAGGGGGTTGGAGCAGGTAAAGCTGGATAGAAGGTCAGCGATAGTTGGGGGCTAAGGAGAGATTGACAAAGATGTCATGGACACAAAGGGAGTGTTAATGGTGAAGACTAAAACTCAGCACCCTCTTTAGTCTTCACCACTACAGTCAGCAGTGACTGTTACACAGAAAGGGATATGCGGAGAGAGCAGGAAAATGGGGTTGATGTAGAAAATCAGTCATCGTATTGAATGGAAGATCAGGTTCAAGGGGGCATATGGTCTACTCCAGCTCCTATTTCTTGTGTTCCTATGGCAGCCATTTTTTTTCTCAAAAAGATCATATTAGCAGTAGAGAGATAACCAAATAAATCAGTTTTAATGATTTTGGCTGAGGGATCAATATTTGTCGGCAACACTGTTTCTTCTTGTTCAAAAAGTACCATGGGATCTTTGACATCCACCCCGAATGTGCAGATGGAGTCTTGGCTTAATATAGTCTTATTCAAAGGCTGACATCTCAGACAATGCAGCATTTCCTCAGAACTGCGCTGAAGTGTCAGTGTAGTTTATATGCTCAAGTATCGACTTGGAAGGCAAGTACATTACTGTCAATCTATCCCCCAGATCGAACTGGAGATGCTGAAGACGGTGGCTTGAGCCCAACGACCAAGTCACTGCATAACTGGTGCATCTTTGAAGGGTTACCTCTGAAAATGATCCTTGTTCCGACCTAATTTCTCGCCTAATCCAGAGTAGAAGAACGCTTCTTCATTGGTATGGTACTTGGTGCCCTTAAGGCTGAGTAATGGAGCTGGTCCACTCTTTCTAACAAGACAGCCTTTCAAGGAAAGCAGCAAGGAACCTTCCTGTAATATTTCACATTATCTATGATGTTTGAGATACATCTCATTACCAGAATAAATTTGTTTGAGAGCTTAAAGGCATTTCAGCTACAATGGAATTTGGATTTTCGATGCACATATTCCAACACAAACTGCAGCTCATATTGGGGGAAGGCATGGCCAAATGGAGACTAGATTACATATACACATATAGCTTTGGAAATGTCGGGTAGGGCAGGGGAAGGTCAATTCATGTGAAAAGCTCTTCAAAGGTTAGCATTCCAAAGTGACTTACCCCATAAATGGAAAATCATCTTATTTGAAGATCAACTTTTGCCAACTTTTGAGCCCACTATCACATACGCCCAGATATGATGCGGTTCACTTCAAACTTAGCCTCACAAGAGTTTGGGGCACTGCATTTCCATTATCCTTATTGATTGGAGTATACTAGACAGCTTGGAACCAATTACTAGATTAATAAAAATAGAAAATGCCGGAAATATTCAGCAGGTCGAGCAGCGTGTGCGAAGGCAGGAACTGTTAGCCTTTTGGGTCAATGACCTTTTGTCAGAACTAGAAGTTAGAGATGTGACAGTTTTAAGCAGATGCAGAGGCACGGGAAAGGGTGGGGGATAGGAGAGAAGAACAAAATGGAAGGGTGATCAGGTGGAAAGCAGGAATGGTTAAATGACAAAAAGGATGATAGTGGAAGGCAAAAGAGGGTTGTAATGAGACAAGTGAAGAAACCAAGGATGGTTCTGGAGGACCTGGGCTACCAAAATCAATATTCAGTCCAGAAGGTTACCTAATCGAAAAATAAGGTGCTATTCTTCCAGCTTCCACTGAACTCAATTCAAACAGTCTAGGAGGCTGAAGACAGGTCAGAGGAGTGGGACAGAGAATTAAAATAACAAGTGACTGAAGCTGAGGGTCCTGCTTGGAAATTGAATGGAGATGTTCAGCAAAGTGATCATCCAATCTGCATTTGGTCTGTGCACAGCAAATACAGTCCACTAAATTAAAACTAGTACAAGTAAATCACTGTTTCACCTAGAAGGAGTATTTGTGGCCTTGGATAGTGGGGAGATGAAAAGACAGGTGTTGCATCTTCTGCACTTGCACAGGAAGGGGAGTGGGTTTTGTGGGTGATGGAAGAGTGGACAAGAATGTTGTAGAAGGAAGGATCCATCTGGAATCCTGTAAGGGGAGGGGGAAAGAGGTGTTTGGTGATGGCATCAAGCCGGAGCGAGCAGAAATGGTGGAGGATGACTCATTAAATATGGAAACTGATAAGGTGCAAGGTGAGAGCAAGGGGAAATGTTTGTATTACCTCTCCCCCTGCATCTCTTGCCCTACCTAAGCCGTTCATAATCTTCTAGACCATTTAATAAATCTCCCCAATGTGTTTCTGGAATCGAGGGAGAAGACGTCAGGGAGAAAGTGTGAGAAGTTGGACAGATAAGGTGGGGGCCCTGTCAACTACAGTGGAGTAGAATCCTCGATTAGAGTCATACAGTCAGTTATGGCACAGAAGGAGGCTATTCAGCTCATCGAGTCCATGGCAGCTCCCTGCGGAGCAACAGAGAGTACCTCTCCCCATAGTCCCTGTAGCCCTGCAAGTTTATTTCCTTCAAATGCCCATCCAATTTCCTTTTGAAAACATTGATTGTTTAGAGTCATTACCACTCACTGCAAAAAAAATGTTCTTTTTTATATTCCCCCCTGCATCTCTTGCCCTAAGTCTTAAGTCTGCGTCTAGTCCTTGTACAATCAGCTAATAGGAAGAGTTGCCCTACCTAAGCCTGTCATAATCTTCTAGGCCATTTAATAAATCTCCCCTCAATCACCTTTGCTCCAAGGAGAACAACCTCAGCCTTTCCAACCTAACCTTGTAACTAAACCACAAGCCCCCCTCCCCTCCCTTCCCCACCCTACCCCACCCACCAAATCCCTGGTAAATATCTTCTACGCCATCGCAAGGATCTTTGCGTATCTTTCTGTTCCTGCATACCGTTTAGAATTGTGCCATTGCGTTTGAATTGCCTCTCCCCATGCCTTCTGCCAAAATGCATCACCTCACACTTGTCTGTTTTCAATTCCATTTGCCACTTGTCTGCCCATTCTGTTAACCTGCCTATGTCCAGCAAAAGGCAATTTGTATCATCCTCACCAGTTGCCACTCCTCCAAGATTTGTAACATTGGCAAATTTTGAAATCATAATTCGTATTCCAATGTCCTTGGGAAACAACACTGTCTACCACTCTCCAGTCTGAAAAACAACCAGCTACCATGACTCATTGCCTTTTTAAAAATTCATTCTAGGGATATTGGCTTCACAGGCTAGGCCAGCATTTATTGCCCATCCCTAATTGCCCTAGAAAAGATGGTGGTGAGCTGCCTTCTTGAACCGCTGCAGTCCATGTGGTGTAGGTACACCCATAGTGCTGTTAGGGAGGGAATTTCAGGATTTCAGATCTTGCTGGATTTCAGGTCGGGCGGTTCAGGTCAAGCTGGGTCGGTTGGGGTCAAGGGTTGCTCAGAGTGTGGGAATAGACCAACGTGCAAGTGATGAAGGGGATAACTAGTCAGATGCCACACCGCACTAATGGAACACCTAGCCAAATCGTCCAGGTAAGTTTTTACTCAATTAAAATTGAGGCATGGCATGTTCTAAAACTGTCCAGATTTTGGGCAACTCTGGTTTCTGGGCAGTCAGATTTTTAAAAACTCATTTACGGGATATGGTCATTGCTGGCTAGGCCAGCATTTATTACTCACCCCTAATTGCCCTTAAGAAAGTGGTGGTGAGCTGCCTTCTTGAACCATTGCAGCCCCTGTGGTGTAAGTACACATACAGTGCTGTTAGGGAATTTTGACCCAGTGACAGTGAAGGAACAACGATATATTTTCAAGTCAGGATATTGAGGGGAGATTTATTAAATGGCCTAGAAGATTATGACAGGCTTGGAGGGGAACTTCCAGGTGGTGTTTTCCCATGTATCTGCTGCCCTTGTCCTTCTAGATGGTAGTGGTTGTGAGTCTAAGGAGCCTTGGTGAGTTTCTGCAGCGCATCTTGTAGATGATACTCACTGTTGCCATTGTGTATAGGTGGTGGAGGAAGTGAATATTTGTGAATGGGGTGCCAATCAAGCGAACTGCTTTGTTCTGGGTGATGTCAAGCTTCTTGAATGTTGTTGGAGCTGCCACTCAACCAGGCAAGAGGACCGTATTCCATCACACTCCTGATATGTGCCTTGTAGATTGTGGACAGACTTTGGGGAATCAAGAGATGGGTTACTTGCTGCAGGATTCCTAGCCTCTGACCTGCTCTTGTAGCCACAGTATTTATATGGCTAGTTCGGTTCAATTTCTGGTCAATGATAATCCCTGGGATGTTGATAGTGGAGGATTCAACAATGGTAATGCCATTGAATGTCAAGGGCGATGGTTAGATTCTCTCTTGTTGGAGATGGTCATTGCCTGACACTTGTGTGACGCAAATGTTACTTGCCACTTGTCAGCCCAAGCCTGGATGTTGTTCAAGTCTTTCTGCATTTGGACATGGACCGCCTCAGTATCTGAAGAGCTGCGAATAGTGAACATTCTGTTCTTAAGCCAAGTTTTTATCCAATTGCACACTAGCACAGCTATTCCACAGGCCTCAATTTTGCTAACCAGCCTTTTATTTGGTGCCTTGTCAAACGTTTTCTTAAAATTCATGTAGACACCATCTACTGTCTTCCCTCATCAACCCTCTGTTACTTCATCAAAAAATTCAATTAGTCAAGCTTGATCTGCCATTTACAAACCAATGCTGGCTCTCCTTAATTAACTCAAACCCTCCAAGTGCCTGTTGATTTTTTTTTTACCTGATGGACTCCAAAACCTTACCCACCACTAATGTTAGACTAACTGGCCTGTAGTTGCTGGGACTGTCCTTGCACCCTTTCTTGAACAAAGATGTCACATTTGCCACTCTAATTCGTTAGCACCTTCCCCATACCTAGGGAAGCTTGAACAATTAAGGCAAGCCCTTCTGCTACCTCCACCCCACTTCCTTTAGTAACCTGGAATGCAAGCCATCAGGACCAGGTGACTCATCCACCCTAAACATTATAAAAAAATAAGTCAGTTGTGTGGAAATGGCGTGGTCAGAACAGATGCAATGGAGATAGAGAAACTGAGAGAATGTAATGATGTCCTTAAGGCACCACTTCCCAAACTGTGGGTTACAACACTGCCTGTGCCCTGCTCATCTCTTGGTCTCTCTTTCCAGGTCATGGGTTCCAGCCTGTGGCTACTAGAGTTTCCAAGCCTGGCCCAAAGTCTGAACCCAGCAGCAAAACCTCTGTCTGAGCCCAAACCTGTTTACCCTGGTGCTGCGGAATGACCTGGCCTCCGACATCAACCACCTCAAGAACCTCGACCTGAGCTTTGGCAGCTCAGATGAAGAAATGGATTGGTGAATGCATAAAATAACATTTTTACAAAGTACTTTAAAAACACAACTTTTCATATTATGTGATGTACTAAACATTGATCTGTAATATGTAAACTTTAATTATACTGAATGTTAATATGCTGCTTTGTTTCTGTTGGTGTCCGCAGTTGTATTGGAAAATAGCTTAGGAAGCACTGGGGAAGGAAGATGTATAATCAAGGTTATGGTTGAAGCTGGGCCTTTTACCACCTTTCTATTACTTCTATGTCAATAGAAGACTTTTGTACTTCTTTTTATGCTAGTTGCCAGTTTCTTCCCATACTCTCCCTTTGCTTCTCTTATTTTTTTTTAATTTCCCCTCTGAACCTTCTATATTCAGCCTGGTTCTCAATTGTAATATTCTTCTGACATCTGTCACATGCACCCTTTTTTCAGCTTCATCTTACTTTCTATCTTTCATCATCCAGAGATCGCTGGATCCGTTTGCCCCACCATTCTCCCTCTTAGGAATATACCTTGATTGTACCTGTACCATCTCCTCTTTAAAGACAGTCCATTGTTCTGATACAGTTTTGCCTACCAATCTTTGATTCCTATTTGTCTGGGAAAGATCTGTTCTCACCCCACTGAAGTTGGCCTGGCCCCAATTATTTTTACTTTGGATTGTTCCTTGTACTTTTTGATCGGCAACCTAAATCTAATGATGAGCACTGTCCTCTAAATGTTCCTCGACTGACACTCGATTCACCTCATTCCCCAGAAACAGATCCAGCAATGCCTCCTTCTTCATTGGGCTGGTAATATAATGATGTAGAAAATACCCCTGAACACGGTCTAGAAGCGTTTGCCCCTCTCTATTTACACTATTACTATTGCTGTCTAAATTAGGATAATTAACATCCCCTCTAATCACTACTCTATAATTTTCACCACACTAATTTTCTAGCAAATTTTTCCCTCTATATCTTTCCCACTAGTTGGTGGCCTATTGAAGACACCTAGCAATGATATAGTACCTCTACTGTGATTAGTCCTAAGCAAATAGATTTGTCCTTAACCTCTCTAAGACATTCTCTCACTCCAGCTCCTTTCTTTCCTTCCCTATCTTTCCTGAACACCTTGCATCCTGGAATATTTAGTACCCAGTACAGCCCTTTTTTAGTCCATTATCTCCACATCATATTTTCATGTGGTTATCTGCACCTGCAACTCACCCTTATTCAACAGTGTGCATTCACACACATGTACAGTCTACCTAATTCAGACCTTATTACATTCCCTCTTACTCTGACCCCCATCTAATACATTAGTATTTCATACTCTTGCGATATGTCATCTCCCAATTCTCTGTGCACCTTGGTTTTCCTCTCTAATATTAAACTCCTGCTTCACACACTCCTGCCAAGTTAGGTTAAACCCTCCCCAATAGCACTAGCACAAGGGCATTGGTCCCAATCTGTTTGGGTGCAACATGTCTGGCTTGTACAGGTCCCATCTCACCCAGAACCAATCTCAATGTCCCAAGAAACTAAAGCCCCCTTTCTTGCACCATCTCTCCAGCCATGCATTCATTTGTTCTATCCCGTTATTTTGATACTCACTGGTGTATGGCATCAGGAGTGATCAGAGATTACTACCTTTGAGGATCTGCTTGCTAGTTTCTTATTTAGCTCCCTAAATTCTGCCTGCATCCTCAATCTCATCCCTCTTTTTATCTATGTCACTGGTGCCAACAGAGGCCACACCGACTGGCATCTCCCTCCCCTCTCAGAGTGCTCTGCAGTCACTCAGAAATATCTGCGACCCTGGCACCGGGATGCAACATACCATTCCTGGATTCATGTTTGCTGCTGCTGAAACACCTGTCTATTCCCCTAACACTATTGCTTTATATCTTCCTCCTGCCCATACCCCTTGTACAGCTGAGCCAGTCATGGTGCCATGGACTAGGCTCTGGTTTCACTCCCCAGAGGAACCATCTCTCTCACCAATATTCAGAATGGAATACTGGTTGGAGAGAGATGTACACAGGGGACCCCTGCACTACCTTGTTGACTGCCTGGTAGTCACCCATTCTCTCCTTGTCTGCATATCTTTAACCTACGGGGTGACCACACCTATAAATGCGCTATCCATGAAATTCTCATTCTCGCAGATGCACTTGAATGATTACAAAAGCTGCTCAAGCTCCAAAACATGAAGGCCAAGCTGCTGCAGCTGACGACACATCCTGCACATGTGGTTGTCTAGGATATCTGAATTGTCCTGAAGTTCCCACATGGAACAGGATGCATACCCCACATGTCTGAGCTATCCTGCCATGCCCCTATTTATTAGACTAAGACTCACCAGCTACTCACCAATCAAGTGCTTTTCTTATGCTGACATCACTTAATTTTATAGACAGATTAACTGAAATGTTTTTACTTAACTCCTATTTCCTAAATATTTTAAATTTTGATTTACTGAAAATTTCAAAACTTTGTGTTGCTATCCCTCTCTAATTAATTTTAACTTTATCCTGTAAATTTGATTAATTAATTGACCACATTGTAAATGATCAAATTGGCCTTAGTTTTATGCTAATTAATTGATTTAATCTTAAAGCTGATTAATTTAAAATCATATAAAAATAAAAATTCCAGGCTTACCAGTACTGTCCAGTACTTACCATGACTACTGTCCTGGGGCACTGAGATTGGTTCTGGGCGAGATGGGACCTGTACAAGCCAGACATGTTGTACCCAGGGGCGGGGCCAATGACCTTGCAGGTTGATTTGCTAGTGCTATTGGGGAGGGTTTAACTAACTTGGCAGGAGTGTGTGAAGCAGGAGTTTAATATTAGGGAGGAAACCCAAAGTGCCACAGAGAATTGGGAGATCACATATCGTAAGAGTATGAAATACTAGGGTATTAGGTGGGGTCAGAGTAAGAGGGAATGTAATAAGGTCTGAATTAGGTATACTATGCATGTGTGTGAATGCACACAGTGCGTTAAATGAGGGTGAGTTGTAGGTGCAGAGAGCCACATGATAATATGATGTGGAGATAACGGACTAAAAAAAGGCTGTACTGGGTACTAAATATTCCGGGATACAAGGTGTTCAGGAAAGATCACTTCATGATATATCCCACTTGTCACTGCTCCTCTCTCCCGCTCTGCTTTGCTGCTCTGAGATAGAATACACTACACTTAAACAGTCTCCTGCAAAGTGCCTAATACAGTTTATACCCATTTGAACTTAATTTGGGAACAAGTGAGACATCTACCACTCATTATATTGTCATGACCAAAGCAATTTTTTCATTAGTATGAGGTGCGTGCTGAACAGTGGGAAAAGTACTCCATAACATAGGTTAATAACTTAAACTGAACATTTCAGAATCCAAAGGCTTTGATTAGCTTTATCAACAGAATCTTACAATCATTTGGAGGTGTATAGCAGAGTGTTATAACAGAAGTTTATATGGAAAAGGATATATTGTACATTTAGTTAATGATTTAG
Organism: Cetorhinus maximus; assembly: GCF_964194155.1. Classification (NCBI taxonomy): domain Eukaryota; kingdom Metazoa; phylum Chordata; class Chondrichthyes; order Lamniformes; family Cetorhinidae; genus Cetorhinus; species Cetorhinus maximus. The sequence continues at coordinate 11,850,042 of NC_135891.1, forward strand.
ACTTGACAATTATATTTTTAGCCCATTTATTACACACTTCACCCATTTTTAGATTTCTGGCAACAAGACTAGCTCCACTTCTCAGAAGTTCGGTCAAGTCTCCCGAGTCAGATTAATAGCAGACATACGCCATGTGAACCCATCAGAAAGGACAGCCAATACTTATGTGATGCAGCCTGAAGCCAGTTACTGCTGAGCCTCCGTTGGGAGCCACCGTAAGATACGTCATATTAGAATACAGCTGGAAAGACAAACCCATCTGGACTTAACCAACATTCCACAGGAACCCTCGTCTTCAGTCACCCATTACCCAGCTAAGCGCTGCAGAGGGGAGAGAGAAACGGGAGCATATATAAACATGAACAATGAGCCATGAGCATTTGAATTCCCAGGCAAGTACAGCTCCAGTGCAATATCATGACTCTTACTGTCCAGAAATAAGTAAAAAAATTAAGGATTAACTTCCAAAAAAAACTTAAGATTTCTAAAACTTTGTTTTCAACTGACAGTACTTTGAACTTAAACTCTTGTCCTCCTGGTGCTTCAAGCACCATAAAAACAAATACATTTAAGTGATTGAATCCTGCAATCCATAGCTGTACCACAGTAAGGGACACTGATGTCCTGAGCAACAGTACCTTCCCTACAAAATAAAACAGGAGCGTGCTGGGATTTTAATGTTAATACATGGCATTAATTGGTCCCTTATTTAAGAACAACGTGGGCTTCTTTGCCATCTGGGGATTTCAAATTAAGTCCCTCGACAAGATGATACTCTCTCCGAATGTAGGCATAGAAGTAATCAGAAACCAACAGGATCTGTGGAGGAATATTAGACATTACAAACTATCACGCCACACACACCAATGTTAAATAAGCATCACTAATTATTTTATGGAACTAAAATAGGTAATGTAGCATGCACATATGGACTAGCTAAGGGCTCCTGCCATGATGGTTACGCAAGTGATTCAGAACATGCTGTAACCATTTATCCATCGACCATTAAAATAAATTAAGCGTCCTGGGGTGCTGCTCATGTCAGGCTACGGGAATACATTGTTTTATAATGTCAGAAACCTTGTATCTAACGAGGTTTAATTGCTTCGCTTTCCTCAGATCAATTTGCGATAATAGGAGTTTTTCTTGGTGTCCTGGCCAATATTTATTCCTCACCCAACATCACTAATACAGATTACCTGGTCATTGTCATATTGCTGCTGTCAGTGCAGAACGTTGCTACAGACAAACTGGCTACCACTTTTCTAATGCTGTAATTTAGAAAAAGTGTTTAATTGGTTGTAAAGTGCTTTGAGATGTCCTGTGGTTGTGAGAAGTGCTACAGAAATACAAGTTACTTTACTTTGTGGCTTTAAAGAGATGCAGCTTTATTAAAAATATATAACACATTCCATATAACACAGTCCTAATAATGTTCCTAATCACCTGCCATAGCTACCCAAACCATTGGAGCTTCACTAATGTACTGACGTACCATTTTAAGTGCACTTGTAGGCCTCAAATGTTTCCTCTTGGGAGGTGGAGGGAGGCGGAAACAGAAAGATTACTTAGCCACAGTTAAGCAAACTAAAATTATGACTATGCCTGTAAGGAGATACACAAGTACAGACCATTAGTAATTTTTTTTAAAGGGGCAATATATTTTACTGAAATACCCCAAAGTCAAGGTCAAGTGCTGCAAGAAGCTAGATATACACTTAATGGCTTTGCACAGTCACCTCTTGCCCCATTTTATGCATTAGAATTGCTGATTAGAGGCAAGCAGAATGACATTGTGCTTTTAACTTCCCCTTCTTTAACCTCATGAAGTTCCATCTACTGGCATCATTAATGGGAATCGTACCTACAATCTAGTGTCCCCATTCACACAGGCAGGACTTTTACTTTAACATTAATCCACACAGGTAAAGACACTCTGACGATCTATTATACTAACCTGTCCCACATTGAAAGCTAAGGTAATGGCGTAGTAGAAGTTGGAATTTGCACTTCCAGCATAAATCCAAAGGTGCCAGAGAACAGGGAACAGCACTGATGAAGATATCAGCATGCACGTCACTACAAAGATGTTCCGAAGGACTGAAAAATACAATTTAATTTGGTTACTTTAGTCTGGCAGATTTGTGGTATCTTCCAAGACCATGCATTGGAGCAAGGGGACAGGAAGGATGACTTCAACTAAGCTATTGTCAGTAGGAGAAGCACGTTCTCATTCCAACATTTCCTGTGTAAACAGTGTGGGAAGCAAAAGAGAATATGTTGGACTTTCATTGGGTTTCAGTTGAGTCCAAGAACTTGATGGATGTCTTAACTCTGTAGCACTAAAGGAGCAGTATGCCACATTTACTGATCAGCAAAACTCTGTTTGTCCCTGGTAGCTTAGTAGATAAGACTTTTGTCCTGATGCAGAAAATCACTGGAGGGTCCCAAACTCAAGGAGTAATCAACATTCAAGTGGCTACATTCAGGATGAGGTTCGACTCCTAATCTGTGATGAGTTAACTGATCTCGACTGCAGCATGGATATTTCTGTTGTAGTAATTCTTGGGACATGGGCATTGCTGACAAGAATGGCATTTAATGCCCATCCCCAATTGTTTTGAGAAGACAGTGGTGGGCCAATTGAGTGACTTCCAAGACAGTCAGAGGGCAGCTAAAAGTTAACCACGTTGACATGGGAATGGAATCTAGACCAGGTAAGGATTGTAGCTTTCCTTCTTTAAAGGACATTAACAAACTAGTTGGGTCTAAATGTCAATTGTACATAGTCATATTTAGTGTTCCCTGCAATTCCCCTTCGCTCTGCAAGGTCACTCTAAGATTGCTGGACAGCCGGGTACATACACATTTTATAAGGACCGCTTCTTACATGCAGCCTCCTGCATGCCTGTACATCTTCAAGGGAACTTTGATCGTGGTGACTTTTACTAATGCCAGCTCCTTTTAAAAACTGCACGGAAATTGTCACACTGCCATAATGGGATCTGAAGTCATCTTTTGTGGATTATTAAATACAGGCCTCTGGATTATTAGTCCAGTAATATAACCACTACACTGCCATATCTCCATTCATTTGATAATTGTTTGGAGTGCCCAAAGATATGGGATGGTAATAATTACCCATTGCAATGAATAGCCTCTCCTGGAAGGTGCAAATGTGTGGGTGGCAGGTAATGAGAAGCTCAGGCACCACTGTGATGCTTTCCAAGGCCATTCAGCTTGTCAATTCACCATTAACTCTTGTGCAGAAAGATATAATGGTCGCATGGGTGAGGTATTACAGCACTGCTAGCAAGGATCTAACAAAGATGTCCCTTTGAATGTTCCTTCAGCAGAAGAAAGGAGAACATTAAAGAAAAATATAAAATTATACTGTTAGTTCCAGATATGCTCCATCAATGTCATACTTACATCTGTAAAGGTGATTCCACATGGGCAGGAAGGCCATGTATAGTGCTACATCTCCTACGGTAGGGTAAGACTTAAAAATTGCAATGATTGCAAGCTGAATGAACATGAAAAACATGGGATGATCTCTGTAAAAGAAAAAAAGAGTAGCAAATCAATTGCAAACAAGTTATTAAAAAGGAAAACTGCAGATAAGGCCCAAATAGATAAGCTTATAACTTGGACATTGAACAGTCAGCACTAAACATAAGCTACTCAATAGACAACATCAGGCTTCACAAATCTGGTAGCTAATTAAAATTCAGAGTTGTATATCAAAGAACATAATTTACATCAAGGGTTTTGGTAGTCTGATCATGGCTTTTCATATTAAGTGGCCCTTTCATCAACAGAATAAATGAAAGAGGGAACATAGAGGTTTGGGATCAGATCATTTATTATACGTACAATGCAAGAGATCTCATTATAGAATTTTAAATAGAACTTTTAAAAAAGTATTGTACTCTCAGTGGGGCAGGTCAACTGGTTAAGAGGGTGACCTGATGAGCACTTCAAATACTTTCACCATTACGTTAGCCAGGATTATTAACTTACCCCAAATTACGCACAGCAGGTGTGAACTGGAATAAAAACAGAAAATGCTGGAAATGCTCAGCAGGCCAGGCGTCATCTGTGCTGCCCAATGCTGCCTGAGCTGAGTATTTCCAGCAGTATGTTTTTATTTCATATTTCCTGCATCTGTAGCATTTTGCTTTTGTAGCTGTGAACTGTATGTAAGCCATTTACTTTTTTTATATTTAATGCAACTCATTTTTAGAGTCTCCCTGTACCACACACATCAAAGCTCAGTTCAGACAGAAGGCAAGCAACTCGAATCCAAATCTCTGCCAATGCTGTTCTGTATTCATCCACTCATGCAGAAGTCAATCTGTTCTTGGCAGGGATTTTCAGGCGGTGCCCCAGCCAGAAGTCCATTGAATTGTGGCGGGACTGGAAGATTGCTGCGGTGGGCGGATGCAGAAAATCCCGCCGCTTGTGCGCTCTCCCAGGATCATCACCACTAGGAGTTGTGACAGGGGGAAACAGGATTGCCTCAGCTTCCCTAGCTATCTTCACTTCCTGACTCTGGCTAAGTGCTTCCACTGGACAGTGAGTTTTACTCAACAATATCAGAACTTGCAGGAGGAGTGCACATGCACCCTCACATGCCTGGCACATCACAAGTTCACACCAACAAATTTTCTATTTGCATTTTCCAAACTGCACTTTACACCGTTAACATTTAACAATAACATTATTTTAAAATAAAGAGTTTAGACATCTTCTATTCATGATTGCATATGAATAAAAAACACAAGACTTTACACTTCTGAATCTTAAATTAAGTTCTGTCAGTCATTCAGCAGGGCTTATTACTGAGTAGCTAGGTCACACAGACCAGGATGGTCTGGTTTCATAGCTCTCTCACCTCTGAATCAGAAGGTTCTTGGTTCAAATCTCACGAGAGACCCAAGTACAAAATTCTAAGCTCTAGTGCGGTACTGAGGGAATGCTGCACTGTCGGGAGATGCTGTCTTTTGGATGAAATGTGAAACTGAGGCCCCTTTTGCTCTCTTAGGTGGATGTAAAAGATCCCATGACACTTTTCTTTTGATGAAGGGCAGGGGAGTTATCCCTGGTGTCCTAGCCAATATTTATCCCTCAATCAACATCGCTATAAACAAAATTATCTGGTCATTATCATATTGCTATTTGTGGCAGCTTGTTGCATGCAAATTGGCTGCTGCATTCCTTATAACAACAACTATACTTCAAAAGTGCGTAATTGGTTATAAGGCTCTTTGGGATGTGCTTTGTTTGTGAAAGGTAACTATATAAAAACACAGCTTTCTTTCTTTCGAGGCTCAAGAGCGACAAACAATTGACCTCAGTGTAGTGGGCTACTGGTTGCCTACATCTGATAGCCATGTGGTAACCAAATGGAAAGTGTGTGGGGGGCTACTGGGCAAGGAGGAGACTGGGCTCAGCTGCATTTCCTCAAAGCTGAGTAGATAAGCAACAGTGATAGTCTTAGATTAACATGAATAATGGCAGCTTGGCTGAGGTACCAGAGGGATGTTAACATAAATGGAACAATCCCCCAGCAACATCTCTGAGAGGCAGGGGGTGGGGAAGCTACTGAAAGAGGCATAAAAATAGAGAACGCAATGAAAATGCTGATTTAAAAATAAAAGTTTCACCTTAATTTCACTGACAATGGAAGTGTGTAGAAGAACACGTTGATTTGAAAGACGCACACGAAAAACAAGCGAAAGTGCTCAAACATCTCAGCAAAGAAGTACCAGAAAAGACCGATGTTTGGAGTAAGATCTGGAACAGAAAGACTAAAAGAAAACAAAAAGATTTAGCCAAATCCAATGGGTTTGAAATGTTTCACAAAATCCAAACCGTGCAGGACACATTCCGGAGTCTTTCATCTCGATTTGCATGCAGTTAAGTTTCAACATCAGTTTATCAATGAAATTGCTTCGCTGAGACTACAATTAGATATTTAACTGAGTTTAAGCTCATAATCTAGACTAATTTCAGTGCAGTACTAAGGGAATGTTGTATTGTCAGAGGTGCTGTCTTTCAGATGAGTTACGGTCTGCTGCTTGTTCAAATGGAATGTAAAAGATGTACTCGAGGAGGAGAAGGGAGTTTTATACGCCATTTCAGAGAGCGTTTAAGAGTCAACCACATTGCTGTGGGTCTGCAGTCACATCAAGGCCGGACCAGGTAAAGAGGGTTTCCTTCCCTAGAGGGCGTCAGTGAAAGACATGGGTTTTTACTGCAGCCCAGTAGTTTCCTGGTCACCATTACTGATATTAGCTTTGTAATGCCAGCTTTACTTAATTGATTGAATTTAAATTTCTCAGTTGCCATGATGGGATTTGAACTCAAGTCTCCAGACCATCAGTCCAAGCCTCTGGATTACTCGTCCAGTAACATAACAGTTACAAAAAATGAGGTTTATAAGATGGTTATGTTTTGGGACCATGTCTTTAATTTAGAGCAAGATGAAGGGGGTCAGGAGACTTGTTCCGAAGTCTGCCTGACAATAGCCCTAGGTTGCATGGCTGTTTAAGATTAAGGGGGTCTCGGTTTCTTTTACTGGGAAGATGGTGTAAAATGTTCACGATTGGGGCTGCAATTTACGGGATGGGGGGGGGGTGGGGGTGGGTGGGTGCAGGAAGGATTGCACTTAATGTAAAACAAAAGTTTCATTCTGTTCCATTTCCCTTTCATCTTTAATCTGCGCCTGTCACAGCATGACACCCTTCTCTTTAATAAGGCCCTAAACTTGGACAGCAAGTCAATATTTTTTTTAAAAATGTTATCTGTGCATTTTAAGAGGTTTTTGAATTTTTTTTGAATAACAACTCACATGAAGCCATAGGTAGAGGGAATAAAACTCCACGAATTCAGCAAGAAAAACGACAAGCATACAGTGACCATCAGGCAACCCAAACACATGACTGTATACTTGAGCAAATATACCAAGAAAGTAGTGCTGTGTAGGCTCACCAATACACAGTGTTTCTGTGGCAAGAATAAAAAAAAAAGACATGAATATGTATGCATACTTTGATGAATTTCAAATCATTCCTTATTTACCTTTTTCTCTCAACTTTAATAAGAAAAAAAATGCTTTTCTTCAGATTGGCAAGAGTTTCCTAGTACTGAGCATCTGCTGGGCCCCTAAGCTCAGGTATAGTAGTTAGATATAAAATTCCCTTTAGTCTGCCCAGAAATATGGCTTAACCTCACCATCAGGAAGTAATACCAACTGCATCAGCTTACAGCATACTGGTGTGCTGTAAGCTGATGCAATTGGTACATCACTGACTCCAGCCACCAGGACTATCATTTCAGCATGGAATTTGGAATACATGTGGGGAACCACTTGAGGTTATTTTCTCACCATTTTGGAAACTCAGTTCCCAATGCACCGAAGCACCAAGGCAGGGTGTCACTATGCAATCTATGGGGCAAGTATTTTCAACGCAAAGAGCTCATTCCACTTTTTATCTCCCGCCCCCGCCGCCAAGGTAATCACATTTAAAATGTCTCATGAACTGTGCAGTCAAGACATTTATTTCAATGCAGAAGAAGCTTTGAAGGTTGTTTAAAGATATAAAAGCAATGACACCATCACTGACTGACATCAACTGTATTCGGCCTCCTACTGAATCTTTTATTTGTCCACTAACACTCATTCCCTTCCCACATTGTGCTTCAGCCATGAAGGCAAGATGGGTTGAGTTGTGAATTCCTACCTCTCCCAACTACGAAAGCAAACATTCCACTTTCAGCCTACACAAAGAAGTTTTAGCTCATAAGCCAGCACCAAAGACTAGCTTTAAGGTAACTGTATAAGCCAATTTGTTCTGTTCTTTAATAAGTAAACAATATCATCTGGTGCTTTATGTGTTCTTACTTTACAACCCACAGCAAGATATAACAGTACCTTTGTGTAAGATAAGAGGAAAGCTGATGTTTAGTTGCCTGGGAGAGACCAAACTCAGGGAATACACCATGTGGGGAGCTAGCTCTTAGGTTGGAATCAACACTCAAGTACCTCAAGCAGGTGAGCACAGTGAACAGATTCAATGTTAACGTTTCAGGTCAATGATCTTTTGTCAGAACAGGTTATCGACCTGAAACATTATTGTCGTTCCACATATGCTGCTCAACATTTCCAGTATTTTCTGTTTCTATTTCAGATTTCTAGCAACTATTGTTTGCTTTTCAACAGATTCAGGAGCTGATTGAAACTGAAAAGAAAGCTCCTTTGTGTACAGCCATGGCTCTGTTGGTAGCATGCTCACTTCTGAATCATAAGATTCAAGTACAAATCCCACTCCAAGGCTTGAACACAAAAATCAAGGCTGAAACTCAAATGTAGTACTGAGGGAACACTGCACTGTCAGAGAATTTGTCTTTCGTATGAGATGTTAAACCAAGGCCCCATCTGCCTGCTTGGGTGATGCAAAAGATCCCATGGCACTATTTTGAAAAACAGCAGGGGAGTTATCCCGGGTGTCTTGGCCAATACTTATCTCTCAATCAACATAATGAAAAACAGATCATCTGGCCACTATCGCATTACTGTTTGTGGGAGTTTGCTGAATGCAAATTAGCATTTCCTACATCACGACAGTGGACTACACTTCAAAAAGTATTCAATTGGCTGTAAGATGCTTCAAGATGTCCAGTGGTTGTGCAAATCACTATATAAATGCAAGTCTTTCTATCTTTTCTTTTTTACATCAATGAATGCCCCCTGAGTCCTCATATTAGAGGGCCAATTTATGCTCCAGACATAAATTACAGCCCACACAACCCAACACCTCACCTTAGGCTTCTTAGGCCTCAGACACTGGCAGATTCCCAAATCGATCATTGTTTATGTAGGACCCTTGTTGACGTCAGCACATCTCAGCTTGTTGTTTGACCATGGGAATGGGTGGTGTGGGGGTGGGGTAAATGTTACCTTAGCCGAGTCTGTTGCAGGCCTCAGCCAATGCCCAGGCATGCACACTTTCCAGCAGGAGTCACTGAATTTCAGGAGTAATCTGGAATTCTGACTGTTTCAGCCTCACCCAAAAAGAGGGGCCAATTGTATCAAATCCATCTTCAGGCTGACATTAGTTAACTTAGGTCAAACCTAAAATCTTCCTGGTCTGTATAGTTTAGCACCACGGCACCTAGTGCTTTTACACTGAGTGTTTAAAAAATTAAAATTCCGATAAACATTGTATTAAACATAACAATATTTCAAATTTACAATACATAACTTCAATATCCATGTGCTCAATGGGCTCTTTCACTAACTGCTATCATAGGTTCATTCTTAGTCAAACTCCTTTCACTACATGCTCGATTGACGACAGCCATGGGCTAGTTCATTTGGAAATCAGGGGGCATTAATTTTCCAAGAGCTATAGGGTATACATCCATAGTTAAATGCTCCTTTCCCAAATCACTGACTCAGGATGTGGTGCAATTCCGCAGACGCTGACAGCTTTATTGCACTCATGTAAGTGGAGATTTTTCATGGTAGGGCACGTGTCCTAGCAGGCTGTTTGACTGACGTGTGGACAACACATGTGGGCTCGATCCTGTTCTTGGCTAACTCGGCACAGTTCAGTCAATAAGCCTGCCACTGTCCTGATCTTCAAGGTGCAGACTCACTCTGCACTGTGCAGTCGTTCACTATGCCATCCAGGGGAGGGAAGGGGCTGTTTAACATAATCTTTTAGTAAAAGATTTGTTAGAATTTAATTCCTTTCTTTAATAACAAAGCATAATTAAAAATAATCACCTGTGCAAGGTATAGTAACGCCGGGGCAAACAATGCAATAGGATACAAGGATTGGTATGCAGCCAAAGCCAAAAACACTGCACTAATAAAGGCACTTCCTGAAAACAGGCAAACAGAAAACATGTCAATTCAAATCAAGGAATGCAATACACGCTAGATAATCTTTATAAAGCTGCCTTAAGGAACAATGTATTGCATGTAAAGACAAGAGACAAGCCAGTGTTTTGCATATAATCTTTCAAAGGATACTGAGCAAGAGATTGCATGTGAAACAACATCTACCCAAGTTGCTACAAAGAGCAGCATTTTTGGTTTCAGATTTCTATTTACCTTATCGCTGATAAGTGTTTCAGTAATGGAACAGTTTATATCAAAGTACAGTATTATATTATCTTCAAATATTTTTCTCATGCCAGTTTTTCCACCTTTCCTTCTGAAAGCACTTACTTCTTCCTAAGCTACAGGTCCCATGGGTACTGGCTGATCTTCAGGAGCTCACCCAACTGACCATTCTTCACTTGCAAGTGCTGGTTGTGGAAGGCATCAGAGATCAGCCCAATCCACTTGATCTGGTGTCCCCGAACAGACACATCCAGCAAATGTACCTAAGTGGGAGCCCTGGTTGACCTTCCCATCCCAAACACAGGAGCATGAAGACCAATTGTTGCACCAGCAAAGATGTGGTAACACAGGAGGGACTAGGAATTGAAATTCTCCACCATGTAGCTGGATGCTACAGTGGGTAGCACCTTTACCCACCTTCCCCTCAGGAGTGGCTCTTTTCCAATATTTCATGAGTAACTGGAGACAAATCTTTCTCTGCAGCAAATTAACACAGAATCAAATGAGACTTCTTCCTCTGTCTCTGCAACTCTGCAATCACCAAAAACAGACTGATGCTTGGCAAATGAAACGGACATAACATACCATTTGTTTTGGAACAAAGAAGTAAGCAAGCCTCACCTTTCACAGTGGCCAAAACAAAAATTGCAATAATTGCATTGTTGATGGCACAAGTAGATTTTGCCACGCAGGTAAGCACAGTGAATGGATTCAGGAGATAACTGGAACAGAACAGAAAGTTCTCTTTATGCATCTCATTTTGTAATGACTGCAAGGGACAGAGCTCATTGCATCTACCAGTGATATGCACAGAGCAAAGATGGCAGACATCCTTATTGACTAAGCAGTGACCATCAGTTGTTCGTTCTTTGGTTGACATGTAACTGATCCAAAATCAGTACAGACTACATTACCTTGAATGCAAAGTTGTATCTGATGTTTTCTTGCTTATGCTATTGATTATGTGAAATGTATTAAAAGCCAATTTGATTTTCTGGGCCTTCTTCCAGTCAATTGGAATATTGCATAAACTAAGCATGTTGCTTCAGAGAACAAAGTCATGGCAAAAAACAATATATACAAGTGCCAAGTTCTCGCTTTTGAACCATATTTTATTATTCTTTTCAATCTAGACGCTGAAGGTATGATGGTCTATATAAAGAAGCAGAAAGCAAGCTGTTAAACCCAAAACACAGGAGTAGGATTAAGCCATTCAAACTCTCGAGCCTTTTCCACCATTCAGTTAGATCCTGGCTGTACTGTATTTTAATGCCATTTACTTGACTTGGTCCAGTCACCTTTAATACTCTTGCCTAACAAAATCTATCAACCTCCCCTCCCACAGTCTGCCTTCATTGGTGCGAATGATATCAGAAGCACGTAGCAGGATTAGTGTGAAAAAATAGTCACCAAATGAAAGAGAGAGTTAAAGTTGTAAAACATCAACTAGAGATTGAAAGTACTGGTTTATTGAACAGAAGGACTAACAACTGCCCTTTGCTGCTCAGTCATTAGCCAGTAGAAAACCTGACATAACTGATCCCAAAAGGGCTGGTTAACACTCAACCTCCTGCACATCCCTATCTCGAGGCTTCCCCTCTCTCATATGTAAAATGCATGGATGTGTTCTCAATTTCTCTCTCACAAAATGTAATTTTTCTCACACAGAGTTATCATTTCAAACATAAAACTGTTTAAAATGCAAGATGTTTTGATCAATCTTTTCACAATTTTAAAGATAATGCACACTTGGGGGGCGGCAAACGATGCTCTCCCCAACTTCAGTTTGGAGATCCTGCACTCTGTACCTCCAACACCCCCTCTCCACACCTCAGAAACCTCTTTAGCTGGCAATAGCCCTGAAGGAGTAACCACGTACACATGCATTTTAATTTGCATGTATATGTAATACAAAAACTGGAAAATAACAGACCATATAATATTATTACCTCACAGCTTGCACACGAGGATGCATTAACACACAGGATGTGTTGCAATGCGTTCCACTGCAGTAGTCCACGTGAGTAGACATGCTACGGCCGTCACTGGCATGCCAGGCCTTTTTCTAAAAAGAGTTAATTACGGGGCCTCAAAGTATTAAGAAAAGAGTCATAAATGCTTGAGCTTGGTAAAGGTTTGGGCAGCGGACATGGACAGAAGTAATTAGAAAGTTAGTTTTTTCTAAAAGAAAGATGCTCAGGTATCAGAGTTGACTTGCAACAATGAGATTCCTTACGCCTTCGCTCATAAGCCGTCTCTTGACGAGGTGGGGTGCAAAGGAATAGTCAGGTTAGGATTAAAGCATTGGGCAGACAGTGGAGTGAAAAATGTAACACGGACAGGAAGTAGAGGTTGGGCGATGAGGCAGCTGAATGAAGAAGAATGGGTGCAAAAGGCTGAGGAATGGAATGCTTTCTGTTTAATGTTATCTAGCAACTGGAGCAAAAAAAAAATATCCGGGTGGCGGGAGAGTGCGCAGCCAGGAGCACAGACATGCCACAGGCTGCGTCCAAGAGTGGAGACTGGCGAATAATCCATTCTGTGCAACACAACATGTCATTGTACATAGCCACCTTACCTCTTCTGTCAAGATTCCTGGGATGAGGGGTTATCTTATGAGGAAAGGTCGAACAGTTTGGGCCTGGGTCCACTGGAGTTTAGAATGAGAGGCGATCTTATTGAAACATACAAGATCCTGAAGGGACTAGACAGGGTGGATGCTGGAAGGATGTTTCCCCTTGTGGGGGAGACTAGAACTAGAAGACAATGTTTAAAAATAAGGGGTCTCCCATTTCAGAGAGAATTTTTTTTCTCCCAGAGGGTCATGCGTCTGTGGGACTCTCTTCCCCGGAGAACGGCGGAGGCAGGGTCATTGAATATTTTTAAGGCAGAGGGAGATAGATCCTTGGCTAATAACGGAGTCAAAGGGTATTGGGGTTAGGCAGGAAAGTGGAATTGAGGCCACAATCAGGTCAGCCATGATCTTACCAAATGGCGGAGCAGGCTCGACAGGCCGAATAGCCTATTCCTACTCCTAATTCGTATATTCGTGAAGAGCACTGCAAGAATAATGGGAGGCCTGGCAGCACAGTGGAGGCAAAAGGATCGATGGAAAGAGAGAGAGAGAGAGAGAGAGCAAATGAATGCACTGTGAGAAAAATGTGATATTTAAAAAAAAACAAGGAGTGACATCACAGGACAGTAGTGCAATGGCAGCAGAGGCCACAGCAAAGCAGGAGAGGATTTAAGATATGTAAACAATGCAGCGACAGCAGAGACTAGAGCAGCGCAGGACTCAAAAGTGGGCTATAAATCATCAAAAAAAATTCACCGGATAGCAGGTAGGTGGTTGGTCAGTGAGTACCGCAGCTTTATTTTTGCTCTTTAAGCTAGGGAGGTATGTCAGGGACCTGTAGCCCTACTATTACTATATCAAATTAATAAATGAGATAAACTTTTCTCCTGTATGTCTTTGATAAATCTTTAGTTACTTCTGTTAAGCTTAGTTGGTCTAATAAATAGAGGCATGGCAGGACATCTCAGTTCCACGCAATGCACATCCGTGCCTTATGGTAACTCCTGGACAACCACATGCTCAGAAAGTGTCATCAGCTGGAGCAGCTCAAGTTACAGTATTTGGAGTTGAAGTAGCTGTTGGCATCGGGAGGAAAGGTTGGATAGGCTGAAGTTGTTTCTTTGGAACAGAAGAGGCCAAAGGGAGGTTTAATTGAAGTGTGTAAAACAATGAAGGTCCTCGATAGAATGGATAGGAAAGACCTATTTCCATTAGTACAGAGGTCAAAAGCCAGGGACGTTGATTTGAATGAATTGGCAGCAGGATTACAGGGGGGGGTTGAGGGGAAATGTTTTCACCTACACTGCAGTGGAGGCCTGGAGTGAAAAGTCTGGAAAGAGGGACAGAGGCAGAAACACTCATTACATTAAAAAAAAACATGGACATGAACTTGAAGAACTGTAACTGCAGGGATACAGACTGAGAGTTGTGAGAAGTTGGATTAGGTGGGATTGCTCTTTTAAGGCTTGCAGATACCTGATGGGCCAAATGGTCTTCTTCTATGCTGTAAAAGTTTCTATGTTGCCAAGTAGGGTGCTAATGCCGGTCAGGTTTCCCAAACTCTGTCACGCTGTACAAACACACTGTGCCACGTGGTCATGCTAAGTGACCATACCTCAGCACAGATATCACAGTACTGATAATGGCAATGTGCTTTCTTACTTACAACAGTGCTACCTTAAGAGGGATATGATACATTTCTTTAGGAGTCCTGACCAGCGTGATGACATCGGGAGCGTATTTCTGGAATTCAAAAGCAATCCGCTGTTTTCTAAACTGAGAAATAAAAATTACATTGAAAAAAATGCAATGCTAAGTTTATAATTTGATTCTACACATTTAATTTAGATTGTCTTTAAATTATATTCTCTCCTGAGCAGCGAGCCCTAAATATTCTCACTGCCCTTATGAAATGTGCAGCTGTTAAATATTAAGACATTATGCTCTGTGACAGCAACACCTCTAACACAAAGAATAAAAGGATTTTCACTTCTCCTCTGCCTCCCCAATTTCATTGTCTCTTCTCTCGAAAGCACACACTCATGCTGGAGCAGAGTTCCACAGCTCTCTGGTAACTTGCCAAGGTGGCTATCCTGCATGAGTACACCATGGTAATGTGCACTGCCAAGCTATTTGACCATATGGGGCATCACAGCTGAGCTCAATCCTATTCTCATTCAATATACAAATCCACTTACTTCTCAGTGAAGTCATTAGATAGTAGTTGGAAAACCAGTAGATTACTTTCCCTAGCCCAATTATCGAACCACCCCCAGTTGAAATCAGCAAAGACTTGGGAGCTTACCAGCCTGCATAACTTTAATGTCATGCTGCATATTGCATTTATGCAGTAATCCTCTGGGAACTCAGTTTTTTACATTTGTTTTAACAGATATGTAAACTGCTTTCAAATTCCTCTGACCAATAAAAGGATCTGGTTACATAAATACTATCAATTCACAAAATTAATTTGTGCAACCCAGTACTCATTCTCACCCATGACTGTGGGACAAACATCTCCTGTTACGACACATCACTAGTTTGCCAGAAAAAGGTCCTGCTTGGGTCAGCACTTTTAGAAGCTGAGGACAGAAACTGCTAATTTGTACATCTTGGTACTATAATCTATTAAAAGTTCATTTAGCAAAAATATGAAAGAATGTACAAAAACCAATTTAATTTTGTTTTATAAAGGGTAGATGGTCTTTCAAAGCTTTTGAACATAAAAATTGCAGAATGATGAATGACTGCCTGGAATGGGAATCTATGCTACCATGTGATTTGGGAAGGTTTCTTCTGTGGAGGAATATATGCAACAGGTGTGAATGGGAAAGGTTTTGGTTCTATCTATAAGCAATACAAGTAACACGGGCAGTGTCACCATGAGAGGCTTCATTGCTGGATATTAATTACAATTTTCTTACCACAACTTTGTTGAAATCATCAGCAGCCATATACAGTGCAACAGCAGTTATAATATCCATTGCCTGTGGAAATAAAATTCATCCAGTGTCAAAGATCTACACAAAAGCATTTAAAAGGGATGTAAACAAGTAGCTTCCAATCATATTACTTACCATAAAGACAAACTCTGCATAATCAATAAGGAAATGAAAGAGGTATAAAATAAGAGGTGTCTGTAAAATAAAACAAACAATATACGAAAGGCTTAATATTTGCAAGGTAGATTTTCACCAAACAGAATGCAGCCGTAAAGACAGCAACATTTCTAGGAATATTTCAGTAGAAAACGGGGTCCCCAGTTTCCAATGTTTTTGCTAGAGGGCAACAGAATGAAATAACTGACAGACGAGGAGGATTTTAGGGCAGGTCCGGCTCGAATAAACATTGTTACTGTAGTTAAACTGACAAATCGGGAACTCACATTTACTGGAGTACCACATCTCTCAGCCCAATGGACTCGAAAAGTTCTTTTACAATGATGCCTTTTAGTATGGATCGTGGAAGACAAGCAGCCCAACAACCCACCCTCCCACGTTGACACTGCTAACCCCGTCTCTCTCAGGCCAGTGGCAGGATCGTAGACACGTGAGAAAGGCCAGCAGGATGAGAGGGGGATATTTTGTAGTGTACTGGTGCGCAGATACTGATTGTTTATGAGTTAAACAAATATCAGTGTAAAAGCACTGTAAGCAATCAAATCCACTGAAGTAGTTGGTTGGACCGTGCTCTGCCTGATAGGAGCGAGCTCCCCTGTTAAACTTCAAGAGACATGTGGTCTGTAAATGCCTGTTTCTCTCTGATATCTTATTCAAGTGGCCATTATTAAGGTGAGAGCCTTGACAGCAAGTGTTAGCACTTCTTAGACTGCTGGGATCAATCCTATAACCTTAACCAACATCTTCAAACACATTATTTGCAGCAATGATCACTGGATAGTGATGAGGGCTCTAGCTGATTGCCCTTCTTTCCCATAGCCCAAGGATGTAATGTTATTTTCAATCTCTACTACTACTTTAGCTGAGATCAACGAATACTGATATTGAGCTGGATGGTTTCTGTGCCTATATGGCTCAGTTACATGCATGCAGTGCCTTTATCATGAACTGAACTACTACGGGATCTCCAAAAGGGTTATTTTACATAACTAAAAGCACCAAAGTTTCATTGTGCTTTCAGTACAACAGCTCTCCAAATCCCAGTGTAAATGTAACAGTCAGGTTTACTTGTCATATAGGCCAGTGCTCAAAAGTAAACCTGCAAGAGCACAATAAGGAAGCACTCTTGCCGAGTCAGAACGTTGTGTTTTTCAAGTCCAACTCCAGATATTTGTGTACATAGTGCAGCACTTCTTGAGTACTGCCTAGACTGTCAGATGTGCCATCTTTTAGTCAAGACATTAAATCGAGGCCCCAACTGCCTGCTCAGGTGGATGCAAAATATCCTGTAGCACTAGTCAAAGGGCAGCAGGGGGAGTTACCTGGTGTCTTGGACAACATAGTAACACTTAAAACAGATTACCTGGTCATTATCATATTGCCGTTTGTGAGAGCCTGCTGTGTAGAAATTGGTCGCCATGCTTCCTAGTATAGTGACTAAACATCAAAAGTACTTCATTGACTGTAAAACGTTTTTGGACATTCCAAGGTTAGGTAAAGCACTATATAAATGCAAGTCTTTCTTTGGTCCTCGGTAAAAGACACTGCAACACTGAACACTAAAAACTAACTTTCCAATGCATTATGTGTACACAGTTTTGCTAAATTTGGAGGAATCCCAGACAAGAAACAGGAAGAATCGCACCATAATGTGCGCAACGGAATATCATAACACGTTCACTAGTGCACTGCAGTGCCGCACTCCCTTGGTTCTATCCCCTGCTATTGGTTTAACCATCAATAGATTCATGTCGAACCCCCGTGTCATACCATTGCCCAAGATGAACAGAAACACACGGCTGACAATATCATACTTACTTCATGGTACACGTTTCCAGAATATGGGGACACTCCTAGATCCAGCAAAGAAAGCCCTTCCACGACTAAAACATAAAGGAAACAAACATTACAGTACTTAACCGAGCTGCAAAACACAAAACCAGACGAGGAACTGTTTTTTGAAGATAACATTAAAAATCTCTAATAGTCTGGGGGCTTTTGCTCCATTTTAAAATGTTCAGAAACCTTCCATCAAAATGCATTACTCAGGATCAGGAAAAGCAGTTTTAGTTACAATGCAGAGAAAAATAGGAAAGCAGCAGTTGGTAGCTCTGCTCAACGCAAATGCACAATTCTAGCTGGAAAGGGAGCGTGCCTTATTTTCCAATCTTTTTAAAATTAAACTGCAGGAAGAATTTCAAAGCCCTGACGATATTGCAGAGGAGATTCACAACATGATACCAGAGACGAGGGACTGCAGTTACGTAGAGACACTAGAGAAGCTGGGATTGCTCTCCTCACTGCAAAGAATGTTAAGGGCAGTGGGAATAGAGGTGTTCAGAATTACAAAGGGTTCTGATAGATTAAATAGGAAGAAAGAGTTAGCACTAGCATGAAGGTTGGCAACTGGGAACATAAAAATAACTGGCAGGTTAATCGGAGGGGAGATGAGAAGAATTTTGTTTTTTTTAAAACACAGCATGTTATGCTCTGGAGAACACAGCCTAAAGGGTGGTGGAAACAGGTTCAATAGCACCAACTTTCAAAAGAAGAATTGGATGAATAGGTAAATAAGAAAAAATTGCAAAGCTATGTGGAAAGATCGGGGCGTGAGATTAATTGGTGATTCTTTCAACCCAGACATGATGGGTCAAATGACCTCTTTCTCTGCTATATAATTCAATTATTGGCTTGTAACTAACCCCAACTATTCACTAATTTCCATAAAATGATGAGATTAAAATTCCAGAAGCAAGGCACTCCTGTCATCCTGGCAAAGCTGCCATTTTCAAAGCAGGAGGGTTGAATGAACCATAGCTGAGCAGCCTTACCTGAAGGTTCACGATAGTGCTCAACACTCCAGCTAAGATTTTTTAATCGCCTTTTCAACTTTCTCCCTTCCTCTTCTGAAAGCCTTGAATTGTACCGAGTTCCACAACACTGGCAGCCTTTAGGCACCTTATCCGAGTGATGGGCCATTTTCACAGGTGACCCTACACAGAGAGCTGGCAAACTATTTGCAGTGGGCATCACTGTCAAATTGCATCCTCCTCTCGTTTTCACCTAACCTCAATTCAAAGGCAGCTTCTGGCAAGTCACTTGATAGCAACCAGGAGCTGGGACCATGGTTGATTTTAACCTTCATGAGCTAGCTATGGCTAAGATCAACTTTGGCGCAAAAATACCAGAAAATTATTTTAAAATGAATTTTGAAATTAGGCGAGTACATCTATCAGATGGATAAAAATGATACAAAGCACCTTTTTAACAATCAGTGTTCAGCCTTTGAATTTCCTTCCACTGGCGCTAAGTCATGCAGACCAGGAAGGTCTTCAATTCAATCCCTGGCCTGCAATGGTTCAGTTTGCATCTGCCAGGGTCACCAGAGTCAGCTTTATCACGCTAGGTTAGCAAGTGAAAAAAATTGGGCCAAGGCTCTGTTCCTGATGGCAGTGTTGTTGGTGGAAATGCATGAATGTAACGCGGAGGCACGACTGAGTGCAGCTGCAATGGACTTCTCAGTCGAAAGAGAATGAATGTGCAAGTTAAATAAATATCACCACGAACTAACAACTACCTTTGCTTGCACGTGGAAATCCCTGAACACAGCATTTAACTGGAAATTGTTCACTTCATCGTCCATGCTCTACTGCTTGGTGTGAGTGTGCTTATGACAATGGAACTGTGCAACTTGACTCGGTGCTGATGTTGCCAATCGCTGCGTCAAACTCCAATTATAACAGTTCTTCTGGATGTTATAGTATGGTCATCTTTCTAAAAGACTGTTCTGGACTTTTCTGTAAATCCCAATGTCACCTATGCAGTCAGGTCGCCTAACAGCAGTTTTTTTTTGCCCTGTTTTCATAAATCAGGAGAAAATTTATATAAGCCCTCTTAATTTGACATTTAAAAACTGATGAGGAACATGCATCCTGAATCTGGCAAACAGTCGAATTGTAGTGCTTAATGAATACTTGTTAGATGTTCACAGGTGGGTTTGTGTTGCAGGGCTTGTCTTGCTCACCAATCTGAAATTTACAGTGTTTATCACCTATTCCCAAAGACAATTTCAATGTTCTAATGAGTTCGGCATCTTGTACCAAAATGATAATTACCTAAATTGATTAACTTTGATATTTGACCCTTAGCACCCAGTTATCTTCAATGAACAGGGGTGGGACGGGGCAGGATAAAAGGCTTCACCTAAGCAGTTAGAAATCACATTCACAATACATACTCGTCTCTTGAAGTCTAAGCCACTACTCACCACATAATCTAGGCCCACATCAAACCTTCAGATTCACTAACAATTCTTTTTACCCTTTCTCCCCAAAATAAAATGCATAATTTCTGTTATGGTACCTAATAAGTTAGATACTAAATACTGAAAAGGGAGACCCCTCACATCTTAATACATACACAACTTTAGTACTCATTATCAGATGTGACGTTCACCTAATAACACCATTTCGAATATCTGCTATTTCAGGGAAACTTTAGATCTAAGGAGTATTTTGTTGTAATTAATGTAATCTTAGCGCAAATAGCAAAGTAAATACTGTATATCCTTAAAAAAAATTGTTGCGTTTAATGCAAAATTTACAGATGATGCCAAATTTGATGCAGTTAATACAATGAAAGGTGAGGAAAGTGGCTGGAGGACTTAATTGTTTATTGAAATGTGCAGGCACATTCAATGCAGATAAATGTTCACTGAGTGACAAGGGCCACACAGAAGGATTACTAGATAATGGAAAAATGTCAAGCAAGATGGATCACAAAATAAATTTCAGGGCATGATACACTCAGTATCTTTACCAAAGGCTGGGAATAAAGTCATTTTCCATGAATTTTCCTTCAGGTTTCGGCTAACAGATTTTCCAATGTCTCTGTATTATGCCGTTAATTCTTAAAGATATAACCATCAATGCTGCCTGTGCTAATATATCCAACTTCTAATCAACCTTTGCCTCGTCAGCCAAATTCCCCCAGTACTGTTGAGCACAAGGTTGACATATTGACACACAATCCAAAATAATCTACTTATAAAACGAATAGGTCTGTCAGAACCTACAAAACCAAAGCTGGCATATAAACGCTTAAATGTGATTAAAACCAAGATAAACAGAAAAAATGTAATTATGAGATTAATCACAATTAACTTTTATAAAGCACTTGACAGCCCTGCTAATGACTTCATTCAGCATTTCAAACTGCCTCCTCCACAACCAACAACCAATACTTCATCCGAGTGTTGCACAGCTCAAAAATGCCCTTCACTAAAACAAACCAAGGTTGCAAGGGCAGGGTCAGAAACTGTACTGCTGGGAGCTTTGTAAATGTTCTAAACTCGACACTGGCAGCTTGAACGACTTGGTAGTTGGTGCAGGCTCCATCCACACAATATAGAAACTGAGCACATAATTCAGGCTAACAATCTAATACAACACAAATGTAAAATGCTTTGCCTATTCCTGTGCATCATCGGATGTCCTCACCAATAAATTTCACCTCTGAGGTATAAAGTTATGGATTCAAGTCCAACTCCAAAACTGGAGCAGAAAACTGTAGGTAGACAATCCAGTGTAGTACTGAGGAAATGTTGCATTGTCAGAGCTGCTGCCTAGATGTTAAACTGAGGTCAGTGTGCTCTCTCAGGTGCATGTAAAGGATCTCACGTTGCTCTTTCAAAGAAGAACAGGCAGGTTCGCTCCGATGTCGTGGCCAATATTTATCCCTCAATCAACATCACAAAGAAAGGTTATCTGGTCAATAGCACCATTGCTGTTTGTGAGAGCTCATTGTGTACAAAATGTCTGCTGCATTTCCGACACTACAGCAGTGACCACACGCCAAAAGTACTTCACTGGCAGTAAAACATTTTGGGCCGCCCCGAGGTTGTGAAAGGTGCTACACAAGCACAAAAGTTAGCACAACAAATTGATCAAGTTGGCCATACATCACATTGCTGTCCATGAAATCGTGCAAAACAAGCTAGCTGCAGCAGGTGCCTGCGCAAGGGCCACTACATCTCAGAGCCAGTTATTACATGGAATAAGACCATAGAAAGATGTGATGAGGAGCTGTTTAAATGCAAGACTTAAGCAGCAAATTTGATTCTCCCAGCTACACTTTACTGAAATCTGAGCAAGAACAATGGAATGTGTGTGTATATATACACACACACATATATATATATACACACACACATATATATATACATATATATACACACACACACACGTATATATATACATATATATACACACACACACATATATATATACATATATATACACACACACACATATATATATACATATATATATACATATACACACACACATATATATATACATATATATATATACATATATATATATAACATACATTACACATTAAATATATGAAATGGTGAATGTTGCTGGCCATGAATTGGTGATTTTTGCAGTTTAATTGCAAACCCCCTCCCCCTCCCCCTCAGCACTGAACTGACAATCAAAGCCCCTGAGCCCATCCATACTGACAGGGAGACAGCTGCACGGGCCGAGTTAGTAATAAATATCACATATAAATACCTCGCTTCCAAGAATTCAGAGGCGATACCACTTCCACTCGCTCCGAAATAAACTCCGCCAGCGAAGAGCGGAACAGCACAGCCCTGACCGTCACGGCCACAATCAGCACCAACACCAAGGAGGCAGCCATTGTCCCAACCACCCGGTGGTGGTGGTGGGGGGGAGGCGGGGCGTGGAGTGGGGGGGGGGGGGAAGAGAGAGAGAGAGAGAGGAAGCGGACGTGACGTCAACCCCGCCGGGCACCTCGGGCGTTGTAGTCCCACCTTCGTTTCGCCGCACGGACTACAAGGACCGTGACGCACCGCGCACAGCCTGACGCCAGCCAGGAGGAGCTGCTCAGGCACGGGGGGTGGAGGTGGAGGCGGAGGCGGCCTTGCTATCCCTCTCTAGTAGTACCTGCTGCTTCCCACACCCTGGCCGAGTTAGTTTAAATTCTTCCCAATAGCACTAGCAAATTGGCCCGCAAGGAAATTGGTCCGGGCTCTGATTAGGCTGAACCCGCCTGGTCTGTACAAGGCCCCGTCTGCCCTAGAATTGGTCCCAATGCCCCAGAAATCTAAAGCCCTCCTTCCTGCACCATCTTTCCAGCCCTGCATTCATCTGTCCTGTCCTGTCCCTCTTTTATCTATACTCAGGTGTGCGTGGTACCGGGAGTAATCCAGAGATTACTACTTTTGAGGCCCGGCATGCTTATTTTCTAATTCTGACTGCGGGGCTGCATCACTCGCTTCATCTGTGCTGCTCGTACCAACGTGGACCACGACTGCTGGCTGTGCACCCACCTCCCTCAGCTACTCAAGTCACGTCCTTGCTTGACCCTGGCACCAGGAAGCCACGTGCCATCCTGGATTCACGCCTGCGGCTGTAGAAACGCCAGCCCGTTACCCCGGACTATCAAATCTCCTATCGCGTGTATAATGATTCCATTCCCAGAATTTGGGATGGGGCTCAGTCACCAGCCCTTGTGGTGGGTAACTTTCCCCCTGCCCATTCACGCTTCCACCGGCAGAACAAAACCACCTGAATTTGGGCCCCTGTAATTTCAATGTCAGCAATGCTTCCTGCAAACTGAAGGTGTCCTCAGCATTTCACTCTGAAGACGGAGAGGAGACGCTGTTTCAGTCAGACTTCTCTGTGGTATTTGATGGCTTCCTCACACCTTTTGCGAATTGTTTGCCGATCCTAATGATCATAATTAGTGTTTAGAGAGTAGATTATCTCTTGCACTTTACACCTCCAGAAACGCCACAGAATTTCCAACGTTCTGACAGTGACTACACTTCAAAAGTCTTTCATTGGCTGTAAAGAGCTTGGGATGTCCTGAGGTAACGATACATAAATGCAAGTTTGTTTCAGTTTGGGATTTGGTTATTTCCAACATTTTAATTTGGTGTTGGTGAAGTTGAGGACTCCCTGAAAGCAGAGATCTGCCTCAGGGAGCTGAAGAATTCAAAAGTCATAATTAAATATTTTCAAAAGCCGAAAAAAATGTCCACGCATCAGAATCAGTTGCCTGAACATCTGGCTGGTGTAAATTCTGTCCAAACATTTTTATCTTTTTTTAATTAATATCGGAAACCTCATCCCACCCTTGGATGAGGTTTCCTCAAAAAGGCAAAGGCCGCCTGGCCGATTCGCCCACCCGCCAACCGTAACGTTGGACGGGCAGTGAAAAATCACCGTCGATTACTACGTCACTGGCTTTCACAGTCCTTTTAATTGTTGGTGGGCCCGCTGCCGACTCTCGCGCGTGCCCGCCGACCGAAATATTGCGCGAGTGCGCGATGACGTCGGATGCTCGCCTGACATCATCACGCGCTATTTCATGCTCGAGCGGGTCGGGTGCGCATCTACACGCCGAGCGAAAAGTTCTGCCCCATAAGACAATTGAAGGGGTGTTTGAAATTCCAAGAGCAAAATGAACACTAAAAAGTGACACCCAGAAAAGAGAATGTCAGTATTTCGGCCATTTGATCAAAGCTTAAAATCTACAGGGATCTCTTCCAGAGGGCAAAGTGAAGAGTGGCAGAAAGAGGGGGGCAAGCTAGGCGTAGATGGACGATGGCTGTCACAGAGCGGTTGCGGACGAGCTAAAGTGGACACGTGAGGGTGGCGCAAGACAGACGAGTGTGACAGACCATGACAGCAGATCTCCTGGTGGGAGTAGCTGCAAGCAGCAGCAGCATCTTGGTATATTTGACTGAGCAGCCAATCAGCCCCGAGATCACAGCCACAGGCAGTTCAGGATTATATCAGGTACAACTGAGGGCTTTAGGGTTGTGGATATAGCTAGTTGCTGATATGCGAAATGGGCAGCCAGAGGGGCAAAACGCTGAGTTAGAACCCACCCCCACCCCACCCCACATTAAACAGAGGGCATTGTGGAGCATTTGTTGTGCTGCACAGTGTTCCTTTTGGAGGTTTGTGGTCAGGGTGAGCAAAGAAGGATAGGGAGACTGTCTAGTGTGTTATCCTACCTTGTCCAGCTACACCAAGTAGGAGCCCATATTGCCCCATACTCAGAGAGGACAAACTCCCAATGCATGCTTAAACATACAAAGAGCATGCCAGGAGTGCTCAAAGTGAAAATCTACCTGAGGGCTCAAATCTTTGATTTGTCCTTGTTTTGAAAATAAGATAATCAACCAAAACTATATTCGCCCAGTACAGTCCATAACCACTTAAATGAATAACTGATAAAAGAATAAAATGTTTAAGAGAATAAGTAGTCCCTGCGCATATCCCCTTCCCCTTCCCGTTTGATGTGGGACGAAGGCACACCAAAATAAACCATGTGTGAACTGGTGCATTCTCCATGGCAACGCCTCTACCAATCAGAGTCCACTTGCTGACCAATCAGCACCCTTTTCTCATGAAGTGTAAATTGTTGTTCATTTTACATCCGGTATCCCTGCAAATTCTCCTGATGAGTGCAAGACGAAAAGCTTCAACCAAATGGGCAGAATTTTTAGCTCAGCGGGCGGGTGCGTGCCCGACCTGCTCGAGTGTTAAATAAAGCACGTTGACGTCGGCTGAGTGTGCCGATGTCAACGTGCACTCTCGCGATATTTCACTGGGCGGGCACGCAATGGAGATGGATGTGCGCCCGCCATTAATTAAGTGGCCAGTTAAGCCCCTTGAGACACCAATTGACTCCGACTCTACAAAGCCCGTGTGATTTTTAGGACGTTGCACGGGCAAAACAGGCAGGTGGACGGGTCACAATTTGCAAAACCTCATTCACAGGCGGGATAAGAGGGGTGAGTGGCCTTGATAAAGTGATTAGTGAGGAGTGCAGGATATCACTTGCTGCTGGTTGCTTCTATGAACAGGACAGCTTCATTTCGCTTCAGAGCTGCTTTCAGAGAACTTAGAGGCTTCAGTTCAGGACTCAGTGTTGTTTTCCAGGCCCTCGGAGAATTCACACCACGTGGGGCCTTCCAGGTATCAGACAGCCTTCCCTTACCCTGGTAATGGGGATTATGGCCTCTGCTGGAGGCACCTCTCCTGAGGAGGAAGAGATGGCCAGAAGTGGGAGGAGGCCAGGTGTCACTATTCAGCTTCCAGGGGAGCGACCTGTGGGAGGAGGGGCACAGACACAAGGGGCGCAGGGCCAGCAGGAAGTCCGAGGTGGAAGGGGTCGCAGAAGGCGCCACTATCCCGCTGCCAGGGTTTACAGGTGGCGATGCAGCTACCTCAATATGTCCAAGGTGCAATGCCAAAGGAGACTCCACCTCTCAAGGGAGACAGTGACCTCCATCTGTCAGAGGATCGGCCCTGAGATCAGCTCCGACTGTGTGGGTGGATGCCCTATACCAGTGGCTCTGAAGGTCACGACAGCCCTCAATATCTATGCCTCCTGCTCTTTCCAAGGCTCAAAGATTCCTGGAGGATCTTTGTGGAGTCTCCCAGTTGCGTCAAATTGATGACAGACACTCTGTTCAGGCATGCATTGACTTTCATTCATTATCGTATGGACGAGGCCAGCCAGGCAGAGCGAACCAGAGGCTTTGCAGTGATTGCTGGGATCCCCCGCATCCAGCGTGCAATTGATTACACACATGTGGCCACCAGGCGCCAGTGGGTGAGCCGGGTGCCTTCGTCAACAGGAAGGGATTGCACTCCATGAACGTGCAGATAGCGTGTGACCATAGGATGCAAATTCTGCAAGTCTGTGCAAGGGACCCAGGCAGCTCCCATGACGCTTACATCCTGAGACACTCCCAGGTGCCGAGGTCCTTCAGTGCTCCAGCCTGACTGGATGGATGGCTGCTGGGAGACAAGGGCTATCCCCTCAAAACATGGCTCATGATGCCCCTCCCACCCCCAAGAACAGAGGCCAAGCAGCAGTACAATAGGAACATGTCTCCACAAGGACTGTGGTAGAGAGAGCCATAGGTCTTCTCGAGATGCGCTTCCGATGTCTGGACCATTTAGGGGGTGCACTCCAATACCCCCCAGATCGTGTGTCACTGCCTTCACTGGACGCAGTGGAGGGAGAGGACCTTGATGCAGCAGCACAGGCAACAGACAATGAGTCCAGTAGTGAGTCCGAGGACGAGCACACTCAGGAGAACGCTGAGGGCATAGACACTGACCTGGGCAACCTCCAGGGAGGCAGGGACACCCGGGACGCTTTGATCCAATGCTCCTTCATCTAAACTACCAAATAAGAACCACCATCACCACATGCCGGGGCTGCAGGCTCCATACTCGATCCCTGACAGGACCAGTTCCTTTGTCAACAATGTAAACTATGTGCCTTTGCAATAAAGTTTCAGGAGACACAGGTCCAGCATAACATAATGGCCTACCCTGCACCTACAGAATAAATGAAGCATAACAGAGGCCAATTGCACAAAATACCATCTCATTTACTTGTGAATGTGAAACATTGCAGAAATTAACTTGGACCAATGTTTTCCATCACTCCATTAAAAATAGTAAAGAAAAATGGGGGAACCAAATATCACCCGTGATAAGGCCGTGTTGTGCTTAAGGTGCTTTAACTTTACATTTACGGGTGCTACGTCTAGGTGCTCCCCCTTCACTGGCACTGGCATTGGAGACAGCCTGCTGACTCTGCTGTCCTGTTGGCCTTGATGACCTTGGCAGGCATCCTGTGCTGGCCCTGCCTGGGAGGGAGCAGCCAGTGCCACAGCTGGAATCTCCCTAGTCGCTGCAGCCTCATCGGATGCCATGGTCACTGGCAGAGGGGCGGGGGAGCTGCTGCCCTCATCCAGAGTGCCCTGAGAGGAGCCCGCAGAGACGACAGGCAGCTCATGCGCCAACGTGAGGTCACTCTGGACCTCCCTGCTCACCATTGATGGACGGGCACCTAGCTGGGATATTGGGTGTCCAATCCACCTCCCACACTGACACTGACCAGCTGAGGTCATTGCTGGTGTGAGGGCTTGCAGGTCCGAGCGCATCCCCAGGAAGCCCTGATTGAGTCCCTGGAAGAGCCTCTCCACGAGAGCTCCCATTCACTCAATGGAGGAGGCATTGTGCTCGACCATGAGCGTCAACACAGTGCTTATGCTCCGTATGGACTCCTCCACAACGGACACCATGGCACACATTCCCTCATGTATCTCTGCCAGATCCTCCCGCAAACCCTGCTGGACTTCCAGCATCTGCTGCCTCATGGATGACTCCAGAGGCCCATCATCAGCCATCAATTGAGCATTGCTGTAGTCCCCAGCAGTCCTCCGACTGTCGGCGCCCTGGGCACTCTCTGCCTCTGCCTGCACCTCAAGCGAGTGTGGCGCTCTCACCAATGTGCATCGATAGACTACATGGTGATGTTATGCCCACCGAGGTGCCAGTACCTGCTTGACAGAGAGGGTGTGATGCAGGTGCATGGTGAGCATGGTGGTCCTCAGGGGTCAGGGTAGACCTTCTGGCCCCATCATAATGAACTGCTGGTGAGCCTAAAAGGGAGAAGAAGGACATGTCATTAGTTTAAGTCCTGACACTGTCACTGTGCATGCCTGGCACCCTGATGAGACAGAGATACGCATCATGGTGCCCTCGTCTTTCGATTACTAATGGGGATTCCAGGTTCAAGACTCACATCAATGTAGAGATACGCTGGAATGGTTGCAATAACTGACATTCTCACCTCAATGCACTGCACTCTTCCCTTCCTCTGGTACTCCAAACTCACCATGGCCGCTTGACCGAGATGCATGGCGTCTCCCCAGCTCCAGGGCCTCCTGCTCGTATCGCGAGAGGATGAGGAGGTGTGGGTGTCCCCAGCCAGTCCGTAACCTCTCAACATTGTTATGGGATATTTCCTCCTGAAAGGACAGAGCAGCATTGATTAGTCCACTCTCTACCTGCAGCGCCATTGCAGCCTGGCCAACCCCACCTGAGGAACACCTCGCAGGGCTAAGCCGATTTGTGACCCTGCAGCCGCAAGGCCCTCAGTCCAAAAGCCGGGGGGGGGGGCGGTGGGGAGGGGTGGGGGGCAGCTCTTAACTGTTCTGCAAAGTGACCCATGCCAACTCGATACTCACCCTTCCCGATCACAGGGGATCATTGAAGCGCTTCCGGCACTGCACCCATGTGTGCCTCACTGCATCGTGGCTGCTGACCCAGGATGCCACCTCTTCCCAGGCCTTTTTGGTGAGGTTGGTGGGGGGACCTCCTTCTCCCATCCCTGGGGACAAGGTTTTCTCTCCTCGCTGCCACCTCTTCCAGGAAGGCTGCGAGACACTCGCCCAAGAAGTGCGGGACCGACTGCCCTGCTGGCCTGCCCTCCCGCCTGCCGTGTCCACCCACAACGGTTTCCATTGACAAGACCTCAGCGTCCCTCAGCGGCAGCCTTCGGGGGCTGCCAAGGCCAATTTTGAATCAGCCGCTGGGTGGCCTTTGAACAGGGCGGACATCATGCGCCCCTCCCCCGCCCCTTCGCGCTCATTCCCGGGCCATGTATCACGCTGGGCGGCCTTAATTGGCCAGCCCGCCTAAAATCACGGAGCGCTGGCAGTCATGGGCGGCAGCCGCCCCCACCCCCACCCCCGCCCCACCCCCACCAGCCGAACCCACACGCCAAAGGCAAAATTCTGCCCTATGCCTTTTTCCAGCAATACTCAAAAATTCCAATGAATTGCCAAAGTCTTGATTTAGTTAAGTGTTGATCCCTTTTTTTGACAATTAATGTCAAACATCTTTGCAAGTATTTTTTTTTTGCGTCTGTGTGAAAATTGCCAAGTGATCAATTTGATGCTGTTTCAAAGCTTTTATGATCTCACCAGTGCTGGACGCTCAAGCACTTTTGTCAATCACTGTGGCAAGTGCTTTAGTGTAAGTTTGAAAACCACCTCATCAGGTGCTAATCCTCATGTTTTGTGATGCTTGTGATCTACCGTGTTTTACCTGTGATGCACAAATTGCCTGGCAACAAAACAGTGGCAGAAACCCATGTCGCTATGGATAATGGAAATTACACCTATCAAGAAGGTGGCTCTTTCTCTTGCTGAGAAGTTCAATGAAGTTGCAACTGATGCTGCTTTTTTCTGCATCTTTAAACATCGTAGGTTATGGGCCTGCTTGACTTTTAAAAAAATTCATTTACGGGATGTGGGCTTCGCTGGCTGGGCCAGCATTTATTGCCATCCCTAATTGCCCTTGAGAAGGTGGCGGTGAGCTGCCTTCTTGAACCACTGCAGTCCCTGTGGTAGGTACACCCATAGTGCTGTTATTGCACTCCTGTTTATTATAGAGTAATGCGTTAATAGGAAAAGAGGCTGTGAGGTTAATCATGACGTAAGCATGACATCAAGGCCCAGATTTTCATCCTCAAGGTGGGTAGAGGGAGTCAGGAAAATTCCCAGCTAGGCCTGCCTGCCTCGGAAAGAAAGTGCCTGCCAAGACATGATCTTCAATTTTGGGGGCTGAGTTGGGCTGGTGTCGGGCCAGCCAGCCTGGGATGAAGTGCAGAGGCAGCGACAGCTCAGCCTCTCTGAACTCTGTGATCAATTTCATAATGTTTGTTGACATAAGTAAATGGTTTCAAGTGTTTGTGGTTTTTGAACCTTCAAAGGGCCTGGATGATTGACACTTTTATTAGCTTGTCCAGAATTTTTTTTCAAGCACAGGGGAAAGTGATTAAAGAATTACACTTTTTCAAAGCTTTATTTTTACACAAACCACTTTACACTGTGGTGTTCATTGATTCTAGAAAGTGTACAGCAGGCCTATGGACATGGAGGGGCAGAGCCTGGCATAGAGGGCATGAAGGGTATCTTTTGGACTTACCTTTTAAAAGGTTCCCTCATGCATACGAGGGTTCACAGCTTCTCTAAGGGGACACAAACCACGACTCTTTAAAAACCTGGCCTGACTCCATGAAATTGGCGGAGAAGTAAGTCATGCATATCTCTTCAATAGAGCTGGCCAGGTCGGGAGTGCTGCATGTGGGCTTCTGACAGGAAGCAGCCTGCCTCTTTGAAAGGCACTCCCAAAGATCGCCCAGCCCGGTAATTGGGCCGGGAATCCCGAAATTGGAACACTCCCGCCATTTTTAAAGGGCTCCCGAGTCAATCCGACTTGGTGAAAATCCAGGCCCAAGAGTCGGATGGTCAAGAGGCTCCAAGCGAGCAGGACGCAGAACAGTCTGTATCCTAGAAACCATGTGCTTACCCTAGGTCTTTGTAAATAGTTCTTAATAAATAGTTTCAAGAAAAACCATATACCGACTATCTCAAGTCAATCATAGTTTAAGCAAAGAGACATGACATGATAACAGATCGTAGCATGGTGGCATCATTTGAATCTCATCAAAACATTTATAGCTTCACAAAAATCCCATTTCAAGGCTGCCTATTCATCGGTTGCATGTAACCCCCAAACTGGAGAGCACTGACTTTAAGGCCTCCCCTCCCCCAACTGCTGTGCCCTGATGGGAATGGATAATACGAGGGGTTAAAATCATAGTAGCATACTAGTCTCTACACCGATGCTCAGTTTGCATCACTTATTATTTTAACCAGTGCCCTTCAGGCAGTATCTTATGGGCCTTTGCCCAGGTAAGCTGAATTGCAATACAGAAGTCAGGGATGATGATGCCGTTCAGAGCCTGATGCCATTTTAACACATTTTCAGCAAGATCATCACTTGGTGACATCAAAAGCTATAGAAACCAAGAAGCAGCAAGCACAAAACAAGGCTGAAAGGTCGGTTCGTTTGTCTTTAAAGGTTTCATTGCGGGCCAGAATAAGGTAATTCCTGGTCCTCTGAGGTCCATAAGGAGACCTCGGGCCTACCCTGCTTTGCCACAGGACCTTCCCAAAGTTTTCAACTGGCGACCATCTCTCATGCTTGTCTGCTCTCGCCCGCTGTTCATTGTGGCTGGGCTCAGACAGGAGTGCAGGCTTAACTTATTTAACAGAGGCTTAGGAGTTAAAATGGCCTGGGCCACACACTGGTAATCGGGGAGAGCCTGGTGCAAGCTCACACTCACTTGACCCAGTTAAAATCAGGACTGATGTCTTCGCCTTGAGGTCGCCTCTTTATAACCCTATGTTGACTCTAGAAGATTCATCTTTATGCTGAATTTAAATCAATATTCATTTCATTTGAATCTTGCAGGTAATTAGAAATGCAAAAGCGTTTCAACACAAATCAAGAATGTACTCTGTGATACATGTACAAGGTTCACTAAAGCATGAATGTCAGCCATGCGTCACTAATGTAACAGAACATAACAGAATATATCAACACCAGTATAATATATCATCACCCATTTTCTAGGCTAAAGTGGGATAGTTTATAACTATTAAACATTCTTCTAATTACTATGATTCTGTCCATTTGTTTTTTCTGGACTTTTGTCTCGGTCTCTCTCACTTATCTTTTCTATCTATAACTCTGTATCTCTGCTTTAGTCACATATTTTCTTTCCTTTGTCTCTTTCCTCCATATTTTTGCCTCTCTCTAATTTGCTTTTCTGATCTCTCTTTGTCTGTGTCTGCCCTGTGCCTTCTCAGTCTGCCGTCTTTTCCAATCTCTTATTTGTCTCTGTCCATCTTTGTCTCTTCCTCAATCTCCTCTTTTCCCACTATCAGTTAGAGAATTTTTACCTGTTTTCTGGCCAAACATTGAGTTTATCTCCCTCTCTATCTTTCCTTGTTTCCCTTCTAACTGCCCTTTCACTCTCTCGCTAACTGAAAATGAGTGTCTTTTGGACAGGTTCTCCCTCTTCTCTTTCTCACAATCCATCTCTAATCTCCTCCGATTGGGCGGAATTTTATGGCCCCTCCTGCCAGTGGGGTTTTGTGGTCCCACCGAAGTCAATGGACTTTTGAAAGACTTGCTGCATTTTACGGTCCCACCTCGGCCATGACTGGGCCATAAAATTCCGCCCTGTATCTCTGCATCTGATAATCTCCCCCTTTCTATCTCCTTCATCTGTCTCCAACTCTCTGGGGAAAATTTTAACTAATGCATCTGGCAGGAAACCCACGAGATCGGGTGGGTGCTGATTTTACACCCAACCCAATAAGGGAATTTTAGTCCACCAATCCAGATGGGAAAGTGACGGGATTGGGCACAATGGTGGTTTTACACCCTGCCTGATTTTACCCTCTGTTTGAAGTCAGCTTTTTTTTTATTCATTCGTGGGATGTGGGTATTGCTGGCTAGGCCAGCATTTATTGCCCATTCCTAGTTGCCCTTCAGAAGGTGGTGGTGAGCTGCCTTCTTGAACTGCTGCAGTCCATGTGGTGTACGTACACCCACAGTGCTGTTAGGGAGGGAGTTCCAGGGTTTTGACCCAGTGGCAGTGAAGGAACTGTTTTTTTAAAATTGGATGGGTTCTAAAATTAACGGCCAGGATTTTACAGCCCCCTGTGGTGTGTCTCCCCCACCCCCGGTAGATGCGGCGAGCTATTTCCATTCAGTTTGGTGGGACCATAATACCCCGCAGGGCGGGAGGGGCCATATAACCTTGGCCAACGTTCTGATCCCTCTCTTTTTACCTCTCACTTCCCTCACCACACCCTCCATTCCTCT
This sequence comes from Cetorhinus maximus, assembly GCF_964194155.1. NCBI lineage: Eukaryota > Metazoa > Chordata > Chondrichthyes > Lamniformes > Cetorhinidae > Cetorhinus > Cetorhinus maximus. The sequence goes on from NC_135891.1 coordinate 11,883,471, forward strand.
TTTTCTCTCCTTCCTTGTGTCTATCTATTTCTACAAATTCCATTGTGCATTCCAGACAGTTTTCTGATCTTGTAATTAGGTTGGTCCAAGATTGACACTTGTAGTGTATCCTATTGACAAGACTTGTGAGCTGAAGGATGTAATAGCATTGCCCTACTCCACGGGCTGTCAGAACCAGTGAAACATTTTTCAAAAATTCTCTTTCAGCCAGCATTTTTTTTTTGCTTTATTTTTAGATTCTACAACAAAAATGTTTAACACTTTGAAGACCAACATTAAAAATGAAAAAAAAAGGAAGAATTAAATCATTACTAAAAAGGATAAATTTAAATGAAAGATCAGAATGGAGCCATTCAGCCAAGTAGCCACCTCCATTCTTAAGTGTGAGCCCTTTTTTAGTACTGTACAGAATGATACATAGGGGTGTTGTTTTGTATACATGGTCTGGCGGGTTGTCTGGTGATGCAGGTTGACCCTCTTTATAGTTACCACCTGTTTTCTGTTCAATTGCTGGGATAGGATACCCAGATCAGCAGCTCTCTATCAAAAGTCTCTCCTGTTATTTAAAGGGGTCCTCTCCTGATTTTGGCAGAACACAATATTTTACTGCCAAGCCATTAGGGATGGTTCGTTCAGATGGCAAGAGCGCGATGCAGAATGATGCCAGTGGCGCAGGTTCAATCCCCGTACCAGCTGGGGCAGCCCATGGAGGCTTGCTTCCTTCCCTTGCTCCATGCTTGCAGAGTGGTGCCCCTCAAGCTATATATACCCAATTGTCTCTCTGTAATGAAGAGAAATTCCTATGGTCCTTTGTGGACTATGGCTTCCCTTACCTTAAACACTATGGGTTCTTGAAATGACTGAGGCCAGGTCCAGGGAACAAAATAAAATGACTCCAATCCTCATTTTTAATTTCAGCGCAGCAAAGGAGGGTTTTCCTTATTTGGGGCAAAGGGTCACATGAATGGATGCATGAATCACAAAAAGCTACAAGTTCAGCAGGTAATAGGGAAGGCAAGTGGAATGTTTGCCTTTATTTCAAAGGGAATGGAGTATAAAAATAAGGAAATGTTGCTAAAACTATACAAGGCACTGGTTAGACAACACCTAGAATACTGTGAACAGTTTTGGTCCCCTTATTTAAGGAAAGATATACTAGCATTGGAGGCAGTCCAGAGAAGGTTCACTAGGTTGATCCCAGGTAGGCAGGGATTTTCTTATGAGGAGAGATTGAGTAGGTCGGGCCTGTACTCACTGGAGTTTAGAAGAATGAGAGGGGCTTGACAGGGTAGATGCTGAGAGGTTGTTTCCCCTTGTGGGAGAGTCTAGGACCAGAGGGCATAGTCTCAGAGTAAGGGGTCACCCCTTTAAGACAGAGATGAGGAGGAATTCCTTCTTTCAGAGGGTAGTCAATCGGTGGAATTCTTTACCGCAGAGGGCTGTAGAGGCTGGGTCGTTAAGTATATTCAAAGCTGAGAGACAGATTTTAATCAATAAGGAAATCAAAGGTTATGAGGAAAAGGCAGGAAAATGGAGTTGAGAATTATCAGATCAGCCACGATCTCATTGAATGGCGGAGCAGACTCAATGGGCCGAATGGTCTACTTCTGTTCCTACGTCTTATGGTCACCTGTGTCAAAGGTCAGTTGTCAAGCCTACATAGGAAGAAGGTAGGTAAATGTTAACGCTAACTTGGAGTCCAGAGGTCTGTGACCAAACTTCTGAAAGAAGTTTGCCAAGGTAAACATCACTTTGCATTGCCTGTATCCTGGAGAAAGTGTAACAAAGGAGGGTAATCCGGAGGCCTAGATTAATAATCCAGAGAACATGAGTTTATGTCCCACCATGACATATTTAGATTTTGAGTAAAGTAAAAAGAAAATTGGAAATAAAGAAAAGAATGGGATCAGTAAAAGTTACTATGAAGTCATTGTTTAGTCATAAAGACATTACTTATTGACTAATATTAAGACAGTGACAACACTTAAAAAGTAGTCAATTATCTGTAACGCACTTTGTAACATCCTGAAGTAATGAGGGGCGTTATAGAAACACAAATATTTCTTTCTTTTTAATGTCTTTTAGGGAAGGAAACTTGCCGTCCTTTTCTGGTTTGGCCAATATGTGACTCCAGCCCCATGCCAATGTGGTTGGCTCTTAGCCACCTTCTGACGTGGCTGAACAAACGATGCAGTCCACCACGTCCTTCTCATGGCAACTAGGGATGGGCAATAAATGCCAATGTTGCCCAGATTCTGAGAATTAATTTTTTTAAAAAATGCACATGGCTATAACTGACTGCACTATAGACGTGGGTGCTGTCTAGACTCTTTTGGACTATCACATGCCAGCTCATGTTGATATTTACCACGCTTTATAGCAACCAAGGAAACCAGCTTAATTGCTCACTAGTCAGCTCCACTAATGTTGCTTTTATTAACAGGTAATCAATATGTAAGTTGGGGTACAAAGTGGCCACCTATACAACACAGGAACATAGCAACAGGAGTACGCCATTTAGCCCCTTAAGCTTGGTGTGCCATTCAGTTAATGAATGGCTGATCAGCAACCTAACTCCACAGATCAGTCTTTGCCCCATATCCCTCAATACTTTGGTCAACAAAAATCTATCAATCTCAGTTTTAAAAGTAACAACTGAACTTGCAACAATTGCCATTTGCAGAAGGGAGTTCCAAATTTCTACCACCACCATTTGCGTGGAGATGTGTTTCCTAGGCTGCGATTTTGTGGGGTTGACTGGAGACTCGCCCATCGTCAGTCGGAGAACTGGCGGGGGCCCAGTTAACTCCGTGGGAGAGGCCCGACAGAATCACGTGCCTGTCAGGCACTCAAGTGGCCACCTTCGGGCCTTCCCCGTGATTGAGGTCCCTGGCAGCAGAAGTCTCGTCTGGAGAGCGGCAGCTTTCCATGCCGCCAGCGCCAGTGGGAGTGATGGCTGCTGACAGCACTGCAGCCACCGAAGTCCAGAATTATTGTGGGACCCAAAGCCAAATGTGAGTGAGGGAGGAATCGTAGGGTTGGGTCATTGGGGTTGGGGGGTGGGGGGGTGGTGTTGGAGGGAAGGACAGGGGTTGGCTTTCAACAGCCACTCCCCTGCCCGATGCTGGGTCCCTTAATTGGGCACAGAGTGCCTGACTACAAGGGACATGACCCCACGAGGTTCCACTGGCAAACCCAAAAGGTTTGCTGGGCGGCCTTCCAAAGGCGGGGAAAAACCGTGCGGCTCCCGTTCAATCGCTGAGCCACCTAAATTACAGTGGGCTCATGGATAATGGGTGTCAATTGGCTCATTAATGAACCTAATTGATATCCCACCATCGGCGGTTGGGAATCCCACATCAGCCCCTTTCGCCCTCCCACTTAATCAGGGGTGGATTTGCTGCTGCCGGGAAACTGACTCGGGGCCTCTCCCATTCCTAGTGAGCCTGGTTGCCTCAGCGACAGGCTAGATTAAATCCAGCCCATAATTTCACACCTGAAAGGTCTGGCACTAATAACAGTGTCTGTTCTCTTCAAACTTCCAACAGTTCATCAATTACATCTACTCTTCAGGAATAGGCAGTTCATATCAGAAGGTAGCAATGCAGAACCCGATGGAGAATTCCGGAATATTAAAACCATAAGCCGAGGGAAGAATTGGATTCTCGTGATTGTGAACCCTGAGTGCATAAAGGCCTGCAGTGTGTACTGTAGTCACATTTTGCAAAGCTCTAGACTATTTTTCTTTCTTTTTTATTCATCCACAGATGAGGGCATCACTGGCAAGGCCAGCAGTTATTGCCCATCCCTAATTGCCCTTGAGATGGTGATGGTGAGCCACCTTCTTGAGAAGCTGCATTGCTTGTGGAAGGTGCTGTTAGGTAGGGAGTCACAGGCTTTTGACCCAACGATGATGAAGAAATGGTGGTATATTCCCAACTCAGGATGGTGTCTGACTTGGAAGAGAACTTGCACATAATAGTCTTCCCATACACCTGCTGCATTGTGTTTCTAGGTGGTGGACATCACAGGTTTGGGAAGTGTTGCAGAAGGAGGCTTGGTGAGGCGCTGCAGGGCATCTTTTAGATGGTACATCTGCAGCCACAATACCCTGGTGGTGGAGGAAGTGAATGTTTGACCTGGTGGATATGCTGCCAATCAAGCAGACTGCTGTGCGCTGGATGGTGTTGAGCTTCTTGATTGTTGTTGCAGCTACGTCCATTCAAGCAAGTAAAGAGTATTCCATTACACTCCTAGCTTATGTCTTGTAGGTGGTGGAGAGGCACTGGAGAGGCAGGAGGCAAGTCAATTGCCGCTGAATACCAAACCTCTAAATTGCTCTAGAAGGCATTTGTGTGGCTGGTCCAATTGAGTTTCTGATCAATGGTGACCCCAAAAATGTTGATGGCAGTTTTTCAACAATGGTAATGCCACTGTCGGTCATTTATTAAACTATTTGTAATCAGTCAGCAGCAACCACTATTTCTGCATTTGCAACAACTCTGTGCAATTCACATCATTCTAATTATTGATTTAATCGTGAACACAGACCCACCATTTTGTACCTCTCTGACATCTTGATGGATGTTTTAACTTACTTTCACAATTAAGTTAAAATCCTGTGTACTGGAATATACAATGTTCCAGGATGGGTAGCTAATTTGTGGGGTGCTGGTTAGCTCAGCTGGCTAGACAGCTAGCAGCTGGATCAGTTTAATACCAGCAGCATGGGTTTTAATCCCTGATCAAGCTGAGGTGGACTCAGGGCCTGACCCTACTCATAGAGAAAAAAGGCATTGCACTATTCTGTGGTTTAGCAAATTGCCTTCAGGCAGAGAACTGAAGAAGTTAATGTATGCACTGACTACAACCATATACCCATCTAATGGTCCAGCAACGGGCCCCCTAATTTGTTTTTAGAACCGTTTGAATGACATGGAGTGGTGGCATATTATTCCCTTCGCTTTCCAAAGTAAGGAAGAAAGACTTGCATTTACATGGTGGGCAGACAGAGGTTCCATTCCACCCGAAAGACAACACCTCTGACAGTATAGCACAGCCTAGATTTTTGTGCTCAGGTCTCTGGAGTGGGACCCGAAGCCACATGTCTGATGTGGAGATGAGAGTGCTCTAACCCACTGGCATTATTCAAAATTCTCTAGTTCAGTTTCTAGAAAAATACAATAAGCACTCAATAGCAATAAATGTTTAAGTGTTTATGAGGATGGAAGGTGCTGCAATAGAAAGCTTCTTCTCAGGTCAAATTGCAAGCAACATTACTTACTGGGTCCTAAGTAAGAATGTCCTGGAGTTTTTTCAGTAATTGAAGATTGATCTCTAGGATATTGTTGCAAGCAACCCAGGAGAAAAAGCAAAGGTGCATTAAGATAAAATTGTGGTTTGTTTTTCATTTTCTTTGAACAATGTCATTTGTAAAAATATTGAAGATGGGAGAAATTGTGTAACATGGAATTTGTTTGCTTTCCAATTGGCCATAGGAAGGGAATGCATCCAGGGATTTGGCCAATTGTAGGAGGGTGGGTGTGGGTTGGTTTGAGGTGGGAAGACATGTAATGAAATCTCCAGGAATACACCCAACCAGGGTAGGCAACCCCAATCCTAAAGAAGTTATTTGCAAGAGAAAACATTTGCAAATAACCAGGATGTAACATTAAAAAGGAATAAAATAAGGCACACAAGGGATTGGGAGAGAAAGGTAACACTAGAGTAAGAAACAGTAAGGTATTAGGTGGGGTCAAAACAAAAGGGAATGCAATAAGGTCTAAATTAGATTTACAGTGTATGTGAGTGAATGCACGCAACGTTGTAAATAAGGCTGGTGAGCCGCAAGCGCAGGTAGTGACAAGTGAATATGATGTTATGGTGATAACGGAGACCTGGTCTAAGGAAGGGCAGGACTGAGTACTAAATATTCCTGGATACAGGGCATTCAGGAAATATAGGAGAGGGAAGAAAGGAGGAGGGGTGGCAGTATTGATTAAGGAGAATATTTTAGGAAGACTGAGGATGTCCTAGAGGGGTCAAGGACAGAATCTAATTGGTTAGAGCTAAGGAACAACAGAGGTACCACTACACTACTGGGTGTATTCTATAGGCCACCAACCAATATGGAAGATATAGCGGAAGAAATTTGCAAGGAAATTACAGAGCAGTGCAAAAACTTTAGGGTGGTTATAATAGTGTAAAGGGCGGTGAGGGAGAAAGGTTTCTGAAGCATGTTCAGGAAAATTTTCAAGAGCAAAATGTTTCCAAACCAAGAGGAAAGAGGCATTACTAGAATTGGCTCTCAAGAATGCAGTGTGTCAATGGATCAAGTGGCAGTAGGGGCACATTTGGGGGTCAGCAATCATGGTTTAGGTTGCCTATGGAAAAAGGCGAGGAGCAATTCAGAGTAAAAATGATTAATTGGAGGAGGACCAATTTCAGGGGAGTGGGATCAGATATGGCCCAGGTAAATCAGAATCGAAGATTGACAGGCAAAACTATAACAGAACAATGGGCTGTCTTTAAGGAAGAGTAGGATTGCTACAGTCAAGGTACAATCCCATGAAAGGGAAAGTGAGGGCCAGATCTCTCTAGATTATGAAAATTTAGAGAGTAAGGTGAGGCAGAAAAGGTTGCATACAAACAGGTGTCAGATTGATAATACAGTGAGAATGAGGCTGAATATAGAAAGTTCAGAATGGATGTAAATAAAGAAATAGGAGAAGCAAAGAGAGAGCATAAGAAGAGACTGGCATTTAACATAGAAGAGAATCCAAAGCCTTCTTTAGGCATGCAAATGGTAAAAGGGGGAGTGGGACCAATTAGGGACCAAAAAGGGAATTTACACATGGAGGCAGAGGGCATGGCTGTGGTGCTAAAAGAATTCAATAGTGATAGACTTCCAGAAGACATGAGCAGGCTGGTGGAATGGGCGATCACGTGACAAATGAAATTTAGTGCAGAGAAGGGTACCCACAATTTTCTGTCTGGCTACTCTTTACATAGTAGGAAGCACATTTTGGGTTAAAATTATATATCACAGGCTTTTCTAGCAGCGTTGGAATATTAAGAGCCCCAGCACTGATCCCTGAAGTACTCCATTTTGTGTTTAGCTGCCTGCCAATGATCACTTCCCTCATCTCTTCTCATTCCTTTAGACGATTCATTGCACATTTTACCTTGAATTCCCACTGTTTTCAGTTAAAGGGAAGTCAGTTTTGGATTTGAAGATACAATTGGGCAGGAGTTGTAGCTGTTTCCATGTAGATTGTTTTATCTGCGGCTCAGTCTTTACGTTACAGTTACAGAAATAACTGTGTCTTCAATATTCAGCACAGAAGAGGAACAGATGTGACCATAATATAATTTTGAGCTTCAGAAACGTCAACATGGATTTGCTTATTGGCCTTTGAAATCAGGATAGAATAAATTTTAGTTCTGCATAATTTGTCCATAATAATTATTGATGCAACGCAGAAGCACAATTCTTTGTTTATAAGAAAAATAAAGAATTAGTCCCCAGCAATGATAGCATTCTTCTCAATGCATTCCCAATACTTACATTCCACTTTTAAGATGCAAAATATCCCAGCAATTGCACAACCCTTCACTGCATGAATCACTTTTACAGTCCTCCTTTAGATCTTACCCGTATATGACAAGCGCCAGCCTTTGTGCCATCCAGTTGTGATACGCTTAAGCTTGTGATCGTCCGTACCTGACACACTCCAGGCTGTGCAACTTAGAACCCGACACACTTCAGCCTATGTGAAATCTAATACAGGTTCTATGACATAGGGTGGAATCGTCCCAGATTTGCACCAAGTGCAGTAGCGTGTGGGAGAAAGGACGTTTTACCCGCATTTTTTTGCGCTGTATCGTCACATTCCTGGCGTGTCCCACCCTATTAATAATGCATTACTGGGAAACACGCCGGATCACTGGCAGGGCAGCCGCTGGTTCACCCACCCTGCTGTCACCTCAGGCCTTCAGTAATCCGGGCGCCATATTTAAAGGGCGCCCCTGCACGGAGCTCGCACTCTCTAAGGGATCAGAAACTGCTGCAAACTCATGGTTGCCAAAGGGAGGAAACAAGCTGCCCCCAAATTTAGCAACACCTCCTTCGGACACCTACAGGATGCAGTGGGAGCCCGCTGTGAAGTCCTCTACTCCTGGTCTGGGCGAAGACCAGCAAGCAAGGTGACAAATCCAGCATGGGAGGCGGTGGCAGTGGTGGTCAGCGCCAAGGCCTTGCAAAAGAGGACAGCCACCCAGTGCCGAAAGAGGATGAATGATCTCCTCCATTCCGCCAGGGTAAGTCACTCTTCTCATGACTCTTAACTCACACACTCACAAACCCATCACACATCCATAGGGATCTCGCTCACTGCCAGTTCACGGGGCATCACCATTCACTCTGCCACACACACCTTCATCTGCCTGTGGATTGTGTCCTCATCCCGTCCATATCACCACTCACCACCCACACATGCCAGATATCCTTCTCATTTGGCCTGGTAGGCACCCTGTTTACACTCTGTCCACCATGCAGGACAAGCTGGCACACAACAAAAAGGAGAGGTCACAGACTGGTGGGGGAATGCCCTACCTCAAGGTCCTCACAGACTTTGAAAACAGAGCCATCCAGCTGGCCAGCAATGATCTGGACCATTCCTGTGCTGACGGTGTGGTCAGCAGTACTCAACCAAGTGAGGATCCAGCAGTGCAACATCCTTCAGACAACCATGCTGTGAGTGAGTTCCCTTGTTCTACAGTCCCCTGCCATGCACGAATTATCTCTCTTTGCTTTTGCAGGCACATCTGGGAAGCATCCGACGGGGTCCATGAGCCAGGTCCTCGATTCAAGCTCTGAAGACACCGCAGAAGAAGAATCTGATGACACCCTAATTGAAGACCCGTCACAGTGCTCACCCACACCCTCCACCAGCGCAGAGACACACACCTTGGTGGGACCTAGTTCTATAGTAGCTTTGGGGTCACAACCTGACGAGCACATCGCACTGTCTGATCCACAGCAGGTGGTGGCAGGAACTTCCCAGGTTTCTGGCACTTGGGTGACTGCTGGAGGCCAGAAATCTGCTAAGTCTGAGTCAGATGAGGAGCCTCTGGATTCAGTCATACCTCAGTTGTTGGAGCTGCCTGCCTTGCCTGGCCAGTGCAATGGCCTCATTGCCGGCATCCTCGCCTTTGAGGACCTTATCACCGTCATTCCCTTCGACATCCTCCTCATCAGAGGATATGTGTAGCTCTTCCACCTTCTCCTCAGCCAGGTTGCAGCGCCAGGTTGTGGAGCATGCAGCAAGCAATGATTATGCGCGACACCCTGTATTCCAGACCTGACGAGGCACTGGAACCTCATTTTCAAAATGCCTATCATTTGCTCCACCAAAGTCTGGGTGCCAGCATGAGCCTCGTTGTACCGTGGCTTATAAAGGATGTAGTAGAAGAGCATTTAGAAATGCATAATATACCCAAGCAGAATCAGCATGGCTTCATGAAGGGGAAATCATGCTTGACAACTTTATTAGAATTCTTTGAGGAGGTAACAAGCAGGATAGATAAAAGGGAACCAGTAATTGTAATATATTTAGATTTCCAAAAGGCGTTCGATAAGGTACTGCACATAAGGCTACTTAATAAGCTAAGAGCCCATGGTGTTTGGGGTAATATATTAGCATGGATAGAGGATTGGCTAACTAATAGAAGACAGAGAGTTGGGATAAGGGGGGGCATTTCCAGGATAGCAACCTGTAACTAGTGGAGTGCCACTGGGATCAGTGTTGAGCCACAATTATTTACAACATATATTAATACCTTGGATGAAGGAAGTGAATGTACTATCGCCAAGTTTGCGGATGACACAAAAATAGGTGGGAAGGCAAGTGGTGAGGCTGACACAAAGTGTATACAGAGGAATATAGACAGGTTAAGTGAGTGGGCAAAAACTTGGCAGATGGAATATAATATGGGAAAATGTGAGATTTTGCACTTTTGCAGGAAGAATAGAGGAGCTGAATATTATTTAAATGGAGAGAGACCGAAGAAAGTTGCAGCACAGAGGGATTTGGGAGTCCTTGTGCATAAATCCCAAAAAGCCAGCATACAAGTTCAGCAGGTAATAGGAAAGGCAAGTGGAATGTTGGCCTTTATTTCAAAGGGAATGGAGTATAAAAATAGGGAAGTCTTGCTAAACCTATACAAGGCACTAGTTAGACCACACCTAGAATACTGTGAACAGTTTTGGTCCCCTTATCTAATGAAAGATATACTGGCATTGGAGGCAGTCCAGAGAAGGTTCACTAGGTTGATCCTGGGTATGGAGGGATTTTCTTATGAGGAGAGGTTGAGTAGGTTGGGCCTTTACTCATTGGAGTTTAGAAGAATGAGGGGTGACCTTATTGAAACATATAAGATTCTTAGGGGGCTTGACAGGGTAGATGCTGAGAGGTTGTTTCCCCTTGTGGGAGAGTCTAGGACCAGAGGGCGTAATCTCAGAGTAAGGGGGTGCCCATTTAAAACAGAGATGAGGAAGAATTTCTTCTCTCAGAGGGTAATGAATTTGTGGAATTCTTTACCGCAGAGGCCTGTAGCGCCCATATACTCAAGACTGAGACAGACGGTTTTTTAATCAGTAAGGGAATCAAGGGTTTTGGGGAAAAGGCAGGAAAGTTGAGTTGAGGATTATCAGATCAGCCATGATCTCACTGAATGGCGCAGCAGACTCGATGGGCCGAATGGCCTCCTTCTGCTCCTAAGTCTTATGGTCTCTGCTGCAGTGTGAGGCCGCTGCATGGGTGTCATCAGCCACATGCTCTGTGGCAAGCCCTTGTCCCTGAGGAGCCAAACCTGCTGCCTCTCTGGAGCTCGCACGATGTCAGGGATCTGAGACCTGCTAAGGATGTAAAAGTTGTAGACGCTCCCTGGGAATCGTGTGCAGACCTGTAGGATGTGTTTGCGGTGGTTGCGCCCCAGCTGAACATTCAGCGAGAGGAAGCCCTTGTGCTTGACATGGTTGACTGCTTGTTGCCACATGAGTGCATTCGATGACACCCTGCACCTGTGGAAAACCAGAGATCTGTGCAAATCCCAGCACTCTTGCTTCCTGGCATTCCTGATCCCGGGTGAAACGCACAAAGTTCTGTGCCTTCGTGAAAATGGCGTCTGTGACCTACTGGATACTCTTGTGTATGAAGGCTTACAAGATCCTGCACAGGTCACCTGTGGAGCCCTGGAAGGAGCCACTGGTGTAAAATATTGAATGCCGTGGTCACTTTCATGGTCACTGGCAGTGGATGCCCTCCATGTCCCTGTGGCACCAAATACTGCAGCAGGTGTCAGATGTGACCGACCATTTCCCTAGACATGCATAGTCTTCACCGACACTGGTTCTTGGTTATCTGCAGAAATGAAAGGCGGTGTCTATAGACTCTGGGTCTAGCGAAGTGCCTACAAGCGACGGCTCGCTGTGGACCTTCAGCTGCATGCACAGTGGGTCCTGCCGCCCCTTCATATCGAGGGAGGTGTTCCTCCCTTTGCCAAGCCAGGGGCCTCCACCGGTCTCTTAATCTTCTTCTCTGGTCTCTGTAAGCCATGAGGCATACCGCTAAATCACCAGGCTCCTTGATCCTGATGTTCTCCTCCTGCAGGACCAAAGAGAGAGATGCATGGGTTAACATATGTCCCGAGAACCTCTCTTAGTTAAGTCTGAAGGCCCCTTCACCCATGCAGGAGAGTGCTGGCCACCACTTGGATGGCCAGTGTGTAGTGCGTTCATTGGCTGTCCGGAAACCCACTCACCTCTGCCCCACTCCACTTGACCGATTGGCACCAACTTCGGCCATTGGACTACATGTTGTGCTCTCAATTCAGATGCAGGCATTCACCTAACCCACACTGCAAGGCTGAGCTGTTAGCTGGAACCATAATGGATACTGGTCCAAACCTTAGTAAAGACATTGCAAGAGGCTGTGAGCGCCTCCACCAATGACTGCGCCATGGCCCTTTCACAAGGGGAATGTGCAACTTGTCCAGTTGGCCAATTGCTCTGCTGTCCCCTAAAATGCACATTAATTTGCAGTCTATGCCTGGTGGGTGGGGTGGGGGGTGTAAGTTCTGGAGCATTTGGCAGCACTTTCACGCTATTGCGTTGCTTGGTTGGGCAGAAAAGCTTCAGAGGCCCAACTCCAAGCATGTGAATGGAGCTGCAGCTGAATTGTCTCAACGGCTGAAGAATGCTCACGTTTGACAAGTTTTTCCAAGTGTGTGGCCGCTTCCCTCACCCTCCCCCACAACTCCTCCGACATGTGCTTGTGCACTTCCTCCAGTCCATGCTGCCTTGCACCCTTTCCATCCCCCCCACCCCCCCCACCCCCCCCACCCAGACTGCCGGTCTGACCCGCACTGGAACCCTCGTCCCACCACCGCACTGAAAGCCAGTCGGGAAAAAGCGACTTGCCCGTGCCCCCCCCAAATGTACAGCGCATCCTCCTTGATGTCCTATGGGCGACGCTCACGAGCGCTGCGCAGGGTTGTGTGCACTCACCTCCGAGTTCCCCTCGTAGTTCAGGTGGCCAGGTGCACCCCTTTTAAAGGCCGTCGTGAAGCACACCATTCTGAAGCCACCCCGACGTGGGCAGTAAATTTGACGTGGGGGGATGATTCCGGCAAACAGGGCTTATAATTAGATGCAAATGTATTAAAATAGCATTCCCAACGTGTGGCAGTGGGAATCGCGGCCCGCCATTGACCGGGTGGAGCAGACGATCGCAAACTGGTTTCACGATGGCATAAAACCGATTTTTGGCCTTCTCGTCATTTTGTGTGTTCCCCCACCGCTGATGCTAACAGGGCCGGAAAGTTCTAGCCATTGACGGCTAACGCAAAACATGTCCCCATATCTACAATATCTGCTCTGTCTTTGCCAACCTCTGCTGGCTCCCTGTCCCAAACGTGTTACTCTTAAAGTCTTTCTCCTAGTTTTCAAATGCCTGCGTGGTCTCACCCCCCACCCCCCCACCCCCTTTCAGCTGAGTTGCCTGCTCCAGCTGCAAATCCCTGCTCCTCTGGTTTATTGCTCACTCCTGGCTCCCTCTATTCCGCCACTAGTGGCCATTCCTCCAGTCAATCCGCCCCCGCACTTTGGCCTGAGTATTTCCCGTGTCGGGCGGGCTCAGCGGGAGCCGGCGGGAGTGGTTGGAGAGCCGAGCGCTGCCCGCGATCGGTTCCGCACCCCGATTTCAACACGGGCGGGTCCATCCTGCGTGGACCGCGAGCGGTAGCACTGAGTGTGACCGGTGCGGGCGAGGGGGAGGGGGTGGGGGGGCGGGGGGCAGCAGAGGGAGAGCAGGCCTGGCGCGGATCTGCCTCGGGGAGATTGAAGCGCTTTTTGAAAAAAATGAACAAATACAATAAAAATTCAACGAAACATGTCCCCTGTGTGACTATGTCATATGAGAAGGGACATGTTTTTAATTTCAAAAGAAAGTTTTTATTTAGTTCCTAATAGCTTTAGGAAACCTCACCCTGCTCGTGGATGAGGTTTCCTAAAAGATGTAAAGGCCGCTTGGCCTATTCGCCTGCCCGGCAGCCGTTAGGTTGGACGGGCAGCATAAACTTCAACTTAATTACCTTGTTAATGGCCCTTAATAGGCCTTTCAATTATTGGCGGGCATGCAGCCCACTCTGCCCGACGTCATCGTGCATCATTTTACGTTCTGGCATGTCAGGCGCGTGCCCGCACGCCAAAGGTAAAATCCTGGCCTTTGAAACTCTCTGTCTAAACCCCTCTGTCTTTATGTCTCTGTTTCCGGACCCCCCCCCCCCCCTCCAGACTCTCCCACCCCTACTCCGGACCCACCCTCCAGACCTCCCGCCACCCACCCGACCTCCAGACCCCCCAACCCCCATCCCCCAACACACAACTCCCCCCTCTCCGACCTCCAGACGCCTCCACCCCCTGACATCCGGACCTCACCACCACACCCCCCCACCCCTCCTCCCCGACCTCTGGACATCCGGACCCCCCACCCCCTCCCCGACCATTTACCTATCCACTTACCTTAGACACTTGCCTTCCCCGGGCCTGTAACTCTCCTTGGCCCTTTAAACTTACCTGCTTTATGGCAGCTAGTGCTGTAAAAAAGGGGATGTGGCCTCCTTGAATACGCTGGATCTAGGCTGCGCTGGGGCCTGTGAGCATTCTTTGGATGCAGGCCCCAAGCAGCTCCGGTGAACGGAAGTGGCAACACCATTTTCAAACCAGGGAAGTAGGCATTTATTTTTTCTCATTTCTGCAGGCCAGTACTTTCCGACGTTAGTTGCAAGTTATGGCCCAATATCTCTGTCATTTCCTCCAAAACCTCTCCTTTTTTTCACTTGTCTGTTTATTTCCTCCTATTCTTTTCCAAATCCTTCCCGGCGCCCTCAACATCTTCTGGAATGCATGTCTGTCATCTTCTTCTGAGGGGCACAATAGAAATTCAATTTAGTAGCACCACCATTTCTGGTTCAAGGAGGTTTTGGATTTGAGTACCACACCAGGACTGTATCGTATAATCTTGGCTGAGACTCCAGTACAGAACAGAAGGAGAGTTGTACTTTTAGGGAAGCTGCCTTTCACACGACACAGTAAATTGAGGTACATACTGTGCCTGACTCAGTGGCTGTTAAAGATATCACTTGAAGGCGGCCAGTTGGGATTCCCCAGAACCCTGGCTGACATACCTCCATCATCCAAAAGCACCCAATAAAATGTAACTGCTCATTTATCTCACTGTTGTTTGTGCGATTTGTTGGTGAAGAATTACAGCAGCATTTGCCTGTGCAGCAATGGTCATTGCTTAATGACATTCTGAGGAGTTACATTAAAGGAAATCTTTCTTTTTAGCATCTAATTGGATAATACTAAGCAGATGAAAAGAACCAAAAATATCCTGTTGCTGATCATATTTGCATGAACTGGTTCTTCTTTTCCACTGTCTCTCCATTTATGCCAGCCTTCTAACTTGATCCTAAATGGAGAATGAGTGCATGGGCAACTGGATGCCTTGTGACATCCTTAAGCTGAAGTCTAGCCAGTGAGCCTGAGCAGACTTTTCAACACTGGCGAGAAGTACAGTTGATCCCAACTCTGTCCTCATGGACATGGTTTGCCAGGCAAGGCTGACAATTAGGACAGATCCAAGGCAATCATTCCTCTTGCTAGTCTGGAGGAGGTTGGGCGGTAAGTGTGGGGCAATGGCTGAGGGCAATTATAATGTCCCTCCTGTCATCTCAGCTTAATTGCCTGACTCAGCAGAGGCCTGGAATCAAATGTCGTGATGAGTTATGCTCTGCTTTGCCAACTGGGCCATAGGGAGGGGTATTACATTGAGTTAATTTTGTCAAACAATGTGGTCAGGACGTTCTGCTCCAGTGGTACTGGCAGGTCAGGAGTGAACATTGGAACATTCTGCTCTCCCAGCTTGTGTTTCAAGGATTTTGCTACCAGAAGGAGTAGCTGAGGTCAATCGCGTAGGCACATTTAAAGGGGAACTAGATGAAAATATTAGGGAGAAAGGAATAGAAGAATATACTGATACCATTAGATGAAAAGCAGCCAGAGGAGGCTTTGTGGAACATAAAGACCAGAATGGAACCATTGGGCCAAATGGTCTATTTCTATTTTGTAATTTCTACCTTTGATTTTCATTACTAATCAGAAAGCCAGTGGTTTTAAGAGGGAAAGGGAGGCAGAACTTGGCAATATGTGCCCAGAAAATTGAAGCAGCCAACCACATCATGCTAATGTATAAATTTTACTCTCCACAACGGTAGGAGCGTATGGGGTGTTATCTCATTCTTACTGTCCAGGTTCAACCTTTTCATTGGGCTGGATTTAATGGAGGTGACCGGAGTCACGCCTGCTGAGTGGAGAGCTGAAGGGAACCCTGCGTCATTTCCTTTGGGGAAGGCCAGCGGCATTAAGTGCCATTCAGGCTCTTCGCTGGACAGCAGCAGACGCTCCCCAGGATCAACTCCCGCCCACCGAGAGCTGCCAGCCAATCAGAGGCTGGCAGCTTTGTTGAATGGCAATGCCACTTGGGAGGCCGTGGCTGCTGCAGGTACGACACGCACCCAAGGCCCAGTATTGTCGCTCAGTCCCAGCCCACAGGTGCATGATGGTGGGAAGTGTGTAACAGGATGGGGGGGTCGCAGGAGAGGGGGTTGAGGGGATTGGCAGCAAGTGCAGTGGGGTGGTGCTCTCAGCAGGCCCCCCCCTCCTTCCCAACGCTGGGCCCCTTGATCAGGCGCTGAGTGCCTTTTAATGAGAGTCCTGCCATGGGATCCCACAAGCAACCCTGCACAGGTTTTCTTGGCATGCACCTTGCATGGCAAGCCCCCCACCCCCCCACCAACCCCCGAGCCTTCCTGTCACAGACTTAATCAGAGTGGTGGCAGGAAGGCAGCGGAGGTCCCACCCGCCACCCTCCTGCCTGATTAAATGACCCCCTGCCATCAAAATCCATAAGACCATAAGACATAGGAACAGAAATTAGGCCATTCGGCCCATCGAGTCTGCTCCGCCATTCAATCATGGCTGATGAGTTTCTCAACCCCATTCTCCCGCCTTCTCCCCGTAACCTTTGATCCCCTTACCAATCAAGAACCTATCTATCTCAGTCTTAAATACACTCAATGACCTGGTCTCCACAGCCTTCTGTGGCAATGAATTCCATAGATTCACCACTCTCTGGCTAAAGAAGTTTCTCCTCACCTCTGTTCTAAAAGGTCTTCCCTTTATTCTGAGGCTGTGCCCTCGGGTCCTAGTCTCCCCTACTAATGGAAACATCTTCCCCACATCCACTCTATCCAGGCCTTTCATTATTCTGTAAGTTTCAATCAGATCCCCCCTCATCCTTCTAAACTCCATCGAGTATAGACCCAGAGTCCTCAAACGTTCTTCATATGTTAAGCCCTTCATTCCTGGGATCATTCTCGTGAACCTCCTCTGGACCCTCTCCACGCCACGGGGAAAATCGCCACGGGGAAGGGCATCAAATTTCACCCACTAGCTTTTTGTCTGCAGTGAAGGTACTTTTATTTGCAAGAGTCACTCCCTGAACCCCACCTCACGCCTCTAACTGTATTTTCCAGTCCCTTGCCTCCAATTATTCATTTCCTGCCTCTTTTATTGCGATGTGATATTTTTCGATATTTCAACAAACCTTAATCTAAGTGTGAAGATTTGTCAGCCCAGAATTACCAGTTACACTGTCAAAAGATTGAGCTTGTGCACCTCTGTCATATTTTGTTCTTTCCATTACTGACTCGCGACCAAAGGCCACAAGGCTCATTTCAGACAGTCGAATTGTTAAATTTTCACAGTTGCATTTCATTTTCCATCGGATGCCGGAACTGAGAAACAATGACAGTAAATGACATATGAACAGTTTTGCATTGTATTGCTGGCTCTTGCTTGTGCTACATGTAATTGAATGCACACAGGTCAATTCCAGTTGCAGTCGTTAGGGCCTAGTGCTAAACCCATTTTATCTTTTTTAAAAATATTTTTTCTTCAGTTGTGAATGCCACTGGCAAGAGGAGCATTCATTGGCCATCCCTAATTTCCCTTGAGTGTGCCGTCTTCTTGAACCGCTGTAGTCCATCTGGTGTAGATACACCCACAGTGGCCTGGATTTTTCCTATGGTGGGCGGGCTGGGTGGGAACGGGCGGGCGGGGGAGGGGCCGCCATTTAAGGCCCGCCCATCATAACGCGCGGCCAGTAGCGCTACCTGTGCGGGCAGGGAGAGTCGGGGCCCGCGCTCTTTCGCACATGTGTGTGAAAGAGCACCGCAATCACCCTGAGGCACAGAGCTGCCTCAGGGAGATTGAATAGATTATAAAACATTTTAATAAGTGAAGTAAAAATTTATTTAAACATGTCCCCTCATGTGACAGTGTCACGTGAGCTGGGACGTGCTTGTGTGAAGTTGGGAAAATTTGTTTATTTATTTTCTAAAAGCTTCAGGAAACCTCATCCCGTCCGTGGATGAGGTTTCCTGAAAAACGTGAAGGCCGCTTGGGCTTTTCGCCTTTTCGCCAACGTTAAGGTTGGACAGGCAGCGTTCTAAGATATTTTAATTAATCCCTTAATTCACTTAATAGGCCCTTAACATTCCGGCGGGCACGCAGCCGACTCCGGCGCGCACCGATGATGTCGGGTCGCACGCCCGACATCATCGCGCATCATTTTACGCGTAGGCGTGTGGGGTCCGCCCCCGCATGCCGACCAGAAGATTCAGCCCCCGTGATTTTTTTACCTGTAGCACCTTTGCTACAACTGAGTGGCTTGCAATACTCTTTCAGAGGGCAGTTAAAAGCCAATCACATTACTGTGGATCTGGGGTCAGACGTAGGCCAGACCGGGTAAGGATGGCAGATTTCCTACCCTGAAGGACATTAGCGAACTTGATGGGTTTTTATGACAGTTTCATGATCGTTATCAATGAGGCTAGCACTTTATTCCAGATTTGTTTAATTAGTTTTATTTAAATACCTCCAGCTGCCATTCTGGGATATGAACTCATGTTGCCGGACATTAGTCCGGGCCTCTAGGTTACCAATCCAGCGACATTACCACTGTGCTTTTGTCCCCTTAAAAGCATGTTTGTGGAATTAGCTCCCTTACATTGTCAATCCTAGAGATTTATCCTAGCCAGTTTGTCCAGTGATTTATTTAGCTGATAAAAATTAAATAATAGAAAATTTGTCAATCCCATTTGAAACTTATGGGCAGAATTTTCACCATGGTGGGTGGGCGCGTGCCCGCCTGCCCGAGTGTGAAATGACGCGCGTTGACGTTGGGGGTGAGCGTCCCGATGTCAATGCGCATTCGCGCAATATTTCAGTTGGCGGATGTGCGCGGGAGACAGAGCTGCGTCCGCCATTAATTAAGAGGCCAGTTAAGGCCCTTGACACCCCAATTGTTGGTGATTTAACATTGCCCGTGCGATTTCTCACACGTCGCACGAGCAAAACAGGCAGGCGGGCAGGCCACAATTTGAAAAAAGCTCATCCACGGGCGGAATAAGATGGGTCAGCAGCATTGTCAATGTGAGTAGTGAGGAGTTTTGGAGATCATGTGCTGCTGGTTGCTCATTTGAACTGGACAGCTTCACCTCGGTTCAGAGCATCATTCTGAGCATTTCTAGGCTTCACTCCAGGACTCATTGGAGTCTTCCAGGCCCCCGGAGGATTCAGACTGTGTGGGCTCTTCCAGGTATCAGACAGCCTTCCATTACTCTGATAATGGGGATTGTGGTCTCCACTGGGGGCACCTCCTGTGAGGAGGAACAGAGGAGCAGAAGGGAGAGGAGGCCAGGTGTCCCAATGCAGCTTCCAGGGGAGGGACCTGTGGGAGGAGAGGCGCAGGCACAAGGAGGGCAGGGCCAGCAGGAAGTCCAAGATGGAAGGGGCCGCAGAAGACACCACTATACTGCTGCCAGGGTTTACAGGCGACGATGCAGCTACCTCAATATGTTTGAGGTGCAATGCCAAAGGAGGCTCCGCCTCTCCAGGGAGACCGTTAACTCCATTTGTCAGATGAATGGGCCTGAGATCAGCTCTGACTGTGGGTGGACACCCCATGCCAGTGGCTCTGAATGTCATGGTGGCCCTCAACTTCTATTCATCCGGCTCTTTCCAAGGCTCAGTGGGGGACCTGTGTGGAGTCTCCCAATTGGCTGTCCACAGTTGCGTCAAACTGGTGACAGAAGCTCTGTTCAGGCGTGCATTGACTTTCATTCATTTCTGCATGGACGATGCCAGCCAGGCTGAGCGAGCCAGATGCTGGGTTCCGCCATGTCCAGGGTGCCATCGACTGCACACATGTGGCTATCAAGGCGCCAGCGGGTGAGCCCGGTGCCTTCATCAACAGGAAGGGATTCCACTCCATGAACGTGCAGATAGTGTGTGATCACGAGATGCAGATTCTGCAAGTCTTTGCAAGGTACCCTGGCAGCTCCCATGATGCTTACATCCTGTGACACTCCCAGGTGCCGAGCTCCAGCCCAGCTGGATGGATGGCTGCTGGATGACAAGGGCTATCCTTTGAAAAGGTGGTTAATGACACCTCTCCGCCACCCAAGAACAGAGGCGGAGCAGCGGTACAACAGGAGCAATGCCTCCACAAGGGCGGTGATAGAGAGATGCGCTTCCGATGCCTGGACCGTTCAGGGGGTGTACTGCAATACACCCCCGAGCGGGTGTCACTGATAGTGGTTGCATGCTGCACTCTCCACAATCCGGCACTGGCAAGGGGGGACCCAGTGGAGGAAGAGGATGTTGCTGCAGCTCCACAGACAACAGATGATTGAGTCCAGAAGTGAGTCTGAAGATGAGCACGGTGAGGAGAACGCTGAGGGCCTGGAGGCAGACCTGGGTAACATCCAGGGAGGCAGGGACACCAGGGACGCCTTGATCCAAAGCTCCCTCAGCTAGGCTACCAAATACGAACCACCACCTCATGCCAGGGCTGCTGCCTCTACCCTAGATCCCAGAAAGGAGCATTTCCTTGGCCACCAAGATACACTCAGTGCCTGTGCATAAAGTTTCAAGAGACCCACATCCAGCATTAAATACTGGCCAATCCTGCACCTAGAGAACAAATGAAGCATACTCAGGCCAATAACACAAAATCAAATGACATTTAATGTTGGAACTCATAGATTCTTGAACTGAACAATAACTAGTGTGGTAGTCACACTATTAAAAAATGAAAAGAAAAATGGGGGAACAAAAGATCACCCATGACCAGCCCCTCTTGTGCTTAAGGTGCTTTAAACTTACATTTACGGGTGCTACGTCTAGATGTTCCCCCCTCTCTGCACCGGCATTGGAGACAGCCTGCTGACTCTGCTGTCCTGTTGGCCTTGATGACCTTGGCTGTTGTCCTCTGGTCAGTGGAGCCTGTACTGGCCCCACCTGGGAAGGATCAGCCAGTGCCACGGCTGGTATCTCCCCAGTCGCCGCAACATCATCAGATGCCACGGTCACTGGCAGACGGGCGGAGAAGCTGCTGCTGTCATCCTGGGCACCCTGAGGGGAGCCCACAGAGACAACAGGCAGCTCGTGTGCCAACGTGAGGTCGCTCTGGATCTCCCTGCTCACCACTGATGGATTGCCTGTGTATGGGCTTGCAGGTCGGAGCGCATCCCCAGGGACCCCTGATTCTCTCCCTGGAGCAGCATCTCCATGAGAGTTGCCACCCTCACCATGGAGGAGGCATTGCATTCGGCCATGAGGGTCAAGCTAGTGGTTGTGGTCCGCAGTGACTCCTCCAAAATGGAGACTATGGCATGCAAACCCTTATGGATCTCCGCCAGCTCCTCCCGCACACCTGCTGGACATCCAGCATCTCCAGAGGCCCATCATCAGCCTTCCACTGAGCAGCATCCTGGTCATCAGCAGTCCTCCGACTGCTGGCGCCCTGGGCACTCTTTGCCTCCACTTGCACCTTAAGCAAGTGTGAAGTGCCCTCACCAAGGTGCACCGAGATACTAACCGCTGAACTAATGCCCACCGAGGTGCTGGTATCTGTGCTGGTGCCTGCTTGAGAGAACAGGTGTGACGCAGGTGCGTGGGGAGCATGGTGGTCCTCTGGGGTCAGGGGTGGCCCTTCAGGGTCCTGAATGTGAACACCTGCTGGTGAACCTAAAAGGGAGAAGAAGAACGTGTCATTAGTTAAAGTCATCACACAGTCACTGTGCATGCCAGGCACCCTGGTGAGACAACGGAGATCTGCATCATGGGGTGCCCTCAATGGTCAACGGGGATCCCAGGCTCAAGGGTCACATCAATGAAGAGACTACACTAGAATGGTTGCACAAGCCGAAATTCTCACCTCAGTGCCCTGCACTCTTATCTTCGTCTGACACCCCAACCTCATTGTGGCCGCTTGACCGAGGTGCATGGTGCCTCTCAAGCTCTAAGGCCTCCTGCTCATAGCGGGAAAGGATGAGGAGGTGTGGGGGTCCCCCGCCAGTCTGCGATCTCTCAATACTGTTATGGGATGTCTCCTCCTGAAAGGAAAGTGGAGCATTGATTAGTCCACTCTCTACCTGCAGCGCCATTGCAGCCTGACCAACCTCAGCTGAGGAACACCTCGCAGGGCACATCCGAGTCGTGGCCCTCGAGCCACAAGGCACTCAGTCCAAGCAGCCATGGCTCACGCCCTTGGCCAGCTTCGGCGTCATTGACAGTTGGCACTCAGACTCCAGCATCCCTGAGGTCCACGGGGGATGGCCAGCCCAAAATACTTCAGCACACTGGCCCATGCCAACATGTACTCACCCTTCCTGAGCAAAGCAGGTCATTGAAACACTTCCGGTACTGCACCCAGGTGCGCCGCACCACATCATGGCTGTTCACCCGGGCTGCCACCTCCTCCCGTGCCATCTTGTTGAGGCGCTGTGACCTCCTCCTCCCACCTCGTCGGGGAAATGTGGGGCAGACTGCCCCACTGACCTCACCTCCCGCATGGGTTCACCTTCCTGGGTGGCAGCCATGTCGCTGCTGCAACTCCAATGCAGGCAGCCTCCCTGGGGTTGCCCGCGCCACTTTCGAATCGGCCACCAGGTCGCCATTGGACCCGGCGGACAACAGGCCCCCGCATCCCACCCCCCCGCCCCTTCTCGGAGGTTCTCCAGCTGGCGTGAAATCACCCTCCCGCATTGATCGCGGTCGGCGGTTGGCTTTCTGACCACCACCGCCTGCCCCAGCCGAGCCCTCCCGCCGAGGTCAAAATTCTGCCCTATGTAACCTTTGCTAAAATTATTAACCTCTTATTATTTTAAAAGGAGTGCTGATTGAAAGATTATTTTGGTAACTTCAGAGCAGGCAAGTATTCACTCAGCAATTGCAGAAAAAAAGAACCAAAAATATCCTGTTGTTGATCCTGCCATTATGGAACCTTATTATTTTTCTTCCCAGTCCTCACTGACTTTAGTGAAAGGAAGTGGGTGGTGGCAGTGATGACTATAATTGCAACACTGCGAGGGGCAGATTTTTATTGATTCACGGGCTATGGGCTTCGCTGACTAGGCCAGCATTTATTACCCTTGAGAAGGTAGTGATGAGTTGCCTTCTTGAACTGCTGCACTCCAAATGGTGTAGGTACATCCACGGTGCTGTTAGGAAGGGAGTTCCAATATTTTGACCCAGCGACAGTGAAGGAATGGCGATATATTTCCAAGTCAGGATGGTGAATGCCTTGGCGGGGAACTTCCAGGTGGTGGTGTTCCCATCTATCTGCTGCCCTTGTCCTTCTAGATGGTAGTGATCATGGGGTTGGAAGGTATAAGCCTTGGTGAATTCCTGCAGTGCATCTTGTAGATGGTACACACTGTTGCTACTGTGCATCGGTAGTGGAGAGAGTGAATGTTTGTGAATGTGGTGCCAATCAAGCGGGCTGCTTTGTCCTGGAGGGTGTAAAGCTTCTTGAGTGTTGTGGGAGCTGCACTCATCCAGGCAAGTGGGGAGTATTCCATCACAGTCCTGACTTGTGTCTTGTAGATAGTGGACAGGCCTTGGGGAGTCAGGAGGTGAGTTACTCATTGCAGGATTCCTAGCCTCTGACTTGCTCTTGTAGCCACAGTATTTATGTGGCTAGTCCAGTTTAGTTTCTGGTCAATGGTAACCCCCATGATGTTGATAATGGGGAATTCAGTGATGGTAATACCATTGAATGTCAAGGGGTGATTGTTAGATTCTCTATTGTTGGAGATGATCATTACCTGGCACTTGTGTGGTGCAAATGTTACTTGCCACTTGTCAGCCCAAGCCTGGATATTGCCCAAGTCTAGTTGCACTAGGACATGGACTACTTCAAAATTCTCACAGACATGAGAATGAAGGTCAGTGCCACTTGAAAGGGAACATCTCAAGCAAGAAAATTGAACTGAGGATGGCAGCTCATAAACTAGCGATGCAGAGTAAGACTTGTTGCCCATAAGGAGCCTGTGAAAATTGGAGGGCTGTCACTGTATATTTATTCACAATGCCAGGTGCATCCTCCACTACATACTTTCAAACTCTCTCTCCAAGCCTATCTGTTTTGTTATGTCTCTTCTTTCATGCCTGGGGATGACATAATAAATGGGAGTGGAACCTTGGGTAAAATTGGGCTCAAAATGGGTGCAATGGGCACAATAATTTTCCCTCCTGCTCTAATCCCCTCCCTTTCCGGCCATCAATGGTGAGGCAAGTGCTTTGACGCTTATGCCCCCCAAATCTGTGAGATGCCTCTGGAGATGCCAGCAGTGCATCTAAAGAATAGTACAGAGGCCTGAGGCCCAGTGCCCAATCTGGGATCAAAAATAACTGATTTTGTGGGTAAATTTTAGAATCCTAGAATGATTAGAGCACAGCGGTAAACCATTTGACCCCCATTGAGTCCCCACCTGCTCCCTGGAAGAACAATTCATCTACACCCACTCATCTGCCCTTTTCCTGTAACCCTGCAAAATTTTACCTTCAGCAGCTTATCCAAGCCGCAAAAGGCTGAAGCAATGAAATGAGACTGTCACAATATGAGGAATGAAAAAAAATCAGAACATTTTCAGAGCATTAAAAGACAAAAGATGTCTTTTCCAAGGCCAAAGCAGCACTGGATGAAGAAAGGCTTGCATCAATTAAGGGAAAGGGAAGGAACGAGCATCCCATTGGGAAGTAGCTCACTACCCCCACCCCCCGCCATTCCCCCCTCCCCACCTGTGTACTCGAGTGAGGTAATTCCACATTTCTGCAGACGTGTGTGTACAGGCGACATCAGGAGGGCATCTTACGGGCACCCTCACCTCCCTGGTGCCCCTCCATAGGTCCTTTGACTGTTCCAAACATGTCAGAGACCTTCCTTGGATACCAATGAATGGAGGTGGGCACAAATAACACAATTAATAACAATCTGTGCAAACATTCAAGAAAGCCAACAGGGGATCAAAATCTAAAGACGATTCCAAAGTGTGTCCAGAATTGGCCAAAAGAGATTAACATTTATTTTCAAAATCTTCCCCTTTTTTGTTGCCTGGATGTCAGGTTTCCTGGGCGTGCTCTGGATTTTCTATCCAGCACAGTTGCCTGCTGTGGAATAGAAAAAGACATCCCACACTTCTGGTTAAGGTCATAAAGCTCTCACCTGCTTCAGGTGGGACTCTTCCAAAATCATACCCCAGGGTCAGCTGAACAGTTAAGTAGGGCCTGAATTTGGCAGAAATCAGGTGCATTTAAAAAAAAAATGAGCTCAGGTTTGTTATTGGAAACTAAAACAGGCCCCAGGTACTTTGATGATTGCAACAAAAGCAGAAGTTTTGTATCAAGTTGGTACAAGCGCAGGATTTAAACTCACTTCTTTATGTGAAAAGAAATCTTGTCCAATTAATAACCTACCGCTTAAAGCAGTAGGTGCAGGATTCTCTTTTGTAGCTTGTGTAAGCAGCATTGTTGTTTACTGTTGATGTGAATGGAGTTCCAGATATTCAAAGGAAAGAAATGCTTACTATACAACTGACTGGATTTTCAGAAGGGCAAATCTGCTCCCAGTGCAAAACCTTATTTATTCAGCACATTAACAGGCTCCTTGACGGATAAATGTTTGGAGCATTGGTGTATTCTGCAGAGTAAATTCTATTCACTCTATAAGTGTTTGAGATTCCTATTTATTCTTCAAAGTAAAGATTGTCTATTATGTGACTGAATAGATATCCTGTTTATTTGGTAGGATGAGGTTTTATCTCCAAGTCACATATTTTATTATGTAACCACATAGAGTTCTTGTTTATTACAGAAAGTACAAGTGAACATTATTTTGAACACAAATGATGAATGAGTAGACATCAGCATAAAATGGGGGAGGTGTAAGCAGCTCAGGATTCAGTTTCTACTTTTCCTGATTGTGGACACTGTTGAAATTTCAATTTAATTGACAAGTATGTTATCGTGGAATGGGGGTTATGGATTTTAAAAGAGGCTAGCCAAAGCTTAGTGGGCAGTGCTCTTGCCCCTGAGTCAAAAGGTTATTGGTTCAAGTCACTTGAGCACCATAATCTAGACTGACACTTCACTGCAGTACAGTACTGAGGGAATCCTTCACTGCGCCTTTAATCCAAGCCTCAGTAGCTAACTTCAGCGGCATCACAAAGTGACAATAGCAGGCATTGGAGGGCCTGTTGCAGTCTAGTGATTTCAACCACTTTAGGCAGAAAATATAAGATTTAAATTGCAAATGACCATCACACTGGCCATTATTAAATTTGATGCAAAGGGCCAACAGATGGTCAGTGTTGTTGTGGGTCAAATAATGTCAACTGTGTTGGTTGGTGTATTTCTGCCATTTGAGTATCATTTCAATACAACTGCCTGTAAATGTGCAGAAGCATTGAAGATTGTTGGTGGGAAATCCAATATGCAGGAATGAGACACAATGGCTCCCCATGCAATTACCCAAACTCATCTAGCCCAGTTGCATACAGATAAAGGGCAAAAGCGTCTGGTCCATGTTCCTCTAAACTTAAATAACAAAATTATCGTGCATTTTGATGGAGTAAATAAGGAGAAACTGGCTGGCGAGTTGGCAATCAGAGGACACAGATTTGAAGTAATTGACAAAGGAACCAGCGGAGAGTTAAGGAGAATATTTTTTATGCAGCAGTTTGATATGATCTAGAAGGGAAAAGTTTTCCTGGTGTCCTGCCCAACATTCATCTCTGAATCAAAAGCATCAAAAGACCATCAGATTTATCTGGTCATTATAACATTGCTGTTTGCAGAACAAACTGTGAGCTGATTGGCTGCTGCATTTCCTACACAACAATGGCGATGGCATTTTTAAACGACTGGGTTTGAAGCATTTTGGGACATCCTGTGGAATTGAAAAACACTACATGAATGGAAGCCTGTTTTCCCTTTCTGGTGTGGTACTCAGGTTGGTTGGAATTCAAATTCACTGTTGTTATTCATTATTGATTTTCAGGTCATGTAGAATGCTTCCCTGTTAATGACATCAACAGAGCAGTCAATGGCTGAGGAAATCCTATTGCAATGTTCAGGGCTACAGAGGGAAGGTAGGCCAGTGGCACTCAGTGAATTGCTCCTTCAGAGAGCAGGTGCAGGAATGATGGGCCAAATAGCTTCCTTCTGTGCTGGATCAATTCTGTGATTTTGTGATTCTGATTCTGTGGAGAATTTTCATTGGAGCAGAGAAATTAACATTTTCTGTAAATATTGTTTAATCGAAATATGAATTGATGATTTTCTTATATATGGGGTTACATTTCCAGAAATTAGATCTTTTTTACCATGTAGCAAAAAATGATTACATACATCACTAATTAAATCCACCCTTCTGCTTTGTGGCAATAATCAGCACAGGGTTAAGTTCTAATGGAATGAAAATATTAAATATTGTGAAACCAGTATAGCTTGAAGGAACGTTTAACTATTATTTAAACTATATTGCACTAAAACACTCATTTGCATTACATTAATCATAATGTATTGTTTTTTTTTTGATGATTGCAAATGGTGGTGAAGCCCTGTTATGCATTGCACTGAAGTTTGCTGGATAAAAGGGTGGATATTAGAAGGCTTTAATTTCCCTTCAATTGATTTACGTTGAAGTGATATCATTAGTTGTGAAATCTAGGCAGAAACTCTTTTTTTGCAAGCAAAAATTGCACATAATTTGTGTTGAAAAAAATCACTTAATTGTTAGAGGGCAATGTCATCATTTATGAGGGCAGAAATTTCCAGGCCTCACTGGATCGGGTTTATAGATTATATTCCCAATCTTCTTCTATTGTGCTTGTGTCCAGCAAGACCCTTTGTCACATGCGAAGCTTCACAATTTCTGCCAGATTGTGCTCACCATAGCTGGTGTCAATCTCTCTTCAAATGTTAGTGGTTCAGTGGTAGAACTTGTATATCTGATGCAGGAGGTTGAGAATTTAAACCCCAGTCCAGGACTTCAACATATAATCCAGGCTAACATTTTAGTGCAGTTATGAGAATGCCCTTCATCGTTGGAGGTGCTATTTTGATATTACGATGTTAAAGCCCAGTTCCTGGCTGACTACTCACGTTGGTGCAAAAGATCTTATGTCACTTTTTCCAAGTCCAATTCATTCATGGGATGTGAACTCCGCTGGCTAGGCCAGCATTCATTGCCCATCCCTAATTGCCCTTCAGAAGGTGGTGGTGAGCTGCCTTCTTGAACCGCTGCAGTCCATGTGGTGCAGGTACACCCACAGTGCTGTTAGGAAGGGAGTTCCAGGTTTTTGACCCAGCAACAGTGAAGGAACAGCGATATATTTCCAAGTAGGGATGGTGAGTGACTTGAAGGGGGACTTCCATTTTTTGGTGTTCCAAGTAACAATAGAAAGTTATCTCGGAATGGTGGCTAACATTCACCCCTCAAGCAGTACCAACAATAGTTGATTAGTTGCTGATTCGTTCTATGGCTACTTCAGGAAGATTCTTATGTGAAAATTGATTGCCTTGAGTTTGCCTAGGAAACAATAGTGAAACACTTCACAGATAGTCCAGAGGTGTTCTGAGGAGAACAACGATGTTATATAAATGCAAGTTCTTTAAAAAAAAAATCTATCAAGTTACTTAAAAAAGAATTTTAAATCAAAGTTCGGGTGAGAAATGCAGCCCATTCTAAATAGGAATGGTATTCTCTTTCAGGGCCTGGGCATTTGGTCCTCTTGCCCGACACTAATCTACTCCCCTGGCTCAGTTCTCTCTGCGGCTGGCGGGTTTCAGCACCAACCCAGTGAACAGCTCCTGGGCCCTGAGGCGGAACCTTTGGTCGCGGACGCTGTAGATGATGACATTCCAGCAACTGTTGGAGGTTAGGATCCAAAAGGCGTAGTAGGAGAATCTGCACCACTGGTAGCCCAGCACATGTCCCACCACTAACACGGCGATAGGGCTGAACGAGGCGAAGAAGGCGACAGTCACGATGCCGATGGTCTTGGCTGCAGCGATGTCTGGAAAGCTGACGTGCGGTTGGGCGGCGGCGGTGGGCTGAGACCTGCGTTCAGACTCAGCTAACCTTTTCCTCGCTTTGCAGTACCGGCGGATGGCCAAGAAGGTCAGGACGTTGATGACCACTGTGCCTCCCAGGAGGAAGAAGTCGAAGGCGGGGAAGAGGAGCATGATCTTCCAACCCGAGGTCTGGGGCTGGTTGCTGAATGTGTAGGTGCACATCTTACTGCAAGGGCTGTACTCCAGGGCGATGCCATCCCTGGAAACCATGGGCACCACGGCCAGGAAGAAACTGAGAGCCCAAGAGAGGGCGATCAGGGAGCATGTCCTCCTCTTGGTGATGAAAAGCTTCTTGTGCAAGGGTTTCAGCACTGCAATGCTCCTCTCGATGGACAGCAGGAAGATGGTGGTGATGGAGACGAAAGTGCAGCCGGCAAACAGGGGTCCGGTCAGCAGACAAGGCTGGAAGATGGGCATGGGGCCGCCAGGCTGGGACGTCCCGCCAGGGACCCCGCTAACAGCCAAGGTGACCTGATTGTAAACAGAGTAAGGGACCACCAGGACCCCCACGCTGAGATCCGCCAGGGCCAGGGAAGCTTTGAGATAACCTTGAGAAGTTCGGAAACCCTTGGAACCCAGGAACACAACCAGACTCAGAACATTGCCTACAATTATAGCGAGAGCTAGTAGGATCATAAAGGAAGTGGTGACTGAGTCTTCTACTGAATATTGACTGCAACCACCTGGTTCACTCTGGTTAGGTGTTGCCGACATGATGTTCCTTGTGCTTGATCCTAGCTGTGTGGAATTAGATTAATGTTGTATCTTTATTATTTGGGCTCCATCAGTCTCTTTTTCTTGGTGTAGAAAGTTGCTCTGGTGAGGGAGGAGTTGAGAATTCTCACAGGGTTTCTCGAGTCCCCTCTGCTGAAGAGATGAAAAACATATCAAATGCCTGAGAGTAGCACTCTTGATATAAATTCCCCCACCCTACCCACTACTTCCTTGCCCCCACCCACTTTATAAAGTTGCAACCCCCCACTCTTCAAAATAGTACATGACACTGGGAAAGGGGAGTCAGTCCATTCCATGCAGGTGGGGAGACCCAATTACTAAAAGTTTCTGAGGGACCCAGGACCATCATTAACCACAGTCTGAATAAAGGGGATTTAGCTGTCTGTTTCTATGTTACCTTCTTCACCAGGGTTACAGTCAATAAAATGCGGACTACATGGAATGTGTAGTATAGAAAGAGACCATTCGGCCGAAAGGGTCCATGCTGGTGTTCATGCTCCCTTGGAGCCTCCTCTCAACCCTACAACATATAACCCTATTCTTCTAATTCTTTTCTCGTGTGTTTATCCAGCTTCTCCTTAAATGCATCTATACGATTCGCCTCAGCTGCTTCTTGTGATAAGAGTTTCACATTCTAACCACAGGTATTAATTAACAATGTTAGGACAGTTTCCACACAGATCTGTTATTGTTTCAATGTTTGTCTTCGAAATAACGAATGCCTTAAATTAGTTAAGCAAGAGTGGTATTTGGTGGGGCTAATCCTCATCCTAGTCTAACCCAAACCCAATCCTATTCTAAAAGAACTGTTATTTGTCACAGTTAATAACTAACTTGCACCCGGGAGCGCTGTTGTGCTAAGAAGTTAATAAACATCTCTGCAAACTGCAGGCGACTGAATCCTGGACAGCCTTCACTCCCCCCAAAACACGATTTCAAAGCAGTTGCAAAGGAAAACGATGGAATTTAAAACCAGTGACCTCACCTGGATCACAGAGCACCCACCCGAAGTTTCGATTCTCCACGGTCGTCTTTTTCGTTAAATGTTGGAGGCTTTCAGGAATCACGGGGTCTCCGGTGTGCTTGGAACACAAGCGTCTGACCGAAAGAAAGATGAAGCGTCCCTTCGCCCCCACCCCCCCCCCCTCGCTGTGAATAAAACATCGGGGAAAATGTGCTCTGGGGAATGTGTCGATTTGCTCATCCCTCCTCCGTCCGGGTCCCGAAGTTACATTACAGCATTGACAGTTCTGTTATCACAGAATAACCGGTTGAAGGATCAGATGATCAGAAGATGCATCATTACAGCCCACACACTTTATGACCAAAAAAAAACAGGAGGTGAAGCTTCTCAACCTGTTACGTCTAAAGCTACCATAGAATAATTGCAACGTAACATTATTGTATCAGATACCAAAATGGGATTTATTTCCCAACTGATCCGTATAAGCCACGGTCTCTCAAGCTAAGTAACATTTTGTTTGGGCTAATGTATTATTAAGGGGTTTGAAGTGTAACAATAATTAGCATCATTTGCACAAGGTGGTAGATTGAAGACACAGTGGCAAACCACCACAGTCGCCATCCTGTTACCAACATGTGAAAATGATGGTCAGGGAATGACCAGCTGGCTTATCAAGCCTGACCCAGACTCACGATGGCTGGAGCATTGTGACAAGACACTTCCTACCCCTCGACATCACCCCTCCTCCTCCCACTAGTTAAACAAACATTTTTCTTGATATGTGGACAATAGGTCATCTCCTGTACAAAAGCAAAATCCTGTTGGAAGTCTGAAACAAAATCAGAAAGTGCTAGAAATACTCAACGGGTCCAGCAGCTTCTGTGGAGAGAAACAGGAGTTAACGGGCTGGATTTTCGTTAAAGGGTTTGGATTCAGATGCTGGGGTGAATTCTGGTTGGGGGCTGTATCGACCCCAAGCCAGTTAGTGAAGCACGAAACTAGACACTAATACTCATCTTGACAATGGGTTTATTCCCAGAATGCAGCGTTACATATGTTTGCTCCCTACCTACCAACAACCTAGTGTCCCAGCAGTCTCTCTTTATACTCTTTTGAGTATGAATTTAAACAAATGGTCAAATTAACAAATTAACAGTTTAAATTAGAGCGATAGCCCCTAAGGGGCACCATAACTAAGGAAAAAATTTAAAGGAACCTTACCAAATTAACTCAAAATGTGGTTTTTGGGGGCTGATGATGGACGCCAGCCCCCTGCGGTGCCCATGGGTTATCGAAGGCCTCAAGTGCACCAGTGGACACTACGTGCTCCCTCTCCAGGGACTCCATTAATGGCCAGCTTGGCCATCCCAGGAGCAGGCTTACAAAGAGGCCCTCCTCCCTGCCCGCATCCCTCCATACCAAGTGGCCAAAGATCAGGAGTGTGGGGCTGAAGTGCAGCCAGAACGTGAGCAGCCCCTTCAAAAAACTAAAGAGGGGCTGCAGCCTCATGCACTCTGTGTAAGCATGGAACACAGACTCCATGAGCCACAGAAAACAGTCTCTATTTATACTCTTTTGAGCTTATCAAATAAACAAAATGGTCAAATTAACAAGCTAACAAAGCAATTTAAAGTACTAGCCCCTAAGGGGCTCTGTAATGAAGGAAAAAAATTCAAAAGAAATTGAGCAAATATAATTAGAATGTTATTTTGGGGGCCAGCAATGCACCCCAGCCCCCGGAGTGCCCACCAGTCACGGAAGGCCTCAATCGTGCCAGAGGACACTGTGTGCTCCCTCTCCAAGGACACCCAGCTGTGAACATAGTCACAGAAGAAGGGACGACCCCCTTGAGCGCCTGCTGCCTGGACCTGTTAATCGCCAGCTTGGCCATGCCCAGGAGCGGCCTTACAAGGAAGCCCTTCTTCCTGCCCGCCCCCTCTGCACCAGGTGGCCAAAGAGGCAGGAGTGTGGGACTGAAGTGCAGCCAAAATTTAAGTAGCAGCTCCCACAAACAGATAAAGAGGGGCTGCAGCCTTGTGCACCATATGTAAGCACGGGACAGGGACTTCTCAAGGCCACCGAAATCAGGCTTTCTTTATAAGTGCTCTAAGTACTTAATTAAACAAAGCCTTCACCTGTGTATCTTAACAATATAATAAACATAACATTGATATTGGGAACCTGGTGATGCCACACAACAGGACCTTGGAAGTGATTATTGAGGAGGTGGCCAATTAAGTGGCTGGAAGGTCAATAGGAGGCCTCCTGACAGTGAAAGATTAGAAGCTCAACTGATATAGGTCGGTGAAAGAAAGGGCGCCTCATGATGGAGGCACCTTCTGAAGACCTTTTATAAATTTATAAATATAAAGAGGCCGCAGCTGCCAGGCATCATCGTGGTGGGGCAACACCCTCCACTAGACAACCAGCAGGTGCTGCTGTGGCTTTATGGCTATGGCAGATGGAGAGGAGGGGGAATATCCTTGCAGAATGGTGTGCTGGTCCCCGATCTGCTGCTAGGAAGGCCCCTCCAACCATCGACTGTGTTTCAGCCTCAACAAGAAGCCTGCATGCTGATTGGAATATTCTAGTCGGCATTAGCAGAATGGACTTAATAGGTCCTTTAGGTTGGACACCCACCGTTTGCAGGCAGCTAATCATCACCCCATCTCTCCCTCCCCCAATCCAGCCTGTTCCAAAATAGCCTGGAGGTGGCAACTTTCTGGCAACTGGCATGCTGGAGGCAGCGGGAAATTGCTGCCCCCCACCCCCCACCACCCCCGCATGGGGCCCTGCCTCTGCAGACAAGTTAAAATTCAGCCCAATGTTTCAGGTTGATCACTTTTCTTCAGAATTGCACTTCCCTTGTTGTCCTGGCAGCACTCAGAGTCAACCATGTAGGGTGGGCTGGGGTCACATATGAGTCAGAACAGGGAAGCGTGGTCAATTCCCTTCTCTGAAAGGCATTAGTGAGCCGGTTGTCCCTTTGTCCCTTTATGCAATGTACTTTTGTGAAAGTGAAAAAAGAACATGCCCCACCTTAATGAAAAGCATAGGCTTGGGGTAATTTTGACTTTGGCCAGGATTTTCCGGCTCCACTTTGGCGGGACATGCCGCAGGGAATGCGATGGGCCTGCCAAAAATCCATTGACTTTCGGTGGGACGGGAAGGTCCCAGAGGCAGGCTGGGCTGGAAAATTGCAGCCTTTGTGTCAATGGGCTTTGGAATTAGAAATCTGGAGGAATGCAAACCAGGATGTCAATTCACCCTCACCCATTTCACATTATCACACTGTCAAAATTATCCTATTTATCTCTAGGATCTGAGTTCAAACTGAGTTAAACTAATGGGATATATAATAAAGTTCCTTTACTTGGTAGCTGTAAGGATCCTGTGTGAAATGAATTCTGGATAGTTGCAGATAACTCCTAGTGGGCATGACTTCAGTGTGGTCATGGCAGAAACCTTCCAATACCTCTGCACCAAGGAGCGTTAAATTCCCTGGGGTAAATCTTTGCCTTCAATGCATGGATGCTAATCCAGCAGAGTGGATTGCTCGCCCTTCATAAAGACCTATGTGATTTCTGTTCCATTGATCCATTCCATCCATACAATGATGACCAACATATACCCCAAAGTCTCATTCAGGGAGGCCACTGGATAGCGACTGTCAAGTGTTGGAAAGCATTGCTGTAAATGGGTACTCTCCTGAGTTTGGAGTTGAGGAGACAAGTTTATTCTGTATCTAGCTACACTGTACCTGGGCACCCAATGCTGTTGTTGCCTGTCCATAAAATAAGTGTTGCAACACTAACTGGTCTCACCCCTCTCAAAACAAAATACACAAAGGGTGTTCAATTACCCAACATGCAAATCCAATATATGTATTGCTGAAAAGAGAGGCATGTTGTCGAAGCTTTTTACCTTGCGCTCATCAGGACAAACACAAGAATGCCAAATTTCAAATGATCACAGCAATTTATACTACAGGAGAAAAGGGTTGGTTGGCAAGTCGACTCTTGAGATTTTACTCGTGGCAGGGGAGGCCCACACCGTTGGGAAGCCTGCCTCATTTAGCTGCACGAGCTGGTGTCAGGCAAGAGAGGAGAACCGACTTTGTGGACATTTTGGGCCCGTTGGATGCGCACACCCCCAGGTGATCCCCCCTTTAACTCTTCCTCCTGGCCTCTTGAACTCAACCCCTCACCCCCACCCCCTTGCCGCGGCCAGACCAGCAGGGCTCCTTAGCGTGGTAGGACTGCCTGTTGACCTAATAGTTGTCAACACTCCCTAAATTATTAACTTTGCATCATGCAGATGTGAAAAATCTATGAAAAGGGCAGGACAGGAAAGATATTAAAGGTGGCTTTGATCATGTTGAAGACAAGATCTGGCTCCATTGTGCAGTCCTGAATGATATGTCAATTCTATGCCATTTCATAGCTTTTGAATAATCCTGTCTAGATTGAACACAAAGCTAAACTGTAATGATGTGCTGAACATTGATTTAAAGTAGAAAATAAATAGAATTATTTACAAACAGCCAAATTAATTCTGAGTCACTTAATATGAAGCAAAAGTTCAAAAGCAATTCTCTCCTCATTCACTTTGTCAACCTCTGGGGAGGCAGTAAGTGAATTAATTGTTATTACTGGAATAGAATATTTTTTAGCCCCAGTCTCACTGAGAGTGAATGTTACTGCATGTTAAAGGCCAACCTTTCCAGGATGAGCACAACTCAATAGTTATACATAACCCCTGGGTATAGATCTGCTTATTGATAGGGATTATAAGTGCTTTCTTGTTCATTTACTTCAGTGTAATGTCCGAGAAACTCTCAAGTGGGAATGGTAATGTAATTTCAGCTTTTATTTCAGATCTGTGGAGCATTCTCTCCGAGTATAACATTCAACATGAAAAGAGACCTTAGTGTCTATTTGCTGATGTTCTTGCTCCAACAGGTGCAAGTGTGGTGTTCAATTACACAAAATGCAAGTAAAATGTATTTCCTCCAGCAGCACACAGTACCAATTGTTCATGAATATTAAAGCAAATGTGTTGTATTTGAATGAAAACAAGGGTCTGTGCAGAAAAAGCAGGACAAATCCAACCCAGCCAATTACCGCCCCATCAGTCTACTCTCATTCATTAGCAAAGTGATGGAAGATGTCACGACAGTGCCATCAAGCAGCACTTACACAATAATAACCTACTTCCTGATGCTAAGTTTGGGTTCCGCCAGGGCCTCTCAGCTCCTGACCTCATTACAGCCTTGCTCCAAACTTGGACAAAAGAGCTGAAAACAAGAGCTGGAATCTATTGTTAAGGAAGTCTTAACAATCCACTTAGAAAAGCATTGTATGATTAGAACAGGTCAGCATGGTTTTACTAAAGGGAATCCTGTTCGACAAATGTATTAGAGTTTTTTGAGGATGTAGCTAGTAGGGTAGATAAAGGGGAACCCGTAGATGTGGTACCTGTAGTATACCTGGTTCCAAAAGCCATTCGATGAGGTGGCACACAAAAGGTTAATAGGTAAGATGAGGGCTCATGGAATTGGGGGTAATATGTTAGCATGGATAGAGGATTGGTTAACAGACAGGAAGCAGAGAATGGGCATTAACAGAGCATTTTCAAGTTGTCAGGCAGTGAATAGTGGAGTTCTGCAAGTATCAGTTCTGGAGCCTCAGCTATGTACAATCTATATTAATGACTTAGATGAAGAGACACAGAGTAATGTATCTAAATTTGCAGAAGATACAAAGCTAGGTGGAAAGGTATGCTGTGGGGAGGCTGCAAAGAGAAATGGATAGGTTAAGTGAGTGAGCAACAAGATGGCAGATGGAATATAATGTAAGGAATTGTGAAATTATTCACTTTGGTCGTCGGAATAGAAAAACAGAATATTTTTAAAAGGTGAGAAACTTGTAAGTGTTGATGTTCAGAGAGTTGGGTGTGCTCGTACAAAGAACACAGAAAGTTAGCATGCAGATAAGCAAACAATTAGGAAGGAAAATGGCATGTTAGCCTTTATTGCAAGGGGATTAGAGTACAGAAAATGAAGAAGTCCTGCTACAGTTGTACAGGATTTTGGTAAGACCACATCTGGAGTACTGCATGCAGTTTTAGTCTCTGCATTTAAGAAATATACTTAACATTGGAGGCGTAAAGCAAAGATTCACTCAATTGGTCCTTGGGAGGAGGGTGTTGTCCTATGATGAGGCTGAGTAAATTGGGCCTATATTTTACGGAGTTTAGAAAAATGAGAGGTGACCTCATTGAAACATACAAGGCTCTGAAGGGGTTTGATAGGGTAGACATTGAAAGATTGTTTCTGCTGGTCTGGGGATCTAAAACATGAGGGCACAGTCGGAGGGTAAGGGGCTGATCATTTAGGACTGAGATAAGGAGAAATTACTTCACTCAAACAGTTGTGAATCTTTGGAATTCTCTACCCCAGAGGGATGTGGATTCTCCATCGTTGAATATTTTTAAGGCTGCGATAAACAGATTTTGGTCTCTCAGAGAATCAAGGGATATAGGAAGCAGGCAGGAAAGTGGAGTTGAAACCCAAGATTAGCCATGATCATGTTGAGTGACAGAACAGGCTCAATACACTATGCGGTCTACTTCTGCTCCTATTTCTTGTGTTCTTTTTCACATTTTGAAACTTGTTGAGGAACTCAGTATTTGCAAGCATTACCTCAAATCCAGCCCTTTATATTCAGGCTGTCTTCTCAACCAGATGGGAAAATGGCATGAGATCTGTCACAGCATTGCTGCTGCATCTTTGCCTGGTGTATGCTGCAAACTTTGCTGAATCAGCACCAAGGAATATCATGACGACAGCAAAAAAAATCACAGGGGCTGAAAATTCCTTTTGTACACTCAGCGTTGCAGAATTGTTAACCTGTATATGCTTGCCATTTTACTGCACTGCTACATAGAGGAAGTCCTCTGCTATGGCTGTCATCACCTCACAATCACTGTCCCAAATTGGGGCCATTATAACAATGACTCGCATTTTTTTATTATTCCTTCTTAGGATGGGGGCATTGCTGGTTAGGCCAGCATTTATTGCCCATCCCTAATTGCCCTTGAGAACTGAATGGCTTGCTAGGCCAATTCAGAGTCAACCACATTGCTGTGGGTCTGGAGTCACATGTAGGCCAGACCAGGTAAGGACAGCAGATTTCTAAAGAGCATCAGAGTCCCAAAAGATGTTTTAAACAACAATCGACAAAGGTTTCATGGTTATTTAATTCCAGATATTTTTTTGAATTCAAATTTCACCATCTGCCATGGTGGAATTCAAACCCTGGTCCCCAGAGCATTACCCTGGGTCTTCGGATTATTCGTCCAGTGACAATACCACTACGCCACCGCCTCCCTCAATTTATATAGCGCCTTTAAAGTAGTAAATGTCTGAAGTTGCTTCACAGGAGCATCGTCAGACAGAATTTGACACCAAGTCACTGTCGCTGGGTCAAAATCCTGGAACTCCCTTCCTAACAGCACTGTGGGTGTACCTACACCACAGGGACTGCAGCGGTTTAAGAAGACAGCTCACCACCACCTTCTCAAGGGCAACTAGGGATGGGCAATAAATGCTGGCCCAGCCAGCGAAGCCCACATCCTGTGAATGAATATAAAAAAAGATATTTTTTACTGTTGACCAAAAGCTTTATCAAAGAGTTAGGTTTTAAAGAACGTCTTAAAGAAAGAAAGAGAAGAAGATAGGTGGAGAAGTTTGGGGATGGGATTCCAGAGCTTAGGGCCTAAGCAGACGAAAGCACGGCTGCCAATGGGTAAGCAAGTCAGGGATGTGCAAAAGACCAGAACTGGAGGAGCAACACATCGGAGAGTTGCAGAGCTGGAGGGGAGTACAGAGATAGGGAGGGGCGAGGCTGTGGGGGGATTTGAAAACAAGGATGAAAGTTTTGAAAATTGAGGCATTGCCAAACCAGGAGTCAATTACAGCTGGCAGAAAGAGAAAAAGGTTTCAAAACATCACTAAAGAAGTAAAAGGAGCAGGGTGCTCATCCACTTTATCAGCAAGTCCCAAACCCTTACCCCCACCGCCTTACACTAAGGCTGATTTTCTTTCACTTTTGTAGATGTCTGAGAGATTTTGCGATTGTGTCTTTACTGCTGTCTTTATCACTGTCTGTTGGATACTACAATGGAAAACATGCTGTTAAGGTGTTCCGGCAATTTCTATTAAAAGGCAATCAGATTTCACTCAGACTTCCACATTTTCAAACAGAGAGCAAGATCCATTCAGAGAATTGGGAGACACAACTAATTGCACTTTACAAAAATAGATTGTAATGTTATGTTGCAGTTGTCCACGTACTTTGCATCGTCAAGAAGAAATATCATTTGCATTTCTCGGAAGCACTCTTAGTTATTTAGCTGCCTCGACTCGCATCAATTCAGAACAGCCTTCATCTTATGCAAGTTGCACATGGTCTGTTGGCCTAAATGTTCTTTCTGTGTCTCAAAAATTAAAAAAAAATCAGTTACTGGAAATCTGAAACTAACACTGAAAATTCTGAAAGTAGACGTCAGTTCTGTCAGAATTTGAA
This sequence comes from Cetorhinus maximus, assembly GCF_964194155.1. Classification (NCBI taxonomy): domain Eukaryota; kingdom Metazoa; phylum Chordata; class Chondrichthyes; order Lamniformes; family Cetorhinidae; genus Cetorhinus; species Cetorhinus maximus. Next base: position 11,922,868 of record NC_135891.1, read on the forward strand.
AAGAGGGATCAGTTCTATATGGTTGCATGCTTGATTTCCAAATCATTGTCTTTATGAAGGGTGCATACCTGAACTTCTTAACCTGCTAGCAGGGACCCAGAGGAGATGGCATAGTGGTATTGTCACTGGTCTAGTATTCCAGAGACCCGGGGCAATGCCCAGGTCTGAATCCCAAATGACCGGTGGTGACATTTGAATTCAATAAAAATCTAGAATTAAAGGTCTGATGATGACCATGACATGATTATTGTAAAAATCCATCCAGCTCACTAATGTCCTTTAGGGAAGGAAATCTGCTGTCCTTACCTGGTCTGGCCTATATGTGACTCCAGACCCACAGCAATGTGGTTGACTCTTAAAATGTCCTCTGAACAAGGGCAATTAGGTATGGGCAATGAATGTTGGCCTAGCCAGTGATGCCCACATCTGATTTCTAGTTATTCTTTCACAGTAGACTTAAACAGAATCAAAACTTCTCACTCTGGGAAAAGCTACATAAAGTTGTCCATGAGTAAAAACAGACCCAGGAATATAAATACAAATTTTGTCAAGCATCTGACCCTTGTGACTTGTTTAAAGTCATAGGGCAAAATTTTTGGCTTGGCAGGCGGGTGCGCGCCTGACCTGCTCGAGCGTGAAATGACGCGCGTTGACGTCGACCGTGTGTGCCAATGTCAACGCGCAGTCACGCAATAGTTCAGTCGGCGGGCGCGCACCGGAATTGGCAGCGCGCCCGCCAACAATTAAAAGGCTTGTTAAGGCCATTAAACAATCAATTAACTTAAATTTTTCACTGCCCGTCCAACCTTACGGTTGGCAGGCAGGCGAAAAGGCCAAGTGACCTTTGCATGTTTTTGGAAACCTCATCCACGAGTAGGATGTGGTTTCCAAAAGCAAATAAAAGTAAAATTACAAGTTTTAAAATTTAATTAATAACGGTTGGTGGTAGAGGCAGAAACTTTAAACTCTTTTAAAAAGTACCTGGATCTACACCTAAAGTGCTGTAAGCTCCAGGGCTATGGGCCGAGTGCAGGAAGGTGTGATTAGAAAGGGCACCTGGGTGTCCTTGGGCTAGCATGGACAAGATGGGCCGAATGGCCTCCTTCTGTGCTGTAATTTTTCTATGGTTCTATGCCCCTGCTCATGTGACAGTCACATGAGGGGACGTGTTTTATTATATTTTTCAAATCTTTATTTTTTTCTTAAAAAATGCTTCCTTTCCTTGAGGCAGCTCTGTGCCTCAGGGAGAATTTCAAGCTCTCACTTGCGCGCATGCACTAAGTTTGCGCTCACCCCAATGGCCCTCCACCCTCCCCTCCCTGCCGCACAGGCAGTGCTGAGCGCTGCTGCTCGCGTTTCACACTGGGCGGGCCTTAATTGGCCCACCAGCATGAAATCACGATCTGGCCCCCATCGTGGGCAGCAGTCGACTTCCCGTCTGCCCCCGCCTGCCCCTGCCTAGTCCGCCCACCAAGGGCAAAATTCTGCCCATAGACCATGAAAGCCTAATCGAGAACTGTTTTCTCCTGCGTTGAAAAAGTGGGTTTACATCTGAAGGGCTCAATGTTATTCAAGGAATAAACACTCCATTTCCATGAAATCTGCCTCTCATAATTTCAATATCTATCATCAAAGAAAATACCTTCTCAACTATATTCTTGTTCCATATCAAAGTCTTTGTTTAGGATTCAGGTTTTGTAGCTACATTATAGCTGCTCCTTCACTGAGCCTAGTTTGAGTGGTGGCAGGCCTGTTGGAGTTAGACTGTGTAGAAACTCTGGAGGGTATAGTCTGTTATCATCATCTTCATCTATAGAATCAACACTGATGTATTCTATTAATTCACTCGACAGCTTTTCTAAAACCTTTTCATTCAAGTCTAGTGAATCTTCATTTTTAGCACAAAGAATAGCTTTAGAATAATCAAGTTGTATCAAATAATTGCCCCTACCATTTTGCCACACTTTACTAATTCCATCACCTCATCCACCCCTCCCATGTTAACCCTCCCATTCCAACCCCATCCCATCCCAATCCATTTTCTCATGGCATCCCCATCCCTCACATCAATCCCATCGCATCGCTCATGGAACCAGACTACCAGTCAGGGTAGTTTGTTGTTTGAATCCCCTTACCTTTTGCTGTTTCTGTTTACAACCAAACACCCCCACTACCCTGCTACCACCAACCATTGGCAGCTGGATGGGTGTCACGTGTTCCAGCCCTCTGAGTACCCCATGTGCATCCACCTGTCCCAGGCACTGCCCACCAAATAAACCCACCAACAGATGCACCCCTTAAACTGACCGATCAAAACAGCACGGACAGACAAAAACTGAGTATTATTATTATAATACATTTTTTCTCTTGGCAGATGCTGACGAACCTGTTGCGTTTCTCCAGAAATTTCTGGCACTTTTCCCATTCATTACTTACGTCATATGCACCTCAGTGAGGGTTGAATATATCCAAATGCTATGTGTACAATTGAACAGTCAGGCACGCTTAACAATGAATCACCATGTATTTTTTCCCCATTCAGTTGTTAAAAAATGTCTGTTTTCCATTCAATTCTAATGCATTTTCTTATTGAACTGTTGATTATCACAGGAAGAGTGCTCTGGTTGCTAAGTATGTTAATATTGTAAATGTGTTCAAGGTTTATCTGGTCAATACTTTTTAGTGAAAGAGGAAGCAATGGGTTCACAAGGCATATTTATCATCTCATTGCATTTACTTGTTAAAGCTTCATGGGTGTGGCACATGCTGGAAAATTGAATGGTGTTTGGATTTATACAGCGCTTTATCACATAATAGTGCCCACCTGATGTTGTTCCATATGCTGCACACAAGCAAGTCTTTAATGTCAGCTTTGGCTCTTTGGATAGCACTGTTGCATTTGAGTCTGAGCCTGTTGGAGTTTTTTGAGGTTGTTACTAACAGAATTGATAAAGGGGTGGACATAGTACACTTGGATTTTCAGAAGGCTTTTGATAAAGCCCCCCACAGGAGGTTGGTTAGCAAAATTAAAGCATATAGGATAGGAGGCAATATACTGGCCTGGATTAAGGATTGGCCAACAGACAGGAAACAGAGAGTAGGAATGAACAGGTCATTCTTGCATTGGCAGGCTGTGACCAGTGGGGTACGGCAAGGATCAGTACTTGGGCCCCAGCTGTTCACAATATATATCAATGAGTGGGATGTGAGGACCAAATGTAATGTTTCCAAGTTCGTGGATAATACAAAGGTAGGTGGGAATGCGTGTTGAGGGGAAGATGCAAAACAGCTTCAAGAGGATTTGGACAGACTTAGTGAGTGGGCAAAAACATGGCAGATGGAATATAATGTGGAAAAATGTGACGTTATCCACTTTGGTAGGAGGAATGAATGTGCGGAGTACTTCTTACATGGTATGAGATTAGTAATTGTAGATGTACAAAGGGATCTGGGTGTCTTCATCAAGAAATCACTGAATGCTAACATGCAGGTGCAGCAAGCAATTAGGAAGGCTAATGTTATGTTCGCCTTTATCACAAGAGGATTTGAGTACAGGGCTGGCAAAGTCTTGCTTCAGTTGTGTAGAACCTTGGTTAGGCCACACCTGGAGTACTGTGTGCAGTTTTGGTCCCCTTACCTTAGGAAGGATATTATTGCCATAGAGGGAGCGCAACGAAGGTTCACCGGACTTGTTCAAGGGGATTGCGGGACTGTCTTTTGAAGAGAGGTTGGGGAAACTGGGCCTGTATTCTTTAGAGTTTTGAAGTATGAGAGGTGATCTCATTGAAACCCACAAAATACTTAAAGAGCTAGATAGGGTAGATGCAGGTAAGATGTTTGCCCTGGTTTGGGAGTCTAGAACCAGGGGACACAATTTTAAAATAATAGGGAAGTCACTTAGGACTGAGATGAGGAGAAAGTTTTTTACTCAGAGGCTTGTGAATCTTTGGAATTCTCTACTCAAAAGGGCTGTGGAATTATGAGAATGCTTACAGCAGAGATTGACAGAATTCCAAATATCAATGACATAAAGGGATACAGGGATAGTGTGGGAAAAAGGCATTGAAGTGGATTTTCTTTTATTCATTCATGGGATGTGGACATTGCTGGCTAGGCCAGCATTTATTGCCCATCCCTAATTGCCCTTGAGAAGGTGTCTTCTTGAACTGCTGCAGGCCATGTGGTGTAGGTACACCCACAATGCTGTTAGGGAGGGAGTTCTGGTATTTTGACCCAGTGACAGTGAAGGAATGGTGATATATTTCCAAATCAGGATGGTTAGTGGCTTGGAGGGGAACTTCCACATGCTGGTGTTCCCAAGTACCTGCTGCCCTTGTCCTTCTAGATAGTAGTGATTGTGGGGTTGGAAGGTGCTGCCTAAGGCGCCTCGGTGAGTTCCTGCAGTGCACCTTATAGATGGTACACACTGCTGCCACTGTGCGTTGGTGGTGGAGGGAGTGAAAGTGAATGTTTGTGGCTGGGGTGCCAATCAAGCGGGCTGCTTTGTCCTGGATAGTGTCAAGCTTCTTGAGTGCTGCTGGAGTTGCACTCGTCCAGGCAAGTCAACAGTATTCCATCACACTTCTGACTTGTGCCTTGTAGATGGTGGACAGGCTTTGGGGAGTCAGGAAGTGAGTTACTCACCACTGGATTCCTAGCCTCTGACCTGCTCTTGTAGCCACAGTATTTATATGGCTAGTTCAGTTCAGTTTCTGGTCAATGGTAACCTTCAGAATGTTGTTAGTGGGAGAGTCAGCGATGGTAATGCCATTGAATGTCAAGGGGCGATGGTTGGATTCTCTCTTGTTGGAGATGGTCATTGCTTGGCACTTGTATGACATGAATGTTACTTGCCAATTGTCAGCCCAAACCTGAATATTGTCCAGGTCTTGCTGAATTTTGATCAACCATGATTGTACTGAACGGTGGGGCAGGCTTGATGGGCTGAATGGCCTACTCCTGCTCCTATGTTCTATGTCCTACAAGTCAGAAAATTGTGGGTTCAAGTCCTACTCCAGAAACATGCAGTGCAAAATCAATGCTAACACTTCACTAATACTGAGGAAGTGCTGCACTGTTGCGAGTGTCCTCTTTCAGATGAGTAGTTGAACTGAAGCCCTCTCAGATGGACATAAAAGATTCCACGGCACTATTTCAAAGAAGTGCAGGGGAATTCTCCATGTTGCCCTTGACAATATTCATCGCTTCAGCAACACGGATTATTTGGTCATCATTGCATTGCTCTTTGAGGGATCTTGCTGTATGCAAATTGGCTGTTGCGTTTTCGGTGCACCAGTGACTTTACCTCAAAAGTACTTCATTGGTTGTAAAGTGCTTTAAGATATCTGATGGTCATGAAAAGTGCTTTATAAATGCAAGTTTTTTTCTTTTTTTCTATTCTTATTCCCAAGAGCAATAAAATGATAATCTCACTATCTAGATCTTTGTGAAGATGTTCACAATGTCAAAACACTTCTAACCCCTCTCCCACATATTTGAAAATTATGTTCATACATGTATCTCCAGCCTGAAGCTGACATCTAACATCACTGCAGTAGTTGCCTTGTTATTTTGATTACATGGAATTGAAATACTACCAATCGTTAGAAAATGCAGCAGAATTCTAATGGTGCTGTTAAATATTTACCTCCTTCATATGTGGGATTGTTGTTTTTTTTTATTCTTTCATGGGATGTGGGTGTCGCATTTGTTGCCCGTTGTTATGATGTGGCAGATGATGTGTGCCAGGTGGACCAAATCCACAAGGCAAACTTGGTCGTGCTATCACAACAATTTTGTAAATTGTATCGTTTTAACCCTCTGTTCCTCCACATGAGTTCTCACTACCGAAGGAATTTAATCTTTAAATTCTTCCAAAAGAATTACTTCTCTAAGAGCTGCATATGTTTTCTCTACTTTTAATGCCCATATCCATCGGTCAAAATGTCTTTGGGAAGAATTCCCGCCCCCCCCCCCCCCCCCCCCCCACCCCAGGTGGGGGGGAAGTGCAGGAGCGGGCGCAGGCAGGCGGGCGCACCTCCGATCGGGGGTGTGCCGCCATTTTACGTGGGCGGGCCAATTAAGGCCCGCCCAGCGTGACGTCCACCAGGAAGCGCTATGCGCTCCCTGTGCGGACAAGGGGGGGTGGGGGGGGGGGTGATTCCCTCAGCCAGCAGTCCGCTCTTTCACACATGCACGCGAAAGAGCGCCCTGATCTCCCTGAGACTAAGTGCTGCCTCAGAATTAAAACTTTTAACGCAAATGTTTAAAAAATTTCCCTAACATGTCCCCTCACGTGACACTGTCACATGAATTGGGGCATGTCCATCACTTAAACTCAAACCTTTATTAAAAATTTTAAAACCCTCATCCCGCCCGTGGATGAGGTTTCATGCTTTTTCTGAAGCCCGCCAGGGCTCCCGGCCTGCCTGCCAACCCTAAGGTTGGATGGGCAGGTCCAAGAAATTGGGTCAATGACTTTTTAAATGGCCTCAATAGGCCGTTGACCGGTTGGTGGGCACACAGCTGATTTGGCTGCACCGCCGCCGACCTGAAAATGGAGGTGATGCAGGGTGACGTCAGGAGTTCTGCCCGACGTCATCCCGCGTCATTTTACATGTCGGCGAGCGGGCACCGCGTCCCACCCCCCCACCGCTCACCAACCCTTTGCTTTACTCTCTCAAACTCAGTATAAGTTTGCCCAGGCTGTTTCTTTATATTCCTAAATATCTGCCTCAGGAACCAACTCCTACGCACTCAAAATAGCCTTTTTAACTGCATCTTAATTCACCGACATTTCTTCTGAAGCATAAACCTCATGAGCTCTACAAACTAACCTAGACTGTAAAAGCAATGTCCAGTTTTCCTGTGGCCATTTCATCTGTTTAGCTATCTTCTCAAATGAAACAAAGAACACCTCAACATCTCTTTCTTCAAACTTCGGAAGAGCTTGCACAAATTTAAACTTCTCCTCACTGTATTTTAGGTTGAAAGTTTTTTTCATCATCAGAACCTTCCTCAGCATTTGTGGTCTCTTTTTTAAAGTTCAGCTTTTAAAGCTGGTATTCTCTTTCTCTTTCCTTCTCCCTCTCCCCCGTTGCTAACTTTTCCCTCTGGAGGTCAAATTTTCACATTTCCATTTCTCTTTGAAATTCTTTCTCTTTCTCTCTTTCTCTGTTCTTTCTTTTTCTGTTGCCCTGAGTTCAAGATTTTTTTCATTTCCATTGCTGTTCAAAATCAAATCCGTTTGTAACTGAAGCTTCACTACCTCCAGTTGTGACTCACTAGTGTCAGGCATCACTTTGAACTTCAAATGCTGTGCTATCAATTTAATTATGCCTGCTTTCTTTGCCCCTACAGGTAACCTCAACTGCAACTGATCTGCCAACTCTGTTAGCTTACCTTTAGATACTTCTTGTAACCCAATCAGAGTTATATCTTCTACTGCCAAAAAAGTTTTAGCCATGGATGTAGCCATTTTTTCAGCCTCGCCACTTTAAAAATCCCTCACACCAACTCCTGAATTCAATGTGCTTCTCATACTCGTAACCTTAAGATTCAAGAACTTCAAACCAATCAAGGAATTTCAAATATCCCACTAAGACCCCCCCCAATTTGTTATGACGTGGCAGATGATGTGTGCCAGGCAGACCAAATCCACGAGGGAAATTTGGTCGGGCTATCAAAATGGTTTTGCAATTTGTATTTATTACGAGATGCGTGCACTGAAGTCAGAAGTAACAAGTCCACCAAGAACTTTAAATATTTTTAAAAATTAAAATTAAAATATTTATTAACTAATTAAAAGATGTCAAGCACATGCATAATACTACAATTACTACTATTAACTCCTAAAATTCCTAATTAACCTGCCGTGTCATAACAAATTGGGTCTCTTTGAGGGATATTACACTCCCTTTAAGGCAACTGTCCAAAGTAGACTTTAGATTTAAAACAGACTCATCAAGTTAACACAATACCCTGGACATTGGAATTCCAAATGGCTTTTCTCCAGCTTCAGCTTTGTAAGACAGCAGACCTATACACAAATGCTGGAGGCTTCATTAAGGCTTTTCACACATTCCTGTTAAATCTTACATGGTCTTCTCCTGACACATAGCCTTTAATTCTCCTTTATCTATATTTCTCTCTTTTTAATTTATAAATTCTATTGTTCCATATGTCTTTGAAACTGTATCTCCCTCAATATAAAAACGTTCATGTTGTCACTATATGTTGTCAGTAACCTTTGGGAAAAATAAATACATTCCTTAGCCTTGCTTATCTGGCTAGTTGTAAACAGATTAAAATCCCTTTTAAATCCAAATCTCCCTTCATTTATCTAACATTGCAAATTCTCATCACACCTTACATGTAAAGCCAGCATCCATATTTACTCAGTAGCATGTCAAGCACCTAGCTTCTTTTGATGAGTCAAAGCTTGACTCTACTTGACAACAAATGTAAATAAACCACACTCAAGGACACCCAGCTATACTTATCCCCATAAACCTACTTCACAATAAAGCAGAAAAATGTTATGAAAATATATGTTAGTTTCATGACGCCCATCCCTAATTGCCCTTGAACTGAATGACTTGCTAGGCCATTTCAGAGGGCATTTAAGAGTCAACCAAATTGCTGTGGGTCTGGAGTCGCGTGTAGGCCAGACCAGGTAAGGGCAACAGATTTCCTTCCCCAAAGGACATTAGTGAAGCAGAATTTTTTTTTACGACAATGGGTGATAGTTTCATGGCCGCTGTTTCTGAGATTAGCTTTCAATTCCAGATTTTATTAATCAAATTTAAATTCCACCAGTTGTCGTGGTGGGATTTAAATTCCATTGATAAAGATTGATGAACCAGATAATTGAATTCTGAAATGCGTCTCTTTGTCCATGGGTAAAGTAAATTTCTTTTCCTTCTGTCGCTTCAAAAGAAACACTCCGCAGAAAGTTCGCAAAAATCTCCACCTTCAGCATTAGACCTTGTTGACAGACGGAGACTGGATTTGTGTTCACCTCTGGAGATAATGCCAGCATTTTCATCCACCATTACACTGTGTGCAGTGGAAATGAAGCTAGGATATTATCTCAAAGTTAAATGTTCACCCCTCACCGAGCACTTTCTGTGGGTGTGAGTTCATCTCGGACTGACAGAAGCATCGATATGGTGCCCTTGTGGCAGGGGTTTTCGGGTCGCCAGGCAGCTGCGGTGGACGGGCCCTGGAGCGGCCAGGTCACAGTCCGGCCGCCCCGCGATCAGCCGCCGACCACGGTTTCCTGCCGACTGGCCAACTAACAGCCAGCCGGCGTGAAAAATAAAGATTTTTAAAATCTGAAGAAAATGTCCCCGGCATGGGGGACTCACTCACAATAACATGAGCATAAGAAATATTCTGCCCCCAAAAATTTATACTTATTTTTTAAATTTAATTGTGGAAAGCTCATTCTGCCCCGTGGATGAGGTTTGCTTAAAAAGTCAATAGGGCCGCCTGGCCGATTCGCCTGCCCCGCCGACCATGAGGTTGGACGGGCAGCGAAAAATATGTTTAAATTAATTGATTAAGGGTCTTAATAGGCCTCTGAATTGTTGGTGGGCGTGCTGCCGACTCGCCCGCACACCCACCGACTGAAATATGGTACGAGTGCGCGATGACGTCAGGATGCTCGCCCGACATCATCGCGCGCTATTTTACGCTCGATTGGGTCGGGCGTGTGCCCGCCCACAGGATGTAAAATCCTGCCCTTGGTGCATTATCCAGACGTCCTAAAGTGCTTCACAACCAATTTTTGAAGTACCGCCATTGTTGTTGTGTGGACAGAATTTGGGCACCTTAAGGTCCACAAACAGTAACTGAGATGAATAATTAACTCAGTGGCTTTTTCTTGGCAATATTTGAGGGTATTGTGTTTGCCAGGTAGACATTATTCTTCAAGCAGATCAATGGGGCATAGTAACATAAGGAGTAGGAGCAGGTGTAGGACATACAATCCATCGATCCTGCTCTGCTGTTCAGCACAATCATGGCTGATCTTCTGCATTAACTCCACTTTCCATATATTTTGATTCCCTGACAGACCAAAAACTATTTATCTCAGCCTCAAATACATTCAAGGATGGAGCATCCCCAACCCTCTGGGGTAGAAAATTCCAAAGGTTCACAACCCACTGAGTGAAAGAATTTCTCTTCATTACAGTCCTAAGTGTTTGAAAATGTTTCTTTCAATAAATATTATTTAATTGCATAATTCTCTGATCCCAACATCTATTCTGGAGGATGTACAGAACCTTTGGTATGAATGTAACTTTTTCGTTAGCTGCATAATTTTGAACACTCTTGGTCAGTGTTTATTAACTCATCATTGGCTAACTGATTGTCAGCTGGGTTGTGTTAGTCACACACTTACTCCTGAGTTAGATGGTTATGTGGAGTGGAGCACATAATCTGGGCTAACATTATATTGTAGCATCTCCAAGTTATTGACATGGATTATAAATAACAGATTCTGATACTGAGACCTACACAACATCTACACCTGTTCTGACATTCCAGTTCCATGAATTCCCCCTCCCTTCAATTTAGTGCTTCTTGCCTCTTTCCATTTCCTTCATTCTTCCTCAGCCAATGGTCCACCACAGTTGGGTAAACTTGCCCTCTATTGCAAAGGATAGTTACTATCTCAGATGACAAAGCCATCATGGGTTTGGTTGACATATATGAGTTTACATGTCCTTTTCCCTTTCCTGCTTGGGCCTGATTCCATGCATGCTGCCAATCTTCCTGTACCTCACCTAGTTACCAGTCTTTATATATGAACCATGACAGTTAAGGTGTGTTGTTCCACCATTGAAGTGTCACAGCTGAGACCAATCCTGTTCTGAAATCCACACAAGTAAATTTTCTATCAGCAACTGTTGGCTAGAGATCAGGAATGGAACACCTGAACTCACTTTCTTCCTCTCTAACCAAGATAGCCCCAAGACCAATTGTATTGCCTCATCTGCTGACCTAGGTCAAATCAGTTAATGTAGAACAAGCCAGAAATTGAATTCAAGATCTCTAAGGCCAAGTATACCAAGTGCTTTTACAGACCGAGAGTTAGCCTTAGCTCTGTTAGTAGCATGCTCCTCTTTGAGTCGGAACAATTGTGGATTCAAGCCATGCACTACAGATTTGGGCATATTAATCCAGACTGACTGTTTTCAGCATTGTCAGAGATGTCATGTTTTGGCTGAGACTTAAACAGAAGCGTCTTCTACTTTCTAAAGTGAATGCAAAATATCCTGAGGCGCTATTTCAAAGAAGAGGAAAGTTCTCCCTGGTGTCGAGTCAATATTTATCACTCAATCAACCCCATAAAACAGGCCATAAAAGCAAAATACTGTGAATGCTGGAAATCTGAAACAAAAACAGAAAATGCTAGAAAATCTCAGCAGGTCTAACAGCATCTGTGGAGAGAGAAAAAACAGAGTTAACATTTCAAGTCCATATGACTCTTCTTCAGAGTGTAGCTCTGAAGAAGAGTCATATGGACCCGAAACATTAACTCTTGTTTTTTTTCTCCACAGATGCTGTTAGACCTGCTGAGTTTTTCCAGCATTTTCTGTTTCTGTTCTATAAAACAGGTGATCTTGTCATTCATTTAATTGCTATGTGGAAGATTGCTATGCACAAACTGGCTGCTGCAATGCCTTCAGCATTTCAAAAGTAATTCAAAAGCACTTTGGGACATTATGAGGTTGCATAAATTCAACACACTGGTAAGAATAGTGAAACATTTCAGTTTCAGTTCTATTCTGAATTCTGCAGTTTGCAAAAGATTAATATCTCAATTGATATAGCTAGTATGCAGACAGAGTACTTTCAGTGCTGAAACTCTGGGCTGAATCTTCGGCTCGGCGAGCAGGGGTGGGCCCCGCTCGCAGAGGCTTAAAATGACGCGGGGTGACGTTGGGCGTCTGCCCCGATGTCACCACGCGTCATTTAGATTTTCAGCTCGGAAGGCGCGCAGTTGACTCGTCTGCACGCCCGCCGAACTGTCAAAGGCCTGTTAAGGCCATTAATGAATGAATCAAGCCTACTGAGAAAGCTGCCCGTCCAACCTTAAGGTTGGCGGGGGGGCAGGCGAAGAGCCCAGGCGGCCTTCGCATTTGTCATGGAACCTCATCCACGGGCGGGGTGAGGTCTCATGAATGATTTAAAATTTTCAGAAATTTTTTTATTAAAATGAATACACGTGTCCCAGCTCATGTGACAGTTTCACATGAGGGGACATGTCATAAAAATTTTTACAACACTTTATTACACTATTTAAACTTAAAGCTAATTAGGTGCGCCTCAGGGAGATTTCTGCACTCTTTCGTGCGCATGTGCACTCCCGCAAAGGCCCCCCCCCACCCACCACCCCCCACCCCCACCACCCCCCACCACCGTCTGCACAGGGAGCGCTCAGCGCTTCCCCACCCACATAAAACGGGCGGCCTGGACCCGATTGGGGGGCGCCGATTGGGTCCACGCCTGCCCCTGCACAACCCCCCCGACGGTGGGGGGGATAATCTACCCTCTGGATCAATAACTTTGCGTAAACTACTGAAGAAATTTACAGGATTTTTTTAAAAAGCTGTTGAAATGAATAGAGTTTTGAAGCAGGATTCTGGATGATTCATTCCAATGAAGCTGACATTGAAAAATTTATGAAATTTCAAGGGCATTACTACTGTTTCTAAAAGGCCATCATGAGAGAAAATGTATAGGATTCAAATCAATTGCGTTTTTGGATTTAAAAGCACAATTGGAGATGTTTTAGATGAACAGTTTCCAAGGACACAATTATTCAACAGCTTCAGTTGAAGAGATGAAAGAAGATCCTCTATTGACCCACAGGATCTACCTCACAACTGGTGGAGCCACTTTACCATAGGATAAACACAGGTAGCAACCAAAACAGTGTGCACATCTTACCAGAGGGATTAGGAACTGGAACAGCTTATTCAGCCCCTCAGGTCCACTCTGCCATTTGGCAACCATCACTTGATATGTTTATCCTAACATATCACTTGATATGTTTATCCTAACATATCACTTGGTATGTTTATCCTAACATATCACTTGATATGTTTATCCTAACATATCACTTGGTATGTTTACCCTAACATATCACTTGGTATGTTTATCCCAACATATCACTTGATTTGCTGATCCTAACAAAAATCTATCCGTCTCAGTCTTAGAAAATACAATTGTAAAGCGCTTTGGGATGTTTTGAGGTCTTGACAGGTGTTATATTAATGCAAGTACTCTTTCTTTCATCAACAGTAGCAGGAACTTCTACAAGAGAAACAGTTCACAAGCACGAAACATTAACTCTGTTCCTCTTTCCACAGATCTATCTGACTTGCTGAGTATTTAGAGCATTTTCTGATTTTTTTTTCTATTAGCATAACCTTAGGTTTAGGCAGCAGGTTACCACAACAGCCTTGAAGGAAGGACTTGGTCCGAATGTTCCCTCACTTGGCCTGTGATTGTGAAGCCAGCTGCTCCCTCAGATATTTGCTTTGAGGCCTCCCTCCATAAGAAGGACAGTCTGCACAGGTGGCACACATAGCGAGTGTGGATGGAAACTTTCCTGCTGCAAGCAAACTAACATTTCACATTCTGGGCAACAAATACTGCTCGGGAATGAACTTGTCCGTTACTCTATTTTCCTCAAGCTTCCATCAAGCAACCTGACATTTTCCCAATTCTTAGGTGCTCATATATCACCATGGCTAAGCGATGCTCTTCAAAATTCCATTGCTGTCACAGAGTAGTTAGCAAAGCAAATGGGATCTTGGGCTTCATAAATAGAACTATTGAATACTAAAGCAGGGAAGTTATGTTGAACCATTATAAAGTTTTGGTTAGGACACTACTAGAGAATTGTGTCAAGCCCTGATCATCACACTTTAGGAAGGATGTGAGGGTCCTTGAGAAGGTGTGGAGGAGACTTACCAGAATGGTTCCAAGGATGAGGGAGAAGCTGGAGTTGTTCTCCTTGGAGCAAAGGAGATTGAGGGGAGATTTGATAGAGGTGCACAAGATTATGATAGGTTGAGATCTGGTTGAGACAAAGAAAAACTATTCCCATTAGCTGATGGTGCAAGAACTAGAGGACCAAGATTTAAGGTTTGGGGCAAGAGATGCAGGGGGTATGTGAGGAAAAACTTTGTTACATAGTCAGTGTTAATGACTTGGAAATCATTGCTACAAATGTGGTGGAAGTGGAGATGATCAGTGATTTCAAAAGGAAATAGAGTGGGAGAATGGGACTGACTGGTACAGAGAGCTGGCATGGGCTCTATGGGCCGAATGGCCTCCTCCTGTGACATAATGACTCTGACTCTTGATGACTCAGAAATCTGAACTCATGGGAGAAAACATTGCAGGTGACACTTAGCCCCTCATATGAAAAGAAACAGACAAATGCTTTGCAGTGACTCATATTCTGTATAATGGAACACTTGAACTGTGTTTGGAGCCTGGCATTGGCGCATGAACTTGGAACTGAATGATATCATTTCTTTCAGGGCTATCAGCTTTCTTCAATTAAATCCAGAACTGTCATTGCAATTACTCACTTTAAGTGAATCACTAATCAGCTGCAATGTTGTATTTGTGTAAGGGACAATCTCAAGAATTCTCACTGCTGCCCCAAACATAACGGGCTGAATTTTCCCTCCGTTGGGGGGGGAAGTTGATGGGCAGGCGCGTACAGGCGTGCTTCCGATCGGCGCCCCTGATTGGAGGCACGGCGCCATTTTACGTGGGCGGGCCACTTAAGGCTCGCCCAGCATGACGTCCACACAGAAACGCTATGTGCTCTCTGTGCGGGCGGTGGGGGGGGGGTGGAATCCCAAAATCGAGAGTGTGCTCTTCCGCACATGCTCACAAAAGAGCGCACTCATCTCCCTGAGGCTAAGTGCAGCCTCAGGGAGATCGGCTCTACATGTAAAAAAGATCAAAATAGAAAAATTAAATTTCCCTTACATGTCCCCTCATGTGACAATGTCACATGAATTGGGACGTGTCCATAATTTTTACACAATCTTTATTAAAATTTTTTAAAGCCTACATGAAACCCCATCCCGCCTGTGGATGAGGTTTCTTGTTTTTTCTAGTCCGCGCCGGGGCTCCTGGCCTGCCCGCCAACCTTAAGGTTGGACGGGCAGGTCCTTTAATTGCTTAATTGATCCTGTCAGTGGCCTCAATTGGCCATTGACAGGTCGGTGGGCACACAGCTGATTCGGCTGCACCCCCGCCGACCTGAAAATTGAAATGTCGGGAGTTCTGCCTGGCGTCATCCTACGTCATTTTACGCGTCAGCGAGTGGGCCCCACCCCTGCTCACCAACCTCAATATTATGGCCATGCTGTTGAAGCTTTTCACCTTGCACTCATCAGGACAGATATGCAAGAATACCAAATCAAAAGGGAACAACAATTTATACAGTATGAGAAGAGAGCGCTGGTTGGTTGGCAGTGCACTCTGATTGGTAGAGGTGTTGCCATGGAGAATGCGCCAAAGAACAGTTAGCTGCCAAGCTTTTGTTTAAATTGAAAGCAAGCTCTGATTTGTCAAGGCATTGCCATGGGGAATAAACCAGGAAATGGCTGTACCCCAAGCTTCTGTTTAGTTGAAAAAGGTGCAATGTTTGGCCCTGTGTGTGAATGTATGTAATTTCTAGTGCACGTAAGTGAGTCACACTGAGAGCCTAACTGATAATCTTAAATTACCTGTCAGTTTGATTCTTAGCACAATCAGGATTGTTTAGCAAGTGCTGGTCAATCGGAGAATCATATCTAATATTGGAAACTATGGGCGGAATCGTCCCAGATTTGTACTAAGTGTGAGAGCAGTTTCTGATTCGTCTGCCACGCTGTCGCTTCGCCGCTTCATCACGCCAGGCACCACATTTAAAGTACAGCTGAGCTCAATGCTTCCAGCCCAGGACTGCAGCAAAGAAGACATGGCCCCAAAAAGTAGGAATGGCCTTTTGGACACTGTGGAGTCCCACTATGATGTCCTCTACCCCCATTCTGGTTGCAGGAGGGGCAGCTACATTATCACTCCGGCTTGGTAGACAATGGCTGTGGTGATCAGTGCCAATGCTGCACAGAAGAGGTTGGCTATCCAATGCAGGTAGTGGATGAATGATCTAATCTGTGCAGCCAGGGTATGGCAACTTTTTTAGCTTGGCAGTAGCACCCTGTGAGTGGCAAATACCACCCGTGTTGCTACTGCAAAATAGTAACATGAAACGACTAACTTCACCTGTTGCTCAGATTTTTGAGATACGTTACCCTTCCAGGGTAAACTGAGGTAGTACTTTTCAGGATCGAAAGTGTGGCCTTAAGGCCCATTCATGAGTTTGCTCAATATGCAGCGAGCAATGATCCTGGAAGGGTAAGATGTCTCAAAAATTTGAGCAACAGGTGAAGCCAGCTGTTTCACGCTGCTACTGTGCAGTAGCAACTCGAGTGGTATTCGCCACTAACAGGATGCTGCCGTCAAGCCAAAAAGACGTTCTGCCTATCACATAAGCGAGTAATGTGGTATATGAATTTCAGTGCCAGTATGATGCCAGGTATGTAAGCTGTACGTCCCAATGACTGGGGGATCATATCAAACAGCAAGTCCCTTCAGCTGTTCGCAACAGACAAAACCAGCCTGTGCCTGCAAAACTCCAAACATAGCGTCCAACATTAGATGTGACTGTGCTATTGGACAGCACTTGCTAATGTTACAACTGGTCCCAGACATGATCCGCAATTTGTTAAGACCAGGATGGGACCCCAATTTTGTTATGATCTTGGGTGAGGAGAGATGAGCTGGCTTCCCACTTTATTCAACCCCCTCAGTTGGTCGCAACAAGGTTAGTTTAAAAATCCTTTCTTCGTAGATACCTTTCTCCAGTCCAAAATGTATTTAATTTTATTAAGGAACCAATTAAACCAGGCTTTTTTGAGTCAAGGAAAGAGTAAGTTTATTAGTTACTAAAACCCAAGGAAAAATAATAAAATGACATGGCACACACATACACACACAGAACATAAATGAAAAGTTAAGAGTCCAAATAAAAGTAAAAAAAATACAAATCAGTCTTTGGCTTGTCCGTGAGGCATTGATGGGGATACACGGCGGCCGTTGTGTGATTTTGGTAGAGCTGAATTTGGCAGATTCGTAGTCTGTTGGAGACACTGATTGGCTTATCCCAGAAGGAGGTATCCTGGGTAGCTGAAGAGGCTGTCCTGTTTCCTTTTTGCTTGTGGGTTCTGCTAAAACCTTGCCTCCAGCAAAAGAAAGGGAGAGAAATCGCCTGCTTGTCTTTGCAGGGGTGACTGACTGGTGTTTCTTCTTGTTTCTGTCACTCACAAAGACTGGGCTGCAGTCAGCTTTTTAACCTATTTTTACTTACATATTCCCGGGAGGGGAAATAGGCATGTCTTGCATTCATGTCAGAACTGTTTACACATTCTGAGATATCAATCAACAGGAGATGGATTTTTGGATGTCTGACAAGGTGGGAGACAGTCTCCATTGTCTCTTGTATTAAAATCCAGTCTCTTGTATTTTCCATATCCTTCTTTCAAGTGCCTCTGTTTGAAGTAGACCTTGCTACGTGTTCAGGTGTAACATTCCATGTTCTCGCAAGACAGGTCTGTCAGTATAATCCACATAGGATTTTTTCAGAAAGTGGTCACTTTACATTATCAGCCATCTTTTGATCAGTCTTTACTTGCATTTCTTTTAAAAACACGGGGCTTCCGTGAAAAAGTTCAATATGCCCATGGTAGTTGGTAGCTGGAGTCCGCTGTTGTGACACTAAACAATCCTGATTGTGCTAAGAATCACACTGATAGATAATTTAAGATTATCAGTTAGGCTCTCAATGTGGCTCACTTATGTGCTCTAGAAACTATATGTATTCACAC
Source organism: Cetorhinus maximus (assembly GCF_964194155.1). Taxonomy (NCBI): domain Eukaryota; kingdom Metazoa; phylum Chordata; class Chondrichthyes; order Lamniformes; family Cetorhinidae; genus Cetorhinus; species Cetorhinus maximus. Next base: position 11,940,840 of record NC_135891.1, read on the forward strand.
ACAGGGCCCTGTCCTTTGCAGACAGAAGGAGCATATCCAGGCATTTAACCTTTTTCCACTAAACAAAAGCTTGGGGTACAACCATTCCTTGATTCGTTCCCCATGGCAATGCCTTGACCAATCAGAGCCTGGTTTCAATTTAAACAAAAGTTTGGCAGTTCTCTGGTATATTGTCCATGGCAACACCTCTGCCAATCAGAGTTCACTTGCCAACCAATCAACACTCTCTTCCCATTCAGTATAAATTGTTGTTCCCTTTAAAATTGGCATTATTGCACATCTATCCTGATGAGTGCAAGGTGAAAAGCATCGACAGCATGTCTCTTTTTCCAGCAATACTTCATCATATCTTTCAGTGCAGGAGGCCACTTGTTTCATTGTTTCTGAGCTGGCTTTTGGAAAGAGCTATCTAATTTGTCCCATTTGCCTGCTCTTTCCCCATAGCCCTGCAGTATTTTCCCCTTCAAATATTTATCCAAGTCCCTTGCGAACGTTATTATTGAATCTGCTTCTACCACCCTTTGGGAGAGTGCATTCCAGATTATAATAAATTATTGTATTATAGGATTTCTCCTCATTTCACCTCTGGTTCTTTTGACAATTATCTTAAATCTGTGTCTTCTAGTTACCAACCCTCCCACCTGTGTAAAAATATTCTCCTTATTTACTCTATTTTGAAAATATCTATCAAATCTCCTCCTAACCTTCTCTACTCTAATGAGAACAACCTGAGATTCTCTAGATTCTATTCCAGATAACCAAGTGGTGAAAGATAGAACTGGAGCCCATCTTTACATACTGTTATAGGCTTTTATTTACACATTACAAACATGCACCTCCTAACCTAAATTATAGGGGCACAAATGAATCCCCGTTAATATCACCAGCTGCAGACAATGAAACACAAATAACATCCAGTCTCTCCACATAACTGAAATTCCTCATCTCTGTCACCATTCTGGTAAATCTCATCTGCATCCTCTCCAATTTTTCTGAATGCCCCTATGATTTTTCTACCTAGAATCGCTCACAGCATTGTCAACCCTATGAACCGCGCAACATTTATGATTTTACAGTAATAGAAACAGACAGGTTGCACATGGGATCAACACTGCAAGCGTTAACTTTATTTGTAAGGAAAACAAATGGGCCACAGAGACACAGGTTTTTACAGATAGATCAGTGCATCTCACTCCTTTACTTGATTTGAATTGATGTATGTCTAAACTCAATTAACCACCTTCAGTGTCCTCAGGTATTTTGGTTTTCTCTTACATCCTTTTGAACTTATAACTTGTTGAGCACTTTAATTGTAAACGACTACTGATACAACAACATAATATACCACTGTTGACCTATTAAATGCTCATTATGGTATGGTAAACAGACTCGCTATGGCATGTTAAAATATGCAGATTTGCTTATTCTAAGCTTCAGATATATCTATACAAATCACTTTGCAAAACATTCAAGAAAAGCAAGAGAGGAAAACCAGGGGATTATAGACCAATTAGCCCAGCATCTGTTGTTGGAAATTGAGTTTATAATTAAGGATAAGGTGACTCAACACCTAGAGCATTTTAAACTGACCTGAGGAACAGATAGGGCAAAAAGAAACTATTTCTGCTGGTCGGGGAGTCCAAGGCTAGGGGGGCTTGGTCTAAAAATTAGAGGAAGATCTTTCAGGAGTGAAATTAGGAAACGCTTCTTCACACAAAAGGGTGGTGTAGGTTTGGAGTTCTCTTCTGCAAACAGCAATTGTTAATTTTAGATCTGAGATTAAAGGCCGGATTTTCCAGTCCCGGCAGCGGCGGGCGGGACGGCAAAATGTGGAGAACGGCCAAAAGTCTGTTTCACGCCGACAGGAAAATAGATCCTAACTTTCCGCTCCCGACTCGTGGCGGGTTGGGTAGCCCGACGCGCCAGGTCGGAAGCCGCGTTTGCATTCATTTGAATATTATGAATACTCATTAAAAAGGTAGCTCTCCAGAATCACATCCCCAGTCCAGATCAAATGGCCACGCTGGCAGCTAGTTAGACCGACGTGATTCATGAGCAGATATAAGTGACATGCACCTGGTGAAGCACCACTTCACTTGAGACCTCGAGGTACGTTCGCCTACCTTTCGTTGCGCTGTCCTCGCGGCTGCTCCGACCCTGCGCCAAGGCTGTGCAGGCAAGACCAGTGGTAACTCAGGGTGGGGTCGGGGCCAAGGTTTACCAGGCGAGACCAGCAGGAAGGCATTGGAGGGGTGGAAGGGGCTGGAGGGCAAAGACTTGGTGGGGTCGGGTGGGGGAGGGTTGCTGCTGAGACAAGACAGAGGCGAGGGAAGGGCCTGCAGGGCAAAGGCTTGACAGAGCGGGGGGCAACTGGGGAAAAGATCACAGAGACACATGACTAGGGTGAGGGGATGCGGGGAAATCAGTCGGGCCTGGAAAGCATAGGCAGTCCTGGGGATCAGAGGGCTGTACTTGGCACATCTGTCCTGGTCCCAGCCCAGGGAGGGGCAGGGCCTGTGTCAGTCATGCCTAGCGTGGTGCACAGGGCGTGGGTCAGTCCCTCACACACATCGGTCCTGGGGGTTGATACTGGGTCGCAGTTAGCACAATCACATTCAGGGGAGGCATCTGCAGCCTGTAGATGGGGCACAGGCAATGTGGTGGGGGGCACTCGATGGTCTCTTGGGGGGTTCTTTGTGAGTCACAGTACAACGGGCCTCGAGATGGGGAGGGGTCAGGTCTACATGGAGCATCGGGACATCAACATCAAACAGTTCAGGAGGGAGGAGAGGGATATCAACCACTATCATGCTGGGATCAGGGATTTGAGGGGGAGGAAGGTGAGTGAACGGAGGAAGGGAAACATGCATAGGGTGCTCCTCCAGCACGGTGGGAGGGATTTCAACGGACATGGGAAGGGGGCTGGAAGCTGGTCTTATAGTAAAACCTCAGCATCACCATTTTCTAAGCTGAACCAATGAGGCACTTGAAAGAGAAGCTATGAAAATAACTGCCGGGGGAGAGCTGCCAGGGCTTGTAGGAGGAGTTGACCACTGCACTTGTGGGAGGAGTTGACCACTGCACTTGTGGGCTAGTTGAAGGGGGGCCCTACAAATGTCCAATTTTCCAAATGGAGAGGAAGGCACAGCTGAGACATGTTAGGAACAGTCAAATACCAATATAGGGAATGTGGTACCTTAACTCATGTTGGGTAGCCTTGCGAGAGTATAAACCCGATTGGGGCCATTGTAGAATTAGCTTTCAAAGACCCTCTGACCATCTCGGTGGGAATTCCCGACTCTCAGGAGGAACCAACCGAAAAGGGGCCATGTGCCAAAATGCATATGATTCTGACCCTAGCAATTCCAAACCTTGCAGTTGGTAGTTTAAGATTTTGAAGGCCCCCTCCCCTACAAAACTCTCATAACATGACTGCCGACTAGGGTTGCTGTGTAATCCAAAGGATGCAGCCTGACAGTGCCCTGACTGAGGCGTCTGTCGCCTGGCAGAACTCAGTCAGATCCAAGCCCCTGTCTCAAAGTCCTGTCATGCCTCTGTCGTTTGGCAGGGGTTGTGGGCGTGTGGTTGGGGGATGTGTGCCTGACCAGTGATCCAGAAGGCTGTATTAGCTCTCCAAGGGACTAAGTGGGAATGTAATGCCTGGGATGAAAGTGATCCATGGGCTTCACACCTATTCCCTAGTTCGTGACTGGAAGGTGACCATTGCAGGCTTGTGTTCATTCATGGTTTCTGTTCAGTGTTTCCGTAGACACGAGCACGAGTGCCTCATGGATGAGACTGGCGACATTGCATTCACCCTGGCAATCACCACCAGACTGGGCTAAGGGAAGAGCCTTACTCTGATGCACAAGGGCCTCAACACCAGAAGCTGAGGCTGACAGAGCCATTGCGTGGAGGTGTCTGGCAAGACCAAGGGTGTTCAGGAGATGATTCGCATACCTCCAGATGAGTGAGAGACGGTGCTGTGGGGCACCTTCACATGTCGAGGGATGTGGTGGCTCACATTTGCTGCATTCCCCAGGAGGAGTTGATGCCGCAGGGACTGGGAGGCCATCCATTGCCAGTGACTCTAAAATTGAACTTCTTTGTAAGTCGCTCTGAACTTCTTCACGAGTGGCTCGTTCCAGGCCTCACTGGGGACCTCTGCGGGATTTCTCAAGCACCTGCTCACAAGTGCATTCGAGAGTGACAAAGGCTACCCGCAAAGATGGATGGCGTCCATTCAGCGGCCACGAAGTGCCTCAGAGGAGAGGTATAATGCTGCCCATTCTGCAACATGCTCATTGATTGAGCTGACCATTGGCATCTTGAAGATGCATTTTCGATGTCAGGACTGGTCAGGCAGCGCTCTCCAATATTCTTCCCAAAAGGTCTCATGCGTCATTGTGGTTTGCTGTGCTCTACACAACCTGGCGCTCCAAAAGGGGGATGTCTTTCCAGAATGATAGATGGAGGAGCTGCACATCTCCTCCGATGTTGAGGACATTGAGAGGGCTGAGCTCAATGAGGGCAAGGAAGCTGAGTCTCCAGAGGAAGAGCCCATAGCATGGGCCAGACGAGGCAGGCATGCACATGAGATGCTTATAGTCAACAGGTTCCAGGAGGACGGTGACAAATAGCTCAAATGAGCCTCTTTGACCAGTGCCCTCCATGCTGGGTCCACCTAAACACCTTGGTTGTGGTCCTCATCATCTCAACACAGCACATGCATCTCTGAGTGAGGAGTTACAATCTTGCGTTGCAACGTCCTCATCCTTGGAAGGTACTCCAGCCTCAGGAACATGTGCCTTTCTGTTATGGGATAATAACCGCAACAGGGCATTTTGTGCACAGATGGTGCAGCCTCTTCACGCATCTCGCCAACATTCCACTGCCTATGGCATCCTTCAAGAGACAGGAGCAGCTCTCGTGCTCTTGTGGCAGTATGCCTGCAGTCTGGCAAGGCGCCTCAAGGAAGATAATCATTACCCAGTGGTTCTCGTCTTAATGTGTGAAGTCGATTTTGAACCCGCACTGCGTTTTGTCCACACAGGTGATCGTTAGGCGAGACAAGGGTTCAGGCCTTGTCATCACACTCAATCCCTAGCATTAGATATATCTTCAGGACGCAGTGATCTGTAACTCTCAGTAATGGAGGCGAGGCTGCACTTCAGCTCACCTTTCAGTGGACTGTGAAAGCTTCAAGAGCTGCAGAGCCTGATATCTGTCAAACACTCATGACCATGCCTCTGTTTGGAGTCTACCAGTGTCCCGTACTGCCTAGCCTTTGTGGGCCTGAAAATGCTGACACTCCATCTGGGCCTTAAAGACATCAATTGTTGATCATAAAGAGCACACGTCAGATGTATTGGAGCCTCGCTCTGATCCCATTTGAGGCCTCCGTGTTCTCATTCCAACAGTCTGACATATGCCCACGGAACCCAGGCACACCGATGCGATGGTAAGTTGCATAATACCATGTTAATTGACCATCTCAGAGTTGGCAGAGAGTTAATGTGACGGGACAGTGTCCAGGCCTTCTGGCCCAGCGTTGCATCCTCCCATGTCCAAGTCAGTCACCTGGGGCCCCTGCACACAACTCCTAGGTTGCACAGCTTTGACCATCGAGCAGGAATTGCCAGGCTCAACATGTGTCAGCGAGGCTCATAGCTGGAGGTGGGAAGGCGGGGACTAATCTTGGGGCAATGTCGAGTGTTGAGATGTACACGCAGACATGAGGTAACGCTACAGGCAGACTGGAGCATGTAAGAGCTCAGAGTTTGGGGTTGATTTGTGAAGCACACTCAAGGCTGATGGAAAGTGCACGGAGGCCAGCGAAAGATGCACCGACTCCAGGTGCCTCACCGTTCACCCCCTGTTAGACCCACATTGAGCACTCCACAACGCAGAAGCATCGGGGGACTAAAGCAGCCTCCAGCTTTCTAAACGCATGAGGTTGCGTAATATGAACCTCTGAAGCAGAAACCCGCCACAGCGGCCGGCTGGAAACATGTCGCTTTTCCCAGCCGCCGCCACACTTGGGGCCGGAATTCTCTGCTCCTGCCAACGGCAGGGTTTGTGGCGGGCGGGGGAAGAGTGTTATGACATGAGTGAAAAAAATCAGTCTCCCGACAGTGGGGAATGATGGCGGGAACTTGCAGTCCCAACCACAAGGATGGTGCGATAGTGGCGGGTTGCCATGCCCACCAATTGCTGCCGGGAAGCCGGTTTGGGATATTATTAAGGGGATTGAAATGAGCACCCCGACCGGGTTTCTCCCCCCACCTCCCCCCCTCTGCCAATCGCCTGCCCTGCTGGCAGGACTCCATGTCAGTCTGAAGCACAAACGGGCCAACATGGCGTGCAGAGGTGTCGAGGACTTACCAGGATGGCAGACTGGTGACCACAGTGACCGTGGGGTGGGGGGTGTGTGGGGGTGGGGATGGGGTTGTTGTTGGAGGATGGGGAGGGGAGGAGAGGGCAAACAACACAGCGGGGGGCAGCTGGGTATGCCGGGGGATGTGGGTTTGGAGAGGGATGTATCCATGCAGCCTTGCAGTGGGTGGGTGGGGGGGAAGTGACCAGGGAGATGTGTAGGAGCCATGAAATGGGGGACAGTGAGGGGAGAAAGTGGGAGGAAGTGAAGGGGGGAAAGTAGGGGGCAGTGAAGGGGGAAAGTGGGGGACAGTGAGGGGGGAATGTAGGGGGCAGTGAGGGGGCAAAAGCAGGGGACAGTGAGAGGGGAAAGCAGGGGACAGTGAGGGGGGGAAAGTGGGAGGCAGTGAAGGGGGGAAAGTAAGGGGCAGAGAAGGGGGGAAAGTGGGGGACAGTGAGGGGGGCTGTAGGGGGCAGTGAGGGGGCAAAAGCAGGGGACAGTGAGAGGGGAAACTGCCACAAAAGAAATGCACACTATCCTGATGTTCAGGGACTGTTCACACCCTCGATGCCCAGCTCAAGGAATGTTGGTTGGGAGGAAGGTCATCGGGTGGGTGGAGCTGAAAGTCTGCTCAACTGGACAACCCTCATGTGCTGTCCTGACAAGGGAGAGGTGTTTCTATAGATTAGGCAGTGGACAGCAAGCGAAAAGCATGCGTGGGAGGCTTTTCGCACAAGGTTCACAAGGGCCCTGGCAAAGATCGATGCCTCCATGCACAGGCATGATTCAGGGGAACATAGACCCAGCCTGGGTCGACCCCTTGAAATGGGGGTGGGGGTGGCGCACAGGCATTAAAATGAAATGAAGCAGTAAAAAACCCAGAAGACCTCCATAAGGTGCAATTAAACATATATTTAACAACAGTGCAAGAACTATTTACAATGCTTGTACACCCGTGCTACCAGAGTGAACTTAGAACTTCTTAATTTTTCTTACCCTACCGCAGCGTCTAGATGCTTCCCCAACATCTGCAGCAGGGGTGGAGGCAGCCTGCTGATCACTATACCCTCTTTATCAGGCGCCCTCTGGAGGCCCGAGGCCAAGAAGGATCTGACCTTTTTTGGGTTTCCTGCTCTGGGGCAGTTGCACCAGTTGTCCTAGAGGCTGGAGCTGATGGGTTCACAGACAGAGGGGACTTGGAATGCCTGGACACCCTTGCAGAGCCCTGAGTGGAGGTGCCAGGGTGTCCACCTGATGCTCCTCCTCCCTATGGGTATCTGAGGGCCCCTCTCTGACTACTTGAGAGAAAGGGGTACCTGAAGGGAGGTCGGGGTTCCTTGCTCCTCTCGTGTAGCCACAGCAAAGGCTCGCCCATGGCTATAGTGATGGAGTGCAGGTCTACGTGCATCTCCGGAGAAAACTGGGCGCCCTGCTGGACCAGGTTCTTCATGGCGTCCGCCATCCTCCCCATGGAGACTTCCATGCTCACACATGTCAAAGCCACTACATCAGAAAGCAGGCGGACAGACTCCTCCGCCTCACCTGCCACTCTTTTGGGGGCCTCCGATACCTCTGCCTGATGTTCCCCCGCCTCTCGCTACATCTTCAGAATCTTGTCCATGACCGCTCCCAGAGGCTCATCATCAGACGCAAACTTAGGAGAGGCCTCTTCACTAGCAGTCCTTCAAGTGCCAGGGACCTTGGCTATCCCTGTCTCCTCCTGCTGCAGACACATGAGGTGACCACCAGAGTGTGAGGCCCAGCCTAAATTAGATCTATGACCCACTGTTATGATGTGGCAGATGATGTCTGCCAGGCAAACTAAATGCACAATTGAAATTTGGTCGCGCTATCACAACAGTTTTGCAATTTGTATATATTACGAGAAGATGTGTGCACTGAATTCAGAAGTGATAAGTCCACTAAGACCTTTAGAGATTTTAAAAATTAAATTAAAATATTTATAAACAAAATAAAAGTTTTCAAGCACACACATAAGACTACAATTACTTACTATTATAATTACTCCTAAAATTCCTAATTAACCTGACCCCAAGTTACACCCACTTTAAGGCAACAGTCCAAAATAGATTTTAGATTTAAAACAAGTTAACACAATATCCACTTGACAGTGGAATTCCAAATGGCTTTTTCCCAACTTCAGTTTTGCTATATAGCAGACTTATGCGCAAATGGCTGGAGGCTTCGTTAAGAGTATTTCACACACTCCTGTTAAATCTTACATGGCCTTCTCCCGCATATCCTTTCATTCTCCTTTATATATGTTTCTCTCTTTTTAATATGTAAATTCTATTGCTCCATATGTCTTTGAAATTATATCTTCCTCGTAATATAAAAACTTTCATATTGCCAATATTGTCAGTAACCTTTGGGAAAAATAAACACGCTCCTTAGCCTTGCTTGTTTGGCTAGTTGTAAACAGACTAAGATCCCTTTCAAATCCAAATTCCTTCATTTATCTAGTTGACCACCCTGGCGACCTCCTCCCAGCTGCGGTGAGGACAACCTCCTGCCATCCTTTGGAAAAAAGACATCCCTCCTGTCCTCCACGGCTCGCGGTAGTGTGTCCGGTGAGGCATTGCTGAACAGTGGGGCCAGTGCCAGCTGCTTCCTGGCAGCCTTGTCTAAGTCCAAACTCCTGGCATGATGAACGAGTAGCTGTCCGGGCACCTTTTAAATATTGTGCCCAGGTATGACGACGGAGCGCGCAACTTCCTGCCCGTCCTGCTGCACGATTCACTGGGAAGACCCTTGCTGCGTAATTAATGGGCCCAACATCGCGTGATTTGGCCAGTTTACCCTCTAGGCTCTGCAGCAGGAGTCCCTCTGACTTCCCGCCACAGGACTTAGGCCCGGAGCAGAACATTCCAGCTTTAATACCCAGAGCGGAAAATTCCAGCCTAAATTTTTTTTTTTGTTAACAAAGAGTATTAAGCGATATGAGAAAAGGTAGGTATGTGGAGTTAGGTTGCAGAACAGCCATAATCACACTGAATGGAAGGACAGACTCAAGGGGCCGAATGGCCTACTCCTGTTCCTATATTCCTAATTGTCAAAGCATCTGGCTTTAATCTTGAGCTCATATTGGTAATATTTTTTCCCTTTCTAATCTTCCTAGCTCTGGGTTTGTCATCTCCGTTACTGGGCTCCTCCAGTCAGGTATTGCACCATGAAAGCTCCCATTTTTGGGAATCCTCTGTTTTCCTGATTGCTGTTCAGGGAGTTTGGGTTTCACTTGATGGGAGCACTGGTGCCGATATCTTTCCCGGCAGCTTTGTAGTCGTGTTCGGAGGTTTCTAGAAATTTGAATCCTGTGAAGCTCTGATCACCAAAATATCAGTCAACTCTATTTCGTCTGTATATGAGACTTGACCTCCCCGACTGCAGTTTTGGTCTCCATATCTGAAAAAAGATATAATTGTGTTAGAAGCGGTATAGAGCTGGTTCACATGACTCATTCCCAGGATGAAGGGCTTATCTTATGAAGATAGGTTGAATAGGTTGGGCCTATACCTATTAGAGTTTAGAAGAATGAGAGGTGATCTTATTGAAACACATGGGGCGGTTTTACACCGGCGGCATTTTAAGGTGCCGCCAAAGCCAATTGACTTTTGAATGGCTCACTGCATTTTACGGCCCCACTCCCACTGCAACGGGGCCAGAAAATTTCACCCATAAGATCCTGAGGGGACTTGATAGGATGGATACCGGAAGGATGTTTCCACTTGTGGGGGAAACTAGAACTAGGGGACACAGTTTAAGAACAAGGGGTCTCCCTTTAAATCTGAGATGTGGAGAAATTTTTTCTCTGAGGGTCTTTAGTCATAGAACCATAGAACCTTAGAACACTACAGCACAGAAAAACAGGCCATTCGGCCCTTCTAGTCTGTGGAATTTTCTTCCCCAGAAAGCAGTGGAGGCTGGGTCATTGAAGTTACTCAAAGCTGAGTTAGACAGATTTTTGATTGACAAGGGAGTCAAGGGTTGTGAGGGGCAGACAGGAAAATAGAGTTGAGACCACAGCCAGATCAGCCACGACCTTCTTCAATGGCAGAGCAAGCGCAAAGGACTGAATAGCCTACTTCTGCTACCAAGTCCAATGTTCCTATGTCTTTCACTGGGCTACTTGATGTACCGATGAAATTGCCACTCCTGGCAAGGTTACATTCCTGCCCTCATTGAATTACCAAAGGAGCTGGGTTCTACTGCAAAAACCTGTGGTGAAGATGCTGGGGAATAATATTAATGGCTGACAGGAAAAGGGCTGCCCACTCTGGTTAGACCTGTTCCTGGAGATTTCACCACATGACCTGCTGCCTGTTAATCACCTTGCCCAGTCAAGCAGCCTTTTTACCTCCTCCCATCTCCGATATTTTTACAACTAACACACAAACTTGCTCAAGGACAATGAACAATAACACTGTTTTCATTTCAATCGCCCCTATGATTTTCTCGTGGGTGTTACACACAGCAGTGTCCGGGAAACTAATCTTCAATTCCTGGAGACTCCAGGGTAATCCTGGAGGTTGACAACCCTTGTCCAGGTGAGAGTAATTATTAACCTGTTTTAAAATATGCCGCCCTGTTTATTTTCAAAGAACGACAGATGTAAAAATGGCTGGAATTTTTTAAACTAAAATGAACAATCGCTGCTTCTTGTTAAGGGCATTACCTAGGCTTTAGATGTGATGGAATGTTATCAGGTATGGGATTCCCTTCACGCTGTAGACCAGTCTATAATCTGCATCCTTTCTCACTCTCCACATCACTGCTGATTATCACAGTCATTGACAGCATCAGTGGGTATGATCCAGGTCCAGGTGTAGTACTGTAGTACTGAGGGAGCACGATGTCGTACTGAGAGAGTACTACACTGTTGGAGATGCCGCCTTTTGGATGAAATGTTAAACCGGGGTCCCATTAGCATGCTAGAGTGGATGTAAAAGGTCTCATGGCACAGTTTCGAAGGAGAGCAGGGGAGTTCGCTCTGGCATCCTGGTCAATAGTTATCCCTCAATCAATATCACAAAAGAAAACAGATTACCTGGTCATTATCACATTGCTGTTTTGTGAAAGTTTGCTGTCCGCAATTGGATGACGCGTTTCCTACATTACAGCAATGGCTACACTTCAAAAGTACTCCATTGGCTGTAAAGCACTTCGAGACGTCCCGTGGTTGAAAAAAGCGCTATATAAATGCAAGTGTTTTGTTTCAGCTGAAACTGCTTGTGACAGAGCTGGTCCAAGAGCCTGAGCTCACACTGACTCCTGTGGTTACTGTTAGCATTGCAGAACTGTAGACAGCAAACTATAAGGGCCAATTTCCCTCTGCTGAAGCAAGTGCAACAGCTTTGATCACCTATAAGTGGAGTAGGGGTGGGGGGAGGGGAGTGAGGTAATGTTGCCTCCCACTTCATTTTGCCCTCCCAAATTCTGGGAGGGGCCCAGGAGAAATAAGTGTTCATCCCTACCCACAGCTGCACTCAAACTGGAGGCTCTGAAAGGAGCAGCAAGGCCACAGGAGCTGAGGAAAATAATCTGAGGAAGGACTTGGGTCCTTCAAGCAGTAAGATGATGCTGCTGCCAAAGGTCATCATCGCTGCTGCAGGCCCCATTTCAAGGGACAAAGGGCTGCCCATGACAACCTGTGCCTGGGATACACAGGGCCGAGGCTAATGATTTAAACCCACAAAAATAAGCTGGTGCAGGCTGGGCTTGCAGGGTAGTAGGTAGGTGGGGCTGGGATGGGGAATTGTCTGCATGTACCTTTGATCAAATGCACATAGAATGAACAAGGCACACGTCAGGATGATGGGATACACTCCACATACGTGGAGAGCAGTGCAGCTCCAACAACACTCAAGAAGCTCAACAGGATCCAGGACAAAGCAGCCCGCTTTGCAAAGCACCCCCTCTATCATTTTAAACACACTCCCTCCACCACTGGCTACAGTGATTACAAGGTGCAGTGCAGCAACTCGACAAGGCTTCTACCTTCCAAACCTGCGACCTCTACTGCCTAGAACATTAAAGGCTATGGGCGCATGGAAACAGCACCGTCTGCAAGTTACCCTCCAAGTTGCACATCATCCTGACTATGGAAACCAGAGCTTTGCATAACACTCTCAGTTCATGCAAAGTGACTGGACAAGGGAGAAAAATAGAGTCAAGATAGAAAGAAATGAGTTCTGAGAGGGAAAGAATACACTGAAATGATGGGCCTACCAAGGTAGCCCTGTTTGTGAATCTTGGGAAGGAGGCAGAAGTGTGCTGTGTGGGCTGGAGGGGCTATGAGTTTGGAGGGAAGGTCTCCAGAGAAGATGAGAAACAATGGCTTGATGTTCGGTGATGGGATCATGGTCCAAGGGAGGTAGGAGGTCAGAGAGCTGACATTTGAACTCTGCTAGGCAGAAGTCAGTTCACCAAACAATATATCACTCTTGTCAGCAGGTTTAATAACAATGCTGGGTTTGGACTTGGGAGAGCGGAGTGCTGCAAGTTCAGACAGAAGTTACAGTGACTGAGGGCAATAGGAAAACTGAGTTGGCTGATGTCATGCAGACGGCTCCCAGTGGAAAGAGCTAGAGAGGTTCGGAAGCCAGAGAGAAGGATCCAGGGATAAAATAATTCTTAAGAAGAGAGCAAGGGTCTGCTCTGCTAGGCGAAGATGCCTTGTGGAAGAAGTGGGTGCAGAAGGTAAGGCATCAGATGAAGAGCTCAATGTCATGCTGTGGTCGCAAGTTAATTGAGGTGGGAGCATAAGGGGATGAAGCTGAGGTCTCAGCAAAGGACTGATCGTTCAGGGTTAGAGAGTGGGAAATTGTGAAAACATGGCAGGGGTGAGATTGGAAGGAAGGATGGAATCAAATGAAAGTGAAAGGAAAGAAGGATGCAGAGGAGCATTGGTATCCAATTGTTGGAACTTGCAATCCTCGACAACTAACTGGAAGAAAAATAATTGATTGCTTCAGTCCTGACAAGGCGAAGGATGAAATGAAACTGCAGGCCAGGACGACTCTGAAATAGACTGAGTCAGCGCTACTGAAGAGAGAGGTTGAGAACATACGTGTGGGCACCTTGAGCTGAATGACTGCCAAGAGTTCGAGCTTGTGTGGAGGGTGGATGGTTTTTAAACATCATGCTTTAGCGTTCTAGGCTTGTTGTTGATGATGTGGTTAGAGATGTGATGACTAGCGAGCCACAGGGTGTGTTTTAGTTTGACATACAAGGTGATACCAATTGTATACAAAACACTTAAGAAGGGCAGTCTCATCCCTCTGTAACTAAAATACCCACTACTGCAAAGTAAGAGAATTGGATGCCCCAAAGAAGTGATTTTGGACTGATTAGTTTCTCTGTGAAACAGTGAGAGGGAAAGAGAGAGAGAATATATGTCATCATATTTTTTGAACTTAACACAAAAGATCACAGGAAAAATACAGACCGGGAAAAACATTTAGCGATATCAGCTATTCTACCCAAAGGAGGAACCTCCAATCTTCTCTCTAGACCACCCAGCTCCTAATAATTCAAAGACTTTTGCCTCAACGAACCCTAAACCAGAGAGCTATTGCAAGTGTTGATCATTCTTTAAGTGGGGCAATTCTTCCTGGCAACAGCCTTAGATTCACCTTTCAATAGTTTGAACCTTTGTCTTCCCTCTCACTGTCATAACAGGACTCTGCATTAAACTTTTCTATAAGTCCCAAAGTGCAGTTGCAAGCTAGTGAAACGAGAGAAAGCTTTTTTTCTCCCCGCAGAGACAGACACAGAAGGAAGGAGGGTTGGGAGGGGCGAGGGGGATGTGGGTGAAGAGCGGTACAGGAAAGTGATCAGAGATGGCCTTACCAGTGATTGAGCTGACCAGAGGCAGCATGAAGAAACATTTCTTTTACGCAGTGTGTTGTTGTGATCTGGAATGCACTATCTTAAAGAGCAGTGGAAGCAGATTCAATAGTAACTTCTAAAATAAAATTGAGTAAATACTTGAAATATTTTACTGGGCTAAGGGGAAAGAACAAGGGAGTGGCATTAATTGAATAGCTCTAGAATTGGCACACTGGACCGAATGGCCTCCTTCAGTGCAGTATCATTCTATGATTTTCATTCTATATAAAAGGCAAAATGCTGTGTATGCTGGAAATCTGAAACATAAACGGAAAATTCTGGAACAAATCAATAGCATGGAGAGAAAAGCAGAGGATGGAATCGTCCCAGATTTGCACTGGGACGGCCTCAGTGGCGGGTTTTCACGCCATAGCGTCCCAAACCTGCCACATTGGTTATACTCTCTCATTCACCCACCACGCCATCACCTCGCTGCTTCATTACACCAGGCGCCATATTTAAAATCCAGCCGCACACATCTCAGTGCTTCCAGCCCACGACTTACTGCAGGGAAGATGTCCATGAAAGACAAAAAGACTGCACTAAACCCCAGGTTTAATGACACATCACTGGAATGCCTTCGGGACACTGTGGAGGCCCGCCGCGATGTCCTCTACCCCCAACTCTGTCCGCAGGACGGGCAGCAGCATCATCAATCCAGCATGGTAAGCGGTGGCAGCGTTGGTCAGCGCCAATGTCCTGCAAAAGAGGACAGCCACCCAGTGTCGTTACAGGGTGAATGGTCCCATCTGTTCCGCCAGGTTAAGTCACTCTTCTCATCACTCTCAACTCACACACTCACAAACCCATCACACATCCACAGGGATCTCACAACTCAAGGGACAACACCACTAACTCTCACACACACCCTCACATCTCCATCAGGGTCATATCCGCCGGAGCTCACATCCTCATCCTGTCCATGGCTCAGCTAACCACACATACATTCCACGCAGTGCCATGTGTGCTGCTCACAGGGAGGATGTAGCATAGTCGTACTGTGGTATTGTCACTGGACTGGTATCCCAGAGACCCAGAATGATGTTCTGGGGACTTGGGTTCGAATCCCACCACGGCAGGTTTCAATAAAAATCTGGAATTAGAAGTCTGATGGTGACTACGAAAACATTGCTGATTGTCGTAAAAATCCATTTGGCTCACTAATGTCCCTTAGGAAAGGAAAGCTGCCACCCTTACCTGATCTGGCCTGGCCTACATGTGACTCCAGACAATGTGGTTGACTCATAAATGCCCTCTGAACAAGGGCAACTAGGGATGGGCAATAAATGTTGGCCTAGCCAGTGACACCCACATCCCACATCCCAGGAACAAATATTTCCAAGCTGGCTCACATCAGCAGGGAGAGGTCTCAGACCTGGGGTGCAGTGGCTCACTTTGCAGAACATGCCATCGCTCTGGCTGGTGAGGATTTGGACCCTGTGGTAATGGTGAGGTTGGCAGTGAACACCCACCTGAGGATCCTGCACCACATCATCCCGCTCTCAACGCAAATGTGAGTGCTCTCTAATTATCTCTACTTTGGTTCACAGGGAGCTCTGCCAAGTGACCAACGCCCTCAGCCAGCCAGTCCCTCAGCTCCATCCAGGTTCTCACCTCCAGCCAAGAGGACACCTCCTCCATTGAAGAGCTGGAAATAAGCATGGAAAGAGCTGAAAGACCCGTCACAGCACTTACCCACACCCTCCGCCAGCGCAGAGACACACACCTCGGTGGGACCTGGATCTAGAGCAGGCTCGGGTTCACAACCTGGTGGTCACTGCACGGCCACGTGTCCGCAGCCGGAGGAGGCAGGTCCATCCGAGCTCCCTGGCACTTTGGGGACTGCTGGGGATCAGGCATCTGTGAGGTCCGAGTCAGATGACGAGCCTCTAGATTTGGCCTTCCAACTCATCCTGGGGAGTCAGGAGAAGGCGTGGGAATATCACACAGAGCTGTTGGAAGCCCTTAACAGAGTGGCACGTGAGTTGAAGGAGTGCGTCCGCCTGCTCTCTGGTAAAACGGTGCCCACGTGTGCCCATATGGAGGTTTCCATGGGGAGGATGGTGGACGCCATGGAGACCTTGGTCCAGCAGAATGCAGAGATGTATGCAAACCCGCACTCCATCGCAGGAGCCTTGGGTGAGTTCCTGCAGTGGCATCGAGAGGGAAGCAGGGCACCTCAACACCCCTCCAGGTGCTCTTTCCCCTCAATGAGTCAGGGCAGGGCCCTTGGGCACCCGAAGCAAGGAGATGCGGCAGCTGGACACCCCTGGGTCATCCACTGAGGAATCTTAGAGACTGTCCTCTCTCTCCGAGTCCCCTTTGCCTGTGAGCCCTTCAGCCTCGTCTTCTGTTACCGCAGAGGGAGCAGCCGGCCATCAAGTGATTCTGGAGGGAAAAGTGTGTGTGTGGCAGGGCCCTTTGGAGCCTCGTGCAAGCCTCTCCCACGCACACGGATCCTTCACATATCACACTCACCTCAATGTCCTGAGCATTTTCAATGCTGCCTTCTGGGGTTCACTTTCAGTTGTCCATCTGAGCTGACCTGCATCTCCGCCCACCCACTGATCACACTCCCAAGCAGCACCTGATCTCGCCCACTACAACTCTCGTTTCACTCTCGATGTGGACAGCATGGCCTGGACTCATTTTTTTTGTAAGCTCCCCCGTCTTTTCCCCTCCCCAGTCACCCATTTCCTTTCCCACAGCAATGTTGACCCTCCCGGCATTACCTTCCACCTCCCCTCCATGATCTACCAGCCACAACCCTTTTTCTTCAGGGATGTCCAGGTGAATGTGCACGTTCCCTCCCTTCCCAAAAATCCCACCCCCATCCACATTAACCTCCAGACCTCCTCCTTCCCACCCCCAGTTGTCTGTGTCTGCCTCCAAGCTCCCATCAACCACCCTTGCCATCCTTTCTATCGCCGAACCCTCACCCTCCCACCCTACCGCCTCACTCAGTCATTCTCACCATTCCTTCATACCACACCCATCCTCAGTTCACTCCCCAGGAGGCAGACATGGACCTATCAGACCTCTCCCTTGGACGTTCACCTGCACATCCCCCCTCTGGACCCCTTCCTCCCTCCAGACCCCTACCCCCCCTCTGGACCCCTACCCCACTTCACACCCCTTCCCCCCGGAACCCCATCCCCCCCGGAACCCCTTCTCCCCACCTCAGTCATCCTACCCCGCCCCGTGGACTGCCCCCCCCCCCCCACCCCACTTAGTTGGTCCCCTTCCTCCACCCTTACTCCTTCCCACTCCCAACTCGTTCCTCCAGCCTTTCCGCTTCCTCCAGCCTCACCTCTTCCTCCAGTCTTACTCCTTCCCCCTTCCTAACTCCCTTAGACATCCTTACTTCTTCCTCCAGCTTTACTCCTTCCCCCTTCCCGACTCCTTCCTCCACTCTTACTTCTTCTGCACCCTTACCCCCTCCCCTCACTGAACACCTTCCTCCCCCTGGACTCCCTACTTCTCTGCATTCCTTCTTCTCCCTCAACACCTTCCCCTCTCTGCACTCCTTCCCTTACACCTTCCACCCCCCTTACACCTACCTCCCCAATTGCCATCTTCTCCCCTGTAACCCCCTCCTCCTCCCGTACTCCCTCTCCCCAGTCCCAACCTCCCCCCACCCCCGACACATCTTCCTCTGCCAGCTAATCCTAGACCTACCTCCCCCACTGCCTCGACCATCATCCGTTGTGAGCATCAACGGTGACTTTCTAACTTCTGTGAGGTGCTTCGCAGCAGAGCCAAGTCCAAGAGAATCCACCGAGCACGCCATGGACCTTCCTCCACTGTGCCGTTGGTGTCGGGTTCCAGTATCTTCTGCTCCTCAGATATCCACAATGTGAGCAAAGCCCCGGCGGGTAAGTCCAGACTTCTGCACGTCACACTTGTCAAGATGTGTTCTACACTGGCGTGTTTTCCCGCCGACGTGGGCAGACGATCCAACGGGGGAACGATTCCGGCAGGCTGGCCTTATAATGATATGCTGATATATTACAATGAGGTTCCCGACGTCCAATGGCGGAGAACGCGGCCCACCATCGGCAGGCTGAGCGGACGATCACAAACTGGTTTCACGCCATCGTGAAACCGATTGCACCATATTGTCTGCTCATGCCACCGAACACGCCCGATGCCAGTAGGCATGGAAAATCTCTGCCAGAGTTAATATTCCAGGTCTGTGAACTTTCGCCAGAAGTGGAAAATGTTCAAGATGTAACAGATTTTACACTAACACAGGGGAAGGGGAAGGGAGTGCGGGGGGGGAGACAAAGGGAAAGTCTGTGACAGGGTGGAAGGCAGGCCAGATTGAATGACAAATGGGAAGTTGGTGCAAGGCAAAAAGAGATGGTAATTGGAGGTTTAAGGGAATAAAAGATGGGAACAGCAGAATTATTACCAGCACCTGCCATCTGAAATAGTGTGAACAGTGATTATCATCTAAAATTTTTGAACTCAATGTTGACTTTAGCAAAGTGTTTAGCGCCATTCACTTTCTCTATGATGCCATCGATTGTCGGCGTCAAGTGTCTTTCTCGTCGTATCACTTGGTTTGGTGACTACATGTCAACGCAGATTCTAATCTGGTTCTTACTGTTGGGTTTCTTGAAAACTTATATGGGCGAGTCCCAAGGGGTAGGCTTATCCCCAACTTTCTGAATAACGACAAGGTCAAATAATTGCTTAAGTTCCTTCTCTTTCTGCTTTCTGACACGAAAAGGTTTTCATCCACATTGATGCACACCAGGATGCAGTTTGCATGTAACACCTTTCAGTTGGCTGGTACCAGTGAAGTGATCAGCATACAGCACAAGGTGTTGTGGGTTGCGTAGCAACTGCATATGTAACAGCAATCATGTGCCGATCTGTTGCTTTGTGGAAACTGATAAGTGTGTCACATCCTCCAGATATGACATGGAATACACCATTTGCTCCAGTATCTTTGTTCGTTCTAGTGTCTGTGAATGAGACTTACGTTTCAAAAGTTCCCAAAAGCCTTCATGGGTTTGTCACTGTTGTAAGGAAAGATTTTCGTATTCCCTGGTTTGCAGAGAATGGGACAGTTCTGAAGTTTCTTGAACGTTTTGTCTCCCATGACATTGATAGATGCTCCTGTGCCTATGAGAGCAAAGATGTCCGAGCAGACAGTGCTCACTGTCACACATGGCTGGTTGCTGTGTCCGAAAGAGAGCACACATATATATTCAGGGTCATCTGCCTCTACACTGGCCACATTCCCGCGCCCTTTTGCTGTGGTACACGTACGTGGCACCTTTCTGATAGTACTGGTCTTAGTTTTGATTTTGCTAATGAGTGAGAAATGGGAGCAAAGTGGTTGAGTTTTCCATAAGCCTTGTGCTGCATGCCAGTGGCAGGACACTGTCTGGTGCGGATAAGCATCACTGCAATGGAAACATTGTTTGGGCAAGTCACAAGTCTGTTTGTGAGACTGTGTTGTTGCTTTTTAGATGATTTCCTGGCACAGGAAAGAAGAACAGAGTTCACAGGAGTTGAACTTGGGGTGTGGTCATTACTGTTGGTAGCCTTGCCTTCAGCAGCTCTGAACTCTGAAAATGATAGCGATCTTGTTAACTCCAGCAGCTCCGACAGCCTTCTGTCTTTCTTGAGTACTTTGAGGCTTAGTTGACTAAAGAGACAACCTTGGATTATTTGTGAGCTTTTCCAGCATTTTATGTTTTTGTTTGGATTATTTGTGTTTTGATTTCCTGCTCAACATGTTCAACATTACCAAACTCACATTGGGTTATTAGTTAGAACCATACAATCACAGAAATATTACAGCACAGAAAGAGGCCATTCAGCCCATCGTGTCAGCGCCGGCCAAAAAAAAATACTAGCTGCCCGTTTTAAGTCCACCTTCCGGCACTTGATCTGTAGCCTTGCAGGTTACAGCACTTTAGGTGCAGATCCAAGTACCTTTTAAATGAGTTGAGGGTTTCTGCCTCCATCACCAAACCAGGCAGTGAATTCCAAACACCCGCCACCCTCTGGGAGAAGAAGATTTTCCTCATGTCCCCTCTAATCCTTCTACCAATCACCTTAAACCTGTGGCCCTGGTAATTGACCTCTCAGCTGGAGGAAACAGGGCACCCCTGTCTACTCTATCTAGACCCCTTATAATCTTGTATACCTCAATCTGGTCACCCCTCAGCCTCCTCAGTTCCGAGAAAAACAACCCTAGCCTATCCAATCTTTCCTCATAGCTACAATTTTCAAACCGTGGCAGCATTCCTGTTAATCTCCTGTGTGCTTTCTCCAGAGAAATTATGTCCTTCCTGTAATGTGGCAACCAGAGCTGTACACAAAATTTCAGCTGTGGCCTAATCAGCATTTTATACATTTCCATTATTACACCCCTGCTTTTGTATTCCATACCTCGCCCAATAAAAGAAAGCATTCCATATGCTTTCTTCACCACCTCATCCATCTGTCCTGCTGCCTTCAGGGACCTGTGGACATGCACACCAAGGTCTCTCACTTCCTCTACCTCTCCCAATATCCTCCCGTTTATTGAGTATTCCCTTACTTTATTTGCCTTCCCCAAATGCATTACCTCACACTTCCCTGGATTGAATTCCATCTGCCACTTTCCCGCGCACTGAACTGCATTGATATCATTCTGGAGACAACAACTATCCTTTTCACTATCAACTACACGGCCAATTTTTGTGTCATCTGCAAATTTTCCAATTATGCCTCCCACATTTAAGCCTAAATCATTAATGTATACAACAAACAGCAAGGGACTCAACACTGAGCCCTGTGGAACACCACCAGAAACCGTTTTCCATTCACAAAAACATCCATCGATCACTACCCTTTGTTTCCTGTCACGGAGCCAATTTTGAATCCAACTCGCCACCTTCCCCTGTATCCCATTGGCTTTTACTTTTCTGACCAGCCTGCCATGTGAGACCTTGTCAAATGCCTTACTAAAATCCATGTAGACAACATCCACTGCACTACCCTCATCAATCCTCCTTGTTACTTCCTCAAAAAATTAAATTAAATTAGTAAGACACGATTTTCTCCTAACAAAACCATGCTGACTATCCCCAATTAATTTGTTCCTTTCTAAGTGACAATTCATCCTGTGTCTCAGGATTGATTCTTGTAATTTGCCCACCACCGAAGTCAGACCGACTGGCCTATAATTATTTGGTCTATCCCTTGCACCCTTTCTAAATAAGGGTGCAAGTTTCGCAGACCTCCAACCCTCTGGTACCTCGCCTGTATCTAATGAGGATTGGAAAATGATCCTCAGAGCACCCGTTATTCCCTCCCTGGCTTCCTTTAACAGCCTGGAATACAATCCATCTGGCCCTGGTGATTTATCCACTTTCAAGGATGCCAGTCCCTCCAGTACATCCTCTCTCACTATGCTTATTGTATCTAATATTTCACATTCCTCCTCTTTAACTAGAATATCTGCTTCATCCCTCTCCTTAGTGAAGACAGAGACAAAGTACTCATTGAGAACCCTGCCCGATTTTAACTAAGGAAAAGGTACAGCCCATCAATGTACTGGTAAAAACATCTTTGCCTCAATCCCATGCAATGTTAGAACCATAGAAAAGTTACAGCACAGAAGGAGGCCATTCGGCCCATCTTGTCCAAACCAACCTGAGGACACCCAGGTGCCCTTTCTAATCCCACCTTCCTGTACCTGGCCCATAGCCCCGCAGCTTACAGCACTTAAGGTGCAGATCCAGGTACTTTTTAAGAGTTTAGAGTTTCTGCCTCTACCACCAACTTGGGCAGTGAATTCCAGACACCCACAACCACAAAAGGAGTTGAACTTGGGGTGTTTTCATTACTGTTGGTAGCCTTGCCTTCAGCAGCTCTGAACTCTGAAAATGATAGCGATCTTGCTAACTCCAACAGCTCCAACAGCCTTCTGTCTTTCTTGAGTACTTTGAGGCTTAGTTGACTAAAGAGACAACCTTGGATTATTTGTGAGCTTTTCCAGCATTTTAAGTTTTTGTTTGGATTATTTGTGTTTTGATTTCCTGCTCAACATGTTCAACGTTACCAAACTCACATTTGGTCATTAGTTAGAACCATACAATCACAGAAATGTTACAGCACAGAAAGAGGCCATTCAGCCCATCGTGTCAGCGCCGGAGTAAAAAAAGTTCTTCCTCATGTCCCCCCTACACCTTCTGCCGCTTATCCTGAATCTATGTCCCCTAGTTCTAGAATTCTCCACCAAGGGAAACAATTTTATCCTGTCTACTCTACCTATTCCCATCATAATGTTGTACACCTCAATCAAGTCACCTCTCAGCCTTCTTTGTTCTAAGGAAAATAACCCCAACCTATCCAATCTCTCTTCGTAGCTACATTTTTCTAACCCTGGCAACATTCTTGTAAACCTTGTTGGTCAATTGTCTTGTTTGCTTCTTGCTTATTGCGTCAGAAGATAATTGTTTTGTATATTGTATTTTTCCTGGGCGTGAATTAGGTTATTAGAGAAATTTTTGCTAAGTCATGGTCATTTTCATCTTACGCAGGTGTAAGAGTCTCAGAAATATCTTCCAATTCTTCACCTTCATAGTGGAGAAGTAAAGACTTTTTTCTTTTGTTATTTGTGATTGTCAAACCTGCCATCGCACCTTTGAAATGTTGCAGCCATTTTTGCCAATGTGGGAATAAAGATGATGGCTCCGAGTGCACATAAAAATATAGTAGATGGGACATGGACAAGGCCATCTTGATCTGCAGTGCAGCAATAGTGTGTGATCAAGGACCTGGGATCACATTCCTCTCAGAGATAAACCTCTTTATAGTAATCCGAGGTTATTCCTTTCTTTGGATGGTTATTTGTGTGTGTGTGTGTGCGTGTGTGCATCTGCGTGTGTGCATGCTTGCGCGTGCGTGCATCTGCGTGTGTGCTTGCGTGTGCGCGTGTGCATGTGCGTGCATGTGCATGTGTGTGTGTGAGCGTGTGTGCGTGCGAGTGTGTGTATGTGCGTGTGTGTCCACGCACGTGTGTGTGTGTGTGCGTACACTGTGCAGGTCTTCATGTTGTTAATCCTGAGCCGGTGTGACTCTTGTCTGCCTAACAACAGGCTACAGCCTCAGTCTTTTTCCCTCCTTGTTTTCTAACTTCAAATGGTGTCTGTAGCAGAGTGACCAACTCTCATTGAATATGTTAAGGGACACTTTGGCAGCAAAGTGGTGGGGGAGTGTGCTGGAAAATCTGTCAGAGAGGGGACGGGGTGGGGGGATTGCTGGCAAATCTGTGAAGGAGGTTGTGGGGGAGTTGGTAAACCAATAAGAGGCTATACCATTTCTTATGATCTTACATGTCTGTGTGAATAAAGTCGTGACATTACTCAAATCTGACAGAGAAGTAAATAAGAGGCCACATTTAGAACATATTTCTCAGTAATTAAAATTAACCTTATGTTAATTTAATGAATTAACATTGGGTTGCACCTTGGAATAGTGATGTGCTGAATCATTGCTATACTTACTGGTAACATTAAGAATAATCCCAACCTGATGGCTATCAAATGTACCCAGTGCTGTGGAGCTCAGGTTTACAGGCCCAGAGAAGCCTAAATGTAATTCCTTGCTTAAATTGGTTATTTGGGGTAGTTGTGGTTGAGGGAATATGACTGGCCTCATCAGATGTCAATGAGAAACAGAAAAACCTGTCAGCATTCTCACTCCGGATCACCGGAGGCTGAACCCCAAGTAGACATTTGAGTGTCTGGACACTGGATGAGGACAGAATTGCGCTAACCCACAGCTGAATATTCTGTTATCTACATCGATATTAAACTATAGGTTAGTATCCAACTATTCAGAAATTTATTTCAGCAACTTTACTGACAAAGACCCAAGCAAATACATTGGGAAAGTGAGCAATACTGGCATTAATCTCATGCAGGGGTTGTACACGGTTTAAATAAGAGGAATACTATACCTACATAAACTGATATGCTGGTAGGATTAGATGAACTAGAGCGGGAGGAGGCCCGTGTGGAGAATAAACAGCAGTTTAGTGCAGTTGGGCCAGCTACTCTGTTGCTGTGCTATCGGCTCTAAGTAGACCAATGAATCTAGACAGAATCTCCATAAGCATTACAGATCATCGACACTTTCAAACTCCTTTGCTCATTGCTCTTTGTGTGACTTGTTCAATTTCCAACCAGGAGGCAAAGTTAGGTGGAAAGCCTTATCTAACTACAACAACTACTTTCATTTATGTAGCACCCTTAACATAGTAAAATGTCTCCTGCTTCACAGGAGTGATTATCAAACAAAATTTGACACCAAGCCACATTGGAAGCTATTAGGGCAGGTGATCAAAAACTTGGTCAAAGCGGAAGGTCTTAAGGAGTGGCTTAAAGGAGGAAAGCGAGGTAGAGAGAGACGGTCTGGTTTAGGGAGGAAATTCCAGATAGAGAGGGTCAATATGATGGAAGGATTTGAAAACAAGGACCAGGATTTTAAAATTGAAGTGTTGTCGGACCAGGAGTCAATGTTGGTTTACATATTTCCCTTTGATAATTCCATGTGGAATATTAACAGTCTAACGAAGCCTTGGGCTAAGGGAAGATAGTGTCTCGTGCATGCTCAAAGTCTAGTGTTGTGCAATGAGATTTTTTAATTTATTCATTCATGTGATGTGAGCATTGCTGGCAAGGCCAACATTTATTGCCCACCCAAAACTGTCCTTGAGAAGGTACTGGTGAGCTGCCTTCTTGAACTACAGCTGTCTGTGTGCATTATAGTTTCTCGTAGCAGTTTTGATACAACTGAGTGGCTTGCTAGTCCATCCCAGAGGTTAAAAGTCAACCATATTGTTGCACATCATTGCACATTGCATTGCATGTAGGCCAGACTGGATAATGATGGCAAATTTCCTTCCCTAAAGGACATTAGTGAACCAGATGTTTTTGTAACAATCCCAGTAGTTTCATGGTCAGTGCTGCTGAATGCTAGCTTTTTATTCTAGATTAATTTAATTAACTGAGTCTAAACTCGGTAGCTGCCATGGTGGGATTTGAACTCACATTTCTAGATTGTTAGTCCAGGCCTCTGGCCTACTAGTCTTGTAATATACAAGAACACAAGAGCACAGGAATTGGAGCAAGAGTAGATGATATGGCCAATCAAGCCTGCTCCACCTTTCAATACGATCATGGCTGATTTTGGGTTTCAATTCCATTTTCCTGCCCCCTCCCCATATCCCTCAGTTCCCTGAGAGACCAAAACCCTGACTATCCCAGCCTTAAACGTATTCAATGATGGAGCATCCACAACCCCCAGGGATTTTTTTTTGCAGGCGGACATAGCTGTTGTGGGCAGAACAAAGTAAGAACATGATCATAATCTGCACTTATTGACGCAAGCAACACATCATGAAGTATTGGTGTTCAACAGTCTGAAATGCAACATCAGTGAGCAGCAGATCAGTTTCTTCAGTTCTGTTTATTCCAGTACTGGCATATGTCCCAATCCAAGTGGAATAGAGGATATTAAAGCTATGCCAATTCCTCAAGATAAGGATGATCTTCAAAGATGTCTAAGTCTCTTTAATTTCTTGTCTCTCTACATTCCCAATTTCACTCAAAAATCTTCATTTTACGGGAATTGTTGGAAAAGAATGTGCCTTTCCTGTGGCACGAAGACCACCAATACCTCTTCAAAGCACTGAAACAGTCATTATCAGAAACATTGATGTTATGATGTTAAGTGGCAGATGATGTGTGCCAGGTGGACCAAATCCACAAGGGAAACTTGGTCACGCTATCACAATGGTTTTGTAATTTGTATTTATTACGAGAAGATGTGTGCACTGAATTCAGAAGTAATGAGTCCACCAAGAACTTGAGATTTTAAAAATTGAATTAAAATATTTATTAAAAAGTAAAAGATGTCAAGCACATACATACGACTGCAATTGCTTACTACTGTAACAAATCCTAAAATTCCTAATTAACCTGACTCCCAGTTACACACCCCCATTAAGACAACAGTCCAAAATATATTTAGATTTAAAACAAATCCAGCAAGTTAACACAGTACCCACTTGACAGTGGAATTCCAAATGGGCTTTCTCCAACTTCAGTTACTTTACATAGCAGACTTATGCACAAATGGCTGGAGGCTTCTTGAAGGCTGTTTCATATTGCTCTTTATATATGTTTCCCTCTCTTTGATATATAAATTCTATTGTTCCAAAGGTCTTTGAAACTGTATCTTCCTCATAATTTAAAAACTTTCATATTGCCAATATTGTCAGGAACCTTTGGGGAAAATAAATACCTCCTTAGCCTTGCTTATCTGGCTAGTTGTAAAGAGACTAAGGTTCCTTTGAATTCCAAACAATCCCTTCATTTATCTAAAAATGCAAATTCCCTTCACATCTTACATGCTAAACCAGCACCCATGTTTACTCATTAGCATGTCAAGCACATTTCTATACCTAGCTTCTTTTGAAGATTTCAAGCTTGCAGTCTACTTGACTCCAAATGTAATTAAATCACACAGACAGACCCAACTATAATCACACCCATAAACCTATATCACTATAAACCAGAAAAATATTATGACAATTATTATATTTTCTTCACAATTGACATTTCAATTTATGATCCTAGGGAGATAATTACCCTGGAGATAGATGCCTCACAGAAAGGTCTGAGAGCATGCAGACCACAAAAAGACAAACCAATTGCATTTGGTTCAAAATCTTTGTCCGTAATGCAATCCAACTACTCCAACATTGAGCAGGAAACACTCGTTTTATTATGCATCATGCAGTTTCATACCTATCTACTTGGCAAAAGATTTGTGGCAGAGACTGATCACAAGCCACGGGAGATGATTTGATGAAAACCATTAACCTGTGCAGCACCAAGATTGCAACGTCTCTTGATAAAGATTCAAGGTTATGATTGCGAGATTAAGTACAAGCCAGGTAACTCGATGATCACATCGTGTACATTTAGCAGGTTGCCTAACCCAGAGAAAACAGAAGATATATCCTTTGATCTGCAAGTTGACTTAATTAACATTGAGCTTGAAGGTGTTCTCCAAATTGATCTGGTAGATTTTGTGCAGCACAAATGCCAGAAGCTATAAGAAGAAACAGCAAAAGATTCTACACAACAGAAACTGTGGAAAATCATCATCGAAGGGTGGCATGATTCAATTCAACATTTCCACGAACATGTGAAACCATTTTGGCCTTATCAGGACAAGATAGGCATCTCCCAGGGAATCATTTTTAAAGGCAGGCAGATAATCATAACAGAATCTTTGCGACCTTATATTCTTCAACAACTTTATCATTCACACATGGGCATAGATTAGTCAAGAAGACTCGCAAGAAAGACAGTCTATTGCCAGCTTTGAACAATGACATTGAAGTCGTTGTCAAGAAGTGTGAGGCATGTCAAAAGCATATGCTGAAGTCAGCACAAAGCACCATTGATTCCATTTGAGGTTCCTACCCACCTTGGTCCAAAACCGCATCTTTCATGCCCATGGCACCGACTTCATCATCATCCTCGACTACTTTACCAAGTACCCCGCACAACTATTGTGCAATATGTCAAGCACAACTGTCGCATACATTCTTAAGTACTACCTTAAGTTTATTTGATGTGCTTAGAGAGATCATTATCGATAACTGATCATTATCTGTCATTTACTGGTAAGCCATTTCAGGATGTTTGTGAGAAGTGGAGTTTCTATCACACTACTTCATCTCCTCATTACCCTAGACCTAATGGCCCACCTGAAGAAATGATTCGCATAGTGAATTCCCTAATTCTCAAATATAGACAGACCAAACAAGATCTGAACATTGCAATGTGAGAGTGACACCTTTAAGTGCAACAATCTCATCACTAGCAGAGCTCATGTTTGGCAGACCAGTACAAACCAATTTACCTTCTCTTACCCATTCTACTGTCTCAGACACTAGAGAGGAATTTTTAAAACAACAAGAGAAGATGACCAATATGCACAAAAAAAGTGCAGGTACAGAATTGCCAAGTTTACAGTTGGGACAACAAGTTTGCATCCAAGATCCCACAGATGGTACATGGCAACCAGCCGAGGTGACAAGGATTTGTCCAGAATTAAGTTCCTTTGAAGTCATTACACTCAAAGGTACAAGGGTGAGTCATAACTGAGGACAAATCAGATCCATTCCAGCTCCTCCACCACCATATACACCTACTGCATCAAGGACAAGATCCCAAATGCAACCAGGGACAACATCCAAGAATGAAAATTCCACAGATCACTGTGAACAATTAAAGAAACTTCCATTACAAGATCTGAGCATACCAGCAGATTACATCTATGCTTTACAGATTCATAGATTCACCAGTTCTATGCGCTTATGTAATAGTAACTGAACATGAACATGTATTGTAAATAGTTATACTTCTTTGGAAGAGGGGGAAAGTATCTTTAAAAAGAAAGGGGGATGTTGTAACATGCCCATAAGGGATACCAACATGACATCGCTAGACGGGAAATTTGCCCAGTGATCCAGTCTTAGTTTCACTTTTGCTTTGAGCAGAGCACACACTCAGCTTTGATGCCTTTACGCTATACAACTATGTAGGACTATTCTCTTGTGCCTAGTCTTAATAAATGAACCCATAATGTGCTTATCCAATCCCTTATGAGTGATTGGTGCCTAGTGTCTTATACAACCAATAAGCTCAAGGACTTATATCATTATAAGAACACAACAGTATCGGTTAAACTGTCTGCATTGTAACCTTGTGAGAGATTGAATAAGAAAGGTGATCAGCTGGTTTCTAAAAATGTGTGTGGTTTAGCCAAACCTGAGATGTGGCACAGAGATGTAAAGGGCGTAATGGTACCGTCTCTTTAATTTCTCTCCTCTTCTCTCCAGCTGCTGGTGACTCATGTTGAAGTACAACCCCACAGCTCAAGTGGATATCCTTCATGACACTTTGTTAGTTATTTGACAGTAAGAGGTAGTACCTTACGTTCTGTGTGCCATGCACACCCAATTATTATAGATGTTTAATTAAGATAAGGCTGGAAGGCTATACTCAGCACTGCAGCACACCCATTCTCTGATCGAGTGTTTCCTGTAATTTATTCACTGTTTTCTCTAATTTCTTGCTATATTTTGCTAAATCACAACGAGACACAATAGTCTCACATTGTTGAGACTGACATTTCATATTAACATTCTGCAATGGGTCCCATGCCGTGAAAATTGGTAGCTTGATAATGGTGGGTTACAGCCACATGTACAGAATCACAGAATCTTAACGGCACAGAAGGAGGCCATTCGGCCCATCGTGTCTGCACCGGCTCTCCAAACGAGCATTATGACCTAGTGCCATTGCCCTGCCTTTTCCCCGTACCCCTGCTCATTGTTTCTATTCAAATAATCACCCAATGCCCTCTTGAATGCCTCGATTGAACCTGCCTCCACCACACTTACCAGTGCCATTCCAGACCCGAACCACTCGTTGTGTGAAAAAGTTTTTTTCTGACGTCACATTTGCTTCTTTTGAAAACCACTTTAAATCTGTGCCCTCTCGTTCCTGATTCTTTTACGAGTGGGAACAGCTTCTCCTTATCTACTCTGTCCAGCCCTCTCATGATTTTGAAAACTTCTATCAAGTCTCCTCTCAGCCTTCTCCTCTCCAAGGAAAACAGTCTCAACTTCTCCAATCTATCCTCATAGCTGAAGTTTCTCATCGCTGGAACCATACTCATAAACCTCTTCTGCACTCTCTCCAATGTGTTCACATCCTTCCCATAAGATGGTGCCCAGAACTGTACATAATATTCCAGCAGAGGTCTAATGAGGATCTTACATAAATTCAGCATAACCTCCTGGCTCTTGTACTCTATGCCCTTATTATTAGAGCCCAGGATACTATTTGCTTTATTAACTGCTCTCTCCACCTGTCCTGCCACCTTCAATGATCTATGCACAAATACACCCAAGTCTTTCTGCTCCTGCACCCCCTTTAAAATTCTATCCCTCATTTTATATTGTCTGTCCATGTTCTTCCTACCAAAATGCATCACCTCACACTTCTCTGCATTGAACTTCATCTGCTGCCTATCTGCCCACTCCACCAACTTGTCTACGTCCTCTTCAAGTTCCACACCGTCCTCCTCACATTCACAACACTCCCAAGCTTTGTATCATCCACAAATTTGAAGTTGTCCCCTGCACACTAAGATCTAGATCATTAATATATATCAGGAAAAGCAAGGGTCCCAATACCGGCCCCTGGGGAACTCCATTACAAACCTTCCTCCAGCCCGAAAAATATCCATTGACCATTACTCTCTGCTTCCTATTTTTCAGCCAATTTTGTTTCCATGTTGCTACTGTCCCTTTTATTCCATGAGCAATAACTTTTCTCACAAGTCGGTTGTGTGGCACTGTGTCAAATGCCTTTTCAAAGTTGATGAATCTTAATTCAAACACACTTACTTCAAATTAATTGATAATTCAAACACAACAACAGAACATGCTGCAAACACTCTGCAGGTTTGGCAGCATGTATGGAGGGAGCAGATGAGTTAAGGATGGATGTTAACCCTTTCTACTCACCAAGAAACCACAGAGGCTGGCAATTACAGCCACACTGACGATTCACCACCCAAAATTACCTCCGCCTTTAACCTGAGCTTCAAAGCAAGCTAGAGGTACATCCTTCGGAAGGCATGGAGTCCTTCTTTAGTAAGTAGATTAATCTTTGATGATGTCATATAGCCCCAATTGCCATTTTGAACCCAAGGCCTATGCAGGGAAGCCATTGGGCCTCCCTCAACCAGGCCACACTGCTGGCAAGACAAACTGGGACCAGAAAAGGCTGGGAAAACGGAGTGAATTTTATTCATTTCTTTTGTTTCCGTGCAGACCGACTTGAGCAGGAATATTTCACTGGGCCTCACAGGAAGGTCTTGGGCTCACCCTTGCCCCAGATTTTCCCTCCCCTTCCACTGACCGTGAAACCCAGCCTCCCCACTCCCCTTCACCTTCCAACCGGAATGCCAGAGACTGTTACTCAGAGCTCCCGGTGGCAGAGTCCTAATCCCACCAACCCCCACCCGCCCACTGACCAGCTGCCACTTTCCCACCCGATTCAGGCAGTATTTACAGAATGTACAAAAATCTGGAGCTCCAATACCTTCAGCTTTCCAGAGACCAGGACCCTTACATTGCTGTGGTAAAGTGGGGTACCCTGTCCCTTTAAGAGGATGCAAGTGTTCTGATCATGTGACAGCACTGACGAATCACTGTACAGCACGGGCAACTGCGAACTGTAAGTCTAGTTCTGGAGGTTTCTGAGTGAGCACATATGATCTGGTGCTCTGCCCTATGTCTCAATAAACCATCACTGTACTCTTGCATCAGTCTCTCCCCATTATTGGTTGCAAACAGCAAATGAGGAGAACATAGGAAGGCGTGCAGTTAGAGTTCGGTTGACCAATGAACTCATTTACCCAAGACATAAAAATTACATTGCACCATCAACAGCAGGAGCACCATACAACTACCATTAAATATACATCTGCAATAATAACTGTCCATTAAATCTATGCTAAATGCAGCTTACTCCTGATAATTCAATCCATTTCTGCACTAAAAAAAATGAGAATTATGCAACATAATAAAAACTACAAATGCTGAAAATCTGAAACAATAACAGAAAATGCTGGAAACACTCAGTTTGTCAGGCAGCATCATTGGAGAGAAAAAAACTGTTAACTTTTTTCTTCTAATATAATTGTAAAAGTTTTTTGTTGTTTATCAAAGGTTTTGCCCCTAAAAACGTGGGGCAGAATTTTGCCCTCGGATGGTGGGTGGGTCCCACCGGCTCGGCGGTGGGCGGGCCGCCGACCCCCGCCACCGAAACGGGGCCCGCCGCCATTTTGAGTGGGCAGGCCAATTAAGGTCCACCCAGCGGCATCCCCGATGGGAAGCGTTATGCACTTCCTGTTCTGGGGGGAGGGATTCCCCATTTGTCAAAGTGCGCTCTTTCGCACATGCGGGTGAAAGAACACACTGCTCCCTGAGGCAAAGTCCTGTCTCAGGGAGATTCATGAGAGGTAAGTAAAGTCTAAAAATAGATAAATATTAAAATTATTAACATGTTCCCCTCATGTGACAATGTCTCACGAGATGGGACATGTTAACATAAATACATAAAATTTATTAAATTTTTAAAAAACGGACATGAAACTTCATCCCGCCAGTGGATGAAGTTTCATGAATAACCTGGAGCCCGCTGGGGCTCCTGGCCTGCCCGCCAGTCTTAAGCTTGGACAGGCAGGTCTTTAATGATCTTGATCCTGTCAATGACCTCAATTGGCCATTGACAGGTCGGCGGGCGGACAGCTGATTTCGCTGTCCACCCGCCTTCCTAAAAATTTAAAGGGACTGGGATGACTTCGGGGGTTCCTCCCGACATCAACCCGCGTCATTTTCCCGTCGGCGAGCGGGCCCCGCCCCCAAATCGCCGAGGGGAAAATCCTGGCCATGAAAATATTGGGTATGCAGATTTCTGTAGGTTCTGCATGCTTTCACTTAAAACTAACCCTGTGGGCTGGATTTACTCTCTACGATGGAAATAGTAGAGATCTGACCCCTAGTGGGCTTAGATTAGCAGCAGTGATCCCAACTAAGAGGTTGGCATCCCAGCTAGGATGGGAACACAGGTCTCCCTTTGAGTGTCGCTCTCCCATAATCCTTCGGATTTATTTTATACTGATGGTCTCGGTGACCATTATGTAACTCCCTCTGGTTACACTGCTAAACCCAGTTTCCTCGTCCATGTGGCAGAACCATTCTCAGCTTTTCACCAGCCTTCATTCCTATTGCCGGGATAAAAGAGTTAAAGGAAAGGAAGGCTGGCATTTATTCAGTCACGACTTCAGGACATCCCAAAATGTTTTACAGACAATGGAGTGCTTTTGAAACATAGTCACCGTTGTAATGCTGAAATAAAATCTCTCGCGGCAGCAAATTTTCACACAGCGAGGTTCCACAAACAGCAATGAAGCACTGGAGTATTCAGAGGTGATGAGAAGAGTTACGTAAATGCAAGTGCTTGAGGAGATGTTGGTGGGCTTTCTGCTGGAGCTGCTGCGGTCCTTAAGGTGATGGGGCTCCCATAATTATATGTTAAGGAATTCCAGGACATTGACCCAGTGCTGTTGGAGGACTTGTCTATAAGCCCATATAATTATGACATTTTAAGCAAAGGCACTGAAGGCTTGATTTTCAATTGCCCGTGTAGGCGTGTTCAGTGTCGGCGCACTTCGAAAATAGCTTTCCCTGATGGTGTGTCACTGCCCCCCGACACTTCTGGGTATCCAAAGTGGGGACAGGGTGGGGGGGGAGGAGCCAGAAACTCACTCACCTCCAATTAAAGCCCTGTAGGCTCCTTGAGGAGCTTGTTAGTGGGCCAGAAGGTGATTTTGAAAGTGCAGATTTCCAAACCCAAAAAACATTAGTGCACAGCTGTCAGGTGCAATGCAGGGAGTTATCACGTCATGTTTGTGTGGGAGGAAAGGTTTTAGTAAAAAGGATTATTCTGCCAAGCAGGTCTGCTACTTTTCCGCTGGCCATTTAAAGGTGAATGCTGGTTTCCTACGGGCGAATTGAATCAGTTATTTTTTTTATGGCTGATGCAGATTTAGGATGGGGATGGGGAACCCCTGGCCCGGGGGCCAGATCCGGCCCGTTGCACTTTTTCATCTGGCCCGCGATGAGATTTCAAAATCCAGCCCCGCCTCCCCTCGGCCAGCTGCCGCCATGTTCTGATGTTCTGATGCCTCAGCCTCAACCGCAGTCACCAGAGGCACAGGCTGTGGGGAGAGAGCGAGGCCCGACATCAGGGAGCAGGAGTGCAGGGCAGGGGTCGGAAGCTGCCGATAGGGTGGTGAGAGAAAGAGAGACAGAGTGGGAAAGGAGAGAGAGATAGACAGAAAGACAGAGTGGGAAAGGAGAGAGAAACAAATAGACAGAGTGGGAAAGGAGAGACAGACGGACAGAGTGGGAAAGGAGAGACAGACGGATAGAGTGGGAAAGGAGAGACAGACAGACAGAGTGGGAAAGGAGAGAATAAGAGGGACAGACAGAGTGGGAATCGGAGAGAGAGAGAGAGACAGAGAGGGAATTAGAGAGAGGAGAGAGACTGGCAGAAGAGTGGGATAGGAGAGAGGAAGAGAGAGATACAGACAAAGTGGGAAAGGAGAGAGAGAGAGAGACAGAGAGAGAGAAAAGCCAGTTGCGAGTAGCAACATCATCAGTGCCAACAGACATAACAAGGCTCATTAAGGAAAAGCAAACTCAGCCATCGCATTAAAGCAGTGAGTGAGTTGAACGCTATTGCATTCTCTCTAAAAAAAAATTAAGTTGGTTTTCATGTATGTGTGGCTGATGACTGATTTTGTCTGTGTGTAAGTGGCCCTTGATAAGAAAAAGGTTCCCCACCCCCGATTTAGGACAATAACTAGAATTGATAATTGAGTCAGCGGAGTGTTTCACTGTGAATCGGGCATTGGGTTGTTATAAATTTCATGGTCTGTTCTGGGTGACCACAGTTACTGTTCTAGAGAGTCATGCAAAATCCATGTAGACCCTGCCACAGGCAGGTTGGGTGATTTCATCCTGCAGGAAGCATTAACTGGAATAGACACATAAGTTGACCTAGGGGGTCAACAAAAGAATAGTAATATAAAAGCTGTGTATGTTAGACTGGTAAAGGCTCTTGGCAGAGTCTCAATGTGAGTTAGGTACCCCGGGAGGTACCCCGGGATTTATTTACATAATCCCTACTAGGCACATATACACAGATGGCATCATCTTTCAATCTTTACACTAGCCTGTATTTTTCAGCAGAGAAGTGAATCAAATATTTTTTTTTAAAAGAAAGCGATGGCTGGGATTGTACAGCCCCATCATAGCAGGAATGTGGCTGTAAAAATGCAGCGAGCCAAACTGTAACAAAAATAAAAATACCTGGAGAAACTCAGCAGGTCTGACAGCTTTTATTCTAAACTGTATTGACTTCGGTGGGACCGTAAATTCTCGTCGGTGTAAAATTCCACCCTACGTGCCATTTTAGGCAATCACCTAGCTTAACACAAGCGGGAAAGGCTGCCTCATTACCTTCCCGACATTCAAAGGAGGGCGAGTGACAGGTTCACAGACAGGCTGCAAGATACAATGACGTTCAGAAGCAAACTAACACACGACAGTCACTGCTCTTTAAATACAAACGTCTGAACTGTTCCAGTTCCCTGCTGGTGATCCCACCTTCATTAAGTGTGTGAAGAAAAATATTTATTTCTTTTGCCGTCTGTTAATTTATTTTGAGTGCGTATATGCCTTCCAGATAAGCTAAAAACTCCAATGCAGCACTGAGGAGTGCTGCAAGGTTGGAGGTGCTGCCCTTTGAATGAGGCATAAAACGGAGGTCTTATCTACCCTCTCAGGTGGATGCAAAAGATCCTGTTTTGAAGAAGAACAGGGATGTTCAGTTTAGTGTCCTGGACAATATTTATTCTTCAACCAGTGTCACTAAAAGACAGATTACCTGGTCATTACCACACTGCTGTTTGTGAGAGCTTGCTGTGCAAATTGGTTACCACGTTTCCTACTTGACAACAGCGACACTTCAAAAGTATGCCATTGGCTATAAAGTGTTTTAAGTCCTGAAATTATGAAAGGTGCGCTGTAAGTGTAAGTCTTTTTCCTGACTGCTTTTAGATGGTGTTCCAATTGGAAATGGAGGGCAAGTGATACTTGCTAGCGCTACTGAATTTTAAAAATACATTTAAATATATGCAACCTGGAAAAACATGGGCAGAATATTTCTGTCGGCATGCGGGGGTGGGCCCAACACGCCGATGCGAAAAATGACGTGCGGTGATGTCATGCGTGCGTCCCGACGTCATTGTGCGTCATTTCGATATTTAGTTCGGTGGGCACACGCCAGAGGCGGCTGCGCGCCCGCTGAAATGTCAATGGCCTATTAAGGCCATCAGAAAAACAATTAACCTTCTTAAGAATGCCGCACGTCCAACCTTCAGGTTGGCGGGGGGGCAGGCGAAGAGCCCAAGCGGCCTTCGCGTTTTTCAGGAAGCCTCATCCACAGGTGGGATGAGGTTTTTATAAAATAATTATATAAATTTTGCAAACTTCACAAACATGTCCCGGCTCATGTGACACTGCCACATGAGGGGACATGTTTAAGTCATTTTTTTTACTTTAGTTGTTCAAAAGTTTTATTATCTACTTAATCTCCCTGAGGCACGGAGCTGCCTCAGGGAGGTTCCTGCGCTCTTTTGCACGCGTGCGACTCTCCCTCCTTCCCCCGCCCGCACAGGTAGCGACGAGCACTACCAGCCGCGCGTTAAATGGCGGTGCGCGTGTAAAATGGCGGCACCCAGCTGATCGCGGGCCACAATCGGCTCCACACCCGCCCTCACCCCCGCCCGCTCCCGCCCACCCGCCATAGGAAAAATTCTCCCCCACATTTCCATTCAGGCCTCTGAAAATCTGGGAAAGTAGACAAATCAAGTCTTCAAATTGAAATCAGGTCTTCAACAGAGCACAACACTACCCACAAATAAATGTGGAATATGGCAAGTCATTGGCGCCACAATGGAAAATAGGATGGCACATAGAAGGTAAGCCAGTTCTCTAAGCCTGTTTGCCGCTGCCTGCATTAATTTTTGCCCCAATCGTGTTAATATGTGTGCAGCATTTAAAGTGGCAGAGAGAGTTAGCAATAGTCCAGCATTTAACAAGCCTGGAAATATTGGAAGGAGACACTCAGCAATTGGACTTCACACAGCAGCTTGGTCCACCAACAAGTCTTTGTGTACTGGAGGAGATGAAGAACAGGAGTGAAAATAAAAAGCAAGGTTAGGGAGATCTGAAGCCATAAAAGGGAGACCACGACCCAGTATCTAAGATACCTTGGCTTGGATTTTCATGTTGGAGAAGGGAATTGGGAGACAGGACTAATCCTGCTGTCGCAATCCCACTTCCATCTCGTGATTGCCAGCAGGTCTGATCTTCCAGTGGTCCAGGCCCTAAATGGCCTGAAGGTGGGCCTGCTGCTGAGAGTGGGCAAGTTAAAAGGTCCGCCTCCATTCCCAAAAAACCTCATCCACGTGCTCCCAAGGCAATCAGTGGCTCACCTATATAGAGTTGAACCTTCTGACCATTTTAAATCATCCTCATCCTCACCCCCTTATCCCCTCACCCTCATCCCCCTTGCCCTCACTTCTTTCACCCTCACCTCCCTCACCCTCATCCCCTGAACCCCTCACCCCCTTCACCCTCACCCCTACATTCTCACTCCCTCATCCACACCCATTCACCTCCTTCGTCATCACTCCCATCCCTCCTCCTCACAACCCTCACTCTACCCCCTGACCTTACCCATTATCCGCTCTATGAACAGAATTCACAAGCTATATCATATCAGTTGGAGGCTATTGAATAGCCCATAAAAGTCCCTGAGTAAACAAACAGACTTTTCAAAGCAGCTGTACAAAACAATGTCAAGCACTTGTAAAATGGTTAGGCAGTTGGATTACAGCCAAGAGCCCATAAAACCCCCTGAGTAAGCAAACAGACTTCAGAACTGCTATCTTAACAGATGTCTACCTGAATATATAAAAGCATAAAAGCAATGGGAAAAGATTAAACATTTACTCTTGGTTATCATACCCTTTCAATAGCGTGAAATGTACTTTATCTTTTTATCCATTAGATGAACTTTTTAACTCATCTGAAGACATTTTCACATTTACAATGTTGATTATATCCTTGATAGCTTGCCAGTTGGTAGAAGTAACAATCTGGCAAACACATTGTTTAAGGGGTAATTACAACTCCAATCACAGCATTTTCATAACTCACCTTATTAAGCATAGATACAACTCAGCTACAGCATTTCATGATGAGCTGTCAAGGAGACAAAACTATTTTTCCTTAACTGTTAAATTCTCCCACCTTCAGTCCATGGTTCATGCTTCCATGCAGCTAAAGTCTGGGTTCCCCCATGAAAATTAAAAAACTTACCTGGGGCGGGTTCTCAATGAGCCCAGAATGCTCTCATTTGCCTCCTTCATTGGAGCAGGGGTAGGTTCTGACTCATGTTACCTCCCCTGCCAACATGAAAATGGCCATTGCTAGGGATGGAGATGGGACCTCCAGCTGCCCCACTTGGTGGGCAATTGTTTTTTCAGAACCCTCCTCTGTTTGACCCCAATTGGGGGCCATGAAAATCTGGCCCTTTCTCTTCACAGGAGCATGGGGTGAGGAAGCAGCACCCCATCAAGGAATTCAGGGTGAATTGTACCATCTCCTAATCAGACAATGCTGCCAAGAAGCAACATTGGTAGTGTACTGTACTGCCACTAGCTGTAGAAATATCAGTAGTATTCAATTATTTGTTGCAGGATCAGTCATTTGGTGGGTTCACTGCTGCACAGCCAAAATCATATTAAGTTTCACACTCGAACACAGCGAGAGCAGAAGAGGCTAATAGGATTTCATGAACAATGTCAATTCAGATTTGTTACAGGTTAGGAAACAGACAGCAGAATTTTAGATTAACTGAAGTAAACAAAGGATAGAAGATGGGAAACCAGCCAGTAGAGCATTGGAATTGTTGGAAGGCCTGTGGAAGACTTCCCAGCCTTCTACCAGTTGAGGCTCTTAATGGGCAATTAATAGCCATTTAAGGGCTTCATCCCACTGCTGCTAGTGTTAAAAACCCAGAAAGTAAACCCTGTCAGAGTTGCTCGCAGGCTCCTGGGAGCTCCCTCATTCTGTGCCTGATCAAGAGACATGGCATCAGATGGGGAGGCCCACTGAGAGCCACCCCACTGCCCTTACTGCTGACCCCCTCCCCTGCGGCCCTCCTCCCATGACAATCACTCGCCTGTCCATCGATGATCCTGGGCCTCGGCTGGCTGTGGTACTGGCAGCAGCCAACTGCCCCCCTCCCAGTGATGCTGCCGAACAATGACAAATTGCTGGCCTTTGATTGGCCAGCAGCTCTTGACAGGCGGAACTTCTGTCCTGGGGCTCTTGACCCCAGGGAAGGCCTCCGCTGCCAGTTAAGTGTCTGATTGGCATTTAACTCAGCAGGCCTTCCCAATAAAAGGCGATGTGGAGCTCTCATTGGTTCTCCAAGCAAGACCCCTATTGCGCCCATTAAATGCCACCCTTTGTGCATAGAAGTGTTTCCTAATTTCACCCCGCAAAGATCTTTGTTCTACTCCTAGACTCCCGTACCAGCAGAAATAATTTCTCTCTATCTACCCCATGTGTTCCCCTTAATATCTTGAAAGCCTTGATCAAATCACCCTTTAATCTTCTAAATTCCCAGGAATACAACCCTTTTTGTGAAATCTCTCCTTATAATGGGGCCCTTGGAGTCCAGGATTTTACGAGTTGGCGAGTGGGGTCGAGGCCCGCTCGCCGATGTGTAAAACCGCCTCCCATTTAAATTTTCAGGAAGGCGGGAGCGCAGCAAAATCAGCTGCAGGCCCGCCGACCTGTCAATGGCCGGCGGGAACTAGGGATGAGGTTTCATGTTGACTTTGAAAAATTTAAATAAAGGTTTTGTGAAAATTATAGACATGTTCCAACTCATTGTCACATGAGGGAACAAGTAAGGGAAATTTTATTTTTCCATTTTTGACTTTTTCACGTTTAGAGCCAATCTCCCTGAGGCTGCACTTAGCCTCAGGAAGATGAATGCACTCTTTTGTGCGCATGCGCGAAAAAGCGCACTCTCAATTTTGGGATTCCCCCTCCCCCCACCCGCACAGGGAGCACATAGCGCTTCTGTGTGGACGTCACACTGGTCGGGCCTTAATTGGCCCACCCATGTAAGGAGTGTGAACCGCAGCAGAGTTCATTAGAGCGCACAGGCCAGAGTCCGAATTACATAGTGAGCCACATTGCTACCAAAACTCTGCAATGGCATTTGCCTAGAAGGGCATAGGCTTCAATTGGAAACAAGAACATCAGAAGTCATGCAAAGGCTCATCACGGCAGGAGCTCAGAGGGTCACAGCATAGATTAGCCTGGCCCCCAGCCACAGAGAGAAGAAGTGTAAAACCTACAGGGTAAACAAGAGGCCTCGTTATGAACTCTGCATGTTCTCCTGCACTTGTATCTAAGTCCAGTGTAATTTTTTGAGTTAATTGGTAACGATTGGGTAAACACAGGAGAAATTAATTGCATGGATCAACAATTTAAATGGAATGAAAATACTCAAGCAGAATCTAATGCTTTGATTTGCTGAATTCTGCCAGATCATGAACATATGAAAGGGATTCAAGATACAACGGATCTTACATCAGCTGATAAAAATCACATTTATCCAGACACCTTAAAACCTCAAGTGAGCAGCAAATTTGCTATTAACTCTACTGTTTATTTGTCTCATTGTTCTACTCAATCTGTTACAGCTCAGATGAAAGTGTCAAGGATAAATCAGCTAGAACTCTTCATTCTCTCAATAAAGGGACATATCAGCATTGGGGATTAATTACTTGAGTCCATCTTACAAATGAACACTTTTCTCGCTGGATGGCTTAAGGTTCCTTTTTCAACCCAGGATGTTACAGTTGACATTAAGAGCAGAGGTCCTTACAGAATCTGAGTCTGTGCAGCCTGTCCATATTGGAGTTAACAGTTGAAAAGCACTTTAATGTTTTACTTTTGAAGTTTAGACATTTTTGTAATGCAGTAAACACGATAGCCATTTTTTCCATAGCATGCCCTGCAAACAGCAATGTGATAATGACTAGATAATCTGTTTCTCCCATTGTTTGAAGAATAAATATTGGCTAGGACAGTGGGAAAATCTCCCCGCTCTTATTCAAAATGGCAGGGGGTGGGGGGGAGTGTGGGGGGCAGGATTTTTACCTTGTTGGGCGGGCCCAGGAGTGGTCACGGAAACGACCACCGCTATGCGATCAGGCCCCGACTGCGATTTCACACTAACTGGCCAACGAACGGCCAGCCAGCATGAATCGCGCACTGCAACACTGAGCACAGCTGGGGTGGGGGGTGGTGAGAGCAGAAGTTTGTGCCTGCCGGGGAGGGAGGGTGGGGTGCGCGCACTGAGCGCTCTCTGAAGGCACAGAGCTGCCTCAGGGAGCTGAAGATTTTTAAAAACATAAATAAAGAATTGAAAAATGTTAAAAACGCTTCCCCCTCGTGTGGCTCTGTCACACAAGCTGGGACATGTTATCAATGAGATTCAACCGTCTTCATTTTATTTTTAATTCCTGTTGGAAACCCCTTCCTGCCCACGGATGAGGTTTCATATAAAAAAAAATCCCAAAGGTTGTCTGGCTGATTCGCTGGCCTGACAATCGTTAGTGCGTTTGATTATTATTTTAATGGTCGTAATCAGCCTGTTAATTGTCGGCGGGGGCGCTGCCGAATCCCACGCGTGCCTGCCGACCGAAATATCGCGCGGGTGCGCGATGACATCGGGACACTCGCCTGACGTCATCGCGCGTCATTTTTGCACTCGAGCGGGTCAGGCGCATGCCCCCCCCATTCAGTGAAAAATCCTGCCCCGGGCCTTTTATGATGCTTCAGTTTAATGTCTCATCCAAAAGATAGCACCTCAATTCTCCTTCGCCGCCCTGGGGTGTTGGCCTAGATTTCACGCTCATGTCTTGAGAATGGGGCTTGAACCTCCAGCCATCTGAATCAAAGGCCGACATGCTGCCATTAAGCCGAATAAATTAAATTAAACATTCCATTTTTACTCGATCTTTACCCGACGCTTCCTGCAGACCAGTTGTTTTGATTTTATGCTTTCTAGGGGCTAAAAAATTTTATTTTGAGTGAGTTTATAAGAAGAAAGGTGAGCTCCAGCATTTGTAACAAACAGCTATTCCGTCTGGAACTTCCAGGTTGGGACCCAATTAAACAATGATGGTGAGCAATGTGGTGAAGTTAAATGCTCTGTTGCTATTCAGTGGAGAAAGGTGATAAACCATTCATCAGTCACCTGCTTGGTTAATGTGTAGGTAGCGAATCAGCCGATAATTCAGATGCTCCATGCCATGGCAACATGTTCCTAGATCATCTTTTACAATGCTAAACACCACGTTAGATAGGATAGGTGATGGTGGACAACATGTTTCACCTCTCTTTTGCGAGAAATATGTCAGTAAGTTTCTTAACTGCAAATCCTGGAATAGGATATTGTACATGGGGAGGTGATGACGTAGTGCTAGTAATCCAGAGGCCCAGGGTAATGGTCTGGGGACCCGGGTTCCAATCCCGCCATGGCAGATGGTGGAATTTGAATTCAATAAAAACCTGGAATTAAAAGTCTGATGATGGCCATGAAACCATTGCTGTAAAAACCCATCTGGTTCACTAATGTCCGCTAGGGAAGGAAACCTGCCGTCCTTACCTGGTCTGGCCCACATGACTCTTAAAATGCTCTCCGAATAAAGGCAGTTAGGGAAGGGCAATAAATGCCCAGCCAGCGACGCCCATATCCCATGAATGAATTTTTAAAAAAACGTTAGCTAAAAGCCAAGATTTAGCCATGTGCATCTTTGTGGAGGCTGAATGAGTGATTAGGGCAAAAAGATTTTTGAAAATTAATGGAAGTGCTGTGGGTAAATTTTCCCTGAGCCTTACCACACAGGAAGAAAGAAACAAAGGAAGAGCTTGCATTTATATATCACCTTTCTGAATTCCAGTCATCTCAAAATGCTTTACAGCCAATGAAGTATTCTTGAAGTGCATCAATATGGTATTGTAGGAAATACAGGGAGTTCTCCCCAGTGTCCCGGTCAATATTTATCCCTCAAACAACATCACTAAAAACAGATTACCCGTTCATTATTTTACCTTGCTTGGGATTTTTTTTCTGCTCTGTTTCCCTGT
The DNA here is from genome assembly GCF_964194155.1 of Cetorhinus maximus. Classification (NCBI taxonomy): domain Eukaryota; kingdom Metazoa; phylum Chordata; class Chondrichthyes; order Lamniformes; family Cetorhinidae; genus Cetorhinus; species Cetorhinus maximus. Next base: position 11,984,108 of record NC_135891.1, read on the forward strand.
CTTACAATGGCGACCACACTTCATAGATAAGCCATTGGTTGTAAAGCACTTTGGGACATCCTATAGTGTCATGAACGACACTATATTCCATCCCTTTAGCTTTCTTTTCTTTCTCTTTAAGAAGCTGGGGGTTATAAAAGCTGAGGAGCATGTGGCATTGTTCAAAACAAAAACGGAATTACCTGGAAAAACTCAGCAGGTCTGGCAGCATCGGCGGAGAAGAAAAGAGTTGACGTTTCGAGTCCTCATGACCCTTCAGCAGAACTGAGTGAAGTTGTTCACTCGGCTAATTCCTGGGATGAAGGGGTTGTCTCACGAGGAAAGGTTGAGCTAGTTAGGTTCTACTCATTAGAGTTTAGAAGAATGAGACGTGAACATATTGAAACATATAAGATCCTGAGGGGGCTTGACCGGGTAGATACTGAGGGGATGTTTCCCCTCATGGGGGAATCTAGAACTAGGGGGCATAGTTTCAGAATATGGGGTCTCCCACTTAAGATGGAGGTGAGGAGGAATTTCTTCCCCCGGGGTGTGGGGTGGTCATACATATTTGGAATTCTCTATCCTAAAGAGCTGTGGAGGCAGAGTCATTGAAAATATTCAAGGCTGAGATAGATAGATTTTTGAACTATAGATAATTGGCAATGGAGGTTGGTTGCAGATGGCATAGCTCTATAGATGCCTCCATGCTGAAATGTTGCCTGCATTGTCCTTTCTGTTATTATACATTGGCTGTGCCTAGGCCTGTTGCTATGTGTCGTTGATACGTAATGGCAGGTGGGAGTAATGCAGGTCTGCTGCAGCCTGATCTCCCTGGGATCCCAGGTTTTATCTTCTGCATCTTCTATCAAATCCAGTAAGAGAAGAATACTGATACTCATTTCCATAATTTACAATACAGTTGCAAAAAAGGTCATGGGGCAGTCCTGCAAAGATTTGGCAGATTGGGTATTAGGGGGAAAATGTGAGGTTACCCACTTAGGTAAGAAGAATAAAAAGGAAAAATATTATTTAAGCGGAGAGAGACTACAGAATGCCGCGGGACAGAGGGATCTGGGTGTCTTCGTATATGAATCTCAAAAAGTTAGCATGCAGGTTCAGGAAGTAATTAGGAAGGCAAATTGAATATTGACTTTTACTGGAAGGGGGATGGCGTAGAAAAGTTTTGTTTAAACTGCACATGGCATCGGTGTGACCACACCTAGGCCTGAATTTTAACTTCGGCATGCGGGTGCGCGCCCCAAACGCCAGGACATAATATGACGTGCGATGATGTCAGGCGTGCGTCCCGACGTCATCGCACACTCGCGCGATATTTTGCTCGGAGGGCGCGCGCTGGAGTCGGCTGCACGTCTGCCGATAATTGAAAGGCCTATTAAGGCCATTAAGGGCCTAATTAACTTGAAATTTATGCTGCCCTTCCAACCTTACGCTGGGCGGGCAGGTGAAATGGCCAAGCGGCCTTTACATTTTTTTGAAAACCTCATCCACGAACGGGGTGAGGTTTCCTAAAGCTATTACAAATTAAATAAGAACCTTCTTTTGAAATTAAAAACATGTCCCATCTCATGTGACACAGTCACATGTGAGGGGACATGCTTCATTGAATTTTTATTGTATTTATTAAATTTTTCTAGAAGGGCTTCAATCTCCCTGAGACAGCTCCGTGCCTCAGGGAGATTGAAGTGGGTCTTTCGCGCGCGTGCGTGAACTGCGCGCCAGGCCCGATCTCCCGTGAAATCACGATGCGGAGCCGATAGCAGGCAGCTGTCAGCTTCCTGACCGCCCCTACCCACTCCTGTCGAGCCCGCCTAAGGTGGCAAAAATTCAGGCCCTAGGACAGTACTGCATATTGTTTTGGTCTCCTTATTTAACGGAGGATATACTTGCATTGGAGGCAGTTTGGAGAAGGTTCACTAGGTTGATTCCTGGGATGAAGGTGTTGTCTTATGAGGAAACGTTGGGCAGGTTGGACCTATTCTCATTAGAGTTTAGAAGAATGAGAGGTGATCTGATTGAAACATGTAAGATTCTGATGGGGATTGACGGAGTAGATGCCAAGAGTAGTTTCGCCCTCGTGGGGGTACCTAGAAATAGGGGGCCATAGTTTCAGAATAAGGGGCCTTCCATTTAAGATAGAGATAAGGAAGAATTTCTTCTCTTGGAGGGTCATGAGTTTTTGGAATTCTCTATCCAGGAGAGCTTTGGAGTCTGAGTCACTGGATATATACCAGGCTGAGATAGACAGACTTTTGAACTATAGGAAAGACAAAGCTAATGAGGAACAGGCAGGAAAGTGCAGTTGAGGCCAAGACCAGATCAGCCATGATCTTATTAAATGGCGGAGCAGGCTCGAGGGGCCATGCTCCTGCTCCTATTTCCTATGTTCTTATGGTCTGGCCATCCAATCCTATTTCAAAGCTGAACACATCACCTGTATAGATTCTAGATTTCCATAGTCAATGAATTACTTTTGAAATGTAATCACTGTTGCTCTGTCAGTAAGTTGTGCAGGGAAGTTACAAAAGGCAAGATCGCATAAATAGCAAAATAAAATAAAGGACCAGTTAATTTGTTCTAGTGATGTTGGTTAAGAGATAAATATTGACTAGGACAATGGGAGGCATGTTTGCCATTTTTTTTAATGTTCCCATTCTGTCACAAAAAGGAGCTCAGATACAACAAAAGTCCAAAACTAGAAGTCATAATTATATAGTTACTAATAAATCCAATTGGGAATTCAGGAGAAACATCTTTACTGAAATATTAAAAACAAAAAACTGCGGATGCTGGAAATCCAAAACAAAAACAGAAACAGAAATACCTGGAAAAGCTCAGCAGGTCTGGCAGCATCAGCGGAGAAGGGCACAGTTGACGTTTCGAGTCCTCATGACCCTTCAACAGAACTAAGTAAAAATAGGAAAAGAGTGAAATATAAGCTGGTTTAAGGGAGGGGGGAGGGGTGGGGGAGAGAAGTGGGGGGTGGTTGTTGGGACAAGCAGCCGGTGATAGGAGGAGATAACCAAAAGATGTCACAGACAAAAGAATAAAGAGGTGTTGAAGGTGGTGATATTATCTAAAGGAATGAAAGCGGGTTTTAGTAAACACCTTGTCAAACACCAGGAGAGAAATGGAAAGCAATGAAGGTGAACAAGTAAAAGAGAGATTCGAAAATCCTGACGGAGAGTAAAACAAAACTTCTTCAAGGTAGGCATTTCTTGAAGAGAAGTGGCAATCAATTAAACACAGAGATAAAAACAAAAAACTGCGGATGCTGGAAATCCAAAACAAAAACAGAAACAGAAATACCTGGAAAAACTCAGCAGATCTGGCAGCATCAGCGGAGAAGAGCACAGTTGACGTTTCGAGTCCTCCTGACCCTTCAACAGAACTAAGTAAAAATAGGATAGGGGTGAAATATCTCTGTGTTTAATTGACTGCCACTCCTCTTCAAGAACTGCCTACCTTGAAGAAGTTTTGTTCTACTCTCCGTCAGGATTTTCGAATCTCTCTTTTGCCTTGTTCACCTTCATTGCTTTCCATTTCTCTCCTGGTGTTTGACAAGATGTTTACTAAAACCCGCTTTCATTCCTTTAGATAATATCACCACCTTCAACACCTCTTTATTCTTTTGTCTGTGACATCTTTTGGTTATCTCCTCCTATCACTGGCTGCTTATGAGCACTCGAAACGTCAACTGTGCTCTTCTCCGCCGATGCTGCCAGACCTGCTGAGTTTTTCCAGGTATTTCTGTTTCTGTTTTTGTTTACTGAAATATTGATTAAGAGTGTGGAACTCTCTGCTACAAGGAATAATTCAGGCATATAGCAAAGATGCATTTAAGGGAAAGTTGGATAAGTACATGAGGGGGAAAGGAATAGAAGGATATGCTAATAGGATTGGATGAAGAGAGGTGGGAGGAGGCTCATGTGGAGCATAACCCTATTTCTGTCCTGTAGACTTTATGTAATTCTATGGAAGAAGCAGAATACACAAGAATATCTGAATAAATACAGTAACAAAAACAAAAATAGCTGGAAAAACTCAGCAGGTCTGACAGCATCTGCAGAGAGGAATACAGTTAATGTTTCGAGTCCATATGACTCTTCATCAGAACTAAGGAAAAATAAATACAGCGATAGTCAAAATATCAGATGAAGGTATCAAGTAAGATCAGAATTGCCAGAATTCTTCATTAGGGTGAGAAATTTGACGTGCCATAGGGCGAGATGATCAACATAGGGAATGATTAATTTAAAAAAGAGCAGAATAAAACAGAAGTAGGATATACAAAGGCTACTACATCATTACATACATGCATGAGGTATTTGAATGTAATTTGCATGTAATTCAAATATAAGTATTACAACCGCAATATTTCAGAAACTGCTGAAAGCCCTGGGGTGCTGTAATGTATTTTGTACTGAACTAGTTGAAAAAAATCCTTATTTGCAAAAGAAAGAAGCAGCCTTTCAAGCCCATTTGGGGAATTATCTTGGGATCAGTGCCATTTTACACATTGACGTCCTTGGCTGTTGATCCCAAATGTTAGCAAATTATTCTTGTAAACAGAACATGTTTGGAATGTGAATGTTTTTCTTTAACGGGGTCTTTAAGTGGGCAATATTGCCATAGTAACAACATGCGCTGAAAGATCCTTTGCTTCCCACAAGAGACGGAACAAGGATTTCCTTTGCCATGCCGAGGTAGCATTGTGTTTTCCTCAGTTGTAGTTTTGAAGATAAGTGTTAAATCATTCAAATAAGGAGTATACCATATATACTCGTGTAAGAGTCCAGTTTCTGTGACTTAAGGACAGGATTTTCCCTTCCCGCCCGACACAGGACTGGAAATTCCTGTCTGAAGTCAATGGACCTTTTGCTGGTCCGTCAAATTTTCCATCCGGTCTGTGACAATTTCCGCACGGGAAGGACTGGAAAATCCCATCCTAAATTCTTAGCCGAAAAGAAGAGGGGGGGTGGGGTCGACTTTTACACCAGTAATATTTTCGAGGGGTTGAAACCTCTCCCTCTCCTGTTGTCTCACTATGTCAGAGATACCAGGTCGGAGACTGTTCCTGCCAACCCCACCCCCAAAAGTAGCGCAGAAGGAGCGAAAAAGTATTTTTATTATTGAATTTTTATTTATAAAATAATAACCTCCATGGAGACAGACATTAATTCGTGCACCCTGAATTCAAGAAAATTAATCAAATTGATCAAAAACAAAAGCCACATGTTCAAATTTATACAATTTCATTCAGTTTTTTTCACAGTACAAAAAAGAATACCACAGAGCATGCACTAGGCATGTGTTAAAATCCATAAAAATCACCCTCCTCCACATCTTCAGAACCAAATTACACATCCCAATTTGCTTCTTGATTCTATGGACCATCAACATCATTTTCATCAGCAATCATGTCCTCATCAGCCATATCATTCCACAAATAAACATCCTATGTGCCATGAAGTGCATTGGATATCCCACATTTCTTGAATGATTTGATGACAATCTCCCTTCAGATTCCATCCCAGGCCTCTACACCCCATTCACATGGGGTTGTTAACGTCAGAGGCCTTATGCTGCCTCTCTTGGCGAATCCAGTCCGATCATCCAGTCATTCCACTGTTTTCCCATACTATCCTTGAAGGACTTGTTTGGTGAGGCATCCAATGACTGAACAAAGCAGGGTAAACTGCCAGGAATCACTGCAATTTCACTCTTCTGCAATCTATCTTCAGCAACAACATCATCAACAAGGTGTGATCTGAACATGTCCCAGAAGAGAAGACGTTTTCTTTAGGGAATCCTCCCGGTCCGAAACTCCAAACTTTCCTCAGCCATGTTTTCAATGCCATCTTCATAACGAACATGGATAAGTACTCTTTTTTGGTAATTGCTGTTTAGGGAGGGTTTTTCTCTTGAATATCACCATTGGTTTAAGCTTTGTCCCATCAGACATACGTGACAGCACAATGGTAAACCTACTCTTTTCATGGCCAGTTGTCTTCACTAACACTGTTTGCGCTCCAACTTTACTCACCGCTTGACTGGCTGGCATGTCAAAATTCATGGGCGTTTCATCCATGTTCCCAATACAGGTCAACCCGTATCCATTTGTTTGTCAATGTTTGATTAGAAACTGCTGAAACGCAATAAGCCTGTCATCAAGCTGTGCTGGGAGACGCTGTGAAATCTTGGTCATCTGTTGCAGTGAAAAATTGTTTCTCTTCATAAACCTGGTACACCATCCAGGGCTGGCTTTGAAATCGTTTAATTTTCTGGCTTGTTTCAGGGTGAAGATTTGGATAGATCCGTGAGAAACTGAGATTCCATTCTGGCAATTTTCATTGACTTTTTTCGCAACTTCATTTTCCAACTGACGTCTTGTGCTAGGCATTCCCCTGTTTGCATAATTATTCTTAGCCATCTGCCTAAGCTGTATAGAGAGCTTCCTCCAATCTCTAATGTTCTTCTCCGATATCTTGAATTCTGTAGCTGCTGTACAATTATTTGTCAGCTCTACAATCTCAATGGTTTTACTTTTGAACATCTGCTGTTCCCTTTTGACACCGTGTTGTCATATTAAATAGCGGGATTGGCGGGAACACAGTCCTCACCAGTGAGGTGGTAGCCCTAACAGCATATGTTGATGTGCACAGACAAGGGGAGCTGAACAGACGCCTTTGATGCTGTCCTATTCTATGATTCTGTGAATAACTAGGTTTGCATCAGAGCGAGTTTGACTTCAGCGGTGAGCGGGTGGTAAGTAGAAAGAGTTTGGACTTTGGCTAAAAGTTGGGGGTCAACTTATACACGAGATATATGAAAAATGAAGCATTTTTTGGCCAAAAGTCAGGGGTTGACCTTTACTTGAGATCGACCATTATTCAAGTATAAACGGTATATACTCATTTTCCTCCTATTTATTGTATTTTTTCTTTAAATCCTTTTGTTCTTCATCTTAATGAGCTAGAAATTTGTGTGCTCCATTATTGGGCACATGGTCATGTCCATGTTGGTTCCAACTGAAAAGGGCAACATGCAAATTTGGTGCGACAACCACATCTGCGAGTGGCCAAGTGCGTCCCATGCTGCCTTCTTCATCACGCTGCTGACTGCCTCTTCGTTCAGCAAGGGGCCAAGCAGCGTTGCGCAGGTACCATGTGATGCAGCCAGCCTGCTCTTCTTAAAGGCCTTGTAAAAAGATGCTGCACTAAAGAATATTGGTGAAATTTAAATGCATGGAAAAGTGAGAACAAGGGCAGTGCAAGTATTCCTGTGAGAGTATTGCAGCAGCTGGAGAAGTCAAGACATCAGAGAAGAACATTAGAGATTGGAGGAAGCTCTCTACACATCTTAGGCAGATGGCTAAGAATAAATGTGCAAACAGAAGAATGTCATCATTTGGCTGCAATTCAAAAACGAAGTTGCAAAGCTCGAGGCAACAGTGGCAGGGCTGGGCAGGAGGAGAAACATCATGGTTTGGCTGGGGGCCAGAAGCCTTCAAGGACCTCAGAACGGAGTAAGAATAGATGGCTAGAGTGTTACCCAAGGACCTGGCAGCAGTGCCACAAGAAGTCAAATGACCCTACCTAGGTGGTCAAGGTGAAGGACAAGGACATTTTCACCTGACATCTCCCACCCGCCACACAATCAGCCCCTCATGCTTCTCAATGCATCACACTCTCATCACTCTCCCAGCAGCACTCCCTGGCACTCATCCAGATACTCCACCTCAGCCTTACACACTTGCCAATGCTGCCAGTCTTACGTCCATTTTACATTGCCTTCACATGCAGAATCAAATACCTTCAGTAATATTTAGCAGCCAGTCACCAGTATGTTCTCTTTAAGAACAACAAACAACTTGCACACCACCCGAACACAGTACAATACAATCACTGACATTCTGCCCCTCTTTTGCAGGACAAGGTGCCACACAATAGAAGGGGGCAGAGCCATCTCCGGAGCCCAATGGTGGAGATGGCTCTCAGCATCAGCAACAGAGCCCGTGTTATCCATCATCACTGAGAACATTGAGGATGATGATATGTTCCTGTTTAATGCTCCTTTTCAATCCCAGCTCATTCCCATCCTGCTTTCTGGCATGAAACGTAAGCTGCTGATAGTGTGATCATAGACCTCTTGTTTCCACCCCATCACCCCAGCCTTCCCCTTCTGACTGGCTGCTTTCAGACTCCCAAGAATTGCTGTCTGCCCAGACACAGCAACCCAAAGAGGGAGAGCGAGGAGAGAGAGAGAGAGAGCAACAGCGCAGCACTGATGAAGAGACCCTGTCACTTGATCTGACACCTTCAGCCAGCAGCTCAGATATTGGCATTGCACATACCTTGGAGGCCAGTATAGATTTGGGATCAGCATGTGATGAGTCACTGGGTATAGGTAGATTGCAGCCAGGCTAGGCGTAAAGGGTGCTTTGTTTGGCAGCTTCTTGGCGGTCGAGATCCTTGTAGTTCTTCTGTAGAGGACTCGAATGAGGACCTCAATGATAAGACATACAGGAGAGCACTGATATGCACGCACAAAGAGATACTGGGGCATTGACTGGCCTGCCAGGCAGCCTCTTGTTATTATCAATGAAGGAGCCCAGCTCTTGAGCAGGCAATGTGCATGGCACAGACCTTTCTGTCTGCCTCTGCTCCATCTCCCATGTCATGCTTCAGGCTGAGAAGCATTACCACTGCTGCCCCCAGCTTTTGTGAGTGGACAGATCACCGAATCCACTGCCCTTCCTGTTGGCGTGCAGCAACGCCCTGAAAAATCCAGAAACTCAGTGCAGCAACTCCAAAAACAAGCCAGAGTACTTTGCAATAGCAGAAATTCTTTAAAAAATGTACCTCACCCACAATTTGGGTGCCTGCACCTTTAAGGAATGCTAGTAAAGGGCCCATCTTGCATCTTTGCGCCTGTTGTTTGCAGACTGATGTCCAAATTTGTTGGCAGGTGCAGTGTGGTCCAAATAAGCTATCCCGACGTCACCTCAGCCTGTTGAGCCGTGTGACATCAGTCTCCTGGCATACACCGGGGAACACCCCACCCCCCCAACCCACACAGTTGGCATTCTCAAGGAAAAGTGATGGAGCTAGGCTAGCAGGTGGCACTATAGAGATGAATTTTGCCCCCAATGTCTCCTAGGTTTTTGTTATGTTTGTGGATAATGGCTTTGGTAACTGTGCGATATTGCTCTGGCACCCACGCATTAGCAGCCTACATCCACCAACCATCTGTTCATTTTGCTCTCTGACAGCTCTGATTTAGTGCCAGACTCAACAACTGGCATTTTGTAAGACTGCGCAAGTAGCAAACTATTGACAAATTTACCTCAGGATTATATTGTGACCAGCGCTACACTATCTATTTTCAGAATGGTGCTTGGGTTGGATGACCTATCCTCATGTCTATTGTGCACACCAGTACACATCTTTCGTGCTTGATTTAAAATGTTTGGGGCTGGAATTATACCCACTGACTGAAAAAAATTAAGATTCAAATGCCAAAGAATAGTTCCTTAATTTGTCAGCCAGTCACCAGTCTGTTCTCTTTAACAACAACAAACTTGCATTTGAGTAGCATCTTGAGTGCAGTTAAACATTCTAAGACATCTCATACAAAGGTTATTGGACAAAATTTGACTCCAGGCCACATAAGGAGATAGTAAAACAGGTGATCAAAAGCTTGGTCGATGTGATAGGTTTTAAGGAGAGTTTTAAAGGAGGAGAGAAAGGTGGTGAGGCGGAAGAGAAGGAATTCTAGGGATTAGGGCCGAGGCAGGTGAAGGCATGGCTGCCAATGATGGAGCGATGAAAATCAGGGATGCTAAAAATTGGATGAGTGCAGAGGTCTCAGAGGGTTTAAGAGCAGGAGGAGGTTACAGAGGTAGGGAGGTGGAGGCCATGGAGACATTTGAAAACAGGGATGAGAATTTTTAAGCTGTGGCATTGCCAGACTGCAGGGGAGCCAGTGTAGGTCAGTAAGCAAAGGGGTGATGGGTGAACGGGAACTTGAACTCTCATAAACCTTTTTTTCAGTGCAGGATTCACAAGGAGCAAAGGGTATTGGAAGGAGCAGAGTGTTTTACAAATGGTGGGGCCAATTTTGACATTGAGTGACAGTGTAAAACAAGCAATAGTGATTCATCTCCATGTTATGCATCTGTGCCAATTCCTAAGTCAAAATGTCTGTGATTGGCATTGCACATTGCCAACACATTAACAGGATGCAAGCCTCTCCTATGAGAGGATAAAGGGAGAGATTTTCCTCTTTCTGTGCCTGGAGCTACTGGGTTGTCTGGATGTAGCAAAAATAGAAAAATTAGGTGGGAAGGCCTTTCAAGTTTCCATACATCGATTGGAGCTCTTGTAAAAACTTTGAGGCCTCCAGCTTTAGCCTGTGCCTAGCCTCCTGCACTGTGAACACTTACACTGGCACCAGCTTCCAATGAAGTGCCCAGGGCCTCCTCACTGAGCCACTTCTTGGTGTTAGGAAATGGCAGAAAAGTTAAGTGCGCAACAGCTGGTCCGGTAAACAACTGCCTGAGGGCCTCCAGCTGCCCTCAACCTAATGATCAATTTACATTGCAATGCACTGCTGCAACCGTGGCAAGGTAGGCATTCTATCCACCTTTGGGGAAGTCATGGAAACCCTGGACAACTGTAAAGGGGTCAAAATCCTGGACATGGTGGGCATGAGAGAGACACTGATCCACAGGAGTGAAACATGCACACAAGAATTCTGAACTGAGGTTAGTCATAAGCATCTCCAAATTGAACTCAGTGGAGATTTCTATTTATAGAAAACACTGAAGGATGATGGACAATGCAGCTGTATTTGTTTTGGATAGAGTATTAAAGTACCACAGCAGTCCGCAGCGTTTCAAGGGGTATCATCATTCAGTCAGGAAAGGTTGCAATGGAGGGAAATCAAGATGCACTTTATGGATCTATTATTACATTTATATCACAGCATCGATATTGGGACAGTGTTGACTCTATCAGCAGCTCTGAGGGGCCCATCATAATAAAGAGCTGGCTTTTCTTTTATTCATTTACGGGATGTGGGCATCGCTGGCTGGGGGCCAGCATTTATTGCCCATCCCTAGTTGCCCTTGAGAAGGGGGTGGTGAGCTGCCTTTTTGAACCGCTGCAGTCTATGTGGTGTAGGCACGCCCGCAGTGCTGTTAGGGAGGGAGTTCCAGGATTTTGACCCAGTGACAGCTTGATGCTGGTGTCGCAGGGAGGCAATTTTATTCTCGACGTGGATATCCTGAAGTTCTCAGCTTGTCCATATAAGGCTGCAGCTCGGGCAAGTCTCTGAGGAAGCTTCTAACGAGAGGAAGGCCTGTGACTTTTGAACAACTGCCCGTTGCCGTGGGACTGCACTCCTGGTGCCCTGGGATCCCACCCATAGCACACATGTCTGGAGTACTAGCAGCCCCTAAGGCATTGGGCAACTGATTCCTCCAATGAAGCAAATTCTGCTGCTCAAACACAACATAAGGTGCTAACAGCTGTGACCGAGCCCCCAGAAATAAGTGACACGCAGACAGGTTCTAAATTTAATTTTTAAATTTAATTTTCCAAGATTGGAAAATAGTTCTTTCTAAATCTAAAAATAAGCAGCAAGCCTAGGCATTTTAAATGTATTTTTGAAGTGCTTGAAACCATGTCATTGCTTGTCAAAAATAATACACTTGAAAGACTGTGGCATCATGTTGAACCCTGGTGTTTGATCATAGATGTAGGCAGACTGTCCATAAACTACCCTGATGAGAAGAATTTACCCTCACTTACCCACAGCCATCCTCACCCCCACTACCCACCACCCGCCCCCCCCTACCAACATCCCTCTCAATGGGCTAATTAGCTTTTTCTTTCATTCTATGCTATCTAAAATTGGGGTTGCCAACCCTCCAGGATTGCCCTAGGGTCTCCAAGAATCAAAAATTAATCTCCTGGACACTGGAGTAACCTTGAAAAGAGTCATGTGAGTAATATCTTTTAATCATTTTTTTCTGAAGGGTATTTAATATGGAGAAGAAAGCTGTTTGACTGGGCAGATTAGAGGCAGATGATGAAGCCTGCAGGAATACGCCCAACCAGAGTTGGCAACTCTATTTTTCATGCTCATGAATAAGAGATGGACAAGTCCTGAACTGGTAACCTTTGACATGAAACTAACTCAAACTGGTCCAAGGCTCCAGAAAATTGGAGTTGGGGAATCCAGGAATAATGTCAGGAAGGACTTCTTCATATAAAAAAATAGTGGCTATCTGGAATTCTCTCTCCAAAAAGCTGTGGGGAGTGGGGTGGGAGTTGAAGGGATGGGGGGCGGGGGGGGGGGGTGATCAGGTGAAAATGTCAAAACCAAAGTTGATAGATTTTTGCTAGGCATAATATGAAGGGATGTATAGCCAACTGGGCAAATGGAGTTAAGATTAACTATTAATTAACTATTTGAATTGCTCCTTTGGAGAGCCAGTGCAGACACAGCAGGCGAATGGCCTCCTTCTGTACTGTAACCATTCTATGATTCTGCAAAGACACAGATTGGCTGTGATCTAACTGAATGTCACAACAACAACACTGTAAACATGTTACAGTTAGCTGCTTGGCTGACGGGAACCCAAAGTCACACTGTTTAAGATCAAGTCAGGGCAAAGGTTCAATAGCAAGATTTCACATCTCTGAGGATCATTCTGCCATTTATGTTTTGGTCTGAAAGCTGTCACATTGGGGAAAGTTCAGCCATGTTAGTAGATAAGACTTGAGGGGCTGAATGGCCTACTCTTGCTCCTCTATCCCTAAGCTTACTGTGCTTGTACTTGGGAAGCTCATAATGACCCAATAGCACAGTCAATTCAATTTCTCTTGTTATTTTCTTTGTGATTATTTTGGGGTAGGGGTTGTTGTGTTATGGGTTCATCTGGTGTCTCATTGATGAGATCTTGAGACTCGTGTGTTTAAACATGAACCACTTATTGGTAATTCTTAACTATGTACAGATCCCAGTTACTGCCATACATGGTGCTTCTCCCATGCCGGCTCTTTCTAGATTGTTCTCCGAGCCTATTACCATGTGACTCTATACATCATACCATGGGCGGTGCTATTCTCCAGTCCCACACTAACCTTTGATCTGCCAAGCACCTTTACATTACAATGGCACTCAGGCACCACAAGAGGGATGGAGGGTGGGAGATAGGAAAGAAAGATTAATTTTCACTGAGCATTCACTGTTGACATTGTTGGTATTGAGCAGACCTTCTCATCATTAACTAATTTGAAATATATAAACACAAGGTTCTATGCTTCTCTGAGCAGGGTAATTACTGCAAGGATTAATTATTACTCATAGCAAGATAAATTTGCTGTGATTAATACCTGGATAAGTTCGTGTAATTCTCCGTGTCCATCCCACGTGAAAGCCAAACGCAGTTTTATTTCGCTTGCCCTGGTGTAGAATTTTAGGAATAAATATTGTCTTGGGCAGCAACACAAAACTAGCTCAAATGCTCACATAATTTCCAGTAGGGTTCTGTTATCACTTGGAAAGGAAGCAGACGCCCACTGACATGATGAGTTGAGAGGCAACAAGTCCAAGGGAGAGATGAGGAGAATCATTTTAATAAGTAAGTTGTTACAATCTAGAATTCATTGCCTTAAATGACGACGGAAACAGATGCTATAACTTGCAAAAGGGAACAAGATCGATACTTAAAAAAGGAAACACTTGCAGGGTTATGGGAAAAGAGCAGCGAGGTGGGACTAATTGGATAGCTGTTTCTTCCGCTCCGACTGGCGGCAGGATTCATGGTGGGTGGGGGCACAAAATTTGGAGTAATGGGAAAAGTCAGTTTTCTGCCTTCTGGAAATCAATTCGTTCTCTCGAATTTGATTGAGGGCTCAAGGTGGCTCGAATTTTCTCGCTGATCTACATTGGGAACCATGTTTGCGTTTATTTGCATCTCATGAATGCTCATTAAAAGGCCAACTTGCTGGAATCATGTTGCCCCTCCAAATTAAGTGACCCGCCAGCGGATAATTAGAACAGTCTGCTTCCCGACTGTACATGACTGGCCTGCACCTGGTGAGCTTCACTTCATCAATGACCTCGAGGTACGTAGACACTGCTTTGGTCTACCTTTAAGAGGATTGCAATTCGGGTGGATCTATCACGGGGGGCTCCAAGGCTGGACAGGAGAGGCAGGCTTACAGGGGAATGTGGGGGTGTCCAGGGAAGGTGGGCAGTGTGAGGGTGTGGTGTCTGGGGAAGGTTAAGGGTGTATTAGAGGTTGGGTCAGTGGAGTCAACGGTGGGGTCCTGGGTGGTGGAGGGGGGGCAAACTCGGGGTATTGGTTGTAGCTTGGTTGTAGGAGGGAACAGTGACAGTCAGAGGGGGAAGTGGGGTGTGATAGGGTAGGAGGTTCATGTTGTGTGCCTGGCAGGTGTAGGTGTCATCTGGTGGGTCACAGAGGTGACAAGAAAGGTGCATGGATAACGAGAGGGGGCAGGGTCATTGTGGGCATGGGGTCAGTAACAGGTGTGGGCTCTGAGGTGAGGAAGGGCTTGTGGGGGTGGATGGTAATAGGGTCCAGGTAACGGGTGACAATGGGGAAAGTAAAGGTGATGCTGTTTGTGCTAATGGTGATGGGTGGAAGTCAGTGGGTGATGGGGGGAGGGTAGAAGGTGGTGGAGTGAGTCTGGAAAGTAATGTGCACCATCTTTCCAGTAGCAGCAAAGCAACACGTTCGATGTAAAACTATGATACCTCGAAGTGGGAGGAGGGTTGTCTCGGGTGGGTGGATTTCAAGGTCAGGATAATTGGACACCATAATAATCCTGAAGAAACTGTATGTGAGCAACGCTCAGTTGTGATCCTCACTCTATGGTGAAGCCCACAGGGCAGCAGATTTGTTTCCGAATCATGGGTCTCATAACCTTGAGATCCTAGCAAGGTGTGGGGCAGCCTTTCAGTGTGTGCCATCGGCTGCAGTCAGAGGCAGGGATGAAGAGAGGAAGGGAGGGAGGTGGATGCCTCCAAGGGGCATGGCTGGTGGACGGCAGCCAACTCACAGTTCCAAACCTCCATCCTCCCAGGTGAATGGTTGTGGCTGACAAGGGATCGTGTGGTTCATCTTTCTATGCTGCCAAAACAATGGTCGCTCAATCGAGTTCCAAGGGTGGTGGAGACAAGCGGAAAAGTGTCGTGTGAGGCTTCTTGCTCCTGGCTCTCATCACCCTGGTCAAAGAACAATGTCTCCACATTCTGTCACGTATGAATGGGAGGAACACCCATCTCTGATCCTCCAGGATGTCCTTTATCTGGAAGGGGTGGGGTGGGGATGTCATGTCTAGACGGTGGCAAGGGAAGGGCTTAACAGTGGCCTGCTGGCTTTGAGATGGAGGGAAATCGGTAAAGGACATGCTAACCAAACGTATCACTTCAATTTGTTCACACACCCACTGAGCCATCAATGATGCAGGCTGCAGGCAACCCTGCCTTGGTAATGGCTCTCACCCAGATGAGAAGATAGAAGGCCCACCACTGGTTGGCACAGGGCCATGAGCAGCAAGAGGCAGCAGAGCCTTTATAAAGTCAAAAGGCTGGTGAACATAGACCACTGCAATGTCAAGCATTGGCTCGACCATGGGTGTATTGCCGGCTGTGCTCTCGTCTAGAGATGAGCAGAAACCAATGCCGGAGGCGCCCTCGTGTGTCCCGGGATGCGGTTGCTCACATCTTCAAGCTTTTCCAGGATGAGCTGTGGCCACAAGGACTCTAAGAGTGATGCGGAGCTCCTGGCCTGCAATGAGTGAATGTCTGTCCGGGTGTCCTTTAATATGCACAAATAATGAGCTGAAAAGCGGAGGATCGTGCGTGTTCACCCACCCCGCTGCCACTGGAAATCACGCCAACTTCCCTGCCCACCACTGCACTTAGTCTCCAGAACGGAAAATTCCGTCCAAAGAGTCGGCACAGGCACAATGGGCTGAATGGCCTCCTTCTGTGCTGTACAATTGATTAAAGTATTACTCCTTAGGAATGACATTTATTCATCTTGGTTTTAAACGGTAACCTATTTGACTTTTTAAAGTAAGCACCGCTTCCCTCCTATTGGCTACAAGCGCCATCCCTGACTTCTGTTTAATGAAGACAGCTCTGATTTCAGTCTGTGTGGATTAATTCACAAGCCCCGGCAGCCAAGGTTTCCAGCCAACGTGTTTGCACTGTGCTGAAAGGACGTTATGTTACTCCACTGTATCACCCATTCCTCGTGCAGTTCTCCTTTAAAGGAAAATTAACGCTGGCATTTCTCAGATAATAATACACCCAGAAACTTTGCTTAGAAAAATGTATATAAGCCAGCGTGGAAAACTCAGTAAAGCTGACAAGTAGCTTCCAGAAAAATGATCAGGTCAAATGACAGCTCAAAAATAGCCCTGAATTTAGGCCTATGACCTTACAGTGACTGAATAAGTTACATTCTGTTTTTGTTACATTGGAATTTGGCAAGTTAACCAATGTTTTGGGGATCAACTTTCACAACATGGCCTGTTTGAAAGCTGAAAATACGGTATTATCTATGGCATGTATATCAAATAGTTACTCTGTCAACTCTGGATTGAGGCATCCCTCCCAGTTTCAATCACCCACAACCCCATGCCTCCGCCATTGGTTATCCGATGTGTCCCATGCGAACTGAAAAGCAAGCACTTCATTACCTGAGCGGGATGATTCTTGGCTGTCAAAGTCAATTATCTTTCTTACCCCAAAGGTTTTATACCAAATAAACAAAAGCGTTCAATGAAAGCAAAATGGAAACAATTATGTTATTTTTTTCCTATGAAACCCACCGCCCCCTCCCCCCCCCACCCCCCCAACCCCCACCCCCAGGCTTGCTCGCAGCATGCATAATTAACTAGACGAAAAGCGGAAGATCGTGCACTTGCCCACCCCGCTGCTCATTGGGAACCACCCCAACTCTCCCGCCTGCCGCTGCACTTAGTCTCCAGAACAGAAAGTTCCACCCAAAGAGTCGGCACAGGCACAATGGGCTGAATGGCCTCCTTCTGTGCTGTACAATTGTTTAAAGTATTACTCACTAGGAATGACATTTATTCACCTTGGTTTTAAATTGTAACCTATTTGACTCTGTAAAATAAGCACTGCTTCCCTCCTGTTGGCTACAAGTGTCACGGAGAAAAATTGTTACATCCTGGACAATCCTGGAGGGTTGGTAACCCTGAGTGCAATGCAATGTGAACTCGAAGGCCGCATGGGCTCTTCACCTGCCCGTCAATCTTACGGTTGGAAGGGCAGCGTTCTAAAGTATTTTAATTAAACCTTCAATGGCCTTAATAGGCCCTTCACATTTTAGTGGACGCGCAGCCATCTCTGGCGTGCGCCCGCTGAACGAAATGTCGCGATGAGGCGCGATGACGTCTGGACGCAGGCCCGATGTCATCGCAGTTTGGAAATCATGAGTTTTACACTTATACTTTGCAAATTGAAGCAGTTCAGAACAATAATAAAGCTGTAATTAGCAAAAATAACACACAAGCACCAGTTATCGTGTAGCATTTTGTTTTATGACATGCCTGGCACTGTTAAAAATAACTTCATTCATTTCCTGCATACTTATGCGCGAAAACACTTGATGATGATACTGTCACATCCATCCCTCTGGAGGTGATGCTTTCAAATCTCAAAAACAATTAGACCGCAGCATTGCATTTCGAATGACATTTTACCTGTCTGAATGTTGGCTCCATCTTCTTTTCTCTAAAAGCCTTTATGTAATTCAATTCCTGTTCCATTTAAGCTGCTGGTGTGTCATCAAACACACCCTACTTCCTGCTAGCATCAGTGTGGAAATCAAGATTAATTGTATTATCTCCTACTCTAATTAAGTCCTTCCCAGGACTACAAAAACTGCAGAGCTCCTTAGCCTTTGCTTCTACAATCTAAAAGCTCTTAAAATCCAAGCTTATTATCATTTATCCACAGCTTGCTGTCTTACCTCATATCCTCTCCTGCTCTTTCCTACCTTGGTGGTGCCTTGGTCTTTCACCTATTTCTGAACTTTAAAAAAATAATATTGGCTTACTGTTTCAAATTACTGCGTTAAAAATGAGAAGTTGCACAAACCACCACTAATTGTACTCACCTCACAATTTCTCACAATCACTGATAAACAGATCTTCTGCTGTACTTCAAGACCAAACAACAAGTCGCCATTGTTGAAATATATGAAGCTTCCACTGTGTATCGATGCCTTCACTTTCCTCATTCTGTCTAATAAGCTGAAATCGCAGGAGGAGGCCATTCGGATCATTGTACCAATGCTGGTTTTTTTGAAGGAGCTTGTCCAATTTGTCCCTCTCCTCGACTCTTTTCCCATACCTCTGTAATATTTTTCTTTTGAAATTTATACACAAGTGACTGACCAATTGCTCTCTGTAGCTGGGAGACACAGGAATGAGTAGTGGCCCGGTTGCAGTGGAGAAAATGTTCAATTCCTGACTCGTGAGTACAGGTTGGACAGGTGGGGACTGTATCCACTGGAGTTTAGAAGAATGGGAGGTGAACTTATTGAAACACATTCGGCAGAATATTACGCTCGACACACGGGCGCACGCCCGACACGCCCAAGCGTAAAATGGCGCACAATGACATTCGGTCGGCTGCGCGCCCGCTGATAATTAAAAGGCCTATTAAGGCCATTAACAATCTAATTAAATTCAAATGTACACTGCAAGTCCAACCTTACGATTGGCGGGCAGGTGAAAAGGCCAAGCGGCCTTTACATTTTTTAGGAAACCTCATCCACGAGCAGGATGAGGTTTCCTAAAGCAAATAAACATTAAATAAAAACTTTAATTTTTGAATTAAAAACATGTCCCAGCTCATGTGACAGAGTCACATGGGGGGAGATGTTTTATTACATTTTTATTCTCTTCATTTTTTTTTTCACACAGCGCTTCAATCTCCCTGAGGCAGCCTCAGTGGCCTCGATTGGCCCATCCGCAAAATCCTGCCCATAAGATCCTGAGGGGACAGCGTGGATGCTGAGGGGGTGTTTGCCCTTGTGGGGGGGGGGTGGGGGGGGGGGGGGGGGGGGGGCGGGCGGGGGGGAGGTGTCAAGAACTAGGGGGCACGGTTTAAAAATAAGGGATTTCCCATTTAAAATGGAGGTGAGGAGATTTATTTTTCTCTCAGAGGGTCGTTCCCCAGAGAGTGGTAGGGGCAGGGTCATTGAATATTTTTAAGGCTGAGTTAGATTATATTCTTGACTGACACGAGAGTCAAAGGGTATAGGGGACAGACAGGAAAGTAGAGGCCACAATCAGATCAGCTATAACCTTATTAAATGGCAGAGCAAGCTTGAGGGGCTGAATGGCCTACTAATGGCTCCTAATTCTTCATTCTTGGTTTCATGTTAGTGCTGTACCTGTAGATTCACCAAATAATTTATGATACCAATGTTTCTGCCTTTCCTATTTCCTCTTTCTTCAGGATAGTGATTTATACTGAGGTACAGTCCCCACCCCTACTGTGGGAGGAGGACTTATCATAGCTGAGGCACACTCCTAACATGCCCACACACATCTATTTTCCAACAGAGGTTATTCAATATCATGATTAGAAACCAGGTGGCTGATGTAATTTTATACACTTTGGCAGGAAAAAAAAACGAGGAATGGGAGTGTGCAGGCAATGGACAATACTGAAGAGTATGGATGAATAGAGACAGCTAGGTGAACAAGTACATAATTTTCTGGTGAATAATGCCATGAAATAGGCCATTTTGGATTTTATAGAGAGAGTGCAAGTGTAAGGAAGTAATGATAACTCACAAAAAAACTTGATGAGACTTCAGGGCTGATGATGGCACCGGATGATGGCATAGTGGTATTGTTGCTGGGCTAGTATTCCAGAGACCCAGGATAATGGGACCCAGGTTTGAATCCCACCATGGCAGGAGATGAAATTTGAATTCAATAAAAATCTGCAATTTAAAGTCTAATAATGCCCATAAGGGAAGGAAATCTGCTGTCCTTACCTGGTCTGGCCTACATGTTACTCCAGACCCAAGGCAATGTGGCTGACTCTTAAATGCCCTCTAAACAAGGGCAATCTTTTGATAAGGTCCCACATAAGAGGTTAGTGGGAAAAATTAAAGCACATGGGATCTGGGGTAATATAGTGGCATGGATCGAGAATTGGTTGACAGACCGGAAACAAAAAGTGCGAATAAATGGGTTTTTTTCTGGATGGCAGGCGGTGACTAGTGGTGTTCCGCAGGGATCAGTGCTTGGGCTGTTTTTGTTTCAGATTTCCAGCATCCGCAGTATTTTGCTTTTATCTTATTTGTATAGGATTATAATCTTACTCCAGGGCATCTGCTATTCAAGATATATATAAATGACTTGGATGAGGAAACCAAATGCAATATTTCCAAGTTTGCTGATGACACAAAACTGGACAGGGTTGTGAGTTGTAAGGAGGATGCCAGGAGGCTTCAGGATGATTTAGACAAGTTGTGTGTGTGGGCAAACACATGGCAGTGCAGTATAATGTGGATAAATGTGAAGTTATACGCTTTGGCGTGAAAAACAGAAAGGCAGAGTATTATTTAAATGGTGACATATTGGGAAATGTGGATGTACAAAGGGATCTGGATGTCCTTGTACACCAGTCAATGAAAGTAAACAGGCAGGCGCAGCAAGCAATTTGGAAGGCAAGTGGGACGTTGGCCTTCATTGCAAGAGGATTTGAGTTCAGAAGTAGGGATGTCTTACTGACAAGGCCTTGGTGAGACCACACCTGGAGTATTGTGTGCAGTTTTGGTGTCCTTGCCTAAGAACGAATAGACTTGCCATAGAGAGAGTGCAGTGAATGTTCACTAGGCTGATACTGGGGATGGCAGGACTGTTGTATGAGGAGAGATTGGTTCGACTGGGCCTTTATTCCCTAGAGCTGAGAAGAATGAGAGGGGATCTGATTGAAATGTATAAAATTCTAACAGGGCTAGACAGACTAGATTCTGGGAGGATGTTTCCCCTGGTTGGAGAGTCTAGAACCAGGGGCCAAAGTCTCAGGATAAGGGACAGGCCATTTAGGGCTGAGATGAGGAAAGATTTCTTCACTCAGAGGTGGACAACCTGTGGAATTCTCTACCACAGAAGGCTGTGGAGGCCAGGTCACTGAGTATATTCAAGAAAGAAATTGATAATTTTTTGGATATTAGGGGCATCAAGGGGTATGGAGAGAAAACGGGAATTTGGCGTTGAGATAGAGGATCAGCTATGATTATATTGAATGGCAGAGCAGGCTCAAAAGGTCGAATGGCCTATTCCTTCTCCTAGTTTCTATGTTTTTAATTAGGCAATAAATGCTGGCTTAGCCAACGATGCCCACATCCCACGAAGGAATAAAAAAGAATTACTGTGTACAGTCCCATTATGGAAAGGACATTAAATCACCAGGTGTAAGAAACAATAGAAATAAAGACTTGAGATTGGGGACTGTTTCCCCTAGGTTGAAGAGGATATTTTAAAAATGATTTTAAAATTCTGAAGGGATTCGGTACAGTAAATAAGGAGACTATTTACAATAGTTGAAGAGTGAGTAATGAAAAAATGTCAATTTAGAACTGTCATTAAGAGAATGGGGAGAGAGGTTAGGAATGTTTTTTTCAAAGTAGAGGGTTGTTGAAACATAGAATACTTTAGCACAGAGACCATCTTTCAAGAAAATGTTTAATAAATATGTGATGCCTCAAAAGTCTCAGGGCTTTAGGAGGGCAGCTGGTAGGTGGGATTAGTTTTGGATTGCTAAAGAGCCAGCACAGACTTAATGGCTGAATGGCCTCATCTTGTGTCTCAAACTACTGATTTTTGTTCTGCTCAGCCTAGGAGTATTAAGGCCATTTTGTAGCATTTCAGTTACTATTTCTAATGAAATCAGCTTATCATGAACTGGAAGTCATAAAATCAATTCAGATGTAGAAGACCATTATGTCCAATTTAGATCATCTATCTAGAAAGATCTCTCTTCCCAGCATCCAATTTTTTTTGCTTAAATATTCCAAGGTCTTCATCTGCACTACTTTACTCAGAAATGTGTCCCATGTATTAATAATTCTTTGTGTGATATATTTGGTTTCAGAAACTTACTGTTTGCAAATTGGCTGCAGTGTTTCCTATATTACATCTGTAACTACACATCAAAAGTGGTTTGAGACCAAAAGTCACTTTGAGACATCCTTTGTCATGAAAGGTGCTATTTAAATGCAAGTCTTTCTTTCTTTGATGAGGTTGAAACTGAGCTTTCGTTCGACTCTCGGAACTTAGTTCAAAATAATTTTCCAAATTCTCTTTTTCATATCATTTACCTTCTAACCAATCAGCACCACAAAAAATAGAATATCCCATGCTTATCCATTCATTCATTTACTGCTTGTGGGATCTTGCTGTGTGAAAATTAGTTGCTGTGCTCACTTATATGACAACAGTGACTGGGCCTCAAAAAGTAATTCATTGATTGTAACTCAATTTTGGGTGTCCTGAGCACCTGATAGGGCAATGTAAATTAATGTAATGTAAATTATTAATGTAATTTTTAAAATCTACCTCGAGAAGATTATCTTCTTTCAAGGTTGGAAGGTACAAGTGACTACGTGATTGTGACAAGGGTAAACTATCCCTTCTTGTCCTTCTCAGCCTTTGCAGACTTTGACACAGTTGACCATACCAACCCCCTCCAATGCCTCTCCACTGTTGTCCATCTGGGTGGGACTGCACGCACCTGGTTCCATTCCTATCTATTTAATTGTACCCAGAGTATTACGTGCAATGGTTTCTCTTCCCACTTCCACACCTTTTACCTTTGTTATCACTCAAGGATCTATCTTTGGCTCCTCTTATTTCTGATCTACATGTTGCTCTTTGGTGAAATCATCTAAAAACAGCCTTCATATATACTATACACACACACACACATATATATATATATATATATATACACACACACATATATATATATATATATATATATGTGTATAATATATATGAAGGCTGTTTTTAGATGATATTTGTGTGTGTATATATATATATATATACAGACACACACACACATATATATATATATGTGTATAATATATATGAAGGCTGTTTTTAGATGATATTTGTGTGTGTATATATATATATATATATACACACACAAATATATAAATACACAACGCCACCACCTCTTCCAACTCCTCCACTGTTGCTAAATTATCAGGCTGCTTGCTGCAATATCCAGTTCTGGATAAGCAGAAAGGAAGACTGAAGCCATTCTTTTTGGTCCCCACCCCAATCTCTGTTCCCTAGCTACCAACTCCATCCTTCTCCCTGGCACTCCCTGAAACTAAACTAGAATGCTCGCAACCTTGATGTCATATTTAACCCTGAGATGAGCTTTAGACCCTATATCCATGCCATCACTAAGACTGCCTATTTCCACCTCTGTAACATTACCCCAGTTTGCTCCTACCTCAGCTCATCTGCTGATGAAACATTCCTTCAGGTTTTTATTACCACCGAACTTGACTATTGCAATGCACTGCTGGCTGACCTCCCCTATCCTACCCTCCCTAAATGTGAGGTCATCCAAAACACTGCTGCCCGTGTCTTAACTCGCAGCAAGTCCCGTTCACCTGTCATCCTGTGCAATTGAGCTACATTGATTTTTGTCAGGTAATGATTCGATTTTAAAATTCTCATCCTTGTTTTCAAATCCCTCCATGGCCTCACCTTTCACTAGCTCTGTAATTCCTTTCAGCCCCACAACCCTCCAATTTTAATTGCTCCACCATTTGTGGCCGGGCCTTCAGCTGCCAAGCTGCAGAAGGCCCTAAGGCCCTGAGCGCTGGAGTTCCCTCCCTAAACCTCCCCACCTCACTACCTCACATTCTTTCTTTAAGATGCTTCACAAAACCTACCTCTTTGACCAAGCTTTTGGTCATCTGCCCCATATCACCTTATGTGGCCTGGTGTCTAATTTTACTGTATAACAATCCTGTGAAGCACCTTCAGATGTTTTATTATGTGAAAGGTGCTTCTAAGTTGTTGCTGTTGACATTGTTGAAGTGTCTCCAAAGTGAGACAGAGATTATTGTTCTGTTTTGAACGAACTCAAATGCTTGAATGTCTCTCTTGAATGTAACTCCTCATGTCTAAAGAACTGGAAACACCTCAGGTACGGTCTGCTTGAGACCTCTATGATTCGTGTAGTTTAGACAACAGAACAACACCATATTGGCCTCTGAGCTGTCAAGGAGTCCCAGGAAACCATAGTTGTACAGAACAGTAACACAATATGGCAAGGGAGAAAGGCCTGGATATGAGGGAACACATTACAAGGTGCTTACTAACAGGCTAGTCCAAGTTGAATCAGCTGGAAAGTGTTCTAGTTCTAAATGTTCTTCAGTAACCTATCTCAAAAATAAAAAAAGATGGCCACACTTCAAGTGGCCAAATGGTCTACTCCTGCTCCTATTTGTTCTGTTCTTAACTCAATGTTGCCAACTTGCTGAATTTATTTAGTTGTTTTATTAAAGTGCTAAAATATTACATTATTTTACACCAATTACAAATGTACTCATTTAAAAGTTTCTAGATATCAATTTATAGCTCAGCGCATTCTCACGACAGGAACTGGAACTGAATGGTAAAACGCATCCAAGTGGAATTATTTATGTTGCCATAGTGACAAGGTTCACCTATTGCACTTAATGGGATTTTCAACTGGACTGGAACAAATCAATGAGAGATAGGCACACACTTTAGGGGGACTCATTCAGCTCCAAGAGCCCAGAAGCACTTAAAACAACCTTGCCTGCAAATCCCCCGTTAATTGTACAAAGTATCAATATCACAACCCTTTCAAAATCCATTACCGTAAACCAGTGGCTCTCAAACCTTTTTGGTTGAAGGACCCCTTTTCAAATGTATTAGTAGTCATGGACCACCCCATCTAAATTATAATACTCATGACATAAAAATCCTGTATGTAAAGAGTGTATACATAATTGCTTTTAAGAACACAGATATTTGCCGACAGATTTCAGTGAGGGTGTGCCTGCTCCTCACTGCGGAGCGATAACTGCCACAAGATACACTATATACTTCAGTGTGAAACAATAATTTTCATGTCCAGGGTGAGACAGCCAGCCCACATTGCATTGCACACATGATGGCTGCACTTAGCTCCCACCTCTCAACTTGCACCAATCCCGCTTCTGGCTGCTGCTCAGCTGCTTACTCTTGACCATGGCCGGTCACTCACATTGCCCATCCACCTAGGTGAGCACTTTCGTATCATTTCACAGCCCTCCCCCATAAAGTCTCTATGGACCTCCAAGGGTCCACAGACTCCAGCCAGAAGGCTGCAGATTCACATGCCACTTCAGGACTTGAGCGCAAAAAAAGCTTCAAGGCTACTAATCCAGCGCAGCATTGAGGGAGTGCTGCACTGTAACAGATGCTCTCTTTCAGATGAGATGTTAAATCGAGGTCTTGACTGTCCTGTCAGGTGGATGTAAGAGATCTTGTGGCACTGTATCAAAGAAAAGCAGGGGTGTTATCCCTTGTGCCTTGGCAAATATTTATCCCTCAACCAACATCACAAAAAAACAGACCATCTGGTCATTATCACATTACTGTTTGTGGGAGCTCACTGTGTCAATTTGACAGCCACTTTTCCTAGATTACAGCATAGTCCACACTTCAAAAGTGTTTTTAGATATCCTGTGGTTATGTAAATAGCTATATAGCTGCAAGGTATTTTTTTAAGATAATTGGGACACTTGGGCAGTTACTTTATGTCTCATGCTCTGTCTTGGTATCTCCTAGTTTGCTTGTGAGGGAGTCAGAAAGGATAGTCCTCATTTTTTAAATTCATTCATGGAATGTAAGCATCACTGGCTAGGCCAGCATTTATTGCCCATCCCTAATTGCCCTTGTTCAGAGGGCATTTAAGAGTCAACCACATTGCTGGTCAGTCTGGAGTCATATGTAGGCTAGAACAGGTAAGGACAGCGGGTTTCCTTCCCTAAAGGGGCTTTAGTGAACCAGGTGGGTTTTTACAACAATCAGTAATGGTTTCATGATTCAATTCCAGATTTTTTTTTATTGAATTCAAATTTCGCTACCTGCTGTGGTGGGATTTGAATCTGGGTCCCCAGAGCATTACACTGGGTCTCTGGAATACCAGTCCAGTGACAATACCATATTCCACTGCCTCCCCCAATTTCCTGCAAATTATTATTTTTTTCTTGCCTGCTCCAGAGGAGTTAACAGTTAGGGATTTTGGTTCACAAGGCCCAGTGGATAAGCTCTTCTCTTATAAAAAGCAATTATAGAACAGTGGTATACTTTCCAAATCTCCACGAAGAGATTTAAACCAAGGATAAGCATTTCCAAGGTGAGGCACTGAGAAACGGGTTTACACTTCCCTTCCTAACAGCACTGTGAGGGTGCCTACTTCAGACGGACTGCAGTGGCTCAATCAGACGGCTCACCACTACCTTCTCGATAACAATTAGGGATGAGCAACAAACGTTGTCCTTGCCAGTGGTGCTCACATCCCACAAAAGAATAATTTTAAAAAACACAAAAGGCCAAAGTCAAAGGAATGGAGAGTTTGGGAGGTTGTGGTAGGGGAGTTGGTTGTAGAGTTGTGAGGCTGGCCAGGAAAGCTTTATAGGAACATTAGAACAGAAGTGGGTGATTGAACTCCTCCAGCTTCTCATGGTTGATCTGTCCATCATCTTCAATTACTTGCCTTTACCTTTGTCTATATGGCTTGATGGCCTTACCTAAAAATAATCTATCAATCTCCAACATGAAAATTATAATTGACCCAGTAGCCAGAGTAGGGTTGTCAAACCTCCCAGATTACCGACGAGTCCCCTGGAATGGACATAAATCTGCCAGGCAGTGCTGCACCTGGGAGAATTCTGTGCCTTACATTCCCATCGCCACAGCATCCCCCTCCTACCCGCTCTCCATGCAAGCACCGAGGAGAGTCAGGCTCGCCTCTGCTGCCACAGAGAGCCAACCCTTGCTTAGGGAGACTGGAATCAGAACTAACTGGGTGCTAGCAGACTGGGAGGTTGGAAGAGATGGGGGGGAAGGAAAAATATGTACAAGGCTAAATTAAAAATGGAATAGGAGGCAGGGGATTGGGGTTTAGCAGGTAGAGAGGAAGAGTGGAATATTGGGGACTGGTGGGGTCAGTCAGTGGGTTGGAATGGGAAAATGATAACAGACAAGGGGACAGGAGGAGAGGTAGAAGGGAACTGAGAGATATAGGGTGGGGAATGAGATTTGTGGAGAAAGGGATACTATGGAATGGGCACTTGGGAGATGGACACTTGGGGAAAAGAGGGAGATTGAGGAATAGTGATTGGGCCTCTGGCATGGGGGGTTATGAGAGGGGAACTGAAGATGGGAGAAAGACAGAGAGACCAGGAAAAGGGGTCAAGCATTTCCTGTAGAGCTGGGCACAGGGATAACAACAATGCTGTGAGTGGGAGCAGCCACAAGAGAGGGCTGAATGAAAAATGGGGACTTTATTGTGGATAGATGGGGAACTAGAGGATGGTGACTGAGGATGTTGTTTTGAAATGAAGGAATATAAAAAGAATGGTATTACAGGAGAGCACACCAGCACAGGGGGCTGAATGGCATCCTCCTGTGTTGTAATAGTTCCATGAAAACTTTCCTTTATTGAGCTGAGGTTTGGAAATGTTGATGCTCAGTTTAGAATGATGTACCTTCTGAGTGCAGGGGATAGACTAAATGGTATGTTAGTCTTTATTACAAGGGATTGGAATATATGAGTAACAATGCCTTCCTACAGTTGTATAAGGCCCCGGTGAGACCATACCAGAGCACTGTGCACAGTTTTGGTCTCCTTACCTAAGGAAGTATATATATTTGTCTTAGAGGGAGTACAATGAAAGTTCACTAGACTGATTCCTGGCGATTGCCCCAACAGGAGAGATTGAGTAAACTAGGCCTATTTCCCCTAGGGTTTGAAAGAATGAGAAGTGGTCTCACTGGGATATATAAAATTCTTAAACAGCTTGACAGGTAAATGCTGGGAGGATGTTTCCCTTGGGTGGAGTGTCTAGAGTTCCGAAGAGGGGTCATATTGGACTTGAAACATTAAATCTGTCTCTCTCCCCACAATTACTGCCAGGCCTGATGAGTTTTCCCAACACTTTCTGTTTTAATCTCAGATCTCCAGTATCCTCAGTATTTTGCTTTTATTATTGGAGAGCCTAGAACTAGGGATCACAGTCTCAGAATAAGGGGTCAGCCATTTAGGACTGAGGTGAAGAGTAATTTCTTCAGTCAAAAGAGAATCCAGGGATATGGAAATAATGCAGGAAGATGTAGCTGAGGTATAACATCAGCTTAATTGTATGGTGGAGCAGACTGGAGGGACCAAATGGCCTCCTCCTGCTCCTATTTCTTTTGCTGTTAGGAAACAGGGAGAAAGTTGGAGTCTGTTAAAAGTGGCATTGACTGGGAAGCCTGTCCGCACCTTGTGAGGTGTATGGGGATTCTGGCTTTGATTACAGGACGAATATCAATGGATTATAAGATTAACTACTAATTATAGGTTGGATATTGGGGTGTTACACCTCTTATTATCAGTGAGTTATATATTCTATTACTATTGGTTATAAGGTGAATCAGAGTGTTACCAGTACTGCTATTAGTTACTAGAATAGCATTTTGAAAAGTTGAGTTTGTAGATGACAAAGGCATGGATAAGAATTTCAACAGGGGTGGCAGAGAAGGAAGCAGTGATGTTATGGACGTGGAAGTGGTCTTTGTGAAGGAGAGCATATGTGGTTGGGAACAAAAACAAAAACAAAAATACCTGGAAAAACTCAGCAGGTCTGGCAGCATCGGTGGAGAGGAGCACAGTTGACGTTTCGAGTCCGCATGACTCTTCAACAGAACTAATTAAAAATAGAGAAGGGGTGAAATATAAGCTGGTTTAAGGGCGGGGGGGGGGGAATGTTGGGACAAGAAGAGCTAGGTAGAGGGCCAGTGATAGGTGGAGATAACCAAAAGATGTCACAGACAAAAGGACAAAGAGGTGTTGAAAGTGGTGATATTATCTAAAGGAATGTGCTAATTAAGGGTTGAAAGCAGGACAAGCAAGGTACAGATAGCCCTAGTGGGGGTGGGGTGGGGTGAAGGAATCAAAAAAGGCTAAAAGGTAGAGATAAAACAATGGATGGAAATACATTTAAAAATAATGGAAATAGGTGGGAAAAGAAAAATCTATATAAATTATTGGAAAAAACAAAAAGGAGGGGGAGAAATTGGAAAGGGGGTGGGGATGGAGGAGAGAGTTCATGATCTAAAGTTGTTTTGGATTTCCAGCATCCGCAGTTCTTTGCTTTTATCTCTATATATCTATATATATATGTGGTTGGGAATTCAGCTCAGGGTCAAATAAAATGCCAAAGCTGTGAATAGCCTGGTTGATGTTTCAAGTCCTCATGACCCTTCAGCATCACCCCTCTCCTAACTTTACTCAGTTCTGCTGAAGGGTCATGAGGACTCGAAACATCAACTCTTTTCTTCTCCGCCGATGCTGCCAGACCTGCTGAGTTTTTCCAGGTAATTCTGTTTTTGTTTTCTGTTTCTGTTTTTGTTTTGGATTTCCAGCATCCGCAGTAGTTTTTTGTTTTGATAGCCTGGTTCAGCCTGAGACAGTGAATATGGAGATGGATAGAATCAGTGATGACCATTCGGAGTATGTAACAGGGATTGAAGATGATGCCTTCTGTCTTTTCACTGCTCAGCTGGAGGAAACTGTGCTTCGTCCAAGACTGGATATCATACAAACATCTGAGAGGGTAGATGGTAGCATGGTGATAATGTCACTAAACTAATAATCCATTGACCCAAGCTAATGCTCTGGGAACACAGGTTCAAATCCCACCCTAGCAGCTGGTGGAATTTTTAAAATTCAATTAATAAAAGCTTGTCTCAGTCATGGTGACCAGGAAACCATCATCAATTGTTGTAAAAACTCATCAGTTCAATTCACTCATTCCCCTGGGTCACACATAGGCCATCCTTACCTGGTCTGGCCTACATGTGACCCAAGCCCACAGTAATGTGTTGACTCTTAACTGCCCTCTGAAATGGCCTTGTCAGCCACTCCATTCAAGGGCAATTAAGAATGGGCAACAATTATGGCTCTTGCAAATGACACTGATGGCTCAAATAAAAAAAGACAAAGATATGAGTGAGGGATAGTGGACAGGTGGAACTGGATGCTGTCAGCATTACACGTAATGGTGGAGGTGGACATCTTGGAGGATTAGGAACAGTAACAGGAAGTCAGGTGTTATTTTTGATAACCAAGATGGATCCTGTTTGAGGGAATGCAAGGCCAAAGGGCATTGCAGAAATAGGGTGTGAAAAGCCAGAGAGGGGTTTGAAGAGAAGGACTTTAAAATTCTGGGAAACAGGGAGTCAAAGTAGGTCACCATGGTAGGAGGAGCAATGTGAACAAGACTTAGTGAGGGCTGGAATATGAGATGTTAAACAGAGAACCAGCCAAGATTGTGTAGAAGGAAATCTGTATTTCTTCCAGATGGATATGAAATGAGTCTAAGTTCATCTCTGGATTGATCAGGATGCCACGGTTTCATCTGGTCTGGCTCAGTCTTAACAATTGGCCTGAAAGGTTGGTGGAATCACTGGTAAGAGAGTGAGTCTTCCCAATGAAGATGGTGATTGTAGTAAAGCAAACAGCAGGGAAGGGGACAGTGAATCATTCTAAAAGGACATGGCCAGCGATGAGGGGGCAGTTAAACCAGCAACAATCAGCACTGGCATTGTGATGGCAGAAAGCCAGGAGGGAGTTTGGAGTTCGAGTGAATTTGTCAGGGAACTAGAGCTGAGCTTTTCTCAAGTGAATGGTGGAGGTGGTGGGATGGGATGGGGGTGTGGTCACCATGTCAGAGATGGCCTTGCCAGTGGTTGCGACCTTGAGAATAGAGTGACCATGAGAGTTGACAAGGTCAAGGGTGCATCTGTGGCTATGGGAAGGGGACTTTGCAAAGGGAATTGAGCAAGAACAGAAGAGGAGGGGGGGCAAGGAGAGTTAGGGTGCCACATGACATTATGCTCTTTTCAAGTAAGGAACAGCTCCACGCAACACCTGGACTTGTAATGTGCTTTGCTGTTTATGCCCATAAAAGTCTTGTTATTGACAATGGCATGACCTTGACCATTACAGCATTGGCACACACCTAGGCAGAGGTCACTTGCTTTGCATACCCTGCTATGTCAGATGGCTTGTGGCACAGGAAAAGGAAAGAGAGTCGTTGAAAATCTGAGTATACAATACCCCTACCCTGCCCCTTTTGACAAACTAGAACCGTTTCGAGCAGGATGCTCCAGCGACGCGACTCTGTAAGTCAAACGTGAGACGAAGTGGGATAAGAGAGTGTAGTTCACCGTGAAACAAACAGGTTTTTAAAAAAGAGCAGGAGCAACCCTGCGCAATCCGTTTGGATGAAAAGACACTATATAATAACCTTTTGCAAAATAGCTGCACAATTAAGTTTAAGTTTCTCTCCCGCACACACGAAGGGACCCAACAATCTATCAATGTAGCAAAGCTCCCATTGACAAAAGCACAATGAGTTACATTCATGAACGAGTGTTCAGCAGCAACAGCACCAACGCTTTCCCTGATCTCTGAGAAAATTGCCCTTCACTTGCACACCCCCTCCCCGCCCCGGAGCCTGTAAACAGAGCTGGGGGACACCCCGAGGCATCTATAACACTGAGTGACGTTCGCTGGGCAGCCGAGCAATCTCCATAACAGGGAAAAAAGGAAAAAAGAAGAAAGGATGTCTTTAAGAAAAGTATGTCAACTCTTTAACATTGAGTTTTATATTTCAAGGGCTGAATTTCAGCGAAAATGACAGCAGGCATTAATTATTCCGAATTTACGCATTTTACCTCCCTTCCCCAGAAAAATTGCAACTGCAAAGTCACGTGGGTGGATGGGGTGGGCTCTGATTGGTGGGATGGGGAGGGTTGCGTCACAAAGAAGCCCCGCCTGCCCACCCCCGTCTCGAGGAGGCCGATCAGCTGTTCAATAAATTCCAAAATCTGATACACTCCGTGGGATCGACTGGGTGCAAAATAACACATGCCAGTGGTACTGGCTGGGGGAGCCTTTCTTCTAAGAAGAACGTACATTTTTTAAAAAAAAACCTAAGCAGTCTGTAATTTCCCCCCCCCCACTCTCTGTACTGCATCATAGATGTGTTCTACCTCACTTAAACTGTCCGTGTAGTATTTTTTTTCTTTAATTTTTTTTTGGGAGGGGAAGATTTTTCTTTGTGTATTGTTTACAAACTGACTGCAACAATACTTGACATACAGGAAGAGAGAGAAGGTAGGTAAGTATCCCTCCCCTCCTCATTGTGACATCTTTCCTTGTGTTGTTGGTCAGCTTTTCTCATTTCAACGCTTATGCCGCTTGGGTTACTTGAGGCTGCAGTTGCTATCAGGTATTTGGTGTTTGTGCTATGGAGCTTGCTATTGATTTTCTTTATAATCTCTTTCCTTTTTTTTTAAAGAGTTTGAGCAAGGATATTTTTTTTCCCTGGAAAAATATTTATAATCTTTCCTGGTTAAAAGTACCAATCGCCTCTTTTTCATGCTATATTTATAATGTGTCATTGCTGTGACCCCAAATTCGCTCCTAGATCGTATTAAGGGAACCATTTCGATGTATTGTAGAAGACTTGTTTTGCCAGTAACTTGCACAATACTGACCTGAAATGGACATTGATGTACGCCTGTGTGTGTGTGTGTTTAAATATATAACTAGCTGCTTTTTCAGAGGGATGTTAACTCGGAGGCGGATTAACTGTTCTGGTCATTTTATACTTGTGTTGACATCAAGTGGGGAAATTGCAATCGTGAACCTCGCGTACAGAGCTTTTCCTCCCCTGATCTGTAATTTTATTTCTGTTAGTTTGTTTCTAGGCCGACTTGATCTCTCTGCCTGTCTCTCTCTCTCTCTCTCCATTGTTAAAACAGAGGATTTTGCCGGTATTGGATAGTTGAGGATTAGTCAATAAGGTGACGTGAAGGTTATTAACATAAAACACAGCCGCACAATGACGTGATCCTTCTTAAAGGGACCATCTCGCTTACCCTGGCTCCTAAACTGCTTT